>NC_133417.1:76713750-77320000 GCF_049350105.2 Macaca mulatta | reverse complement strand
CAGTGGTGTGCACCTGTAATCCCAGCTACTCTGGAGGCTGAGGCAGGAGAATCACTTGTACCCAGGAGGCAGACGTTATGGTGAGCTGAGATCACACCACTGCACTCCAGCCTAGGCTAGAGAATGAGACTTCATCTCAAAAAAAAAAAAAAAAAAAATTAAAAATCTATATAACACCAATGTCAAATATTAAATCAACCATTTTTCCCTTCAAATCCAGGAAATTCTTTCTCATGTTAATAGTAGTCTTATTCTTCACGGTAAAGTGACTCCTCCTTTTTTTCCCAGAACATTTCCAAACAGTAGATGTCTAATATCACTAACTACATGGCAAGTATTTATTGCTCACATTGATGGGTCATATTTTTATTCCTAACTTCCCACAGAAAAGCTACATAGGGTAAGCCAGGTTAACATTTCCGCATAGCTATTACTTTCGTCCCATAAAAAGTAACAGTAGATTAGAAAGTCCAACCTCTGTTTAGAGAGTGGCTTGGCTTTTAACTTCTTTATGGCTTGAGAGAAGTTAAAGTTTAGATATTTAAAACTAAACATTGAATCTATAGTTCACATCGGAAAGCACAGTTTTCACCCGAGGACTTCCTATACCTGGAAAATTTCTGTTCCCTATGACATCCTGTAAAATGGTTTTTTTCTCTGCTTGGGGGGAAAATTTGCATTCAGTGATGCATAATTAGCAAATTAGGAGCCAGCAATGAATTAATAAATGTCTCCTCACAAAGTCTTAAGGACCAAGTATTTATAATATTTACATTTTCTTGCTATTTTATTTCATTGTGAACACTGAAGGGAAATTAGTAGTGTTGATATTATTACTACAGTACCATTATGAGATTAAAAGAAAAAAGGCAAAATCTGAGTGTTTATGTAATTATTTATGGCTTGTTATCTAAGATCAAAATTTTTTAGATCCTCCAAAGGAGAAGGGAAGCCGTTGTTTCCTGTACACAAAACTTGCTTTGTCACAATCAACAATTTGGAGACCATAATAAGCAGTATAGGACTTATGGTTTCTCCGCCAGAAAGGACGGCTTTCTAGAGACTTTGAACTGAGCTCTTTGTGAAGATCCAAAGTTCCCTTGCTGGCAGCCATCGTGGTGCTCAATGGCACACAAGGGGAGCAAATTTCTGGCATTTTCAATTCTGGTGGAAGTTCAGCACTTGGTTTAGCCAAATCAGGCCTCAGGCTTGCTAGGGCTCAGGAGTCTGGAAAGTTGATGAATATATGCAGACTGCAGGAAAACAAATGGACAGGTGAGCTGTCAGGATCCAATGCCCAGTCTTTTAGGCTAGGTCATGTGGCTGGAGTCAAAGTTCAGCAGTGCAGAAAGGACAGGGAGAAACATGTGGTACCCGCATTGGATTTGAAGTTCAGAGCTTGGGAGGCACCACCCAGATCCAGAGCATTAGTTGAAGGATGTGAAACTCACAGAGTGGAGTGGGCAGGAATGCTGGCTTGACCTCAGCTTGCTTCTTCAGGCTTCTCTACAACCAAACCTGCCAGCCATATTGAACCACTTGCCACTTTTCTGAATGAGCTAAATTTTCTTTGCCTTGTTTCCGGGGCTTTCCACATGCTGCTACCTCTGCCTGGAAGGTACATAATTGTTCTACTCTACTCTACACATACTCAGGAATCACCTTTTTTTTTTTTTTTTTTTTTTTTTTTGAGACAGAGTCTCTCTCTTGTTGCCCAGGCAGGAGTGCAATGGTGTGATCTTGGCTCACTGCAACCTCCGCCTCCCGAGTTCAAGTGATTCTCTTGCCTCAGCCTACTGAGTAGCTGGGATTACAGGCATACACCACCATGCCTGGCTAATTTTGTATTTTTAGTAGAGAAAGAGTTTCTCCATGTTGGTCAGGTTGGTCTTGAACTCCTGACCTCAGGTGATCCACCCGCCTCGACCTCCCAAAGTGCTGGGATTACAGGTGTGAGCCACTGCACCCAGCCAGGAATCACTTTTTATGGAAAGCCTTTCCTAATCCATGCCACACCCCCAAGATTAAATTAGGTACCCCACCCCTAGAATCCCCATGGTCTCCATAGACATACCACCAGCGTACCATTTAATATAAAACCCTCATAGGATTTCAACCAGTTTTCTTATTAATGGAGCACTTTCTTCAAAAGAAATCTTACTCAGAACCCAATGCAAAAGAGCAGGCGCTTTGACAAAGTGGAGGAGGGTGACTAAGGCCCTGCCTACTTGGCCCCATTGCTTACCCAAGGACGTCACCCCTGAGAAACTTTAAGAAAAGGCTAAAGGGGCTCAGAAAATGCTTTTAAAATCCCAGGCCTAATATATATATATATATGCTTGCTTATATTAAAATACATAAAATACAGGCATGCTTTATTCAAAGCTGTCCCATGAAGTACTTATTTATGTTGAAGTACTTATTTATATCAACACTTTTAGCTGATATACTTTTGAACTCGTATGGCATGGACACTGAGTAATCAGAAATCCATCAACTATTAACAAGCGTGGCTGTCCAATGCATACCAGAAGAACATAAGCGTTGAACATGTGCAAACTTTTATTCACTACAAATCCACTATTAATGTGTATTTTTATCCAGGCTGCAAGCCACTGGCACATCAGCTATATTACTCCGAGTTGGACAACCATGTTTTTAATCCAATGTGGCCTTTCTTCCTGCCCATTATTTTACATTATGATGAATACCCATTATAGTCGATAAAGTGTGAAGGATGGAGTCAAACCTTCTCGAAGAAGCAATGGAAGTGACCCACATAGAATTTGGAATGCAAATGTTAGCGTTCCTTCTATCATCTCCAAAGAAGTGGCTAAGAAAACAGTAAGTCTCATGATGAGCAGGTAAATAGGGATTGGTAGACATCATGGATATCCTGGTAACCTAGGAGGGTTAAGCCCCGGGTGTGCGAATGGGAGTTGGAAAGAATGAAAGCATGTTTGCCAGGGCACCAAAACTGGGACATAGCTCCACCAGGTCCCTGCTAGAGTGACTCTGTACCCTCACCTCTTCAATTAGAGTCCTCATATCCAGTAGACATCTATTGTATGTCCACCCCAACTCAGATACCTTGGGTATATGCATGTACACATATGCCTGGGAGAATGTCAATTCATTTCTTAAGTTTACTTGGGAGAAAAACCAGGGATGTGCACCACAGAAGCGAAAATAAAATGTTTTACTGTAAACCTTTCATATGATGTTAATTTTACATGCTCATATATAAAATCACCAGCTTTTCTGTCTGCCTCATCTATTAAACTGTAAGTTTCTTGAGGATAGAAACAATGTCCTATCCATCTCAGTATCTCTGACCCAAATACAGCACCTGGTATGTAGTAGGTAATAAATGGCTGGCTGGCTGGCTGGCTGGCTGGCTGGATGGATGGATGGATGGACAGATGGAAGGGTAGATGGATAAACAGATAGATCTCAGCAGACAAGCAGTTTTAGCACCAAAGATATTTTAACAGCAGGTTCCTGGGCCTAAACAAAGAGCCGTGCAAAAGAAGAAATCCATAGAATCCACTGCAGAGCGACTGGGAGGCAACAGCAGAAGAGCACAGTGGCAAGACTGAACCCTACATAAGAAGGTCTCTCCCTGTCCAGAGCTAGAGCTGGACACAGTCCAGGGCCCAGGGTGCTCCCAGAGACTTGGGAGAAAATGCAACTCCATTGTGCGCAGTAAGATTTCCGGGAAAGTCAATAGAGGGACATACGAAGCCTGATGCTTCGTGCTTGTAAGATACTTATCTATCTGTCTCTGACTTGAGTGGCTTTCTCAGGCCAAAGAAAGAAAATGAACATTATGAAAGGGCTTTAATTGGCCTGGACAGTGCTGATAGTAACATAAGTTACCATGGTAGCTAATGCACACACTTCCTTCTCAATAAATAATACCTTCTTATCTGCTTTCTAAAGAAAGAGTTAATGAAAGAAGAAGAAAAGAAAGAAAGCTACACCTCCTGCAAAAGATGCCCATTTCTTTCTGCTGTTACTTTTGGGGATTCTAGCTGTTGCTTGAGAAGCTACCATGTGATTATTTGAATCTCAAAGAGCAAACAACCCTTACTTAATAACAGATGCTGCAAAAGCCATGCAAGGCAACATGTTAGTCTCTTTGACTGCTATAAGGTGGAGGGCATTTTGAGGCACCAGAGGGAACTGGGAGACTTATTCAGAGTTCATTCATGGCAACGTGTGTAGTAATTATGGAAGAAGAAATGGAAGCACGAAAGGCTATTTGAAATGGTTCTCTCTTTAAAATTGAGAGGATGATCTTACAATATTTTAGGATGACATTATGTGTAGACGCTTTTACAACTTCTTTGGTAGAAATGATCTGGAATCCCAGCCCAACTAGAGATTAAAGGGCTTGGGGTGAGAGGGGGTATGAACTTACTTCTTTGTTTCATTGGTTCAGCTCCAGCCTTTCTCCTTCACAGAAATCAGATGCAGGAAAAAAACCCTCTGAGATCATCTTATGGATGCCCTGCAGGGTCAGCGCCAGTCTATTCTTTGTGTATCTGAGTGAAGTGCTTTATTCAGGCAGTTTTGAAAAGATTTAAGTAATGCAGCTCCCTCCACTTTCTCTGGCAAATTTTAGTATTCACAGCCTTGAGCAAAGGTTTGGTTTTATTATTATTATTATTATTATTATTATTATTTACAAAATGGCAGGCAGATAATGGCTGGCCATTGCTTTCAGGCCAACGACCTGCAGAATCTTCTGTTGGTAGAAATGCCACATGAGTAACAGGGGACTCTGTAAGAGTGGGCTTCCAAGACACCTCGGCATCAGGGGTGCATCCAGGGTTTTGTGGAATAGTAGAAAATTTCGTTTTCTCCCTTTTCACACTTTTCTTTATATACTGGAGGGAACCATCAAGTTCTGCAAGCCCACAGTCTTCTTCTAGGGAAAAGACCCCCACCCCCCTTGCTAAGGGACAGGTCTAGGCAGGCAATGTACAGACCGATGAGTATCTTTATTTATTTAATTTTTTTTGAGATAGATACTCACTCTGTCATCCAGGCTGGAGTGCAGTGGCACGATCTTGGCTCACTGCAACCTCTGCCTTCCAAGTTCAAGCAATTCTCCTGCCTCAGCCTCCCTAGTAGCTGGGATTACAGGCACGTGCCACCACGCCTGGCTAATTTTTGTATTTTTAGTAGAGATGGGGTTTCACTATGTTGGCTAGGCCAGTCTCAAACTCCTGACCTTGTGATCTGCCCACTTCTGTCTCCCAAAGTGCTGGGATTATAGGCATGAGCCACCGTGCCCAGCCCTGGTGAGTGCCTTTGCATGAAATCCAGAAGACTGCTGGTGTCAAAACCAGGCCCGTCATTGTGAAGTTTGAACATAAGATATAAGAGCAATGATTCATTGGCAATGAGCAGCGAGAGTCCACAGATGAACCAAAGCCGTAAGTAAGCAGAAGCCATGGCTCTCCCTGAGTGAAGGGCCAGCTGAATGCGCCGACACAGAGCAAAGGCACAGGGGATGAAACACAATGCAGGGCACTGGGCAGACGCTGGGAAAAGCCAAGGAAAAACGAAAAGAGCTCAATCACTGTAATGGTGGGGATACAAAATTGTCACTGTGAGGGAGCAACAAAGTAAGCCCTAGAGAAAATTTAGATCATTCCAACTCCTGAATTCTACTCTCTCTTCTGTGGGCAGCTGGTGTCCTCCATCCTGGGCTCTTGTGGGATCCCCCATCTTCTGCCATGTCTGTTTTTACAACATCTACCATTACTTGAGGCAACCTGAGAGAATCTCCAGGCCCACAGAGCGTGATGAACCAGCCCTTTACCCCAGAGCCCGAACTACAAACTCAGTCATCACACAAATGGACTTGGCCCAAATGAGGAAGCACCAAGAGTATAAAAGAAATGTCTAGGGGGCAACGTGTAAGGCACGAGGTACAGTTTCGAAGGCCAAGTTCCAAACGTCACTCACAAGTCTTCTTTTGGTAATCGGCCTCTATTCAGGAAATAGAATAACATGGCAGATGTTTAATATGCAGCAAAGCCATGAAGAGGGTTCCTCCCACATAAGCACATCTCGGCCTTCAGAGACTTTCGCCCTTGCCACTTAGCCAGCTGCATGACTGAGTCGAAGCCAGCTAGGGAGGCAGGTAGGGTGGAGGCGGGGTTGTGGACTTTCACTGTCTTTGTCACCTCTCCCCTTCAGGCTGCCAGATGGAAGCCCACAGACCTAGTATGCCAGCATGACAGTCCCCAGGGTGAATGGGGCCCCTGGAGTTGTATAACACAATATTCCTGCTTGGTGGCCCTTCAGGAGGCCCAGTGGCAGGAATGCCTGTGCCCTCAGCAGCTACAGACCCTAAGCCTTCCCCTTCCCCAACCCCTCTGTACCTCCAATCTGTACCATTCTTGCTGTTCTTCCAAGAGAAAGCCCAACTTGTTCATTTTCAAACACCAAATCATCCTGCTTAGCCCCCGATTCCCCACTCCCACGGCTGCTCTCTTTGCTGTGACACAAGAGGGACCTAAATCAATAGCATGAGCAGACAGCGACTCTCAGTCACCAACAAACATGTCGACCTAAAGGGAAGGAGCTAAGGCAAAATTAATATAAGTAGTTTATTTGGGCCAAACTTAAGGGTTGCCACTTGGGAGCACAGATTCAATTGCCCTCAATATACACACGATTACAAGTGGATTTTTAAAGGCAAAAGGGCAGACTGGGAGTGGGCTGATACAAAGCTATTGTCAGGAATTCTCATTGGTTTATAGAAATGACATTGACTAGCGATTGGCTATAGATTTTTAAGCTATAGGGTGTGGGTTCAGTGTCTGGTGTGGCACTACTAGGTGAATTTATAGTTACTTGTGGCAATAACAAGCAGTTTCAGGAGATAAATACATAGTTCAGAGTGGGTAGTGGAACATAATTGCTATCTCATTTTAATGTCTTTCTGGACCTGATAATTTAAAAGGACTCATATTCCTCAGATAAAAGTTCTTTTATTTTCTCAAATGGTAACTCTTCTTCCTTCTGAGTAAAGAGATGTGACTAATGTGAGGCAGGGCTTTTGAGGGAGGGACCAGGGGCAGCTATTCGGTCCTCCTTCGCTCCTCCCTCCTCTGCTCCTCCCTCCTCTGCTCCTCCCTGGTTTGCTCTTTGATCAAAAGAAGCAGCCGGTACTAAGGAAGGAAGACCAGTACTGAGCAAGTCACATCTATCATTCAAGTTTCCTTACAAGAACTCACCACCAAAAGAAACTGTAAAGTGGGAGAAATAGGATGACTTCAAAAGCAAAAATGCAACTTACTAGCGTATTTGATTATATATAGTCGCAAAGTAGGGAAAGGTCAATTTTTTTTTTTTAAGTTTCAAATATTGTATTTGTAAAATACACTCTTTTTGTAGGAAGTGGCTGGCCTGATCCCATTACTGGGTATATACTCAAAGGAATATACAATGTTCTATTATAAAGACACATGTACATGTATGTTCGTTGTGGCACTATTCACAATAGCAAAGACATGGAGTCAACCTAAATGCCCATCAATGGTAGACTGGATAAAGAAAATGTGGTACATATACGCCATGGAATACTGTGTAGCCATAAAAAAGAACGAGAACATGTCCTTTGCAGGGACATGGATGGAGCTGGAGGCCATCATCCTTAGCAAACTAACCCAGGAACAGAAAACCAAATACCTCATGTCCTCACGTATAAGTGGGAGCTACATGATGAGGACACATGGACACATAGAGGGGAACAACACACCCTGGGGCCTACTTGAAGGTAGAGGGTGGGAGAAGGGAGAGATCAGAGAAATAACTATTGAGTACTAGGCTGAGTACCTGGGTGACAAAATGATCTGTACAACAAACTCCCATGACTTGAATTTACCTATGTAACAAACCTGCACATGTACTGTTGAACCTAAAATAAAAGTTAAAAAAAAAAAAAGTTATATCAGTTTTCTGGAATTCGTGGCCAAAAAAGTAGTTGTTGTGTTACAGGAAAGGGGTCCTGATCCCAACCCCAAGAGAGGGTTCTTGGACCTCATGCAAGAAAGAACTCAGGGCGAGTCTGTAAAGTGAAAGCAAGCTACTGGGAAAGTAAAGAAAGAAAAGAATGACTACTCCACATACAGAGCAGTCCCAAGGGCTGCTCGTTGTTAATTTTTTTTTGAAACAGAAGCTTGCTCTGTTGTGCAGGCTGAGTGCAGCGGTACGATCTCAGCTCATTGCAGCATCCACCTCCTGGGTTGAAGTGATTCTCCTGCCTCAGCCTTCCCAGTAGCTGAGACTACAGGTGTGTGCCAACATGCCCGGTTAATTTTTGTATTCTTGGTAGAGATGGGGTTTCACCATGTTAGTCAGGTTGGTCTCAAACTACTGATCTCAGGCAATCCGCCCGCTTTAACCTCCTAAAGTGCTGGGATTACAGGCGTGAGCCTGGTTGCCTATTTTTGTTTTGTTTTGTTTTGTTTTTGAGACGGAGTCTCACTCCGTCACCCAGGCTGGAGTGCAATGGCGCAACCTCGGCTCACTGCAACCTTCGTCTCCCAGGTTCAAGCGATTCTCCTGCCTCAGCCTCCCCAGTAACTGGGACTACAGGTGTGCACCACCACGCCCAGCTAATTTTTGTATTTTTAGTAGAGATGGGGTTCCACCATGTTGGCCAGGATGGTCTCCATCTGTTGACCTTGTGATCAATCCCTGGCCTTCTTGGCCTCCCAAAGTGCTGGGATTATAGGCATGAGCCACTGCTCCCCCTTATTTTTATGGTTATTTCTTGATTATATTCTAAGCAAGGGGTGGATTATTCATGCCTCCCCTTTTTAGGCCATATAGGGTAACCTCCCGACGTTGCCATGACATTTGTAAACTGTCAGGGTGCTGGTGGGAATGTAGCAGTGAGGACCACCAGAGGTCACTCTCGTGGCCATCTTGGTTTTGGTGGGTTTTAGCCGGGTTCTTTACTGCAACCTGTTTTATCAGCAAGGTCTTTATGACCTGTATCTTGTGCTGCCCTCCTATCTCATCCTGTTACTTAGAATGCCTTAACCATCTGGGAATGCAGCCCAGGAGGTCTCAGCCTCATTTTACCTAGCTCCTATTCAAGATGGAGTTGCTCTGGTTCACATGCCTTTGACAGTAGCAAAAAGCAGTCTCCTCTTATTTCAGTCCCATTGTTGTTCTTTTCTCTGAGTTTTTAATTCCTTAAATCTCTGTGCATAGCTTTTGTTCCCTAAACGTGGTTATGAGTTCAAGATGGCCCACTGCTCAGACCTTCCTTAAATGCAGAGGGTTTCTGTTGACTGTGGACTACCCCAGAGTTACCCCTGACAGGCAAACACTCATAGGCCACTGTGTAAGCCAGCTATGGGTGCCTGTCTAGAACGCCACTCACAGGCAGGATGCAGATGGATGAAGGCACACAGTCCTGCTTCCTCAAGAGATGCATTTTCTCAGTTTGTTTTTAATTAACACATCCTTCTTCCCACCCCTGATACCAGGGTAGGTTTGTCAAAATCTATGGAAATGTCTGTAGGTTGCAGGAAGGTCCCTTGATTCTGAAACACAGGGCTGGAGAGAAGGCATAGTATTCCAAGGGAATAATTCACAGAACCACTGGCAGAGAGTAAAGGAATTCTTGGCTTTATCTGCGTTCCCCTCCCCCCACTTCATTCAACATTTTAAAGTACTTTCACCTGCTTCAGTGAAGGCACAGCTAGGGAACTTGTTGACTATCACGTGCTGTTATTTTAGTTAATACCCTTCTCCCCAGAGGTGAGCTTGTTTGCAGGAGGGCTTTGCAGTGCATGGCTTTCTTTCCATCCTGATAGGCTTCATTTCCAAGCTAGTGGCTCTCTGAAATTCTTTTGCAAAACAGAGTCTCAGATCTCTCACTCCTTCCTGGTTCTATCAATATTCTATATGAGAATTTAGAACAAGGCTCGGCATTCACCAGAATCGCCTGGCCTTCTTTTCTCTCCTGCGATTGCTATGTTAATGAATCTGTTGGATGTCGCTGTGACCTACAAGCTCCTACCCAGCAGGAGAGCCCTGCATCTGAACTGCTGATATGCCACACTAAGAAAGGAAAAGAGGCCCTGCCTGGCCAGGCAGAGGGGCAAAGGAATTTCAGAAGCCTTCCAAGACTCAGATCATTGTGTAGAGATGTAAAAGATCACCACTCTCCTTGTTATTACTGGTGATAAATGGCTGGGCAGGCGGATCTGCACCACAAGAATTGCTGAAATTGAGGAAACCTTGTGGAATGAACAAGCAATTGAGGAGGAAGTGAGAGGCCGATGGCAGTGTGACCTTAGTGGCAGAAAAGCCAAATGTCATGTTGCTGTGACAATTTATGGCAAATATTTCTCTGTCTGGGGTGTGCCTTTAAATAGAAATTGCAAATGATGCAAGCTCAGGGTCATCACCTCCAAGTGCAAAGTCCTGCCAGTGGAGAAAGCCGCATAGAAGGGTTTCACAGGTTTGGGGAACTTTGGCATGAAAGAGCCCAGCTGTTTGAGTTTCATCTATTCTTTTTTTAAGGATGAGTGGATATGTGAAAGTTGCAGCTGGAAATGAGCAGCTTCTCATGGGCTTTTAGCAAGCTCAGGGTTTGTTAAAACAAGGATGAGGTGGCTCATCCCTGTGTCTGAATTCTCAGCAGCTCAGACCCCTGGCTTGTTTCTTGGGGATCCCATCCATGAGGACTGATATGGTTTGACTGTGTCCCCACTCAAATCTCATCTTGAATTGTAATTCCCATAATCCCCACATGTGGTGGGAGGGACCTGGGAGAGGTAATTGAATCATGGGGACAGTTTCCCCCATGCTATTCTCGTGATAATGAGTAAGTTCTCACGAGATCTGATGGTTTTATAGGGGGCTTTCCCCTTCACTTGGCTCACATTCTTCTCTCTCCTGCCGCCTTGTGAAGAAGGACATGTTTGCTTCCTCTTCCACCATGATTGTAAGTTTCCTGAGGCCTCCCCAGCCCTGTGGAACTGTGAGTCAATTAAACCTCTTTCCTTTTTAAATTACGCAGTCTCAGGTATGTCCTTATAGCAGTGTGAGACTGGACTAATACAAGGACCTTCATGAGTGTCTCAGGCCTAGCAATGTCCATTAGTGTGGACAAAGGCATTCATGGCCGTGGAGACCCTCTGGCACCATGTCAGCCACACACATTTCCTAGTTTCCTCTCTGTTACTTCACAAACAATGCTGGAAAAGTACAAAAGGTGACTGGGTTGAGTTACCTCTCTACAACACAGGGAAGAAAATGCTCAAGGCCATAGGAAACTGGGAAGACATTCCAGAAATAGGATGTCCAGGGTTTCAAAGATAATGCCATCATGGGGACTGGCTATAGGGAGCACTTGATCCAGGAATGGGCAGAAAGTAGTGCCATTCGGCTCTCCAGCTGGTAAAAGGAGCAGCCATCCTTCACCTCCCACCTGGGGAGCCACCTGGAGACCCCTGGTCTTGGGTAACCACCTTCAAACTGCAGTTCTGTCTGCCCCTCCCCTGCATCACTCATGAATTTACCTCTCCATCCTCTGGATCTCATGGTAAATGCATACCCTTGCATTTCCTTTGTCTCTTATATAGTTTGAGCCCAGGGAAGGCCTTGGCTTGGTCATCACAGCTTAAATACCATATTCTTCTTCCTCCAGTCCTCATACCCGCCAATCAAATAAGGTGATTTTGATGGTTACCAGGTAGCTTGTGAGGCCAAGACATCCCATTCACCAGGGCTTAAAGTGAGTCAATAGGGAAACACAGAATCTACTCTATTGTTAAGAAAACACTCTCTTTATGGGTATTTGGCCCAAACAAGTTCTGTTATGTGGAACACACTGATAGAATTGAAAATGTAGAATGTTAAAACCTTAGCATCAAGAATCAGTGGCTCAAAATAAACATGGAGATGAAAGAACACAGATATAGGTCATCATCAGAAAGGACAATACAGTGTTCTTAAAGCAGAGATCCAGAAAAATATGTTAAAATGCAAAACATGATCTGAAACAAACTCTAATATCAGGACTTATACATATATATACACAAGCTGGAAGCAGTGGCTCACGCCTGTAATCCCAGCACTTTGGGAGGGCGAGGCAGGCAGATCACGAGGTCAGGAGTTCAAGACCAGCCTGGCCAACATAGTGAAACCCCATCTCTACTAAAAATACAGAAATTAGTCGGGCATGGTGGTGCACACCTGTAGTCCCAGCTACTAAGGAGGCTGAGGCAGGAGAATTGCTTGAACCCAGGGAGTGGAGGTTGTGGTAAGCCAAGATCTGCACTCCATCTAGTCTGGGCAACAAAGTGAGACTCTGTCTCAAAAAATATATATATAAATACATATATATATACACACACACATACACACACACAAGCGTAGGTCTGTCATGTGTATGTGTATTTGTGTATGTGTGTGTGTGTATATATATGGAGAGGGAGAAGGAGAGAAAGAACAAGAGCTTGAGGAAGCAGTGGAGGTAGGGAAAGATCTCTTGGTCATCATCTGTCCTCCATTTCCTAATTCTAAGAAGCAAAGAAATGGCCAAGATTAAAATTTTAGGTTAGAGGGGACCTCTGGGTTATTAGAGGCAAGGCATCAGAGCAGCTAATGGAAATTCTTGCTACCTTCACGTGACACCATGTAATTTGTCTTTATGTGGGGCCCTGGTTACTGAGCCCCCTCCCTTCTTCCCTATCACTCACTTCGTTCCTCTAGCCTTCTGATCACTGCTTGTAGCAGTGCAGATCTCTCTGCACTAGTACTATCTTAGGAAATTATCTGCAAGGAATCCTGTGGACCTGATTTGTTTTATTGGCTAGCAAGTAGATGCATTATTTCCTAGTCAACAGGCAGGACAGAACAGCGTAGGACCAGGATGCAAGGCTACATTAGCAAAGGCAGCTGTTCGGACCACAGTCTTCTCAGGCAAAGTAGCAGAGAGGAGTGACTGATGTCAGCTTCCACCAACACTGAGAATTCTACATTGAACTGGAACCAGGATCTCGGGACAGTGGCTCTAGATAGGATCTGAGGCAGCAGGATGTCATGCTTGAGAGCACCTTCCTGGAAGTCTGCTCTATTGGCCAAGTGGAAACCTAATCATTTCAGGAACCAAGCACTTTCTTCTTATAGGAAAATACAATCTTCTCAAAGCAATCTTTGCCTGTCCTTCATGCATGCTGCATTTTAGCTATCTATCGCGTGCAGAAAATTCTTCAGGGTGCCCGAGTTTGAATTCCTAACCTTTGCCACTCAAGGTGTGGCTGCTTTTGGGACCTCCAACATTCTTCCAGCAAGTTCATAGGATAATATGGGGACCAAAAAAATAAAAAGGAAAATCCTGGGGTTCAGAGAAGAGGGAATTAATCTTTTCATCCTCTCTTTTTATGAGTGCCATTATTAAGAATACGCTAAGGCTGATACATATCTTTCAGGCATTGAGCCAAAAATGCCAAGACATTTTAAGTTTGACTAGAAGGAGACTTATGCTTTCCGAATTGCTACCTTGATAAATGTTTCTATTTTATCCCCTGGATAGATTTAATTCATTTACTTACTGCACTGAAAGATTCAAGCTTAAAGATATTTAATTATGTCTAACCTTTCTCCCATTAAGTAGATTAAAAGTCTAAAGCATTGGCTGCCCCCACTCCCCCAACACCATATGGCTGGTCTGTTGGGTATATATGTTCAATTGGAGCTTGCAAAAAGAAAGATATTACATCAGCCTTAAAACAGTATGTATTCAAGATTTGATTCTATTTTGAGCTTACACTTGGCTTAATTGTACTAAGCAAGGAAATAATATTACAGAGACGCCACTGAATTCATAAATGTATTTCTGTTAGCAAGAAAGGCCAAAAGAGTCATCCAATGTAAATTTATCCTTGGCTACTGAGTGATTACTCTTTCAAGGACTTGGGAAATTGGCAAGACTTCTGGTTCTATGCCAGAAGTGCTCTTAACTGTGGTCTTAAAATAGGGAAAAAATACTCCACCTAAGAAAGTAGGTACAGATTTCTTATTTGGGTGAGGCCCCTCACAATAAGGAACTCCTTAAAGGGAGAATGGGGAGAAATCTAAGGACTATATGTCTAGTAATGTCATTACTTACTGCAAAAGGGAGACAGATAAATATCTTGGTAAAAAACTCTAATTGTGAATGATGAATATACTACAATATTTCAATGCATGACAGCATTTTCCTTGATATGCTGTGCTGAGACATACAGTAAAGGTGATGCCACCTGTATTTTAAAAAATTGAAGAAATCTATCCTGGGGTAGTGTGTGTGTGTGCACATGTATGTGTGTGTGTCCATGCACATTTACACGCATGTGTGCACATGCAGTGGTATGCTGGCAAATGTTTAACAACCAACTCTGTGGAAGAAAAAGACCAGGTTTGTAGTGCTTGCCAATACCCATGATGTAAATACTCGCATCATGGCCACGGTAAAATTATCTTCCTTAATGGAACACTGATCATGCAAAATAAAATCTAAACATCTTAACACGGCCCATGACATCCTTAACCTTGACTTTCCAGCCCCATTGCCTACCAAACCCACCTTGCACCCTGGTATTCAAGCCAAATTTTCTGTTGCTTCCCAAACACACTGAGATTTTTCTCATTGCTGTGCTTCTGCTCAGGATGTTCCTTCTTTCTGGAATAGTTGGTCCTCTTTTCTGGGCATGAAAAATTCCAAAACTTTCTTAAAGACACAGCTTAAATGTCACCATGAAGCCTTCCCAAAATTCTTCATAGAAGGAACTCCCTCTCCGTTAATAAGCACATTAATAGTACTTTTATATAATACCTTTATTGTTGCAATTATTACAACATAGAAGAATAACTTCTATGTTAGCTTCCCCACTAAATTGTGAGCTTCTTCAGAAAAAGGAGTTTTATATATATCATTATATCTACATATGTACCATTATATATGTACCATTATCTTATACATTATTTGGTACATTTTAGGCACAAGTCATGTTTTTTTTTTGAATGAATGGTCAAATAACTTATAGCAGATATTCTTTAAGCACTTATTACGTACTAAGGACTTTACATGGACTATTTTGTGTAATTCTCTCGAGAGTCCAATGAGGTAGATACTATTACTGCAATTTCCCCATGAGGAAACTAAGGCTCACAGATATGAGTCACACTCAAAGGTCACACAGAAAACAGTGGTGGTACCAGGATTTGACCCAGGACATCTGACTCTGGCTCTTATATTTATACGAAACTGCCTCCCTGCATTGAAAATCTCCTTTTGCTCCAGATATTCGATGAATCCTTTTTGGCTGTCTGGAATTAGGGAGCTACACAGCCAGCTCTTATTCTGGAAGCCACCTGGGCATCCCATGGAAATTCAACACACAATCCTAGTTACGCCATTTGAACTTGGAAAGAGGACCCGCCTAACCCCATCTCAGAAATATTTGGATGTAGGGGAAAAAGGATTCCTCATCCACAGGATGAAACCCTTTGGGATTTCTGTCCTTCCAGGGTGGGGCTTTAAGATTTAAAGAGCGAGGCTTAATTAGAGTATTTCCTGGCTGAGTAAATATTAAACTTAAACTCAGCTCCACATTTGGCTAGCGAGTCTCAGTTTGAGGCTTGCCTTCCATGTTTCCTCCTGGGTTCCTCACAGGGGAACAGGGGTGGGGAATGAAGTCAAGGAGACACTGTGGTCTAGGGAACAGAGTGATCCAAGGAGTGCTGATGAGGCAGAGACTGAGTCAACCTGTGCTGCAGATCTGTTACTAAACCCCAAACACACAGTTACTCTTTGCAACAGGTTAAATATTAATCTGTGTCACTGTTTCTTCCATTGGGCATTAATTAGACTTTGTTTAATAAAGTAATTCTGAGATCTATCTGCCAGAAAGGCTACCTTGGGCAAAGCAAGGGTTTTTCCACATTCTAAGAGGCCAGATCCACAGCAGTCACAAAGGAAGGACTCTATAGTTCTATGAGGGGATGGAAACGTCACGAGAATTAATCCTGTTTTTCTCATTTTAACTGGAACACTGCCCAGAAGGCCAAAATAAAAAGTGCAACCAGGATACCAACCCAGTCCATTGCCCTTAGCTCCCAGAAAGGAGTCAGACTTTCCAGTGACCTGTACAGTGGGGCCTGGAGGTAGGACGAGCCAACCAGGCATTGTATCAGTATTGCTGTTTTGTAAGAGCTGTTGTATGAACGAATTTGGATCAGCTGTGGGTTCTAAAAGGGTAGAAGCTGTGAAAAGTAGAGAGTAGGAGATTCAACTCAAGGACACAGTCCCAGGCATAGCTGGTCAAGGAGATTGGCACCTACAGCACTTAGCAGAGAGTGAGCCATCCAACCGGTGTCCATCCACTCTTCTAGGAATGGAACCCTAGTTTTATCCTAGTGAACCGCCTTCTCCCCTTGGTTGGGACCATCAATCAAGGTGCCTTACTCAGTCCCAGCTAAGGAGAAGGTCTCTGACCGAAGCAAGACTATTCAGGAATCTGAATGTTTGACCAAGTGATTAAATGATTGTTGGAGTTGATTTGGTAGGATATCACTCATCAGTTCTGCTTAGAATACATCTTCCTCTTCCACTCAAACTTCACGATTCCTGTTTGTCCTAAGTCTAATTCTTCAACTTTCCTTTTGATTCTGTGAGTTACCCCTCAGCCATCAAGTTCATGCCTTTTATATTTAAATCAGTCAGAATTTGTTTCTGTTGCTTGACATCTGAAAACCATAACTAATATACTTTGTTGTGTTTATGAGTGCGTATTTAAATATCATCCTCCTTCCACACACACTAAATATTTTTCACTACTGTTTCCCTGCCTGTAATCCACCCATTGGACAAAGTTTGGAAAATATTTTTAAAAATGCAGACCTAGAGAATAGACAAATATAGGGAATAATCAGTTAAACACAAATTGGTGCCAATCAATTAAATCTGGTTGCTTTCCGTTGCCACGAGGGAATAAGAGTTTCTTTTGGGCAAAAAGGAGGGAAGTCACTGAGATGCTTGGGGGCCTTGGGGAAAAAGAGCAAGCCTGGGTAGGGTCTAGACAAAGCAGCTTGTGAGCAGTGCTGCCTGGAGGGGGGTCCAGGAAAAGAAAGACATGAAGAAAAGAAGGTATAAGGCAAACGCCTTTTTTCTCCTTCTTCCTCCTCCCAGTCCGAGTCCTAGCAGCCAGAAATCAGGTTAGGACTATTAGGATAAGAGGGTGGCTTCACTGTAGGCTACACAAGTGTTTGTGGGAAGGCTCGAGACTCTAATGGTCACTTCAATATTGTTTCTATGGCAACATGTGTTTCTACTATCAGGGAAATAACACATTTTCTAGACCCATAATTTTCTAAATGTTCTGCACTCCTGAGATTCCACTCGTTATTTCTGGTGTCAGTAGTCTATCTGGAAGTCCTGGCATTCTTAACAGCCATTTGTCTGTTGTCTTCCTAAATGTTAATATGAACTATTTATGTATTGATATCCCTAGAAGGCAGGGATTATCAAAGCCCTGGCCAAATTTGTTTTTGGATCAAGTTGGATAAATCCCAAATCATTCTAGTTAGCAGATACTTCAACATATATAAACACACTAATTATTATATAATGATGCCCAGTAAGCAAGGGAAGCTATAAGATCAGTTATAGATAAGCAAAACATACATAAAAATTTGTTGATCAAGAGATTTCTGGGCAATTTTATATCCACATTAATATAGATTCATGTTTACATATTACTGGAGTCTCCAGCTGTGGCTTTTATTTAGTCCTGGAACACAGATAATAGTCTTAATAGGTCAATTTATGAGCTTTTCAAAGAAACAGTTTCCCAGATGAGACAATACAGATAGCTCTGTCATAGCCACCCCTCATCAGTCATCCATATGAAGATGAAAATGATGTAGAGTCAGGACCAGACCTGTCCTGTTAATTAGGTTTCCTGGTTTGTCTCACAGAGTGATCTTCCCAGCATGGCTCTAGGCAATGCTACCTGGGGGTAAGGAGAACAGAAATTCCATTCCTCTCTGACTCACTCACTGCAAAGTCTCGGATAACCAACTCAGGTATCCAGGGCTTTACTTACTTGATGGATAAGATGGGGATGAGGAAATAAGAATACCAAGTACATGCATAATTTGGAGGAATGAAGGAGAGATTAGTGACAATATCTGCAAAGGATTACAAGAAGCCACAAATACCCTCTTTTGGCAGAAGTATTTACAATCATAAACGTAAATATACTTTACTTTATGTTTTATCCTTTTCTACAAAATCTTCTCTTGACAGACAATTGAGACTTTAGTCAAAAGACGGATGATTGAGATTTTAACACCCACATGTTATCAATTCAAAGACACACATACTTTACCATCTCTGGAATACTCTGCCGCCAGGTTGGAGTGCAGTGGCACAATCACAGCTCACTGCAGCCTCGACCTCCCAGGCTCAAGTGATCCTCCCACCTGAGCCTCCCAAGTAGTTGGGACCATAGGTGCACATCGCTATGTTTGGTTGATATTTTCATTATTTTTTTGTAGAGGCAGGATTTCCCTTTGTTGCCCAGGCCGGTGTCAAACTCCTGAGCTCAAAGGATCTTCCCACCTTGGCCTCCAAAAGTGCTGAGATTATAGGCTTGAACCACCACACCAAGTCCCATGTCTTAAAATTCTTATTTTTGCATTACTGAACTAGGGATGCACTTTACAATTCATGTTTTTTTTTTGTTTGTTTGTTTGTTTGTTTTTTGAGACGGAGTTTCATTCTCGTTGCCCAGGCTGAAGACAGCAATGGTGCGGTTTTGGCTTACTGCAACCATTGCCTCCCGGGTCCAAGCAATTTTCCTGCCTCATCCTCCTGAGTAGCTGGGATTACAGGCATCCACCATCATGCCCAGCTAATTTTTGTATTATGGCATCTTAAATTTAATGACAAACAGCATTTCTTCCTTCACATACACAGACTTACCTCCTTTGCCCAACTGGCTTACAGAAGGGATTGTGATGACTACTGACTTTGGAGCCCTGAATGTTTGCATAAGGTTGACACACTTAGAGGCAACAGCAGCTCCCCCAAATCAGCAAGGCAGACCCATTTCAAACACAGCTTGATTCGTATTCTGAGAGGGGACACACAAGATTCTATGAGACCACCTAGTTCAGTTGTGGGGTGGGGAAGAGTTGTCAGGAAGACTTCTGGGAGGAAGTGATATCTTAACTGACACTGAAAGAAAGGGTTGATATTATCTAGCACAATACTACTCAAAGTGTCTCCGAAATCTATTTGACACCACCTTTGCAATGATTATGACAGTGAGAGAAATCCAGCATAGCTGACTCAATGTTGCCGCTAGCCTCAAAGGCTGGCTCTTCTTGTTCATTCCTGGACACAGGCCAAGCCAGCTATGGGAAGAATTTAGTTTATAGTTCAACTTTCCAGCAAGGATGATAACAGTCCCTCCCTAAAACTGACCTCCTCCTTGTTTGGGGACTGAAACCACCTTTGTAGGGGTAATGAAAGGCCACAAGATTAGGATAATGAGAGATGCCTGAATTCTACTAAAATATAGCCATAAACAATAACCAACCATTGTTTCCCAGCTTGCTTTTCTATAATCCCTTACTACTCAGGAGTCATGTGGCCAGAATTCACAAGATTTGTGACTTCCCTCATTGCCTCTATAGATAACATCACTACTGTAGAACCTAAGATTGATCTTTTGAGATGTTTTCAGACTTTTGTTTTTTTGTGACTGACTGACTTTACCTGGACCTGAAACTGATAACTAAAATTTTTTCCATGGTCCTGTGGCTCCCTCCCAGAAGCTAATTCAGCATACAAGGACCATTTTCCAAACTCATAATTTCATCCCCAATCGGTCAGCAGAACCTATTCCCTAGCCCTCTGTCTACCAAATTATTCATAAAAATCCTGGCCTCTGAGTTCTCAGGGAGGCTGATTTGAGTAATAAGCTCCCAACTTTCCACTTGGCTAGCTTTGAATGTATGATATTCTTTCTCTACTGCAATACTTCTGTCTCAGTGAATTGGCTTTTCTGTGTAGCAGGCAAGAAAAATCTGTAAAGTGCTTACATATTTGTTACCAGTCTACTGTAAGGTAAGTAAGAAAGTGGCAGTCTAGAAACCTTGATAACATTATACATATATAACAAATAAGTAATTTTATGTTTATTGAATCTAATAATTTAAAAATTGGGAATGTACTTTATATACCCATTTTCCCTACTTTATTTTCCCAGGTAATTAATTTTATTGCATTTTACAAAAGTAAGTCAGAAACCCAGATTGGAAAATTTTTAAAAAACAGAATTAACTTATCACCATAGATCTGTGGAAAAACACTGAGCTCGAGGCAGTGAAAGAGGGAAAACATGAGTGAGATCAGCAGCATTTGTAAGGTCTTTGACCTAAGAGAGAGGAAAAGAGGGGTGGGGGAAGGATGAGGGAAGAAGAGAGAAAGGTGTGAGTGATAGACTTTTTTTTTTTTTTTTTTTTTTTGAGACACAGTGTCACTCTCTCACTCAGGCTGGAGTGCAGCAGTGTGATCTTGGCTCACTGCAAGCTCCACCTGCAGAGTTCAAGCTAGTCGCCTGCCTCAGCTTCCCAAGTAGCTGGGATTATAGGCACCTGCCACCATACCCAACTAATTTTTGTATTTTTCATAGAGACGGGGTTCCGCCATGTTAGCCAGACTGGTCTTGAACTCCTGACCTCAAGTGATCTGCCTGCCTTGGCCTCCCAAAGTGCTAGGCTACAGGCGTGAGCCACTGTGCCTGGCCCGTTTTTATAAACTCTCACAAGGGAAAGAGGTGACAGGAAGAATATTCACCAAAATGTTACAAATTGATTATTTCTGGATGGTGGCATTTCATGGGGATTTCATCTCCTTAATTCGCTACAATGAATCCTGTAGTGCAGCAGTCCCCAACCTTTTTGGCACCAGGGACTGGTTTCTTGAAAGACAATTTTTCCACAGACTGGGGTGCAGTGGGGGATGGTTGATGATCCTCAGTGGGAGTCCTGAGCTTGTTTTCCTGCATCTAGATGGTCCCATCTGGAGGTGATCAGAGACAGTGACAGATTATCAGGCATTCGATTCTCATAAGAAGCGTGCAACCTAGATCCCTCACATGCAACAGTTCATAGCAGTTCACAACAGGGTTCGTGCTCCTCTGAGAATCTAAAGCTACTCTTGATCTGATAGGAGGCAGAGCTCAGCTTTGCTTGCTGGCCTGCCCGCTGCTTACCTCCTGCTGTGTGGCCTGGTTCCTAACAGGCCATGGACCGGTACTGGTGGTTGGGGACCCCTGCTACAGTGGACAAGTTTTGGTTTTGCCTACTTTGCATCTGTATTAGTTCATTCTTGCATTGCCATAAAAAACTACCGAAGACTGGGTAATTTATAAAGAACACAGATTTAATTGACTCACAGTTCTGTGGGCTGTACAGGAAGGATGGCTGAGGAGGCCTCAGGAAACTTACAATCGTGGTGGAAGGCTAAGAGAAAAGAGTCATGTCTTACATGGCTGTAGCAGGAGGAAGGGCAAACTTAAGGGAAGTGCTACACACTTTCAAACAACCGGATCTCGTGAGAACTCTATCACAAGATAGCACTAGGGGGATGGTGCTAAACCATTAGAAACTACCCCCATTATCCCATCACCTCCCACCAGGCCCCACCTCCAACACTGGGCATTACAATTCAACATGAAATTTGGGTGAGGACACAGAGTCAAACCATATCAGCATCCATTTCCTTTCTAGGAGAAAGCCTCCCCAGTTTTGTTCTGGGAAACCTCTGCTCTCTGGCTGTGTATAGTCTTAGAGGGACAATCTACCCAGTCCCTTGCTCTCCCAAGCGAAGGGGTGGGTGTTGGACTCAAGCTCAGAGAGACCAGTAGATCTCTCTGCCTGGAATTTGCAAGAATGGAAGAGTGTTGGAGTTCCTCCAGCCCACTGTAGCAGTGTCGATTCAGGGCTGATACCTAGAGCTCACAGCTACTCTGGCTCTGTGCAGTCCAAGCCTTGGTCTAGAGTGTTTCCTTATACTCTCTGAGCTACCTCATTGCATTCAGCTAAATTCCCTTTGATTCAAGTTAGTAGGGTTAGTTTCTTTGTTTGCAATCAAATAATTCTATTAAACATAGACAGGCACACTTTGGAGATATGGTGGATTTGGTTCCAGACTAAATACTAATATTAAATACTAATTACTAATACTAATAATAAATAGTAATATTAATTCTAAAGCAAATATTGCAATAAAGGGAATATCTCAATAAAGCAAGTCACACAATTTTTTGGGTTTCCCAGTGCATCTAAAAGTTATTTACAGCTGGGTGTGGTGGCTCACACCTGCAATCCCAGCACTTTGGGAGGCTGAGGTGGGAGCATTGCTTGAGCCCAGGAGTTCAAGACCAGCCTGGGAATACGGCAAAACCTTGCCTCTACAAAAAAAATACAAAAATAAGCCAGGCCTGATGGCACATACCTGTAGTTGTAACTACTCAGGAGGCTGAGGCAGGAGAATCAGATGAGCCCAGGAAGCAGAGTGAACCAAGATCATGCCACTGCACTCCAGCCTGAGTGACAGAACGAGACCCTGTCTCAAAAAAGAAGTTGTTTACATTATACTTTAGTCTATTAAGTATGCAATAGCATTTTGTCTAAAAAATGTACACATTTTAATTTAAAATACTTTATTGCTAAAAAGTGTTAACAATCATCTGAGCCTTCAGTGAATCATGTTTTTGCTGGTGGAGGATCTTACCTCAATGTTGACGGCTGCTGACTGATCAGAGTGGTGGTTGCTGAAAATTGGGGTGGATATGGCAATTTCTTAAAACCAGGTAACAATGAAGTTTGCCACACTGACTGACTCTTCCTTCCATGAAAGATTTATCTGTAGCATGCATGGTGTTTTATAGCATTTTGCCCACAGTAGAACTTCTTTGAAAATTGGAATCAATTCTGTCAAACACTGGAGCTATTTTATCAACTAAGTTTATGTAATATTCTAAATCCTTTGTTGTCATCTCAACAATGCATTCACAGCATTTTCACCAGGAACAGATTATATATCAAGAAACCAACTTTCTTTGTTCATCCATAAGAAACAGCTCTTCATTTGTTAAAGTTTTATCATGAGATTGCAGCAATTTAATCACATCTTCAGGGTCCCTTTCTAATTCAAGTTCTCTTGCTATTTCTACCACATCTGTAGTTATTTTCTCCACTGAAATCTTGAACCCCCCTCAGCCATCTATCAGGGTTGAAATCAACTTCTTCCAAACTCCTATTAATGCAGATATTTTGACTTTCCATGTATCATGAATGTTCTTAATTGCCTCTAGAACTGTAAATCCTCTCCAGAAGGTTTTCAAATTTACTTTGCCCAGATATATCAGATAAATGTCTGTGACAGCTATAGCCTTACAAAATGTGTTTCTTGAGTAATAAGTCAAATTAACTCCTTGATCCACGGTCCATGGAATGGATGTTGTGTTAGCAAGCATTAAAACAATATTAATCTCCTTGTACATATCCATTAAGCTCTTGGGTGACTAGGTAAATTGTCAGTGAGCAGTAATATTTTGAAAGGAATCTTTCTTTCTGAGCGGTAGATCTCAACAGTGGGCTTAAAATATTCAGCTAACCATGCTTTAAACAGATGTGCTGTCATCAGGCTTTGTTGTTCCATTTATAGAGCACAGGCAGAGGAGTTTCAGCATAATTCTTAAGAGCTCAAAAATTTTCACAATGGTCATGAGCATTGGCTTCAACTTAAAGTACCCAATTGCGTTAACTCCTAACTATAGAGTCAGCATGTCTTTTGAAGCTTTGAAACCAGGCTTTGACTTCTCTTTGGCTATGAAAGTCCTAGATGACATCTTCTTCCAGTGAAAGGCAATTTCTTCTATTAGGCTGGTATAAAAGTAATTGCAGTTTTTGCCATTGAAAGTCTATTGTTTAGTATAGCCACCTTCATCTTAGCTAGATCTTCTGGATCACTTGCTGCTTCACTTTGCGCTATTATGTTATGGAAATGGCTTCTTTCCTTAAACCTCTGCTACCTTGTAACTTTTCTTCTGTAGCTTCCTCACTTCTCTCAGCTTTCATAGAATTGAAGAGAGTTAGGGCCTTGCACTGGATTATTAGGCTTTGGCTTAAGGGAATGTTGTGGCTGGTTAGATCTTCTATTCAGACCATGAAAACTTTCTCCATATCAGCAATAAGCCTGTTTTGCTTTCTTATCATTTGTGTGTTTGCTTAAGTAGCCCTTTTAATTTCCCTCAAGAATTTTTCCTTTGCATTCACAGCTTGTCTGTTTAGTGCAAAAGGCCTAACTTTTAGCCTTTTCAGCTTTTGACATGTCTTCCTCACTAAGCATAATCATTTCTAGTTTTTGATTTAAAATGAGAGATATGTGACTCTTCTTTTCACTCAAATACTCAGAGGCCATTGTAGGATTATTAATTAGCCTAATTGCTAATTAGGGAATAGGGAGGCCTGAGGAGAGGAAGAGATATAGTGGGGGGTGGGGGTGGGGGACAGCCTATTGATGGAGGAGTCAGAAAACACACACGACATTCATCAATTAAGTTTGCCATCTTATATGGTCACAGGTCTTGGCACCCCCAAACGATTACAATAGTAACAACAAAGACATGATCACAGATCACCATAGTAGATATAACAATAATGAAAAGTTCGAAATATTGAGAAAATTATCAAAATGTGACTCAGAGACATGAAGTGAACCCAGGCTGTTGGGAAAATGGCACCGATAGACTTGCTCCGCAAAGCGTTGCCCAAACAGTCCTTTTGCAAAAAAACACAGCATCTGTGAAGCACAGTAAAGCAAAAGGTAGTAAAACGAGGAATGCCTATAGGTAGTTTCTTTGCAATTTCCTCCTCGTAAAGAGAGAATGATAAAAAGCACCTACCTCACAGAATTATTGTGAGGATTAAATGAGATCACACAGGTAAAGTGCTCAGAATGGTGCCTGGCACACAGCAAGTGCTGTAGGAGCTTTTTGCCATCCTTCCTGTTTTCTGGCTGGAGCCCTGGACTAGAACATTATGCAGCTCTGGCCCCCGGGTTTTTTCTCTGTCAACTCAGTGATGGGAGATCATGGGTTCCTAGTCCAGGACTCCAGCAGTGTGAGATTCAGTCACTCACTCTGTCTCTACTTTTATTCAGTTTTGTTTGCTTTACGGGTGCTTTACTACATTCAAATCCTGAGAGAAAGGGCTTTGATTGGTCCAGCTGGTTTCTATCCTTATCCCTATTGGGTGAATGCTGTTGACAGGCCAGCCAACAGATCAGCGACCCTTTTGTTAGGTCTTCTCCTCGTCCAATCAGCTCTCAGGAGCCACAGAGTGATCAGTAAGGGGCAAGGAATCACCCTGGGCTGCCTCCCTCCTTATGCAGAGGGATTTGTCGGGTGACTAGGACATCTCCAGGACCGCAAGGACTAGAGTTCCCATTGCTGCACCATCAGCCCCCAAGAAACAACCCACTTTCTTCTGCTTCCTCGGGTACCGCCCAGAATCATCAGAGGAAGCCAACCCATAGGGTTGTCTGAAAGCCAGATTCCAGGAGTTTCTTCCAAAACGCTTATAGAAGGCACCGACAGCAGGGCTGCTTCTCGACTCCCTGTTCCTGGCATAGCTGCAGGCACATTATGTCAGGGGGAACTTTTCCAAAAATTCACATGGAAAATGAGCTTTCATGTAGAAGATAATGTGCTTAAAAGGAGTTTTTATTTTCCCCATTTGCTTAATGTCGCTGGCTTAGCATACTGAAGATTGGGCAGTTTTATAAGTGTTGAGAAGATGAGTTTAGGAATCCTGAGTGATAGTATCCGGACTTCATGCTGATGGTTGCAAATGTTGGGACATCTGCAATTTATCAGGCCCTAAGTGAAGCAGACGCGTCGCAGCACCTGCCTGATAGAATTCTTTCAGCATTGGGACATCTGGGACTAGGTTCTGCTGACACCACATAAATTTCATCTCTCCATAAAGTCCTGCCCTGTGGAGAGCTCTTGAAAGGAATAAAGACCAGGAAGCCACATAAAATGTGAGCTTCAGCTTCTGTTAGCCAGGGCTGAGAAAGGAAGCAAGCAGAAACAGAGAGTTCAAAACAGACAAGGCCCATCATAATGAACTTATCAAGAGACAGGGCTAATATCTAATAATGGACTAGAAAGTTCATCCATCCCCCTGTCCAGGACATGATTCCCAGATAATGAACCCCAAATAGCAGGCTGCATTATAGCATTTCTACAATTCAACAATTAAGGTGTTGAAAATTATAATCTCCATTTCTTGGTCTAGGGTA
Source organism: Macaca mulatta (assembly GCF_049350105.2). Classification (NCBI taxonomy): domain Eukaryota; kingdom Metazoa; phylum Chordata; class Mammalia; order Primates; family Cercopithecidae; genus Macaca; species Macaca mulatta. The sequence goes on along the minus strand of NC_133417.1, from coordinate 77,293,587 downwards.
ATCTTTTGACTTTGTTTAGTTTCTGCATGGAAGTTAGGAGCTAGAGAAGTGAGGAGAAAAATGTATGTGCTTCCCAGATAGCATTTGGAGAAGGGAAGGTGGAAGTTTGAATTGGCAATACAGAAAGTTGGAAAAGGTGCACTACAGTTCCTGAAGCTGCAGGAATGAGGACCATGTCAAAGATATGGGGGCACCCAGGTGGGAGCACATGCCCACCTCCCATTTCCTAGGAGAAAACCAGTCAGATAGAACAGAGAAGGCACACATAACCAGCTCTGGCACATTGTAAAACTTATGCCTCAGTTCTATTTTTTTTCTGTAACTATGTAAAGATCATAAAGATCTATCAGGATAGAAAGTCAAGTAAAACAAACTATGTGCCCTCTCAGCTGCCCAAATGTCTTAATCATGCTAGGCCTCTGCTTGCACAGACTCTCCTTCCAGCACCATCGATTCCACTCCAATCACATCAATCTCTTTACTGCCCCCGAACAAGCCATAATTTCCTGTATATTTTTCCCATTTGTGTGCACTGCTCCTTCCGCCTGGAATGCTTCTCCCTGCCTTTTCCACACCCTCGGGCCTCAACCCAAGTATTTTGTTTTTCTGGGAAATGTCTTCTGATGGTCCCTTTCACCTCTGCATTTCGGTCATTGTTTGCATGTAGCACATACTGCTAGCTAGCCCCTAAAATCCATTCTCCCTGGCTGGGTGCCATAGTTCATGCCTGTAATCCCAGCACTTTGGGAGGCTAAGACGAGTGGATCACGAGGTCAAGAGATCGAGACCATCCTGGCCAACATGGTGAAACCCTGTCTCTACTAAAGATACAAAAATTAGCAGTGCATGGTGGCAGGCAACTGTAGTCCCAGTTACTCGGGAGGCTGAGGCAGGAGAATTGCTTGAACCCGGGACATGGAGGTTGCACTGAGCCAAGATCACACCACTACACTCCAGCCTGGTGATAGAGCAAGACTTTGTCTCAGAAAAAAAATAAATAAATAAAATAAATAAATAAATAAATAAATAAATAAATAATCCATTCTCCCTGTCTTCCATAACAACAGGGAAGTAGCTAAATATATGGCCACACTACCAGAGACTGACTTTCCCACACCACCCCCACTCCCAGCTCTGTGTGACCATGTGGGGAACGTGAGCTGATGTGATTTGTGCCACTCCCACCTCACTGCATTACTTTTCTGCTCTCTGTCCCCTTCCTGTGAGCTGGAACACGCATGTATTATGAAATCCAGTGCTCACCATTGCATCAATGAGCTAGCACTAGGTAACAAGCCACCCTAAAACCCAGGCTTAAAACGAGAATCATTTCTTCTCTTGGAGAGTTGGCTAAGTGGCTCTACTTCAAGCTATGGGTCTGGCAGGGCCTGACTCTTGCTAGGGTTGAGCTCTGATCTGTTCCACAAGTGTTCATTTTGAGACCCAAGCCGAAGGGGCAGCAGCTACCTAGGGGATCTTCTTACTGTGATGGCAGGGATGGCAGGGATGGCAGAGGATGAGCCTAGCTGTACAAGCACATGCCAAAATTCTGCTTGAGCCACACCTGCTCCCAACCTTGCCTTGGCCAAAGCAAGTCACATAGTGGAGGCCAAATTCAAGGGGAGGAGCAGAAAACATCTTTTATAGAGGTTTAGGGGAGGAAATAACTATTTTTGAGCAATAAGCTAATCTACCTCAATCATGCAGAGAAAGACAAAGTCTTCCGGTGGAAGGGAAGCAATATGGATTCCTCAATGACTGTGTACACACAGCATCCTGCCTACCCACCCTCACTGTTAGGCAAGATAAATAAATTCATTGTTTCTTTAAGCCACAGAATTGTTGGGTATGTTTGTTAAAGCTGCTTAGCCTTTTACCCTGATGAATGTAACATAGTTTCCACTATAGCACATATTATTTGTTCTTTCTTTGGTTTGTTTTTCTTTTCCTAGAAGTTTTTTGTTTGTTTGTTTGTTTGTTTGTGTGCTCGTTTGTTTTTGAGATAGGGTCTCCCTGTAGCCCAGGCTGGAATGCAGTGGCGCGATCAGGGCTCACTGCATCATCAACTTCCCCTGCTCAAGTGATCCTCCCACTTCAGCCTCCCAAGTAGCTGTGACTATAGGCACGTGCCACCACACTCAGCTATTTTTTTTTTTTTTATTTTAGTAGAGATGAGGTCTTGCTATGTTGCCCACGCTGGTCTCAAACTCCTGAGCTCAAACAATCCTCTTGCCTCAGTCTCCCAAAGTGCTGGGATTACAGGTATGAGCCACCATGCCTGTCTCTGAAATCAACAATTATGTCTTAATTTTTGAATCTCTAGACCTACATAGGATCTATTGTAGAATGAGTGAATATTCAATGGAAGTTTGCTAAATGATCAAATGAGTTTCCTATTTTCTGTTACTTTCACCTGGAAATAAATATGTGTTTAAAAAAGCATTGCTTGGGGTAGTTATGAAAATAACAAAAGCATATTACAGGCCCCAGATCATGGGTATCAAACATTTTGGCTTTCCTGGGCCACATTGGAAGAATTGTCTTGGGCCACACATAAAATATGCTAACACTAACAATAGCTGATAAGTGGGAGGCCAATGTGGGCAGATTACCTGAGTTCAGGAGTTTGAGACCAGTCTGGCCAACACGGTGAAACCCCATCTCCATTAAAAATACAAAAATTAGCTGGGCATGGTGGCTTGTGTCTGTGGTTCCAGTACTTGGGAGGCTGAGACAGAACTGCTTGAACCCCAGAGGCGGAGGTTGCAGTGAGCTGAGAGTGTGCCACTGCACTCCAGCCTGGGTGACAGAGCAAGACTCTGCGCATAATTTTCATCATTTCCTCCACAGAGATAAACAAAAAATCCTTGCATTCAAAGGGCTGGACATGGTTGCCCTAGATGCTAACTTCCTCAAATGTACAGATGATATGCAGATATGTGATTCCTCACAAGGAAAGTGGCTTTAGGAGGACATTCATTCATTTATCTAGTCATTGCATAAATACTTAGTGCCTACCCTAAGCCTGGCACCAATCTAGGATGAGGATATAGCAGTGAAAAACCAAGATTCCTCAGGAAGCTCACATTTCAGGGGAGAAAGAAAGAGATGATAAATACATAAGTGAAAGATCAAGCAAACTGAGTGGAGGTGTCAGAGAATTGGGGAAGGATGGAACTGTCAGTGATGATAACATTTGAACAAAGACCTAAGGAGGTGATGGAACCGTATATTGCTATCTGAGAGAGAGCTTCTGGATAGAGGGAATGTCAAGTATAGAAGCCCCGGTTGGGAGCCACCCTGGTTATGTTCAAGGAACAGCGAGGATGCTACTACGGCTGGAGCACACAAAAGGGAGAGTGGTAGGAAATGTCCTTGGATATTGAATTTACCAGAGAAGGCAGAAAAAGCCCAAATAGGTTTGACCAGCTAGAGGATTCTTAACACATATTTAGTCAATGAATATTCAAACAACAGATTTCTGTGGCTGTCCGTGGTTGTGAAATCCATAGTGTTGAAGTAGTACCTGTCTTTGCCTAGGTGTCTTTGTGACAGTGTCTTTGTGCAGTGTTCAGAAATCAGGTGCCCATAGCTCAAACCCATTGATATCCTTGGGTTCAGCTGGGTGCAGTGGCTCACGCCTGTAATCCTAGCACTTTGGGAGGCCAAGGCGGTTGGATCACCTGAGGTCCACAACTCGAGACCAGCCTGGCCAACATGGTGAAACTCTGTCTCTACTAAAAATACAAAAATTAGCCAGACACGGTGGCATGCGCCTGTAGTCCCAGCTACTCAGGAGGAGGCTGAGGCAAAAGAATTGCTTGAACCTGGGAGGCAGAGGTGGCAGCGACCAGAGATCCTGCCATTGCACTCCAGCCTGGGCAACAGGGCAAGACTCTGTCTCAAAAAAAAAAAAAAAAAAAAAAAAGATAAAAAGATATCCTCAGGTTCATTTGTCCACCCTCCTTCTCCAAAAGATAAGTTGGGAAAATTAACATCAATACTCAATCAACATCAAGTTCAGGTTACTGACGGCATTCCTGCCTCTTCCCCACCGCTAGGAGCTAGATGGCACTGAACAGGAGAGATGGGATAGTAGCATATTCCTGGCTGCCCCTCTGTGAGTCCGTATTGGCCACACATGTCTTCACTTAGTTTCAAGCCCACGTGCCCCTCTCTGGCCCGCCCTTGCTCCCACCCCATTCTTTTTCCTTTTCAAAGAAAAGCCATAGCCATATTATAATTGTTGCTTTTCTGTTGGAGAAGTGATATTATAGATTGGGGAGAAAATGTTCAAACAGAATTTTAAAAATTGAAAGCTTCTGAACATACTGTCTTAACACAGCCTCTTGAGACCTATTAACTGACTAGAAAGGAAGGAAATTAGCAATGGGAAGGTGGAGTTGAGTGCAGTTTCTCCTGCATATTTATATATTCTAGATGGAATTGCTTGGATAATAAAAGTTAAATGTTCTAGGGTAATTGCCATTCCAGTCAATCCTATAAAAACATCATCAGAACAAGGGTTCTGACGTTGTTCCAGATATGGTAAATACCAGAACAGAGGAGGAATTTGGGGAAGGGTGAGCGCCCTTTGCTGGATTTTGACCTGTTTGTTATCTGTTGTTATGGATTCTTCAGTGTTCAAATCAGTCTTTCGACTCAGAACTCTGAATCACAGGTCTCTAGACTCCCTAAAGAGAAACAGCCCCATTCCTTTTGGTGTATTAGCCTAGTAAATTATAATTTTATTTGTTCTATTAAGCAGCTGAAGTTCAGCACATTTTTATTCATTTTGTACAATAGGCATTAAATGATTCTGAATGCCAGGCACCTAATCAGATTAAGAAAATCTTCATGTTGGCCAAAGATTTATGCTTTTATACTGCAGTGAATTTCCCCATCACCTAATTCTTTCTATTCTACCCCAGCTCAGGGAAGAGAGCAAAGCAACCCAAGGCTTTCAGAGACGCTTCCTCATACAAGGCCTCATCAGGTGCTCCCCTCCCCTCTCCAATCTTTCATACTGTTAGTGAGGGTGGGAGAATGGGCCCAGTTACACAAGATTAAAATGGAGACTTAATTGACCAGGCGTGGTGGCTCATGCCTGTAATCCCAGCACTTTGGGAGGCCGAGGCAGGCAGATCACCTGAGGTTAGGAGTTCGAGACCAGCCTGACCAATATGGAGGAAACCCCGTCTCTACTAAAAATACAAAATTCACCAGGTGTGGTGGCACATGCCCATAATCCCAGCTACTTGGGAGGCTGAGGCAGGAGAATCGCTTGAACCCAGGAGGCGGAGGTTGTGGTGAGCCGAGATTGTGCCTTTGCACTCCAGCCTAGGCAACAAGAGCAAAACTCTGTCTCAAAAAAAAAAAAAAAAGAAAAAAAGAGACTTAATTTAGAGACCAGTTGGCTCACTTCATAATTGTCATAGTCCTTTCAAGCTCTTACAACAAAATACCATTGGCCAAGTAGCTTATGAAAACAGAAATTTATTTCTCATAGTTATGGAGAAAGTGCCGGCAGATTCTGTGAGGCTACTAATCCCATCGGTGATGGCTTTACCCTCATGACCAAACACCCCCCAAAGACCCTACCTCCTCATACCCAACACCTTAGGAATTAGGATTCATATGAATTTGGGGGGACACATTCAGACCATAGCATTCAGCCAAAAAAGTTTAGCAGCCAAATTATATCTTAATATGGCAAAACTGGGCTTAGCTCTCAAGCAAGCTGGATGCGATGGCAGAATCACCATCTATATTCACTCCACCGAGAGGATACAACTTTAGTCACCTTCTGGAGGGAAGTCAGTTCTAATCCAAGGCTGTTGAACCCAGGCACCCAGGTGACCTGAGACTTGCACTGGTAGCTTCAGTTTTTGCCCTGATCATATGTTAAGGTTGCACTTAGCGATTTATCATATCAGAAAAATAATAGATCTAAAGACACAAAACATTAATAATATAAATTTCAGTAAAGATTTCATAGGAAGACCAAGAAGATTTTCATTTCACACCACACACTGAAACCTTTGTAAGAGTCTTCTTTAAACATCTATAGTTTTGTCTTAAAATTTTTCTCTGAGGACCATCATTTCACTTTCCATTCTCTCTCTCTTTTCCCTACACAGTTCCTAAAATGCCAGAAGAAGTCAGTTCTGGTGCTCAGTTTGCATATCCCACTTGGCAAAGTAAAATAATGGTAGTCTACACTAATGCCATGAAAGATTGCTCAGCTCTAAAAAGGCATGAAGTGCTGATACGTGCTGCAACATGAATGAACCTCCAAAACATTGTGCTAAGTGAAAAAAGCTAGACACAAAACGTCATACGTAGTATAATTTCATTTGTGTGGAACATCCGGAACCGGTAGATCCATAGAGACAGAATGCAGGTTGGTTGTTGCCAGGGGCTGGGGGAAGGGACAATGGTAGTGGCAGCTTAATGGGTTTGAAGTTTCCTTCTGGAGTGAGGAACATGTTTTAGAATTAGAGGTGGCTGTTGCACAACATTGTAAATGTACTAAACACCACTGAATTATTTAATTTAGAATGGTTAATTTTATGTTATGTAAATTTCACCTCAGTAAAAAAATAGCAAAATAAGAGCATGATGGTAAGTTCCCCCAGCACTTCCCTTAGAAAACAGTTCAATAAACCTATTGTGTGCTCAAACCTATTAGTGCTCAACATCTCTTGGAACTTTACTCCCCATTCTAGATAGCTTATTAGAGTATTTTCTCAACAACACTGGTAAGGGGGAAAGGGGATGTGAATTCTACAGCTAAGAGAATAAGATTTTACTTTCTCCGCTGGGCATGGTGGCTCACGCCTGTAATCCCAGCAATTTGGGAGGCCGAGGCAGGCAGATCATGAGGTCAAGAGATCAAGACCATCCTGTCCAACATGTTGAAACCCCATCTCTAACTGAAAATACAAAAATTAGCTGGGCATGGTGGCATGCGCCTGTAGTCCCAGCTACTCGGGAGGCTGAGGCAGGAGAATCGCTTGAACCCGGGAGGCGGAGGTTGCAGTGAGCCAAGATCACGCCATTGCACTCCAGCCTGCTGACAGGGCAAGATTCCGTCTCAAAAAAAAAAAAAGAAAAGAAAAAAGAAAAAAAAAGATTTTACTTTCTCTATCCACTCAACAAAAAATCCTAGGTGGATGCATAACAGAGCAGGCACTGTTGAAAACCCTTGAGTTGGACCATGAGGCTTCTGAGGCGCTGGCTGCAGTCCCTGGGAGGACGTGGGAACAGTCCGAGCTGGGGCACCCATGCTAAGCTGAGTCCCTTTGGTGACGGGCTATGCATGAGGCCACAGGATTTGAGGTCACAGGATTTGGAGAACTGAGCTTATCTTGGCCATGAGCACCAGTCAATGACCCCACACTATGGGGTTAAGGAGGTGAGGCAGGCAAGACGGAAGCAAGGGGAATGGGCTAACCCCAAGCACTTTACAACCACATGCCAGCCGAGCCCACCTGCACTCTTTCTTCCTATGTTAAAATCATTATAGGGATCCTACACACTCATCTGTTTCTATAGTTTTGCATAATGGGTTGTCTAACTTTATTCCTGGGCAGATTCTCTTTAGAAAAATCCAATTTTGTCTTAGATTTACATCACACTGCCTGTTTTGGCTACTTCATTGCTGGTGACAGACGCCAGGGACCAGTTAGCATTGTCCCACCTCTTAGGGTGTATGAGGGGCAGGGGTGGTGGTGGGAAGCAATAAGAACACCAGATCATATTGTATAGTCTGGCCTCATATTTACAACACTGTAAAATAAATATCATGGCCCCTATTTTACACTTGAGGAAAGAAAACAGAGAGATTTAGAGAAATAAATAGACCATAGATTCCAGGGAAAGTCCAGGGGCACTGGGTCTGACAATGAGGTGAAATGAGAAGGAGGTACTATAGGTGGAATGTGTGTTCCCCACAAAAAGATATATTGAAGCCGTAACCCCTACTACTTAGAATGTGATCTTATTTGGAGATAGGGTCTTTACGGATGTCATCAAATTACAATGAGGTCATTAAAGTGAACCCTAATTCAATATGACTGGTGCCCTTATAAAAAGGGGGAATATATGCCAGGCGCAGTAGCTTACACCTGTAATCCCAGCACTTTGGGAGGCCAAGGCAGGCGGATCACAAGGTCGGGAGATCGAGACCATCCTGGCTAACACAGTGAAACCTCGTCTCTACTAAAAATACAAAAAATTAGCCACGCGTGATGATGGGTACCTATAGTCCCAGCTACTTGGGAAGCTGAGGCAGGAGAATCACTTGAACCTGGGAGGCAGAGGTTGAAGTGAGCCAAGATGACACCACTGCACTCCAGCCTGGGCAACAGAGCAAGACTCTGTCTCAAAAAAAAAAAAGAAGCGGGGGTGGAATTTGGACACAGAGATCAACACCCACAGAGGGAAGACTATGTAAAGAGACCCTGGGAGAAGAAGGAGAGAGGTGTGGGGCAGATCCTTCCCGCACAGCCCTTGGGAGGAGCCAATGCTCCTGCACCTTGATCTTCACCCTCCAGCCTGCAGCACTGTGAGGTAAAAAACCTCCTGTTGTTTAAGCCACCCAGTTTGTGGCGTTTTGTCACGGCAGGCCTAGAAAACTAATGCAAGGGGGAAAGAATGGTGGGAATGTGGACACGGATCCTCTGTCGTGGGAAGGGCAGCATGTGGACATTTTTGGGGAAACTTCCCAGCCTCCCAGCCGCAGGGCTCAGATCCGATCACCAGCCAGCACCCTGCGGGAGACTGCACAGGTGGCTCTGAGTTTCACATGGATGAAACGGTTGCCGCCCTGGGAGGGAACTCCAGCTTAAGAGACAGCCCCAGGAGCCCCCTTGTACCTGAAAGGCGCTGGCCATTGTGGGAACAAGGACATAAAGGTGAGCTGCACGAGGGAGGGGTGGGTGTGCTAGGGCCAACTTGACCAGGCATCTTGGCCTCCCACCCTATGACTCCATCCCTTCCCTCACTCCAACTGCCTGGGATCACTTCCCAAACAAACTGGCATGAAACGTGGCTATTCTGAATTGAGCTGTGCTAGAAATAAAAAATATGCACCACATTTCAAAGAATGAACAAAGAACACAAAATCCCTCCTCATATTAGTTTTCCAGGGCTGCTGCAACAACCAGAAATTTGGTAATTTAAAATGAGAAAAGCTTATTCTCTCCCAGTTCTGAAGGCCCAAAGTCCGAAACTAAGATGTTAATAGAGCCTCCTAATTCTTGGATGCCCCCAGGAATTCCTTGGCTTATGGCTGCATAATTCCTATCTCCCCCTCTGTCTTCACGTGGCCTTTGCCCCTCTGTCTCTGTATTTTCTTCTCTTCTTTTACAGGGACACTTGTCATTGGACTTAGGGCCCACCCTGCTAATCCAGGATGATCTCATCTTGAGATCCTAAATTTATTTACAACTGCAAAGACCCTTCTTCTAAATAAGGTCACATTCACTGGTTCCAAGGGTTAGTACATGGACACAACCTTTGGAGGAGCACATTTCAACCCATTATACTCCTTAACATATATATATATATATATATATTTTTTTTTTATGTTGACCACATGTCACATTAGTTTACTAGGACTGCCATAACGAAATACCACTGATTGGCTGGCTTAAACAACAGGAATTTATTTTCTCACTGCTTAGGAGATTGGAAGTCCAAGATCAAGGTGCCAGCAGGGTTGGTGCCCCCTGAGGCCTCCCTTTTTCACCTGCAGATGGCTGTCCTCTTGCTACCTCTTCACATGGTCTTTTCCATGTGTGCGTGCAAGGCTGCTATCTATTGTGTGTCCAAATTTTCTCTTCTTATAAGAACAGCAGACAAATTGGAGCCAGGCCCACCCTAAGAGCCTCATTTTACCTTAATTACCTTTCTAAAGGCCCTATCTCAAATACAGCCACAGTCTGAGGCACTGGGGCTTAGGGCTTCAGCATACGAATCTTGAGGGAACACAATTCAGCCCATAACACATGGTAAAATTATATTTTGATTATGTTGGTTAAATGCAATATATTATTAACTTTTGAATCAAAAAGTGAGGCTGGGGGCATCTTTAACACTCCTTCACAAATTTGCCCAGGGTCTACCCTTATGTTTCCCATTGCTCACTCTCCTCCCCAAACCCTGACCAGGGCAAGGGCTGTTAATGTGAAAACTTGGGATCTGGGTTTTCTGGGCAGTTTTGAGGAGCACCTGGTAAAAGGAAGCTAGGGAGAAGGTCCTGGTGCTGTTATTACTGAGGAGCTTTCCAGGACAGAAAAAGGATACCTAATAATTCGAATATAAGTACCTGTTATGCAACCAAAACTTCGCTCCAAATGCACCCTGTATCTGCAAGTGTTGAGTGAAGTCTGCTACATACCCACATGTCTTATATGAGCAGTTTCCTTAAAGAAATCAAGGAAAGAGTCTGGTTGGCATGGGCTGAAGAGGAGAGCAGCCAGAGGTGGGGTGTGTGTGAGCCCAAGGCCAGCTGGAGGAGGCCTTGGAACCACAAGTGACCATGAAAGCCCTGAAGCTTTGCAAAGATCTTTGGGAGGAGGCCTCCAACTTCCCACAGGATGTGTGACGGGGGCTTGAGCTAATTTTATTTTAAATCTCAAAGGACAGGGTGACGTCAGCTGACATCTGGGCTGCACTTGTTATCAAGGAGTTGAAATGAAGACACAGGAGGCATGCTTATCAAATTTGGGGAGGACAGGAAGCTGAAAGGAACAGCAAACACCCAATTAGAATCCCCAAAAGTCTCAACAAGCTAGAATGCCAGCCCGAATTTAATAAGAGAAAACTTAATAAGGATGAGGGAATGTCCTGTACTTGAGAGAATAAAATAAATACATAAACCAAAATAAAACAAACTGTCCATGCAAAACACATGAAAAAGGGTCAGGGGTTTAACTCAGATGAGGGCACCTGAAAAGCTAAATCTGAAGCTGTTCGGATAGAAAAATGAGATACAAAGGAGGGAATAGGTAATCAGTTCCATTTTTCGTGGTTAGACTCCTGGAATATCAACTTCAGGTCTGCCTACTGTCCGTTTAGAAGGATGCAAACCAGAGTGCATTCAGAGAATAAATGGCTAGTGTGATTCACAGAGCCCTGGACCGCACAATGTAGGAATAGTGCTGTTTAGCTGGAGAAGACAAGAATATTAGTCTATTTTGCATTGCTAAAAAGGGATGCTTGAAACCAGGTAATTTTAAGGAAAGAAGATTTATTTGGCTCACAGTTTTGCAGACTGTACAAAAAGGATGGCACCAGCATCTGCCTCTGGAGTGAGGGCCTCAGGAAGCTTACAGTCACAGTGAAAGGCAAACAGGGAACAGGTGTGTCACATGGTGAGGAGAAAGCAAGACAGAGGAGGAAATCCCAGACTTTGTAACAATCAAATCTCACACGAAGGGAAGGCATTACCACTGGGAGGGCACACCAAGTCGTTCATGAGGGATCCAACTCCATGAAGCAAATACCTCCCACCAGGCTCCAACGTGACCTCCAACATTTGGGATCACATGTCAACATGAGATTTGGAGGGGACAAATATCCAAACTATATCAGTAAGCTTCATGGTGACTCAAGAATTCTCTATAAACATCTACAATTCTACCGCAATGGAGAAAGACTGGGCTTATAATGTCTGGCTCTGAGGATTGAACTCAGGACAGTGAGTGGATACTTCAGGGATATATTGGAGAAATGTAAAATGTAAAATGTATAATGAAGAAACCCAACGTGCCCATTAGTATTGGTTTAACTGCAAGTAACAGAAAACCTGATTAATAATGACTTCACCAAAGAAAAATTTTTGCTACTTAAAAAGAAGACTGGAAGTAGCCTGTGGTTAAGGTTCTAGGCTTTCTCCAACCTTCTTCTCCACCATCCTCAGTGTTGGCCTCATCATTCTGTCTGTGGCCTCATGGTCACAAGATGGCTGCTGAAGTTCTAACAACACAAGCCTGCACGCAAAGTGAGGGAGGAGGGTGACAGCGAGAGGGTAGCCAATGTAGCAAAGAGGACCTTTTCCTTAATGGTGCTATCATTTTGTCAGAAAAGAAAATAAAAGGGCCAGGTGCGGCAGTGGCTCGTGCCTGTAATCCTATCCTTTTGGGAGTCCAAGGCGGGTGGATCATCTGAGCCCAGGAGTTCAAGACCAGCCTGGGCAACATGGCAAAAACTTGTCTCTACACACAATACAAAAATTAGCCAAGTGTGGTGATGTGTGCCTGTAGTCCCAGCTACTGGGGAGCCTAAGGTGGAAGGATTACTTGAGTCCAGCAGTTCAAGGCTGCAGTAAGCTATGACTGGGCCAGTACACTCCAGCCTGGGCAATAATAGGATCCTGTCTCAAAAGAAAAAAAGAAAAGAAAATAATTTCTCAAATGTCCTTGTATATCTCATTGGCCACATTGGGTTATATGGCCAATTCTGGCTGCAAGAGAGGCTAGAAAAAAAATGATCTGGCTTTTCCAGCCTATACAATAGAAGACTAGCAAGGATAAGGAGATGGCTTTTCAGTTGCCCCCAACAGTGTCTACCACAACAAAATTACCTATGATTCAACCCATAGATTAGCTTAGTCTTTTTTTTTTTTTTTTTTTTTTTGAGACAGGATTTCACTGTGCTGCCCAGGCTGGAATGCAATGGCACAACCAAAGCTCACTGCAGCCTCAAACTCCTGGGCTCTAGTGATCCTCCCACCTCAGTGTTCCAAGTGCCATGTGCCATGATGCCCAGCCAATTTTTAAATTTTTTGTAAAGATGGGGTCTTGCTTTTTTGCCCAGGCTCATCTTCAACTCCTGGTCTCAAATGATCCTCCTGCCTCATCCTCCCAAAATGCTGGGATTACAGGCATGAGCCACCACATCCAGCCTGGCTTAGTCTTTCTACTGCAAATATACATATGTTTCTATAAGCCCATATACCCACACACAAATTTTCACAAATGTGGAATTGCGTATTATAAATAGTTTTAGTTCCTGGTTTTCTCATTTAGCATGTATAGTATCTTTACATGTCATTTTCAAACTCCTTGAAGATATTATTTTCAGCAGCTGCATAATATCCCACATGGATATTACACATTCAGCCATTCCCCTACTTTTGGACTTGTAGGTTATTTCCATTTTAACAGAAGCACTTTCTAGCTATTGTCTCCAGAGATAGACGGCTATGGAAGGTATTGAGTTGCCCACCCTGGAAGTATTCCACCACAGGTATGGAATAGATAGGATACAAGTATTGGGTAGGTTATTGGACTATATGACATCTCAAGCCCTTCCCTGCCTCAAGCTGCTGATGATAGGGTATAAAGAGATGGAGGTCATCAGGGAGGATCACTGTGCCCTGACCAACCACATCTTCATCTCTGTTTATCTTCCCTTTGCCTGCTCCTGAGCACACAAGCTGTACAACATTCCTACTCCAGATACCCTCAAGGTCAGCCCTTCACAGTGCCTGCCACACTGTCTTCCTGACAACCTTCTATGAACAGAAAGAGCCTGAATCACTCCTGACTTGCCTTAAAATTGCCGCCATGAAGACAGCAGCACCTCTGGCTCTTATCACTGGGGCCACACTTGAGAATCAGCTTGAAGGACCCAAACCTGGATGGAGGGGCTGAGGATGGAAAGAGCTTGAGACACCAAGAGTGATGACAACATTGCAGTGGCGCTGTTCTGCTGCCTCTTGCTGCTATGAAGGCCTATTTGTGGCTTTCCAGCATGCCTCCAGGACAGGCGGGGGACAGGGATGATGGCCCATCTCCAGGATCAGCAGACACCTCTGAGGTCACTTAGGTGAACAGGGTAGTGGAGTGAGCGAGACATTGAGCATTTCCTTGGGTTACTGTGCTAGGGGTTCCAGATGCAAGAGTGGTGCTGAGGACAAGACAGACACCTGCCTTATCAGCACAGAGCTTGATATCAGCCTTTTGCTAAATATAGTTATGTTCAGGGGCTGTTATCTGACCTAAGGCTGTCTGAATCTAAATTTGCCTTCTGTGGAACTGATATACATTCATTCTCTTGAACAGGGTCAATAAGCCAAGCCTACAACTCAAATATTAGAATTTGAAACAAAGGTTTTTGACAGAAGCAACCTGCAAGATGACCACCCAATGAAAAAAAAAATAGCCATCAACACTTTATCAGTGTATTCTCAGTTATATGGAGCTTAACTCATTCCTCTATAGTCTCCTGCTCCTTTAAGTGGTTACAGGGAAAAAATATTTAAGGTCAAATAACTTTGGTCACTTTAGTGATATAATATTACTTGCTGCAATAATTTGGTCTCTTTTCTAAAATGGAACTCTTTTTGCCTGGTGGTTGTATCGTATTGGAAGGGTCACACAGTTTGTAAGAGCGAGTGGCCCCAAAGTTGATTTTCTTGCCTATGAGGGCATGGTGTCTATGAGGAACATCTCACAACACAATCTTGTCTGTGCTGATACCCATAAGGGGCCAACCAGAGGCGAGCACAGGATCTGAGCAGAGGATCTCATTTGTGTCTCAGCTCTGCCAACAATTCCCCCAAAAGCATGTCTCTTAGTTTCTTCATTACTTAATTTCTCCTGGTATAGGTTCTTATGTGAGGTCCTTGAACCTGGCTGCCACAGGGGGAAACTCATAACATTCTTACTACTAATAGCTGCCCTTTTCCCCTAGGTTAGTATCAGAGAAAGCCTCTTACAATATTATTGTACTTTTGGATTAGGAACAAGTCTCACCCTTATGCAAATCGCAAGTCTCTTAAAATTCTACTGACTCTAAATTTTCTAACAGAACAAGATGCGTCTAATCTTGGTGAAGCACAAGTTTGAAAAGATGTTAAATATCCTGCTTATATTCTCTATTGCAAACTCTCATAAGATGCAGAACATTGTATAAGTCAACCTGCTGGTTTCTAGCACTAGACAGACCAAATCCCTGGCCTCCAGGAACTTTCGACATGGAGGAGAAACCAGCTGAACAAATGATTAATGTGGGTATTAAGAGAGAAAGAAAAAGGCACACAGAGGTTACATGTATTTTTGAACAGCTATAAAAGACACATCTGGGATATCTCTCCAGCCCACGGTGACCTGCTTTCTCTGAGAATTACCTCCTCCCACAGCTATGGCAGCCGGTGGCCATATTTACACATCATCACCCATCCACCACTCTGCCAGAGACAGTTGGACCAGGAGTGGACACCTAACCAAGCAGAGCCAAATTGTCTCTCCTGAGAATCGAATTGTGATTCAGAGCACCTGTAAATCCAGGCAATGTAGGCCATCTATATCTCTGAAGAAAAAGGAGGACGAATAGAACAGGAGACAAAGAGTCACCAGACCCTGTGTGTCCCTATCCACAGAGACTGAGAAGATGGCTGCCCTGCCCACGGATGCTCTGACCATTCTGGTTCCAGACTCCTGTAGGGCCTCGACAACATTCCTCCCGTCATGACACAACCTTGTGTCCTGTGAGACATTCCCCCTTTCTTCTTTCCCTGGCTCAGGTACATTGCTGTTACATCCCAAACAGTTTTGATGAGGACTTGAGCATAAACGTGCCCCGGTTCATATAAAAACAGATGTAGATAATCAAAAACAGTCAATAATCCATAAGCCATTTCTGGCTATGGAAGATATTGTAAAACAAGTATGTTTAAATTGCTGGAGTTCATAACACCTCTGATGAAAGTACAAACCCACAGCAACATTAACCTGATTTGCCCAGATCTGCAAAGCCCGTCCATTACCCTTGTTCTGCCTCAGTCTCTGCTCCTCTCTGCTCTCTGGTCCTTACAAGGCCTGAGTAGCATCACCTCTCCCCTTCCTCATTCTGCCTCATCTCCCCAGAATGTCCATAGCCACTCCACTGATGCCAAGCTCAGCCTGACACATCGTTCCTGGGAGGTAGTATTTTTAAAGGCCCTTCTTGATAGCAGCAAGCAAAAGAGATGGTAGCCAGAGCAAATAGTCACTAGAAGAGGCAAGACTGCTTTGGGAAGAGTTTACCATTGCACCTCAGATGATGCGGAAACAAACAGAGCCTGCAAAAGAAGCCAGAGGGGCCCTGAGTGGCTTCCTGGCCGATGAGGGCCTCAAGTGTGGTTCCAAGATTTTCATGGAAGAGCCATGAGAAAGGAACCTGTTTGAGTATCCAAAGGAATAAAATTGTTGAGGGGACAAGAGGTAATTGTCTGGGTGACAAGAGTGTGTGAGCAGGGTGGAGGTGGCAGGAACTGGAGCAGGAGCTACAAAGCCTGGGTAAGGCCCTGTATTCCTGGAAACAAAATCCAGCAACTGCACTCAAGCTCTCCTTGTGGCAAAATAATCCTTCCTTCTTCCTATTGGCAGCTCCTCATGAGCAAAACTAGGTTAGAAACACACACACACGTCCACACACACAGTCACACACACTCACAGACACACATAGATTCACAAACAGCACCGCCCACTCTACCGCATGTTCTGAGGGTTGCCCTCATTGCCTCCCAACACGTGTCCAAAGAAGTGTATGGTGCCTATTGCATACCAAGGTGCCCTGAGATCACGTTGGGGACCCAAAAATGTGCACATGAGGAGCAGCTTCCAGTTCACCAAGGACTTTGTCCTGCTTATTTCATTCAATCACAGAACAAGACGGCATGGAGGATCCTCAAGGGCGTTCCCTTCTAATACAGTTCCCTCCGTGTCCATACGAAACCAAGGCCTAGTGTAGTTGTCAAAAAAAATGACCGTAGTCCAAAGTAAGACCTTCTAGCCTTGGCTAGATTTTTCTTTGTCTCCCAATCTGATAGAACAGGCTAGCCTGGCCCAGCTCCCAGCCCCAGCACGTGAGGCTTTGCCAATAGGCCTCATGAGTGCCCAGCAGAGAGGCTGCCAAGCTCAGACCTCACCCTGGCTCATTATCCACAGACTGGGCTCTCCCATGACTTTCTGGCTGCCCTTGCTGCCACCTCTCTTTGTGGGACAGCTGTACAAGTTCGGCCGCTGGTGACTTCAGTCACAGGTCTTGCTTTTGTTTGGCGGATAAACATGATTGAGTTCCATGTCCTCCTACTAAGACAGAGGGTATTCTGATTCTCTGTGACACCTGCACCATCTTAACATTGTCTGTGTCACCCAGAGCCTGGAGTGGCCCATGCCTGAGGCTTGAGGACAAGGGACCACAGGAGAAGAGGAAGCTGTAGTCATCAGAGAGTCCCAGCACCCTCTTCTCTTTATAGAATCACCTTCCATGTTTGTCTGCCAGTGGATCTTTTCAGTTATTCTTTTTATTTCATTATTATTTTTTTGAGACAGAGTCTTGCTCTGTTGCCCAGGCTAGAGTGTAGTGGCACGATCTTGGCTCACTGCAACCTCTGCCTCCAGGGTTCAAGTGATTTTCATGCCTCAGCCTCTCAAGTAGCTGGGATTACAGGCATGCACCATCATACCTGGCTAATTTTGGTATTTTTAGTAGAAACAGGGTTTCACCACATTGGCCAGGCTGGTCTTGAATTCCTGATCTGCCTGCCTTGGACTCCCAAAGTGCTTAGATTGAAGGTGTGAGCCACTGTGCCCAGCCTCAGTTATTTTTTTGTGCCTCAATTATTACAGTTCTTCCATTTCCTGAAAAGCTTCTCTCCTAGGAAACACTTGGACCATCCAGTAGCGTCACTGACTCTAGCTTAAAAGACCTATGTCAATCTTTCTAAAAGTGAGGTAGACATCAGAAACACTGGGTCTTTGTTAAAAATGAAGGCTGAAGGCCCTATCCCAGCCTTTCTGAATTAGAATCTCTTGGAGTAGTGACCGGAAATCTGATGTTTTACAAAAGTCCCGCAGTGAATGTGATGTACATCAATGTGAGTCTGACTCAATTATGCCTTGCAGTATGGAATAATTGTACTCCCTGTGTCCTCTTGGTCTTGTCTTCTAGATTTCTGTCAAAAAAAGGTAAAAGAGGGGGTGCACCCAAGATGGCCAAATAGGAACAGCTCCAGCCTCCAGCTCCCAGCGTGAGCGACACAGAAGACGGGCGATTTCTGCATTTTCAACTGAGGTATCGGGTTCATCTCACTGGGGCGTGTCAGACAGTTGGCACTGGTCCGCAGGTGCAGCCTGACCAGCAAGAGCTGAAGCAGGGCGAGGCATCACCTCACCTGGGAAGCACAAGGGGGAAGGGAATTCCTTTTCCTAGCCAAAGGAAATTGAGACACACAACACCTGGAAAATCGGGTAACTCCCACCCTAATACTGCGTTTTACCAAGGGTCTTAGCAAATGGCACATCAGGAGATTATATCCCACACCTGGCCCAGAGGGTCCCACGCCCATGGAGCCTCCCTTATTGCTAGCACAGCAGTCTGAGATCTAACTGCAAGGTGGCAGCGAGGCTGGGGGGGGGGCGCCCACCATTGCTGAGGCTTACGTAGGTAAACAAAGCCACCCGGAAGCTTGAATTGGGTGGAGCCCACCACAGCTCAAGGAGGCCAGCCTGCCTCTGTAGACTCCTCCTCTGGGGGACAGGGCATAGCTAAACAAAAAGCAGCAGAAACCTCGGCAGAGGTAAATGTCCCTGTCTGACAGCTTTGAAGAGAGCAGTGGACCTCCCAGCACGGAGGTTGAGACCTGAGAACGGACAGACTGCCTGCTCAAGTGGGTCCCTGACCCCTGAGTAGCCTAACTGGGAGACATCCCCCACTAGGTGCAGACCGACACCTCACACCTCACACGGTGGGGTACACCCCTGAGACGAAGCTTCCAGAGCAAGAATCAGACAGCAGCACTTGCTGTTCAGCAATATTCTATCTTCTGCAGCCTCTGCTGCTGATACCCAGGCAAACAGGGTCTGGAGTGGACCTCAAGTAAACTCCAACAGACCTGCAGCTGAGGGTCCTGACTGTCACAAGGAAAACTAACAAACAGAAAGGACACCCACACCAAAACCCCATCAGTGTGTCACCATCATCAAAGACCAAAGGCAGATAAAACCACAAAGATGGGGAAAAAGCAGTGCAGAAAAGCTGGAAATTCAAAAAATCAGAGCGCATCTCCCCCTCCAAAGGAACGTAGCTCATCGCCAGCAACAGAACAAAGCTGGACGGAAAATGACTTCGACAAGTTGAGAGAAGGCTTCAGTCGATCAAACTTCTCAGAGCTAAAGGAGGAACTACGTAACCAGTGCAAAGAAACTAAAAACCTTGAAAAAGGAATGGATGAATGGATAACTAGAATAATCAATGCAGAGAAGATCTTAAAAGAACTGATAGAGATGAAAACCATAACACGAGTACTATGTGACAAATGCACAAGCTTCAGTAACCGACTCAATCGAGTACTATGTGACAAATGCACAAGCTTCAGTAACCGACTCAATCAACTGGAATAAAGAATATTAGCGATTGTAGATCAAATGAATGAAATAAAGTGAGAAGAGAAGTGTAGTGAAAAAAGAGTAAAAAGAAATGAACGAAGCCTCCAAGAAATATGGGATTATGTGAAAAGACCAAATCTACATCTGATTGGTGTGCCTGAAAGTGATGGGGAAAATGGAAGCAAGTTGGAAAACACTCTGCAGGATATCATCCAGGAGAACTTCCCCAACCTAGTAAAGCAGGCCAACATTCAAATTCAGGAAATACAGAGAACACCACAAAGATACTCCTCGAGAAGACCAACTCCAAGACACATAATTGTCAGATTCACCAAAGTTGAAATGAAGGAAAAAATGTTAAGGGCAGCCAGAGAGAAAGGTCGGGTTACACACAAAGGGAAGCCCATCAGACTAACAGCAGATGTCTCAGCAGAAACTCTACAAGCCAGAAGAGAGTGGGGGCCAATATTCAACATTCTTAAAGAAAAGAATTTTCAACCCAGAATTTCATATCCAGCCAAACTAAGCTTCATAAGTGAAGGAGAAATAAAATCCTTTACAGACAAGCAAATGCTTAGAGATTTTGTCACCACCAGGCCTGCCCTACAAGAGATCCTGAAGGAAGCACTAAACATGGAAAGGGACAACAGGTACCAGCAAATGCAAAAACATGTCAAAATGTAAAGTCCATCGATGCTAGGAAGAAACTGCATCAACTAGTGAGCAAAATAACCAGCTAATATCATAATAACAGGATCAAGTTCACACATAACAATATTAACCTTAAATGTAAATGGACTAAATGGTCCAGTTAAAAGACACAGACTGGCAAATTGGATAAAGAGTCAAGACCCATCAGTTTGCTGTATTCAGGAGACCCATCTCACATGCAGAGACACACATAAGCTCAAAATAAAAGGATGGAGGAATATCTACCAAGCAAATGGAAAACAAAAAAAAGCAGGGGTTGCAATCCTAGTCTCTGATAAAACAGACTTTAACCATCAAAGATCAAGAGACAAAGAAGGCCATTACTAATGGTAAAGGGATCAATTCATCAGGAAGAGCTAACTATCCTAAATATATATGCACCTAATACAGGAGCGCCCAGATTCATAAAGCAAGTCCTTAGAGACTTACAAAGAGACTGACTTAGACTCCCACACAATAATAATGGGAGACTTTAACACCCCACTGTCAACATTAGACAGATCAACAAGACAGAAAGTTAACAAGGATATCCAGGAATTGAACTCAACTCTGCACCAAGTGGACCTAATAGACATCTACAGAACTCTCCACCCCAAATCAACAGAATATACATTCTTCTCAGCACCATGTGGCACTTATTCCAAAGTTGACCACATAGTTGGAAGTAAAGCACTCCTCAGCAAATGTAATGTCTCTCAGACCACAGTGCAATCAAACTAGAACTCAGGACTAAGAAACTCAATCAAAACCGCTCAACTGCATGGAAACTGAACAACCTACTCCTGAATGACTACTGGGTACATAACGAAATGAAGGCAGAAATAAAGATGTTCTTTGAAACCAATGAGAACAAAGACACAACATACCAGAATCTCTGGGACACATTTAAAGCAGTGTGTAGAGGGAAATTTATAGCACTAAATGCCCACAAGAGAAAGCAGGAAAGATATAAAATTGACATCCTAACATCACAATTAAAAGAACTAGAGAAGCAAGAGCAAACACATTCAAAAGCTAGGAGAAGGCAAGAAATAACTAAGATCAGAGTAGAACTGAAGGAGATAGACACAAAAAACCCTCCAAAAAATCAATGAATCCAGGAGCTGGTTTTTTGAAAAGATCAACAAAATTGATAGACCACTAGCAAGACTAATAAAGAAGAAAAGAGAGAAGAATCAAATAGACGCAATAAAAAATGATAAAGGGATATCACCACTGACCCACAGAAATACAAACTACCATCAGAGAATACTATAAACACCTCTATGCAAATAAGCTAGAAAACCTAGAAGAAATGGATAATTTCCTGGACACTTACACTCTTCCAAGACTAAACCAGGAAGAAGTTGAATCCCTGAATAGACCAATAGCAGGCTCTGAAATTGAGGCAATAATTAATAGCCTACCAACCAAAAAAAATCCAGGACCAGACAGATTTACAGCTGAATTCTACCAGAGGTACAAGGAGGAGTTGGTACCATTCCTTCTGAAACTATTCCAATCAACAGAAAAAGAGGGAATCCTCCCTAACTCATTTTACAAGGCCAACATCATCCTGATACCAAAGCCTGACAGAGATACCACAAAAAAAGAGAATTTTAGACCAATATCCCTGATGAACATCGATGCAAAAATCCTCAATAAAATACTGGCAAACCGAATCCAGCAGCACATCAAAAAGCTTATCCACCATGATCAAGTGGGCTTCATCCCTGGGATGCAAGGCTAGTTCAACATATGCAAATCAATAAACGTAATCCAGCATATTAACAGAACCAAAGACAAAAACCACATGATTATCTCAATAGATGTAGAAAAGGCCTTTGACAAAATTCAACAGCTCTTCATGCTAAAAACTCTCAATAAATTCAGTATTGATAGAATGTATCTCAAAAGAATAAGAGCTATTTATGACAAACCCTCAGACAATATCATACTGAATGGGCAAAAACTGGAAGCATTCCCTTTGAAAACTGGCACAAGACAGGGATGCCCTCTCTCACCACTCCTATTCAACATAGTGTTGGAAGTTCTGGCTAGGGCAATCGGGCAAGAGAAAGAAATCAAGGGTATTCAGTTAGGAAAAGAAGAAGTCAAATTGTCCCTGTTTGCAGATGACATGATTTAGAAAACCCCACTGTCTCAGCCCAAAATCTCCTTAAGCTGATAAGCAACTTCAGCAAAGTCTCAGGATACAAAATCAATGTGCAAAAATCACAAGCATTCTTATACACCAGTAACAGACAGAGAGCCAAATCATGAATGAACTCCCATTCACAATAGCTTCAAAGAGAATAAATATACCTAGGAATCCAACTTACAAGGAATGTAAAGGACCTCTTCAAGCAGAACTACAAACCACTGCTCAGTGAAATAAAAGAGGACACAAACAAATGGAAGAACATTCCATGCTCATGGATAGGAAGAATCAATATTGTGAAAATGGCCATACTGCCCAAGGTAATTTATAGATTCAATGCCATCCCCATTAAGCTACCAATGACTTTCTTCACAGAATTGGAAAAAACTGCTTTAAAGTTCATATGGAACCAAAAAAGACCCCACATTGCCAAGACAATCCTAAGCCAAAAGAACAAAGCTGGAGGCATCATGCTACCTGACTTCAAACTATATACTACAAGGCTACAGTAACAAAAACAGCATGGTACTGGTACCGAAACAGAGATACAGACCACTGGAACAGAACAGAGCCCTCAGAAATAATACCACACATCTACAGCCATCTGATCCTTGACAAACCTGACAAAAACAAGAAATGGGGAAAGGATTCCCTATTTAATAAATAGTGCTGGGAAAATTGGGGATCCTTTCCTTACTCCTTATACAAAAATTAATTCAAAATGGATTAGAGACTTAAATATTAGACCTAAAACCATGAAAACCCTAGAAGAAAACCTAGGTAATACCATTCAGGACACAGGCATGGGCAATGACTTCACGTATAAAACACCAAAAGCAACGGCAACAAAAGCCAAAATTGACAAATGGGATCTAATTAAACTAAAGAGCTTCTGCACAGCAAAAGAAACTACCATCAGAGTGAACAGGCAACCTACAGAATGGGAGAAAATTTTTGCAAACTACTCATCTAACAAAGGGCTAATATCCAGAATCTACAAAGAACTCAATCAAATTTACAAGAAAAAAACAAACAACCCCATCAAAAAGTGGGCAAAGGATATGAACAGACACTTCTCAAAAGAAGACATTCATACAGCCAACAGACACATGAAAAAATGCTCATCATCACTCGCCATCAGAGAAATGCAAATCAAAACCACAATGAGATACCATCTCACACCAGTTAGAATGGCAGTCATTAAAAATTCAGGAAACAACAGGTGCTGGAGAGGATGTGGAGAAATAGGAACACTTTTACACTGTTGGTGGGACTGTAAACTAGTTCAACCATTGTGGAAGACAGTGTGGGCGATTCCTCAAGGATCTAGAACTAGAAATGCCATTTGACCCAGCCATCCCATTACTGGGTATACACGCAAAGGATTATAAGTCCTGCTGCTATAAAGACCATGCACACGTATGTTTATTGCAGCACTATTCACAATAGCAAAGACTTGGAATCAACCCAAATGTCCATCAGTGACAGACTGGATTAAGAAAATGTGGCACATATACACCATGGAATACTATGCAGCCATAAAAAAGGATGAATTCATGTCCTTTGTAGGGACATGGATGCAGCTGGAAACCATCATTCTCAGCAAACTATCGCAAGAACAGAAAACCAAATACCACATGTTCTCACTCATAGGTGGGAATTGAACAATGAGATCACTTGGACACAGGAAGGGGAACATCACACACTGGGTCCTATTGTGGGGAGCGGGAGGGAGGGATAGCATTAGGAGATATACCTAATGTAAATGACAAGTTAATGGGTGCAGCACACCAACATGGCACATGTATACATATGTAACAAACCTGCACATTGTGCACATGTACCCTAGAACTTAAAGTATAATAAAAAAAAAAAAAAGAAAGAAAATTAACACAGGTGTCTGGGTGATCTGACTCTGTAAGGCTCTCTTAGTGGTTGACTATATCGTTAAGACCAAAACAGTGATTCTTAACCCTCATTGACCATCATAAATCTAGAAAACTATTTTAACAAAAAATAATTGTATAGGGAAATTTAATGCCTCTATAAAGTAAATTAAAACAAAACCAAAAAAAAAAAAAAGGTAAAAGATAATGAAAATGCTAACTTACTGACTAAGATTATTATTTCTTGGAGTCAGGGGTCCATTTCTTCTGCCCTGACTTCACCTCACCTCATCAAGCCCCAGTAGTAGATAGGATAATTGCCCACAAAGGATACCTAAAGCCAGAGGCTCAAGGACCACCTTCCACCACCTTTCCATATGGAATTTTAGTCCCCCCAACTCCCACCCCATCAAACCCTGTGAGATGGATTTCAAAGTTTAGTGACCCCTTTGGGAGCACAAATATGGGGTGTTTTTTAAAATTTGTTTTATTTTTATTTATTTATTTTTTTAGACACAGTTTTACTCTTGTTGCCTAGGCTGGAGTGGAATGGCACCATCTCGGCTCATTGCAACCTCCGCCACCCAGGTTCAAGCAATTCTCCTGCCTCAGCCTCCTGAGTAGCTGAGATTACAGGCACCTGTCACCACACCCAGCTAATTTTTGTATTTTTAGTAGAGACAGGGTTTCACCATGTTGACCAAGCTGGTCTCGAACTCCTGGCCTCAGGTGATCCTCCTGCCTCGGCCTCCCAAAGTGCTTGGATTACAGGCGTGAGCCACTGCACCTGACCAGGTGTTTCCTTTTGTGTGGCAAAGATCCCTGGAGCCGTTGACCTCCACTTTACTTGTTTAGAAAACAAAATGACATGAGGATTCTGAGACTTCATTTCAGCTTGACTTTAAGAAAGAAGCCCACAGAAATGAAGAAATCATCCCTTCCTTTAAAAACCAAGTGCCATCTAAAATACCTAGATAACTAAATGAATCTTGTTCTTGTCCCCAAGATGACTCTTCATCCATTGACACAGGGATGAAACTTGATTATTAAGTCTGCAGACTTGTTCCAATCATGAGCAAAAAGCTGACAACGCATCCTATACATATTTTGTGTCTGCATCTTCCTTCTGAAGAATTCAAAGCACTTCCACTTGTCTCTGTGTGTCCTTTGGCATGGAGGATGGCAGACATCCACCCTATTTCATAGATGATCCTTTTTAGGCCAGAGAAGTATGTGATTTGTGAAAGTAGAACATTTCAGTAACAACAGAATTCTAGAAATTGATTAAGGTGATTTACTCCTTGGGTCAGAGACCTGAGCCACCCTCTTTCTGCATAAAGTCATCTTTTGGATGTTCAGGATATTTTAATCTTTTTGGCACTCGGTCTGCAAATAAAGCTGACTCACAGGTAAAGCCATCTCCAGATGCTTTTCCCCACATTTTATACCCTGCTTACTGACACGAGGATTTTCACCTGTTCCTGTTACTATAGGAGAAAAATAAATCTAAGTAGTTAATTAAAATAGAATGTTAACTTATATTATTTCCCTGAGATGCAACTGGATTATGGAAGAAATGATTAGAAGAGGATTGCTTTACCCAAATAAATGACTAGTTGGTTTTGAAATTTTAGACATCAGCAGGATAGGAAACTTCCAAGTATTCTTTTTAAACTGTGTTTAATGGGTTTACTTGTGAGTCAGCTTTATTTGCAGACTGAATGCCAACAAGATTACAATGTCCTGGGTACCCTAAAGGTGACTTTATGCAGAAGGAGGGTGGCTCAGGTCTCCGACCCAAGGGTCAAGTACCTTAATCAATTTCTAGAATTCTGTTACTACTGAAATATTCTACCTTGAACAAATCATATACTCCTCTCATCTCAGAAGGGTCACCTGTGGAACATGGTGGATGTCTGCCCTCCTCCATGGCAGGGGCACACAGAGACAGGTGGAAGTGCTTTGGATTTTTCTGAAGCAAGCAGAATGCCAAAACCTATCTGTAGGACAGCAGATATTAGAATGAAGAACCTGTCAAACACAAAATTAAAAACATAATTTAAGTAACCAAAGTCTATCTAAAAATCACCCAAAGAAGTTGATTTTGGAGGTTTGGAATCACAATTTGAAATGAACTTGTAAGAATTATCCAATCTGGAGATGTCCATTATAGACCACGATGAGGATCAGAAACTGAATTTATTCTTCTACTCAAAACAACTAAAAAATCAGACAAAATATATGCAACAACAGTTCTCAAAACACTGGACATCAGGCAGTGTAGGGCAGCGATCCCTGAAAGATGGGATAACAGATGAGGTGAGCCCTAAGATTGTCCCAGCTTACTGCATTGAGAGAGTTTCCAGGCCACAGTGCAAGGAGGGGAAATCCAGATAGAGTCAGCTGTCTCTCTGAGTAGAGGAAACTGGGGAGGCCGAGGTAGTTAGACCTTACAGGGTGGAATACTAGAGAGGAGAGAGCTGCAGAGAGAGGACTCTGGAAATCTGCAGAGGATCCCCCTAAATATTCAGTTGACTGTTTGTTTGATATACATGAGAAGAAACTGCCTGAGAGTAGGAAAGAATTACCTGAAAAAAATAAAGAAATAAGGAGTACAGGGAGCTCACCTAGGGCTGGGAACAATGCCTGTTCTCACCAGCCAGACCTCATAACTCACAGGGTAACAGGTAGACTACTGAAAAGGGCCTTCACGTGGCACTGGGTGAAATTAACCGTAGACCAAATACTGCCCTACTCCCACTTAAAAAAGCTTACTCAAGAAGAAACAGATAACCTAAATAGCCCTGTTAAATAAATTGAATTTGTAATTTAAAATCTTCCCACAAAGAAAGCTCCAGACTCAAATTCCTTCACTTGGGGATTTTACCAAACATTTAAGAAAGAAACAATACCAATTCTACACAAACTCTCCCAGAAAAGTAAAGAGGAGGGAATACTTTCCATTATTCCACGAGGACAGAATTAGTACGATAACAAAATCCAGAAAAAGACATTGCAAGAAAACTACAGACCCATATTCTTTATAAATAAGACTCAAGAATTCTGAACAAAATTTTAGCAAATTGAATCCAACAACATATAAGAAGGACAATGCATTATGACCAAATAGGGTTTATTCTGGAAATGCAAACAAGTCATTCAGGCAGTTACTACGAATCAGAGTTAGAGCTGGAGGAAGGAAAAAAAATTTTTTTTTTCATCTCTGATCCAGGTCAAACATCTTGTTTCATTAAGCTGAGGCCAAAGTGCAGAACAAATTGTACTAAACTAAAACTAGTATTAAAGTCTCCTGGTTGCTAATCCAATGTGCTTTCTACAACACAAGTTTAAGAAAAAGTAGAAAACAACAAAAGCTGGAGTCTAATAAAGAGAGGATTGTACAAAACTATGAAGAAAAAAAAAATCAAGAATTTGAACGGGATATCAGATGTGAACTTTTGAAGAATGTCAGTGATGTATCATGGGGCTAGTTCTAAATGCATCTATTTTTCATGAGACTAATAATAGTTTTTGTGCAAAGGAAAGAATTATCCACGATAAAATAGATGAAATACTTATTTTAAAAATATTTTTCATAATAAAAGTGTTAAAATGACTCAAACTGTTTTTGATCTAACACGAACATGATTCTTATGACCAGAAAATTGCCCTATTTACAAAGAAGGCCAAAAAAGCAAGATGATGTAAGATTATACAAAATGTAAGCCAATAACGTCATATGTAGATATACAGAAATATTATTAATCTTGATGAGAAAATACATCATTGGTTTGAAGCACAAATAAATATTTCTCTTAAAAAGCAATGACTTATTTAATAGCTGTCTGTAAGCCATGTGTTCATTTAATAAGAATCACATGTGCCTATTAAAATAAAGATAGACTACCAGCTAATGGCAAACTATGAACAAATCCACAGACTGTGGATCTGCCTACCTTTCTATCCCTATGTGAGTTCCCCATGAGCAGGAGCTAGGTCTTATTCATCTTCATATTGCTGGGGCTAGCAGAATCCCTGGCATGTACTCAATCCTTTCTTGCTCCCCGACTTGTGTCATGTGAGATAATGAACGCCCTTGCTGTTTGAGTTAGTCAAATGGAAGTTTCTTACTTGCAGCCAAGAGCATTAGCATTGAGACAACCACTGCATGAGTCTCCATTTCCTGAATTGTAAAATTGGGAATGGTAACATCTGTCTGATAGGGTTTTGAGAGCAGTAAATGAGATAATCTACTTAGAACCCTTTGCACAGTGCCTGTCTTAGGAAATGTCAAGTAAATGTGAGTTTCCTTTCCTCTCTTATGGAATTTGCCATTTAAATACTAAGGAGACAAAGTTCAACACATTCAAAGTTCATAGAACTGTTCATGATGTCACCTGCTAAACTTGATGCTGCCAATTTTGAGATAATTATTGCATTAACCATGATTTTCTCTCTAATTATTGTTATTGTTAAATTTATCAAAGGATTTGCTCCAGGAAATGATTTTAAAAGGGTCTGTGAATGAAAACCTAAATTTGTATCAAGCAAGTAACAAAGAGAATGGCTCAGAACACTCTTCCCTCCCAAAAACAAGCCATCATGCTGGTAGCCCAGCAGCTGTGGCCCACTTTCATTTTATCGTGATTTTTGAAAACTTTTTATTGGAAAATATCAAACTTACAGAAAACTTGCAAGCACAAAGAATAATAGCACTAAGTACACATGTGCACCCTTTCCCAGATTCACCTACCATTAACATTTTGCCCACTTGCTTTCTCATTTCTTTTCCTTTATTTTTTTTTATTTTTTATTTTTTTTTTTGAGACAGCGTCTCACTTTGTCACCCAGGCTGGAGTGCAGTAGTGCCGTCTTGGCTCAATGCAGCCTCCACCTCCTGGGCTCAAGTGATCCTCCTGCCCTCAGCCCTCCGAGTAGCTGGGACTACAGGTATGTGCCACCACACTTGGCTAATTTTTTATACTTTTTGTAAAGATGGCATTTCACCATGTTGTCCAGGCTGGTCTCCAACTCCTGAGCTCAAGCAATCCACCTGCTTCAGCCTTCCAAAGTGTTGGGATTACAGTCATGAGCCACTGCAACCAGCCTCATTCTCTTTCTCTGTGTATGTGTATATGTATCCATAGGTACATAATCTTCATACACATTTACTATTCTTTCTGAATCATTTGAAATTTGCAGCTATCATGCCCATTATGTATAATTTTTATTTAAATTTCATTTTATAATTTAAACACTTAAAAAATAGATACTTGTATATGATTTGTACATGGTGCTAAACCCAAAGTGTACAAAAGGGAATACTGTTAAAAGTAAGTCCTCCTTTCATCCTTAGGGCCTATACACCGGTGTCTTGGAATAAGAAGGGAATGTATCTTGGGATTCTCCGAATCCATTTCTTTCCCAATTATATGAAAACTTTCCTGTATCCAAAACAATTGAGAAAATTATAGATAACTATCTAAAAGAGAAAATTCAAGAAATCTAGTCTAGAATCCTTCAGGAGCCACTGCTCTTTCTGGTGCTGCAAAAGTTTTAGACATTTGGCCTTTTCTCCAGGGATTCTTACTTTTAGAACCCAGACCCTACTGTGTGAGGAAGCCCAAGCTGCCCTGTGAAGAAACCCATATAGAGAGAAACTGATAACTTGCAAAAACTTGCTAGCCAGGTGGGTAAGACATTTTGAAAGCAGATACTTCAGCCCTACTGGAGCTGCCCCAGCTGACGCTGCATGGAGCACAGATGAGCCATCCCTGCTGAGCCCTGCCCACATTATAGATTCATGTACCAATTAAATAATATTTTTTGTTTTAGGACACTAAGTTTTGAGTGTTTTTTCCCCCTACAATAATACTTAACCAGAATAGCTAGTTATGGAGGAATACAATGATAGAGTGATCTATTAGGGTAGGGTGCCTGCCTTCAAAGAGCTCATGCTCTAGTGGAGAAGCCACTAGAAGCCAAACAAAAATTAATTAAATATAGTGCTCTCTATATAAATACCATTTTCACACAAAATTTTAGGAGAAGGGACAAATTAACTGAGTTTGACAGTGTCTCAAAAAAAGTAAAGAAAATAAAAGTTGAGTTCAGTCTTGAGAATGAGTAGGAGTTCACCAGGTAGAAGAAAGAGGGCTCTCATCACTTTAATGACATGTAACTTTGTAGAACATAAGGACGGATGGTAAGATGGGGAGGGCCAGGAGTAGGATGAGATCAGAGAAAAGGAAAGACCCAAGTTAAGGGTTCTTGTTAGACTAAGAACAGGGACCAGGGAGGAAGAAGCAACTGGGGGGCAGGAGCGAGAGGAAGAAAGCAGGAAATAAATGAGGTTGCAGAACAGCCAGAGTTGCTTGGCAGGGCAGGACACCTAGAAGGCCCAGGACCAAAATCTGGGCCTGATTCTGCCTCTGGTGAGCAGCAGGAGCTGTGTGGGCTATAGGAGCCTGGGAGAACCTCTTCAGGTTTCTGGACTAGTCTTCCCTCTGTAGAATGAAGGGTGGGACTCAGGAGCTTCAAGGCCGTTTCCAATTTTGTGACACTTATAAGGGTCAGTGTTTCTCCAAATGGGGTCCTATGGAATCAGGATGCCTGGGCATCCCAGGTAATCCTGATGCCAGTTATGTTTAAGAAATACTATTGTATGAACTGAATGGGATGGAATTTCTCTTGTCCTTGGTTTCTTTACATTAAGTAAGAAACAAGAAAATTTTTGCATTCTGTAAGCAATACTGTAAATACAACATAAAACTCTGCAAGATGTAAATACCACATTTTCCCCAAACTGCAAACTGAAGATTTATTTTCCCATCAGGTAAGAAAGTGGTGCATTGTTTTTCCTTTTTTCTTAAGGAAGCAAACTTACTTTGACTAGTAAAATACCCTACTTGGCCTCAGAAGCTGAGGTTACTGATAAGAAGATTGGGCAGCCCCAGAGAGAGAAGGTGAACTATAATTCAAGTTGAATTTGTTGAAACTTACTCCAAAACCCCTCTGGGCAGCTGCTGAAAGCATTGGCCTTTTGTTTGTGGTAAACACCACAAAAATACAAGCATCTTCTAGAATCTTCTAGACTGTCAGTGTACAAGAGATGAGGGCAATTAATTTTGTTGGCAGATGCAGAAACAGTCACGAGAGGGGTCTTCTGGAAGAGAAAGTCAGGGCCTGGATAAGCTTCTTGAAATCGGACATGTAGAAGCCCAGTGGAGACATGGATTTGCTTTTCAAATGTTAATGAGTGTTTTTAATCAAATATGGCTTTCACCGCAAGTTCTGCTCCCACACACTCTGGTTTGAGACTGAGCTAGTCTGGAGTGCACTTGATTAAACTCAGCAAGGATCTTATCCAAGGGCAGTCTTTGTGTGTTTTTCTTCTCAAGCACCAGGAGGATTGTAAATAAAACATGTTGAGGAAATATAAATTCCCCATCTCCCCCAGTCTCAACAAAACTATAGAGGTATACATCTATTTTCCTTAAAGGATTCAGCAGTTAACTGAAAAATGTATTTATTAGATCTTATAAAAAGCAAGGAGAGGGAGGAGGAGGAGGGGGAGGGAGGGGGAGAGAAAAGGAGGAGGAAAAAGAGGAGGAGGATGAGGAGGAGCAAGAGGAGGAGGAGAAGGTGGCAGAGGAGAGAGAGGGAGGGAGCTCATGGAGTGGAGCCCAGGCCATTCCTGGGAGGTGCAGCCTGTGAGGGCTCCTTCCCGCCTTGATCAGGTGAAAATGGACTTCAAGCCCTAATGGGAAAAGAAAGGAAGCACCAAGGGGAGGAGAAGGAAGCCGAGGCAGAAGGCAGGGAGCCCTGTGTCCTGGCAGAGGGCCACTCCTTTGCTGGGAGGTCCGTGGCCTCTGCTTCTCCCGAAGGTCACTGATCACTGTTGGCAGCATCATCCTTTCCTCCCTTCAGTAGTGCACACGGCTCCCACCAGATAAAAGGACCAAGGAAGATGACCCTTTTATAAGGCATTCCAGGAATTTGTGATTTACAGGAAGGAGACCCCGCTTGTAGGTTTGGAGATTCTATCTCCAGAGAGAGAGAATTGGCAGCATATATTTTAATTCCTTCTTTTCCCTGAGCTATAGCACTTCTAAGAGGTCTATTAAAATCTAAATTGGAAGATTCTCATAGCTTAGAATCCAAAACACAAACCAAAACAAAACAGCAGTAGAGAACCACAATAGTTCATTGCCTAATCTAGCTTCCCCCACTCATTCACTCCAACTTTTACAAGGATTTATTTCCATTACATTTAACTCCTAAGCTTTCACTCTTCATAATATATTTGTCCCGCATTGATTTTTACAAACCCACGTTCATGTTAATGTCAAGAAAAAAAATCAGCCAGGTGCAGTGGCTCATGCCTGTAATTCCAGCACTTTGGGAGGCAGAGGTGGGTGGATCACTAGGTCAGGAGTTCGAGATCAGCCTGACCAACATGTTACAACCCCGTCTCTACTAAAAGTACAAAAATTAGCCAGGCGTGGTGGCGTGTGCCTGTAATCCCAGCTACTCAGGAGGCTGAGGCAGGAGAATCGCTTGAACCCAGGAGGTGGAGGTTGCAGTGAGCCAAGATTGCACCACTGCACTCCAGCCTGAGCAACAGAGCAAGACTGTCTCAAAAAAAAAAAAAAAAAAGAAAGAAAGAAAGAAAGAAAGAAAGAAAGAAAGAAAGAAAGAAAGAAAGAAAGAAAGAAAGAAAAAAAAAAAAGAAAAAAAAATCCTTACAACCAGTAGGACACCAAAGGCAAGACGAGCTTTAATCCACTGGACAGTAGACATGGCACGAAAGCTGCTGCTGGGTTACAGGCTCAGGGTGTGTCACCAAGGGAGGGGAACAATGAGATTCAGCCATTACTCACCACCTGAGTCCATTCCGCTTAGAACCCCGGCCAAAAGATAAACAGCAAGAGGGAAAAGAACTCTGTGTAAATATCCCCATGAGAACAATGAACAAAGTTCATGTATTTTATCTGCCCGTGTGAGTGCAGGCATAAAGCTCCATTGGCGTCTTATTTTTCTCATTGTTCCAAGAGACAAGTCCCATACCCCCAAGCGAGGGGAACCCAGATACCCTATTAATGAAGAGGTTGTAAGATAGCAAGGGTCAGTCTGCGTCCTCCAAGAAGTGGAAGCAACCAGATCAGGGAATTAAAGAAAGGAATCTTTTCTTTAAAGTTCTTACAGGGATCTTATCATGTAGTCCATGCAAGTGGCTTAGAAAGTCCAATAATCCAAGTCTTATCACAGAAAAGACAAAGCCAGTCTCCTGCTTTCCTCCCCTGACCTGTCCCCTTTCAGCTGTTTCTTAGATTTTCCTTCAAATTTCTAAATAAAATGCTGGTGCTGCTGTTGATTTATCCAGTAGGGACATCAATAAGCTTCCCATTAAGCTATGAGACTCTTTCTTACACTTTCTTCCATATTTTGCCTCCCTCTATTCTCTCGATATAGATAAATTATAATTTTTGGTTAACTCTGTACTCTGTTTCCATTATTAGATAATTGCTCAATGCTGAGGACAGGAGCGCACTATAATTTTACTTCCTTTGTCTTCTGGTGTGCAGGGTTGCTGCTGAGAAATCCTGTGCCCTTCTACTTTCTGTTCCTCTGAACAGAACCTGTTTTATCCCTCTAGGAAAATGTTTAGGGTCTTCTCTTCATTCATGGTTTCTGAAATTTCAAAGTGGTATAAGCTGGCGTGGGTCTTTTCAAATTCACAGGAAATATTCTGGTAATATTTCTTTGCCCATTCACTTTCATTTTCTTTATTCTGTCTTTCTGGAATTCCTCTTAGGGTGAATGTTAGCCCTCCAGGACCAATCCTTTCATTTTCTTATCATTTCTTCCCTGTTGTCCTGTTTTTTGTTCATTTGTACATTTTTCTGGGGGAGTTTTCCTTTTTTTTTTTTTTTTAGGGCTTTTAAGACCTTTCTTTCTTGTTCTTTGATGATTTCGGAATTAAAGCATCCTGTTCTGGATTCACGGGTACAACACCCTCTCTTATCTCCCCACCAATATCAAAGAAGCTTTTGCATGTTTATAAAGGTTAATTCTGTTCCCTTTCATTGTTTGTTCCTCCTAAATATTTTTTCCCAGTTGAATGATTTTGATCTCTTTTATGTTGAAGCCTTTCCTCCAGAATCAGGTGGCCCTCACATGCCATTCATATGGAAGACAAAGATCCAAAACTCTGATTCATGGGTTTGCTTTGAGACACGTGGGCAGACTTGTCAGCTGGTGAATTTCACTGACAGAAACCTAATACTGAGGCAGTCTTTTCAGAGTAGGGCCCCAAATGGACTTTGGTCAGTGTGTCTGCAGCTCAGTTCCCCCAGAGCAGACAGAAACCCTGCTCTCTGGCTGGAGAGGATGCCTGCCTGGCTGCCAAAGAGTCAGGGGCTGGCTGGTGTCATCACCTCCATTCAATTGTCAGTGTGGACTTTCACTTTCTCCCAGTACCAGCTCCAAACCTCACTCCTGCCCTCCTCTGTGCTAATGGGGCTATGTTCACAGCCTTTTTGGTTCCACATCTCTAGAGAAAAACTTCCAGCCTTATGCAAGCAGGTGGCAGAGGAAGGGGAGGGAGAGGAATTGTGTGGTTGCCCAGTTGGGGAGAACACTTAGGGATCTAATTCCAGACTTCTAAGCAGCCCCCTGCATTCAGTTACCCAACTCCTTCCTGCCTCCTGCAGCATCTGGTGCCCCAGAACCTCAACCTTTCTGGGGTTCTGCTGGGAGGAAAAGGGGTGGGTACAGCGCACTCCTCCTTAGAATGTCCTCTGAAGACTAAACCAATCACCACCCCTCCACCTGCTTTCCATCTGTCTACACCATGGAGCCAATTCAAAATCTGTGTAGCCCCTCTTCCAGTGTATCTGGTTTTGTGCACTGGTACCTTTTTATTCCTCTACTATAATTTTTAGTTGGGGTTTGGGAAGGCAGAAGCTTAGGTCTGCCATGTTTAATCAAAAGCTTTGTCCCACTATGTAGATTTCACACGTGCTCTGCAGAAATCTGCTTGCCTGTAGTCCATAGAGTCCACTGGATTTTCTGGGCTTATACAGGTGGATGGCTCTAACCTTGGATCTGCCAGGCACCAAATGTGTGGCCTTAGGTTAACTGATTCACCTCCCTGGGCCTCATTTCTTCATGTAAAAATTGGGGATAAAGGAGGGCTTCTGTGTATTAATTTTTTTTTTTTTTTTGGTAAATTGTTAAATTATCATTAACAGAATCAAATTGCCTATTGTGTTAAAGATAATGTTCATAATAATAAGCAAGTGGCGTAGGCACATAGTACCCCATTTTTCAAATGAATTCTACAAAAAAGGGGCCTAGCCTCTCTAAGGGGGCAGGGGATACTTGTTCGGTGCCTTGTGATTCAATTCTCCACTTATTATGTTTCATCCTCCATGCAAAATTCAGATTTTCCATTAAATGGTTGATTCTCCCATTTGAAAAGTTAAATGTGGTGATTTGGGGTGGGGGGAAGCAAAAGAGTTCTATCTGGTTATTTATGTTATTTATTTTTAGAAATACAGAAAGAAGGAAAACTAAGGTCCCTAACTGTGAAGAGGAGGCATTCTTGGGCCCTTGCCTTACATTTATTTTAGAGGATCTTTCTTTACTTAGATGATCAATCTTTCAGTATCCAGTGTCAAAGGTATTTAAGTTTGTATTTTAAGTCAACAATTATCGGGGGAAGTGAAATATTTTCCTGTAGTGTATTGCCTCTTTGTAAACTAAATAAGGTTGTATGCGTATTTCACCTGCTGAACGTTAACCTGTATGAAGGCCTGGGATTGTCCCCACTTTTCTGTTGGCACGATGCCCAGCACATCCTACATCATAGCCCTTAGGAGCTACAGGAGATCTTAAAGTATAGCTACTCCAGCCCCCTTGTTTTACAGATAATCTAAAAAAGCCCAAACAAGATGAAATTATTTGCCTGAGGACTCTGAGGAAGAGGCTAAACCAAAACTTGACATGGGCCTCTCAGCTCAGAATTAGTGCTTTCCACTATACCAGGCTGCCCAGAATAGGTGTTTAGTAGGAATCTGGTGTTCTCAACACAGCCTAATCTTTTGTGTTCTCTCCATTATAGCCCAGCTTTTTCTTTTCTTTAAATGCTGGTGGATTTAAAAACAACAATAACCACAACAAAATAGCCATAAGGCTTAACATAAACCTAATAGCTAATTACATCAAAGGAAAAGAAAGCTGGGACCTTACACAGTGATGATTTAACTATGTACTCTAATATAATACATAATCAAAACCACTCTCTTTAGTAAAAATATTTCCACTAATTTATTCTTTCACGAAGCATGCACATTTTCTGCCTTGGATACTATTTTGTGTACCTTCAGAGTCTTTACTTCTTTAAACCTGACAAAACCGGCCCCAAGTGACTTCTGCTCTCTGATCTTAATGCTGCCTTCATTAGGGTCACCTGAATGAGTTCAGATGGGCACACCTGACTTAATCAATAATAGGGAGTCATTTATTGTAGGGATACAGGAGTGTATCCTGGAACCTCAGGGCAGGAAGACCAGTCAGATGATCCCAAGGAGCTGAAAACCTAGAACCAGAAAGCCAGCAGGAGGCACGGGAGCTCCCTGCAGCCTTACTCCCGCCCCTCACACCCTCCCTCTTGGTGGGGCCCCGTGGTTTCTATCCCTGCCTGCATGTGCGCCCCCTCTTTTTCTCTCTGCAGACCATCTTTCTTCCCTGGCCATCCACATGGCCTCCTCACCACTCTTGGGCTTACATTCCCTCCACTTCAGCAGTAAGTAGCACCTGAGACTCCTGTTTCTCAGCCTGAATTCCAAACTGGCAGGAGAAAGAACCCATTGCCACTGCTTAGGCCAATATCCCCTTCTGCTCTAAGTAATCACAACTGTGGGACAGTTGCCTATCCAAACATGGCGACCAGGCTGCTGACAACTGACCTACGTCAATTTGGCTCTTCACATCTGTCAGGTTCATTTTTGGCAGATAATGGCCATCTTCAATAGCTAGAGGTCTATAAAAGCCACAGTTCCCCTCCCCAATGACCTCCCTGTGAGGAGGTGTGTGAAAATGAAGGCAGATTTCATTCGGAATTCTGCCACACATACCAATATTTATGAATAAGCAGGCGCAAAAATGTATAAGCTCCAGCAGCAGAATCAGTTCAAATTCCAGTTGCATTAGTGACTGAATCCTCTGCTATCTGTTGGGGCACAGAACACAACTAAGGCCCCATCCGCACCACCACTGCAAAGGGGGTTAAGCTGGCCATCTCATTCTAACACCACATTAATGCAAGGGGAGAGGTGCCTTTCCCTTTACAGTACCTGTAGCCAACCCACATTTTGTCCACGAAAATCTCTTATGTTAATTAACAGACCAAGTGAAGATTCAAGTGGTGGTCTTCAGCCACGTTTGGAGAGTGGACTCCAAGCAGAGCCCTGCAATGTACTCACCATGCCCTCCTGGAAGATAGGCTCCTAACTAGGGACTTCAAAGATTAACCAACCTGCCCTGTGTTTAGATGAAAGCTCACACACACACACACACACACACACCCAGATGGTGGTGGTAGGTTGGTTGCAAAAGGACCCTGTCAGATGAATAGGCTTCCTTTAAAGAGTGCTCTTGGAAGCCCACATCCCTACTGCTTGGATGTCACTAGCCAGCCCTGCTAGCAAAGGCATCTTGGACTACTCAGGGGTCCTGTTAACAAGGAAAGTACAAACTGGGTGGGCAGCCAGCAGCCTCTTTTGTACTAGCTGGGACTACAGGCGCCTGCCACCATGCCCAGCTAATTTTTTTTGTATTTTTAGTAGAGACAGGGTTTCACCGTGTTAGCCAGGATAGTCTTGATCTCCTGACCTCATAATCTTCCTGCCTCAGCCTCCCAAAGTGCTGGGATTACAGGCATGAGCCACTGTGCCCGATCCCAACTGGCACTTATTCTTGATCCCAAAAGCTTACTTCTGTTTTCCAGACCAGCATGAAAGTCATTTTTTTCTTGTCAAGGATCCTATGGAGCACTGACTGGTTTCTATGAGGCTGACTGCACATATCTGGAGGCTGTTAGAAGATTATGTAACATTCATTGCGGCTTGTTCTGTGCCAGGCACTGTTTCATGTGTATCACCCCAGCTAATCCTCACATAAACTCACAGGGCAGGCCGGGCGCGGTGGCTCATGCCTGTAATCCCAGCACTTTGGGAGGCCGTGGTGGGCAGATCACAAGGTCAGGAGATCGAGACCACGGTGAAACGCCGTCTCTACTAAAAAAAAATACAAAAAATTAGCCGGGTGCGGTGGCGGGCACCTGTAGTCCCAGCTACTCAGGAGGCTGAGGCAGGAGAATGGCGGCAACCTGGGAGGCGGAGCTTGCAGTGAGCCGAGATCGCGCCACTGCACTCCAGCCTGGGTGACAGAGCGAGACTCCGCCTCAAAAAAAAAAAAAAAAAACTCACAGGGCAGGCACTACTGTCCTCCTCACCCTGCTGAGAAGGAAACAGATTGAATGTAATCAGCAACTAACCCAGGAGGGTAGGGAGACAAGATTTGACTCTTGGACACGTTTGAAATTATTCTTCAATTCTAAAATGCCGTGGCTCTTTAGAAATGTTCTGATGTGTGTACTGGGTGTAACTGTCTCCCCCGCCCCCCGCCACAAGTTATGTTGACAGCCTAACCCCTGGTAGCTGTGAATATGGCCCTGTCTGGAAATGGGGTCTTTCACATGTGATCAGGTGAATTTGAGATCACACTGGATTAGCATGGGCCCTAGTCCAGTGGCTGGTATTCTCATAAGAGGGAAATTTGTAGAGACGTGTGGAGGAGAAGGCTGTGTGAAGGCAGAAGCAGAGATCAGAGTGGTGCAGCTACAAGCCGGGGAAGGCCAAGGGGTGCCAGCAAACACCAGAATCTGGGAGAGAGGCCTGGGGTGCTTTCTCCCTCAGAGCCTCCAAAAGGAACAAACCCTGCCAATACCTTGATTTCAGACATCTGGCCTCCAGAACTGTGAGAGAAGAAACACCAGTTGTTTTTAAGCCACCAAGTTTGTGGTGACTTGTTATGGTGGCCATAAGGAATGAATCCACTGTGTAAATACGTGAAGAAGGTACAAGAGCCTGGTGCGGCCTGCTGCTGCCTCCACCCCGGCGCACACGAGGATGGGCTAAGGTAAATCCAGGAGCCACCAGAAGAGGGGCCTCAGCTCCTGAGTAGACAGTCTTCACAGAACAAGCCAGTCTCTCCCCGGGCATGCAAATGGGGCCTGGGAAGGGATCAACGACGGTGCTGGGTTTGGCCAGTGTGGCTGAGCCACAGCCATGGGAACTGAGGCACGTGCTCAGGACACAGGATCTGTTAGGGCTGGGCAAAAGGGAACACGTTTGACTTTTCTTTCTATTCGTCTTTTGTTTGGATTGCACTGAAATTTTTGCTTGTGAGGGATTGGATCTCTCTGCTGAGCAAAGAATCACTTTCACTTTCAAAGACCAGGGTTTTCTACACTTTGGTCATTCCATCTTCAAAATGTCAAATGGACATAGCACCACTGCCTTTTAAAAGGAGTTTTAGCGTCAGGTGCAGTGAGTCATGCCAGTTATCTTAGATCTTTGGGAGGCTGAGGCAGGAGGATTGCTTGAGGCCAGGAGTTCAAGACCAGTCTGGGCAACATGGTGAAACTCCATCTCTACAAAAAGTTAAAAAATTAGTCCAGCATGGTGGCATGCGCCTGTGGTCCCAGCTGCTCAGGAGGCTGAGGCAGGAGGATCACTTGAGCCCAGGAGTTCGAGGCTGCAGTGAGCCATGATTGCACCACTACACACCAGCCTGGATGACAGAGTAAGACTTTGACACACACACACACACACACACACACACACAAAATAAAAAAGAGTTTTGTGGTCAGGCATGGTGGCACATGCCTGTAATCCCAGCATTTTGGGAGGCTGAGGTAGGAGGGTCACTTGAGTCCAGGAATTCAAGACCAGCCAGGGCAATGTGGTGAGACCCCCATCTCTACAAAAAATAATTTTAAAATTAGCTGGACATGGTGACACATACTTGGAGCCCCAGTTTCTGGGAGGCTGAGACTGGAGGACTGCTTGAGCCCAGGGCTTCGAGATTGCACTGAGCTAGGACTATGCCACTGTAGTCCAGCATGGATGACACAGTGAGATCCTGTCTCAAAAATAAATAAATATATATTTATTATTTTTTAAAATGTATTATTTATCAAAAATAAATATCCATAAATAAATGGAGTGTTATTTACTCTTCAAAATGGAAAGCCAGAATCATCTGCCATAAATAAAAAGTAAAAATAAAAAGTATTTGCCTGGTTATTATGTTTATATTAATATATCAGGGAATGCTTTGGCCAGGGAAAAGCTACCTGGTAAACAGGGACAGGATCAATGCTACTCTGATAGGCAAGAGAGTTTTTATGAATAGAACTATTTTGAAAACTACTAGAAAAGCTGGCTTAAGTCCCAATATGGAAGAAATTTCTATTGTAAACTTTATTGTACTGCTGTGAGGATTCTCCAACCACCACAGACCCACCTGTTTGGCAC
Organism: Macaca mulatta; assembly: GCF_049350105.2. Taxonomy (NCBI): domain Eukaryota; kingdom Metazoa; phylum Chordata; class Mammalia; order Primates; family Cercopithecidae; genus Macaca; species Macaca mulatta. The sequence goes on along the minus strand of NC_133417.1, from coordinate 77,252,858 downwards.
AACATTCTGTAGACAGAAAGTTCTGGAATGGGATATGTTGAACAGGCTTTTAAATACGAAATGCCACACACATTTAAAAGAACAGATGGGGCCGAGCGCGGTAGTTCATGCCTGTAATCCCAGCACTTTGGGAGGCCGAGGCGAGCAGATCACAAGGTCAGGAGATCGAGACCATCCTGGCTAACACAGTGAAACCCCGTCTCTACTAAAAATGCAAAAAAATTAGCCAGGCATGGCGGCGGGCACCTGTAGTCCCAGCTACTTGTGAGGCTGAGGCAGGAGAATGGCGTGAACCTGGGAGGCAGAGCTTACAGTGAGCCGAGATTGCACCACTGCACTCCAGCCTGGGTGACAGAGCGAGACTCCATCTCAAACAAAAACAAAAACAAACAAACAAACAAAAAGAACAGATGGTGGCATTTCAACTCAGAAAATAAGAGTGTGGACATCTGCCATTTGTATGACCTTGCCCAAGTGTCACTTTATCACCTCTTACATTAACTGGTGATGTGTCTCTTCCTGAGGGGAGAAAATAAATGAGACTACTAAGCTAAGAAGAGATCTTTTCATTCTCTACTGGTCAGAAGAGAAATCTGGAAACCCAGCCAAAGAATACAGTCTAACCTTTGTTCAGACACTAGTGTGAAGGAGAGAGAAAAGGGCTGTGGGATAAAGAGATACCTGTGTTTTCAACTTGCAGGGGCCGTTGGAATGCAACACTCCACAGCATACAACAAGCCCTTCTAATACACTAAGGCTGGACACAGACAAGTGTGTCTAGTTAGATCTAATATTGCTTTTCCTGGAGCTTAAGGTGAAGGCCCCTCCACGGATGTGGTCCCAATATGGAGATGGAAGCACGAGGGCCTAACTTGCCCAGGAAGTCACCCAGACTGTAGGCATTAACGTGCAAGAGTTTCACCGCCATGGTAAGCCACGGTAGGGTTGTATGTGTGTTTTCTACTGCCACCTCTTGCTCTGGATTGCTGCCATTTACAGTAGTTGTAGGCTAAAAAAAAAAAAATGCAAACTGTTCTTTATAATAATACTCCCAAGTTTACATAAACAACAATTCCAATACAAAACAACTCAGATAAGCATATAAAGACCAGGAACATAACATTTCTCATAAGGGAAGACAGGGGCCCACACTGCTCCAGAATGACCTCATCTTAACTAACTACATCTGCAACAACCCTGTTTCCAGATAAGATCACATTCTGAGGTACTGGGGGTTAGGACTTCAACATATGAATTTGGGTGGGACATAATTCAACCCATAACATACCCGTAAGCCTGAGAGGAGATGGAAAAGAAGGTGTTGTGGAGCCTACTTGAGCCCTGAAGCCCAGCAACAGCTGTCATCAGAAACCGCCACAGCTGTGCCAGCACCACACCAAAGCAGGCAGAGGCTGGTGAAATAAACATGACTCCGATCTCTCTCTCATCCCACTCTCCTGGCACCAAACCCAATCAGGACAGAGGACAAGGGGGCCAGCTGATACCACTTGGGATAGTCAGAGAGAAGGGAAGAGAATGCATAGGGTGGGTGTTTGTGTGTGTGTGCGTGTGTGTGTGTGTGTGTGTATTTACGGGTGCAATTAGAGGAAACGTTCCAATCTCTTTATTTGAATCAAGAGATACAAATGGATTTGGGATAGAAGTTGATATATTTTGGAAATCAGAGTATTTAGATAAACGAAGAGAGAAAATCAAGATGTACGTTCTTTTCCAGGAAAGCCACCTATAAGAAAATCCTTCTCTTTAATTGAGAAGTCTGGGCAGAGTTGAAGGTCCAAATTTCCAACAAATGCAATGAAGGCCTCCCAAGAACACATCACCCTTGGGGTGCACATAAAGAAAAGCTCTTCCTTAGAGCCCCCTCAGATGACCTGGTCATGCACCTCTCCTCCTGAAACCTAAGACACCCCAGACGTCCCCTTTGCTTCACAGCCAGTTCAACCCCATGCTTCCATCTCCATTCTTGCCACCTTGGTTCAGGACCTCCTCACTTCTGCACTGGGCCCAGTCTTCCAGCTTCAGCACCACCGCATCCATCCTTCACGCCGTGGGCTGCAGAATGAAACTCAGACTCCCCAGCACGGCCAGGGGAGGCTCCTTGTGATTTGGTCCCTGCCCATAGTTCAGGCCTCAACTCCCTCTCATCCCCTCCCCACCCTGCCCTCTGATTCTCCAATATAAAGAACTCACTCTGTCAGGAAAAATCATGGAAGACTTTGAAGTGTGAAATTGAAAAGATTCCTGGGTGTCCAGTCCAATGCTCCCTCCTAGGCCGTCTTCAATTTCCCTTGTTCTGTGCCATTTTATATTTTATTACTAGAAGTTATAAATTAGTGAAAGTGATGCAAATGATTTTTGGCCTTAAATGTGTAAATGCATCCCTCACGATGCAGTAAATTATTGCCCCGTAGATATGGACCACTTTTGCATCTATTTTTAAATTCTGTTCAGCATTTCTGATCACTTATATATGAGCATTCTTTGGATTTTTCTTTGAATTATTTCTAACATCTTACTTCTTTTCTCATGAATTGAGTTAAATAAAATATATGATACACAATTTATAATTCTATGAAAATCACAATTTTATCCTTAAAATTTTTTTCTTCTATCAGTTCCTACAGTTTCCAGATTGGGTCATGCTCTTTCCTGCATCTTTGCCTTTGTAAAAGCTGTTGTCACTGTCCAGAAGGTTCTTTCAGATCTTTTTCCATCTGGTGAACTCCTAAGCACCCTTCAATGTTTAGCTAAAGGTTGCCTCCTCTGTAAATCCCTCCTCGATTTCTCCATGAAGTTGGATACTCAAGTTAGAAGGGATTTTGTACTTGCCTGTATTTCCAGGCTTAGCATCCTGTGTCAATACCTGTTTTTCCCATTAGACTTGGAACACCTGCAGATAGAGACTATATTCTCCTCTACTACTCCTAGCACAGAGTAGGCACTTAACAATATTACTGAATAGTCATTCAGTATCTTTTCTTGGGCTTTCTTTTATTCCTCACAATGACCTAATGAGGTTGGTCATATTTGTGTCTCCCGTTTACAGATGCAGAAACCGAGCTTCGAGAAAGTGGAGTAACTTGGCCAAAGTCACCCAGCTTTGGGAGGATCTGAACCCAGTTGGTGCATCTCCAGACTGAACTATCTTAACTGCAATATTATACTGTTTGTTAATTCAGCAAATTCATGGTTCTCAGGCCCTCTTTAAGTGATACCTAAACAGACAACTAAGGGTAAACTTTCGGGTTGTGTTTTCTATCAGAGGATAACATATCTTACCAGGCTGGGACAATAAAGAGCAAATGATTATTAATATCATAATTTCTGTCTCCCCATAAATTAGCCAGTAGGTATCAACCAAAGAGAATTGGCTAGTCAAACAATTTCCTCATTATTCCCATACAATGCAGCTTAAATGAAAAGTATAGTTTCTCGCTCACAAAATGGACACATTACTTGGCACATGTAGGTTGCTTAGCAAACACCTGTCCATGGTGTACAACTTGTTGTACAAGAGTGCTCACAATACAGGCAGCAGCTGCCCTGTAGAGTGGCCAGGGAAGTCCTGCCCTAGTTTTCCTCACCCCATCCATCTCCCTGGGCACACCTGCTCCTGCCATTGGCACTCCTACTATCAGGGCTGCAACTGGGGTTTAGAGTTCACAGAAACCTCTTAAGGCACCCACTTGCTCAACTTTGCTAAGCAGGTGAAGAGTGAAATAAATGTTGCTTCACCAGCTGGGTAAGTGTCTAGCCTCCTGAGGGGTACTGGGGACCATCTGACTTCCTGCCACTCACAGGGTGGAAATAAACAGAGCAAATTGCCATTATAAGGGACATGAGAAGCAGGGTTGGGCTGGGCTTTGATAACTGGAGTGGTGTGATTAGGGTAGCTTTGATGTTGATAAGCTGTTTCGACGGCCTTTCATCCTAGTGCTCCTGCCCTTGGAGTATCAGGCTCCAGTAAGCCAATGTAATCATTACCCAGGCCTCCAGTGCAAAAGCCAGGCTCGCAGAGAGCAGGCTGGCATGGCAGCTTGCCTGGGGAGGCTTGGGGAGCAGTGAGACCAGGCCAGCTGCAGATGCATTTCCTCCCCATGCCAGGAAAGGTTTTAATTCAAAAACAAATGTATTTATCACTTCCAGCCACTCCGCAGGGCAGGGCATCCTGCCTCGGGTGGAGCGTCAGTGTGCAGTGGGAACAGTGGCAGGCAGCCAACGGAAACTTCACGTTTCACGAAGGTTCCTGCCACTTCGCAGTGGTTATAAAGGCCAGCATCACATCAGTGGAGACAGTCCAGCCTCCCAGCCAGCCCTAAAGACACAGGCACAAGACGAGGGCCAGGCCCTCCAAGCCCCGGCCAGGCAGCTCTGGCCCCAGTAGGCTGGATGGTGGGATGCAAGGAACCATCCCCACTTGGTGAGTAAGGCTCTTTCTAGCCCTGGAGTGTGGACAAAGGGAGTCTTTTGTGAGCAGACAAAGGGTAATTTGTCTGTGAATCCCAATGACACATGCCCATAGGCTACCTGTTTCAGGAGGTTATTCTGCTCTAAGAATCCCACCTTTGCATTTTGGTCCAAGGGCCATACTGGACATTTTCCAGAGAGAAGGAAGGAATTGCAGACAGTTGTGGTTTTCCAGCTTACCTGGCCCCAGGCTGTTGAGTATTCCTTCCCCTCCAATTTAGGCTTCGGCACTGTTGGCAGTCCTTTCACCCTCCAACTAAAAAGTCTCCTGGAAGAAGCCCACATCCATAGGGATGCCAATCCAGGTTCTTCCCGGCTCTTCCAGCCCCTATCTGTCCAGTCTCATCCCTCAACACTTTATGCACAGGCCCACAACTCCCCAAGCAAGCCCTGTGCTTTCATACCACCTCAGGTAACCTTCTCACCGTGTCTGCCTTCTGCTCATGTTTCAGGACCCAGCTGAAATGTTACCTCCTAGGTGAAGACTCTCCTGCCCTTTCTCCCCCATCCACATGGAATTGAATGTCTTCCTCCCTTGGGCTTGCAGAGCTTGCTGTGCATAACTTTCCTATAACATTGAACCACACCGTAACCAACTTACTTCATTCTATGTTAGTCTCTCTGACCTGATTATTCACTCAGTGGAGTAAGGGCTCTCCTTTAATTCATCTGTCTATTCTCAGTGACTAGTATAGGCCCTGGCACATAGTAAGTGCTCAATAAATGGGAAGAACAAATGAACAATAGTCTAAAAACTCCCCCTTCCTCTTCTTAGCCAGAAGTAATGCAACTGTGAGCCTTCCAGGGCCAAAGAACATTCATCTGTGGGAAACTGCTCTGGACAAAATCTGCCCTCCCACCTTCCCCCAGAGAAACCCCAAGGCAAGGAAGGCAACGTGCAAACTAACCACTTCCAGACAAGTGAACTCTCAGATGCTAACAATTTTCCTGTGTGTTAAGAGCAAAGCCAAACCACACACAAAAGTGAAACTTCTGAACATCCCACACTCAAGCATTTAGTTTATTACTTGGTTGGAATTTCGATGACTATAGCCATGTGAGTAAAGATGCTCCCTGCAAGAACAGAAAGATTCTGGTGGTTCTTTGATGTATAATCTTTGGCCTTTATCTTCTGGATGCATTGCACCCTAAAATATGATTAAATGGTACAATATCCTTGCTTTATGACCTGGGCTATACTATGCCTACAGAATTCTGGACCTTAAATGTCTGCCCTGTTACTCCTTTTGGATTCTTTTGCTTCAAAAGGATGATGATGATGAAGATGAAGATGATAATGATGGTAATCCTTGTTAAGAGCATTGTTATTGCAAATCACACCTTCTCTGAAAATAAAATAGGCTAAAATCTGGATATTCCAGATTTTAATTACTTTTAATGAAATAAAATTAATTTAAAATTAATTTGAATTTGAAATTAATTTTAATACCTTATTTAATCTAATATATTCAAAATATTAATATATTTGGAATATTCCAAATATTCCAACTTCCATAAAGATAGAATTCATCTCATTGGTAAGAATTGCTCTAACTCATCAGTTCTACCCTTGGAAAAAGGGGCAACAATTTAAACACTTTCAGCCACCCTCAGTACTGCTGAGCATTTCCTCCCCAACTCGGTTGCCCAGGCCAGGTGGAAAGGAAACCAAATATCCATTCATCTCTAACAACTCCAATCCCATTTCCAGGAAAAGGGGATCATAGCTTGCCCCAGCAGAAAGAAACAGAGTTCCCCATCTGCACGACCTGGCCCCTCCTGCCCCTCCAGCCTATTTCTCCCCACTTCCCCTACACTCCATGACAGCCATGCTGAACTGCTTACAGCTCCCCAAACACACTGCATCCCACTGCCTCCTACACTCCTCACCATCTCACTCTTCACTTCACTCCTACTCATCATCTGGAGTAGATATCACCTCTTCACGGAAGCCTCTCCCTAGCTGCCAAGGCTGAGTTAAGGCCCTTTCAAACTGCTCCTAGCTCACCCTCTCCTTCCCTGTCCCAACAGTAATCACATTGCTTCATGACCATCAAGGACTTACCTTTCTCACCCTCTAGACAAGTATGGTCTAATAGTAATATAGTGCCAGTCATATATTAATTTTGAATTTTCCAGTAGTCTCATTAGAGAAGAAAAAAAGATGAAATTATTATTATTATTATTATTATTTTTAGATGGAGTTTCACTCTTGTTGCCCAGGCTGGAGTGCAATGGTGCGATCTCAGCTCACTGCAACCTCCACCTCCCTCGCTCAAGGGATTATCCTGCCTCAGCCTCCCAAGTAGCTGGGATTACAGGCATGCACCACCACACCCAGCTAATTTTGTATTTTTAGTAGAGACAGGGTTTCTCCATGTTGGTCAGGCTGCTCTCGAACTCCTGACCTCAGGTGATCTGCCCACCTTGGCCTCCCAAAGTGCTGGGATTACAGGCATAAGCTACCGCACCTGGCCTGAAATTAATTTTAATAAAATATTTTATTTAATCTAGTATATCCAAAATATTATTTCAACATGTAATATAAAACAATTGCTCATGAGATATTATACATGCTTTTTCCTCCTACTAGGTCCTCATTATCCAGCGTGTATTTTACCCTTACTGAACATCTCCATTTGGACTAAGGATATTTGAAGTGCTCCATAGTCACACATGGCTGGTGGCTACCATATTGCACAACAAGGGCTGAGATGAAATTCCTGAAGTCAGGGCATGGGCTCAACCTCTCACACTAGTGTATCTTGCACCTTGCTTGGCACAAAAGCAACAACACGAACAGCATCTATGAATGACTCATCTCCCAAGGGAGGGAGGTATGCAAGCACTGCCCTGTGGCCCAGAACAGTGGGTGTCTGTAACATAACCTATAAGCACTATGGTTTCAGCGAAAATTTCACTGTTCCAGCAAAACTCTCTAAATAAAAGAAAGATGGCCTGGCATGGGCTGATTACATTTGTATTTCTTTATTTTTTTAATTTTTTTTTATTTTTTTAGAAAGAGGGTCTTGCTCTGTCATCCAAGCTGGAGTACAATGGCACAATCTCAGCTCACTGCAACGTGCACCTCCCAGGCTCAGGCAATCCTTCACCTCAGCCTCCCGAGTAGCTGAGATTACAAGCATGCACCACCATATCCGGCTACTTTTTGTGTGTTTTGTAGAGATGGGGTTTTACCACATTGCCCAGGTTGATCTCCAACTCCTGGGCTCAAGGGCTCTGCCCACCTCAACCTCCCAAAGTGCTGGAATTACAGGCATGAAAGCCTGGCCCCACATTCATATTTCAAGCATTACTCAAAATGGCAGAAATAGCCAGTTCAACAAAGCAAATTGGACATTTGGAATTCAGAAAAATGTAACTTCACCTTCATGTAGGCTGAAAACTGAATGAAAATGCAGCATCTCCAGGCAATTTCCTTGAAATGGATCAACTTGAAACATTCTCTATCATGGGACCAGGAGACAGGAGAGGAGCCAAAGAAGGAAAGGTGAGTGTAGAATTATCAGTCGTACTACTCTCTGTTTCAAGATTCCTAGAGTTTTTATCCTAAAAGTTGTTACTTTTTTTTTTTTTTTTTTTTTTTTTTTGAGACAAGAGTCTCACTCTGTCGCCCAGGCTGGAGTGAGGTGGTGCCATCTTGGCTCACTGCAACCTCTGCCTCCCAGGTTCAAGCGATTCTCCTGCCTCAGCCTCCTGTGTAGCTAGGACTACAAGCACACACCACCACGCCTAGCTAATTTTCATATTTTTAGTAGAGACAGGGTTTCACCATGTTGGCCAGGATGGTCTCAATCTCTTGACCTCGTGATCTGCCCGCCTTGGCCTCCCGAAGTGCTGGGATTACAGGTGTGAGCCACCGCACCTGGCCAAAAGCTGCTACTTTTAAAGGTGTTTCTTAGAAATAGCAAAGCAGGGAGGCCGAGACAGGCGGATCACGAGGTCAGGAAATCGAGACCATCCTGGCTAACACGGTGAAACCCCGTCTCTACTAAAAAATACAAAAAATTAGCTGGGCGAGGTGGTGGGCGCCTGTAGTCCCAGCTACTTGGGAGGCTGAGGCAGGAGAATGGCATAAACCCAGGAGGCGGAGCTTGTAGTGAGCCGAGATAGCGCCACTGCACTCCAGCCTGGGCAACAGAGCAAGACTCCGTCTCAAAAAAAAAAAAAAAAGAGAGAAATAGCAAAGCAGCAGAGCCAGGAAAAACAATTACATCAGCCACAAACTCCAAAGCTGCAACCTCCAGGAAACGCCTCAAGGACATGTGAGGAGCGGATACTGCAGAGCTCAGGGAGTGGATGGATTGCTTTTTCTCGGTCCAGTCAGATAGTTCTAGATTCCCAGAAGGACAGATCCAAGGCTTTTTTTTTTTTTTTTTCAGATGGAGTCTCGCTCTGTCACCCAGACTGGAGTGCAGTGGTGCGATCTCAGCTCACTGCAACCTCCACCTCTCCTGAGTTCAAGCGATTCTCCCGCCTCAGCCTCCTGAGTAGTTGAGACTACAGGCACCCGCCACCACACCCGGTTAATTTTTGTATTTTCAGTAGAGACGGGGTTTCACCATGTTGGTCAGGATGGTCTTGAACTCCTGACCTCAGGTGATCTGCCCGCCTCAGCCTCCCAGAGTGCTGGGATTACAGGCTGAGCCACCACGCCCAGCCTTAGGGACATCTGATGGAACAGTTGCCACACCAGCAGTTCTTTAGCTTTAGTGGGCACTAGAAGCACCTAGGGGGCTGGTTAAAAATCCAGATTGCTGGACCTTACCATTCAAAGAGTCTGATAGAGTTGGTCTGAAGTGAGCCCCAGGAATATGTGTTCTTAACCATCAAGTATCTTAGGTGATTCTGATAGGAAGTTCCACAGTTTAAAAATAAAAAAACCCTAAACAATGGTAGTTATAATCTGCTCCCCATAATCAGTTCACTTTTCTCTTACCTTTCCTTTCTAAATGTCCCCAGAGCTACCATACCCTGTAGGCCACAGGTATGGCTGTGCAGTTGATGTGCTATATAATGGCTACCAACTGAAAAGGCAAGTGGGAGCCAGGATCTAGGTGCCTGGTGGCCTGGGGCTGTGTCTACCCAGAGTAATGAACCTTCTTTCTTTGGACAGAGGTGCTTCCAACTTGCAAGCCTTGTGCTCTAGGGGTCCTTTCAGCCCAGAGGGCTGGTTTTTTTTTCTGATTTAATCAAATACACTATATAGGTTAGTAGTAGTCCTGAACCTGCTGTTCAACTCCTTGGCCACCTTATCTTCCCCAGACCTCAACAGCAAGCACCCTCTACCGATCCTTGCTCCAGAATAGGTTTAGTGGCTCATCATTTTCCTTATTCATCAGTCGGTCAACCGCCATCAGGTCTTCCTGATCACCTAGGATGCTCCCGGCCACGGTCGGCCCCCAGGTGGGTTGGTCCTCCCTGGGCAAGCCTGGTCAGTGCCTCTGTGTGAACGAGTGAGCCATTGCCTCACTGAGTCTTTCCTGGAAAGTCTCAGCCTCGCTGATTTCATATACTCGTCGCAGGTTTCTACTGGGCCTGATTATTGTTTAAAGGGAAAGACGGCTCCATGGGAATAGCTCATGAACAAGTCTCTGGGTTAAGAGGTTCACCAAGGAGGCAGACTGCTGAGTGGGACAGATGCCCAAGTGACTGACTCTATTTTCACAAGTTCCCTTCTCTTTCTCTTCTCCCCGGCTTTTTCAGTTTTCTGAACTGGATGAATACTTCATGACAGACTGTGCGTGTCGAAGCAGACTAAGAATTAATAAAAGGGTCATTGGACCTGCTCTGAATCTCAGATGCATCCTTCGTGAAGTGAGAAAAGATTCCCCTGAGCTGCTAAGAGCAAGGAAACACAATCTGGGCTGAGCTGGGAACTCTAGATCTGCTACAACCTGGTTAATTGCTACTAGGCAGAGAGGCAAAAAATAGATAAGAATTTGCAGCTGTAAAAAAAAAAAAAGAAAGAAAGAAAAAAGAAAAGAAATCTGAAAGGGATAGAGCAGCTTAGTAAAAAGACAGCCGGAATCTGAAGCTACCTCCATTCATTCACGGAAGAGCCATGAGGCACCTCTTCCCATTGTGCTACAAGCACTGACTGTCTTAGGTCCAGGGAGACACAGGTCCCTCAAACAGCTTACTCCTAGAGTAGCAGGTTTATATTTGTAATTATAAATAAATAATTACAGTAAAATGTGGCAAGTGGCAAGAAAGAGAAAGCACAAAGCACTATGGGTGCACCCAGGACAGGAAGGTCCTGGGGGTGATGGGCAGCTCCCTGGCTGCAGCATGGGGAACAGCAGAGGGAACAGCATATGTGAAGGCAGAGGGGCCAATCATCTTGACTTGTAAGGTGAATCACAAGCATTCCTACCTCGGTGAAGCACGGCGTGAAGGAAGGGAGAGGCCAGAGACAGGGCTTGGAAGTCAGGTTGAAGCCGGTTGTAAGGGACCTTTGAATCATGTGCAGAAGTACCTGGGATTTCTCCTTGAGGAATCATCAAAGCCTTCTTCAAGTAAGGGAGTAACTGAGATCAAACCTGCGGTTTAAACAAAACAAAACAAACCCATCATTTTTGTTTGCTTTCCTTTTGTTTATTTAAATAAACTAGTTTTGAAAAGCAATTTGTGAACATAGTAACAACATTCAAACACTCTCCAAATGGGGTATGGAGAATAAGCCTCCTTTTCACCTCCTACTACCAAGCTCCCAGTCTTCCCTTCCTAGAAGCAATCTTTCTTTCCAGTTTTACATATATCCAACCAGAAGCATCATAGGCAGGCATATATATTTATACACAAACAACCACAGCATCCTATTGTGCAAGTTGTATACTGCATGAGGCCACCAGTCAAGGGGACTAGAGGAGGTTAAAATCCATTGCACACTTGCTTGCCACTGGCATGGGGCTGCATATACCAGAGAGGACATTTTTCCTAATTTGTCCAAAGGTACTACATGTGGCTGGGCACAGTGGCTCACGCCTGTAATCCCAGCATTTTAGGAAGCTGAGGCAGATGGATCACCTGAGGTCAGAAGTTCGAGACCAGCCTGGCCAACATGGTGAAACCCCGTCTCTACTAAAAATACAAAAATAAGCTGGGTGTGGTAATGGGCGCCTATAGTCCCAGGTACTTGGGAGGCTGAGACAAGAGGATCGCTTGAACCTGGGAGGCGGAGGTTGCAGTTAGCCGAGATCGCACCACTGCACTCCAGCCTGGGGGACAGAGTGAGCAAGACTCTGTCTCAAAAAAAAGAAAAGAAAAAAACACAGAAAACAAAGGTACTACATAGGCTAGCTGAGGCCATTTATACACGTCACACACATACACGTGTACACATAGGCACTCACCCATTTTCACAGCTTTCTATTTATGTAAAAGAGAATATATTCTATATTCATTGTATAATACCTTTATTTTATAAAGTATCACAGATACCATACACATGGACACAAGAAGATCCACCTAATTTTCTTTCACGGCCACTTTTTTGTTTGTTTGTTTGTTTGTTTGTTTGTTTTTAGCACTTAGGGTCTTTATTGTGAAAGACAACTCACTTCTCACCAGTTAAAACCAAAACCAAAAGGGAATTCACCCAATGTCAGCATGCCACCCAGCTTGACATCAGCAGGCTATGATTCCATGAGTGTCTCCATCTTCAGGCCTCCCGGAAGCTCCAGGATTTACCCATTGGCTACAACTGTTTCAAGCCTCATATCCATTCTGATAAATTCTAATTAGACAACATGTCATTATATATGAAACAGTTACTGTGGCCAGGGAAATATGATGGACTGAGTGAGTGGCTTCCACCAGTTGGTGTCTACCCCTGGAGATAAGAGTGAGGTCAACACCAACCAACCCTTAGGAGGGGCATGAGGGAATGAGTGCTAGAGTAGCAACCAGTAGATGGCCTTTGCAAATTCCATTATCCAACTCAGTAGCTCCTACCAATGGTCCTTTACCTTGTTCCCAATATCTTGTCATTATAAACAATGCCGTAACAAACATCCTTACACATACATCTTTTCAGGTACAAGAATATCTGTAAAATAATTTCCTAGAAGTGGAACTTTGAGTCAAAAGTGCCCGCCCATACTTGTACCTTTGATAGACATTACTATATTGCCTTTCAAAGAAGCTACGCTAATTCATTCCCACAACATCTATGAGATTGCTTGCTTCTACACATCATTGGCTGTGTGTCGTCAACTTTCTTAGATCTGTACTTTCAAAGTTCAGTTTAACAATACTGTGGTTGATGGATAGGAAGGAGAATGAGAATGGAGGTAAGAAAAGTAGCCATGTAATTACAATAATGAAAGAGATGATAAGAACCTGAACCAAGGTAGCTGCCATCTGTTGAAAAGTAGAGGCAGAGTCAAGACATGCGTGTTCTCAGCACAATGTGGCAATGGAAAAGATAGCTATTTTTCTGAAAATTTGCATTGAAAAAGCTTAATTTTGATTTTTTTTTAAATAAAAGGAAGATAAAGAAAAGATTCTGCTAAAAAGACTTTTCCAGTTGGAAATAGAAAATAAACATGCAAAGACCTTAACACAGATCCTACACAGAGAAATTGAGTTAAACATGCTCAGATCTCAAAAAGAAACCTAGAAATGGAATAATGTGTTATCAGAGCACACATTAAATGTGTTATTAGAAGCACACTTTGTAAATTATAAACAGTCCACAGTGTAGGAGAACATGGCAATAATGGTCTTATTAAAGCAGAATCAAGCACTGGACCCAAGGACCACTGTTCAACTGGTGAAAAATCCTTCCTCTCTGGATTCTTCCCCTTGGATCCTATAGATCAGAGTATTCTCCGTTCTGACACCAACTTTGCCACGTACACTGTAGACATCGTAGCAAATCCTAGCTAAAATAGTGTAAGACCCATCTCTGGCACATTTTTCTCATTTCAAAATGATATTCCTGATTACTTATAAAATCTTCTGGTGAAGATTTCTACAGTATACCTTATAAGGTATGTATAGGATGCATCCTGCTACTGAGCTACCTAAATCCCTCCACATTGCTCATATTTCTCGGAATGCCTGTAAACTGTTTCTCCATTGGCTGTAATGACAAAGGGAAAAGAAGTATTTCTTCTTCCAAATCTCCTGACGTTGTAACAAGCTCCCAATGTTTTCTCATCTGCACCAACCATTCCAAGATCCTTCTTTCCTATAAATTCTTAAAGGAGACAACAAAAAGGAGAAAATTTTTAAAATAGCTACAAAAGAGAAAAAAATCAAATACGTTAATATTTCTGGGAGGTTTAATGTCCCCGTGGGAAGAAGGTCAGATAAACAAGGTGGGTGGAGTAGGAGGTGAGGCCCAGAGTAGAACAGTCCAGGCCACATTATGCCGCCTCTAGTGGAAGCCCTTGAAGGAGGCAGTAAGAGGGTTACAGACCTGGAAATAGGAGCTGGAGAGGTTTATCAGGCATCCCGAAGCCATCTGGGCACCAGCAGAACCCACTTTCAGAACACTGCTGCATACGCCCAGCCGATCGCAGCCCCGCCTGCACCACAACCACCTGCCCTCTGCTCAGCACAGCTTTCCAGCAAAGGGTCTGGGCAGAAGGCTTTGCAGTTGTGGTATGTGCAATGCTTATTTCTTCAACCAGAAAAGTCTTTCTGAGCTTTGCTGAGGGCATCACATCTCCCTCCGTTGCACTTATTTTTCAATATAAATGTATAAATGGTACTTCTGTAACAGGATGCCAAGAAGCCCAGAGTCCAGAGAGTCTCCTGGGCCCTCAAACCCAGGCAGGCCCAGGCCCTTCAGTTTAGCCTTGAGTCCTGGGGCCAGTCGTGTGCACTGATTGATCAAGGGCCAGTAGTCCATGGTGAAAGAAGGATCTCAAGGCAGAGTTAAGCTCTCCCTCAGAGACCTTGCTACAGCCACACTCAAAACCAGCTCTAGACAGCTGTGTACCTGGAGATCCTCTCCCTGGCCGGGCACCGCATCCCATTCCATTTCTGTCCTGCCATTCTTGGAGGCCAGGGGAAGACCTGCCTCTCTGTGAAGCCTCTCTTGACCACCCCCACCGGAGGCTCTCACTTCTATCACCCTTCAGTCACTGCCGTGACTGTTACTGTGGACACTGTCTCCTCAGCAAGAGCGTGAGGCACTCAGCTCCTTGGTCTCTTCTCGCATGAAGCATGGTGCTGGCATGTGGGAGATACCAGGGCTGTTGAATCAAGAGAGACTGTGCTGTTCCACCCTCCCCTAGACACCACAGTCCAATTCCAGGAAGAACCCAATGTTTCCCATAGCTGATCGCAGGTAGCTGAGTGCCCAGAGGATGGTAAAATAATTTCCAATAAGTAGGGACTTCCAGTAAGGATGGATTTACTGCAGTCCATATGGGGTCAAACTCTGAATATCAGCAAGTCCTGCCTCCTTAGTCTCCCCCGCTACTTTCACCCTCAGCCTTGTTCGTGCCTATCTACCTTATCACCAGCATCACCAAGACCTCACAGCCATGAGGTCCCTGAAGCCTGCCCTTTGTTCTGGGAAAGGGGCATTTTTTTTTTTTTTTTTTTGAGACGAAGTCTTGTCCTGTCACCCAAGCTGGAGTGCAGTGGTGTGATATCAGCTCACTGCAATCTCAGCCTCCAGGGTTCAAGTAATTCTTCTGCCTCATCCTCCTGAGCTGAGATTACAGGCGCTCTCCATCATGCCCAGCTAATTTTTGTATTTTTAGTAGAAACGTGGGTTTTACCATGTTGGCCAGGCTGGTCTCGAACTCCTGATCTCAGGCAATCCACCCGCCTCGGCCTCCCAAAGTGTCGGGACTACAGGTGTGAGCCACCGCGCCAAGTCAATTCTTTTTTCCAAGTAAAGCCCTCATTAGAAAAACAAACATCTCGCCTGCTCATCTTATAACCTTTCACAGCATAATTCAATATATTTTTATGCTTTAAAAACCTCTTCCCACCACAGATAAAGAAGAGGTGGAGCAAAGGGAGTGAAGAGATGGATATTTCTGTTACAAACAGGCAAGTCAATCTCTCTCAGAAACCACTGAAGGGGCCTGAAAGGCCTTGAAGAGTGAATGGACCTCCCTAAAGGTACCAGGCCGCCCAGAAGGCAGTGGCCATAGGCCAGCCACTCACAAGGGCCTGGCACTATACAACTGGCCCTGAGCCCATAAGGGCAAGAACTGGAGGGATCCTCTTCCCCTTGGTATCAAGGTAGTAGCCAATTTGTAGGCAGCCACTTGGGCTCCGTTGGGCCACTGAGTACCTTGTCTCACTCATATGTTTTCCCTTTCCTTCCAAAGCTGTTTCCTCAGAGGGTTCAGTGAGGAAACCCCTGAATAAACAGAGAGCATGCAGTTGGCCCGAGGTTTTCTGAGGTACACCCCAGGGACGCAACCCTGGGCTGAGCCCACTTCCTGGACTCTTGCCAGCCCTCCTGCCAGTCACAACTGTTGTTTCCATGAAGTAGTTTCTTTCAACTCCACTTACTCCAGCCTCTGAAGGAAAAGCTTATGTCTCCAAACAGCAAGGCAGAGGAAATCTCTGAGGCAGATGTCTACCGAAGGCGCTGCAGCCCTCTGCCCTCTCTTCCAGAATGCCCTCCCCAGCAACCGAACAATGGCTCCAATCATGCCAGCGAGCTCCGCAGACTCCAGGTTGGCTTCTTTTCAGTGTCTGTTTAGTTCAGGGGCCTCGTCTTGTGTGAGGGGTTTGGGGTAAGCTAGAGGCCATAGAGGCACAGACATAACGGTTATCTCTATTTTATAGATGGTAAAGCTAAGGCTCAGAGGCCATATAGCTGAGAATGGACAGAACCAGAAGTCCAGCCCAAGTTTGTCTGATTTGCAATCCCGGATCTTCACCGTGACCCTCTATCCACGGTGGACCGTTTGGATACATGGGGCCAGTGCCACAAACCAGGTCCACCATGTGGACAGGAAGGGCCCTGCCAAACTCAAGGACTGGCTCAAGAAATAAATGGGCTGCACCTCAGGAGGGGGACCAGGGAAAGTGGGTTTTGGCGGCAGCAGATGACCCCATTCTTTGCCAATATTATCATTTCTGTTTTGCTCTTGAGTTTCAGAAACGCAATAAATAGTAGACGATCTCCACCACTTGCTGGTGCAATCTTGAGCAATTTACCTACTCTCTGCATGCCTCATTTTTCCTCATCTGTAAAATGGAAATATTAAGAGCCCCTACCTTATAAGGTAGTTGTGAGGATCAAGTCAATTAATATGTGCAAACACCCAGAACAGTGCCTGGCACCTGGAAGCACTGTATATTGCTGAGGAGATCATCACCATCCCCATCTTTATCCACATTACCATCACCTTGGTCTAACACCTCCCTCACATCTCTCCAGGCATTATCAAGCCCTCTTGCTTATTGCTCCCAGAGCCGTTAATGACGCCTTTAATAGAGTCCTCATCACTTTGTATCGACGCCCTGAATATGAGAAGGACCCTGATTTTCTATCTCTGTATCTCCAGTGCCTTCTATGGTGCCTAGCATATAGTAGGCATGCAATAAATGTGTTCAGTGCATGCAACTTGGTGCTTAATTCTAAAAATATGGCTTTCAGACAAGTCACAAAACCTATCTGATTTTTTTTTTCTTTTTGGGATAGGGTCTCACTCTGTCGCACAGGCTAGAGTATGGTGGCGTGGTCACAGCTCGCTGCAGCCTCAAACTCCTGGGCTCAATCTATCATCTCGCCTCAGCCTCCTGAGCAGCTGGGACTATAGGAGCATACCACCACACCCAGCTTTTCCTTTTTCTTTTTTTTAAATAGAGATGAGTTCTCACTATGGTGCCCAGGCTGGTCTTGAACTCCTGGGCTCAAGCTTCAGCCTCCCAAAATTGTGAGCCACCACATTTTGCCAAGGTCATCTGATTTTTATAAGATTTAAAAATATGTCTCCCCAGACTATGCCATAGAGATCAAAGGTACACATGACAATATGTGACAATAAAATTGAAAGGTTTTTAAATTGTCAAGTAGGCCAGGCATGGTGGTTCATACCTGTAATCCCGGCACTTGGGAGGCCAAAGCAGATCACTTGAGCCCAGGAGTTTGAAATTAGCATGGGAAACACAGTGAGACCCTGTATCTACAAAAAATTTAAAAATTAGCAGGGCATGGTGGTATGTACCTGTAGTCTCCGATACTTGGGAGGTTGAGGTGGAAGGATCTGTTTGAGCCCAGGAGTTCAAGGCTGCAGTATGCCAGGATCAGGCCACTGCACTCTAGCTAGGGCCACAGAGCAAGACTCTATCTCAAAAATAAATAGACAAATAAATAAGTAAAAATAAATAAATAATAAATTGTGAAGTGTTGAAGATATAAGAAATTTCCATTGTGATAATCATTATATCAAATAATACTAACAAACCCCATCTGAGGTCCTGAGTGTCCTGATGACCTAGAGATCCCCTCCCACTTCAGCATTTAAAGATTCAGAAGTAGATAATTCCTGAGAAATAGCCCCATGAATGTTGCCCTAAATAAAAAACTTTTCCAGGCTAGAGGCAGTGGCTCATGCCTATAATCCCAGCACTTTGGAAGGCCAAGGCAGGCGGATTGCTTGAGCTCAGGAGTTTGAGACCAGCCTGGGAAACATGGCAAAACCCTGTCTCTACAAAAAATGTAAAAATTAGCCAGGCATGGTAGGAGGATACTTGAGCCCAGGAAGGTAAGGCTGCCATGAACTATGATTGCGCCACTGCACACCAGCTTAGGCAACAGAGCGACACCCTGTCTCAAAAGAAAAGGGAAAACAGCCAGGCACAGTGGCTCACGCCTGTAATCCCAGCATTTTGGGAGGCCGAGGCAGGTGGATCACGAGGTCAGGAGATCGAGATCATCCTGGCTAACACGGTGAAACCCTGTCTCTACTAAAAATCCAAAAAATTAGCCGGGTGTGGTGGTGGGCGCCTGTAGTCCCAACTACTCGGGAGGCTGAGGCAGAAGAATGGCTTGAACCCGGGAGTTGGAGGTTGCAGTGAGCCGAGATCGCACCACTGCACTCCAGCCTGGGTGTCAGAGCAAGGCTCTGTCTCAAACAAAAAAAAAAAAAAAGAAAAGAAAAGGAAAGCAACTCTTCTAAGGAATCACTATCATTTGGAATGTTTTAAAATGAGCTTTTGAAAGACAGACTCCACAAATCTATTGATGAACTATTAATTGAGCACCTATGTGTGTCTGGCACTGGATCTACAGATATGAGTTAACACCAGGTGCCTACCTCTAAGGACTCTGCTCTCTAGGAGGGGAAACAGACACCTGATCTGATCATTCTTATACAATATGGAGAGTGATAAAGACACACCCACTGTGTTCAGGCCGTGGAGGAGGGACCCAATTTGGAGGTCTGTGGATTTTGAAATGGAAGTAGAGATTGGCCTAGGACAAAGGGTGCATGTTGAAGTTCTTTTCTGGGCAGCTGTGGTTCAGAGACACCCAGGATTCCTAAGCACACTGCTGCACATTCTAAGAAGGCACAACTATTGCTATGGCAAGCCATGTTTAAGATGCCAGCAAGGCCGGGCGCGGTGGCTCAAGCCTGTAATCCCAGCACTTTGGGAGGCCGAGACGGGCGGATCACGAGGTCGGGAGATCGAGACCATCCTGGCTAACACGGTGAAACCCCGTCTCTACTAAAAAAATACAAAAAACTAGCCGGGCGAGGTGGTGGGCGCCTGTAGTCCCAGCTACTCGGGAGGCTGAGGCAGGAGAATGGCGTGAACCCGGGAGGCGGAGCTTGCAGTGAGCTGAGATCCGGCCACTGCACTCCAGCCTGGGCGACAGAGCGAGACTCCGTCTCAAAAAAAAAAAAAAAAAAAAAAAAAGATGCCAGCAAGAGGAAGCCTTCCTCCCGGGCCTGCGCTGGAGCTGCTGGCCTGGGGCGGGTACTCCATCCCAATACCCAGCACATAGGCATCTTTGCTCAAACAAAGCCCGTGCTGTCCCCGACTGCCACAGGATTCCCAGCAGCCCCAAAGCCCTCGCCACTGGGTCTATAAATAATAACTGAATGTTGTCCACCTCACCTTGAAAATGCTCACCACCACCCATGCCCTGAGGGAGGAGCATTATCCTGTTGCTTCTGATGATTTCCTTCCTTCAAGCCCAGGCCTGTGCACCCGCTGGTCATTATGGATGTGCGTCTGGTTTTCAAGAGGATGGCTATTCTTTGTACTTAGATCATTATTTTTAAATAAATGAGGTGCTGTGGCAAGTGAAACAATAGTGACTGTTCTGAATGATAACCCTTGGTTCACCTTGTGCAGCTGGGTATTCCACACTAGGAAGAAATGCGAGGGGGTCCATAAAGGGAACCCTAAGGTTTTGAGCCAAGAATCACTTCCCTTTTAAGGAAAGACTCTTTCAGTTCACAGGGCCGTAGGGATACGTTTTCCTCTCAGGGCTAGCTGCGGATTCCTATGCAGGTGGGACTTTTTGGAGGTAGCTCCTGTGATAAACTCTCTTCAGGAATTAATGCATTGTCCCAAATCAGGCTCCTCTGTTTTCAGCTAATCCCCTCAAGTAACCTTCACCTTCTGCCTTGGAGGCCTGAGGGACTTGAAAGGCCACTCCCTCATCTCCCCCAGCACCTGGCACTGCAGGTCGCAGGAAGGAACTCCAGGAAGAGGCTGGACTGGAGAGGAGGAGGAGAAGGAAGGCTTGGCAGATCTCTCTGGCGCTGGGCCAAACACACTACATGCAGAGAGTAATAAGCCTCTTTTGCAAATGACATAGAGCCCAGAAAGAAATTCCGCAGCCTCGAGGTGCTTGAAGTGGAACAGGCAGAGGAAGGAAGTACCAGGAGGCAGTAGCTGATAAAATATAGCTCTGTGGAAGAGTCACCAGACTTGTCAAATGGAAAAAGTGAGAACTTCTAAAAAAAAAATAGAATTGCAGCTGGGTGTGATGGCTCATGCCTGTAATCCCAGCACTTTGGGAGGATTGCTTGAGGCCAGGCATTCAATACCAGCCTGGGCAACATAGTGAGATCCTGTCTGTAAAAAATTAAAATTAAAAAATTAGCAGGGTGTAGTGGTGTACACCTATAGTCCCAGGTACTCAGGAGGCCAAGACAGAAGGATCACTTGAGCCCAGGAGTCAGAGGCTGCAGTGAGTTCTGATCACATCGTTGCACTCCAGCCTGTGTGACAGTGCAAGACTCTCTCTTAAAAAAAAAAAAAAATTGTTCTACAATCTTGAACATTTGGTCAGCATAGGTATTAGTGATTTTTGTAAATAATGGAATTTTAAAATAATAAAAACATACTGATTTCACTCTCATTATAACATATTTACCATAAAAGTTTCAAAACTGTAGAAAAGTATAATGAAAAAATCAAAATAATCAACAATCCAGCCATCCAAGAGCAACCACAGTTAACATTTGGTATATCACCTCCTCGTTCGTCTGAATGAGGTTTTTGTACAAAAGTCTTAGACTATGGTTGATCATAGTCACATATCTTGTCCATCTATCTCACAATATTGATTGATGGCCTACCATGTGCTACAGATACAGCAATGAACAAAGTTCCTGTCCTCAGAGAGCTGCACTCCTCATGGGAAGATAGAGGACAAATGAATAAACACGAGTGTATGTCATGTGCCAGGCAGCAATAAAGGGTATCGATAAAAATGAGGCAGGGTAAAAGGGCATGGAGCATGGGGTACAGCAGGTCAGGTGAGGCGAGGTTACTATCTTTATATGAACTAGTTAGGGACCATCTTGCTGATAAAGTGAGATGCAAACAGAGACTGAAGAAAGTGAAGGAGCAGCCATGCAGTATCTCAGGGCACTGTTTCGGACAGGGAACCAGCAAGAGCAAAGTCCCAGGGCTGCAAAGACTGGACATGTTGGAGAAACATTCAGGAGTCTAGGGTGGCTGGAGTGGAGTGAATAAGGGGCAATGTGGTCGGAAATGGGGTCAGAGTAGGGGGTTGGAGAGACTCAGCTCACAGAAGGCCTACAGGCCCCTGAATATTCTCCTTTGTTGCACTTATTATTATATTGTGAGCATTTCCCTACTTCAGTACATTTTCTTCAACAGTGTACATTTTTAATGGTAGCATGAAATTCCACCATGTGGAATCGTAGCTAGTCATATACCTGGGAGGAAGAGAAGACCAGATTGGGTGGACAACTACCAATACTGGTTGTGCTGTGCCCCCTCAAGTAAAAAATGTCATGAGAGGGCCAATTACTTAAAAAGGAATACGTCGAATCATACACTTACACGAGTTCCAAAACACTGTTTCTCCTCCTTCAGGTCACTATTGCTCTTAAGGTTGTGATGCACCAGCATATGCGACTGACCATTTCCTTTACTCTTGGGAGGTGCTGGAAGATTCATAACGACCAAACCAAACTAACAAGAACAGCCACTGATCTTTGTATTTGAAGACAATGCTACTTTTGGTGCATTGCAGGCTGTGACTTTTTCCCAACACTGAAACAGGTATTCAAGTAAATCCTTTCTATCCAACCAGACTAGACCATCTGCCTCTCTGCCTACTTGGGTACATGCATCTGAACTACATTAGGTAAAATCAGCTTGTGGTGGAAATGGCAAGTTGTTCACAGATATTTATTCTCCCTTTCTGTGGAATAATCCATAACTTGGATCATTTAATTGGTACTGGCCATCCAGAACAAAAGTACACATCTCCCGTCTTCCTTTGCAGCGAGGAGTAGCCACATGACTAGGTTCTGGCTAACTGGGTGTGAGCAGAAGACATATGTGCACCTCCAAGGTGTGCCCTTAATACAAGGATCATGTCCTTCCCTTCCTCCTCTCCCCGTTCTTTTTGCCTAGAATGTGGATGTGATGGAGCAATTTGTGGGTAAGGCGACACCCCCTAGGATGGCAGAGTCACAGAGTACAAGGAGCCTAGGTCTCTGAAAACTCTAGCAAGCCAAGCTGCAGACTGCCTCAGACTTTGACATGAAAGAGAAATAAACCTCTATGTTGTATAGGCCAATTGTCTGTGACAGCACCTGGGTGTGGATCGGAATTAATGCCGAGTTTCAGAAACTCAGCCGGGGGCGGTGGCTCATGCCTGTAACCCCAGCACTTTGGGAGGCCGAGGCAGGCAAATCACCTGAGGTCAGGAGTTTGAGACCAGCCTGGCCAACATGATGAAATCCCGTCTCTACTAAAAATACAAAAATTAGCTGGGCATGGTGGCATGCACCTGTAATTCCAGCTACTCGGGAGGCTGAGGCAGGAGAATCGCTTGAACCCAGGAGGCAGAGGTTGCAGTGAGCCAAGATCACACCATTGCACTCCAGCCTGGGTAACAAAGTGAGACTCCATCTCAAATAAATAAATAAATAAATGAACAAATAAACAAAGGAGTTTCAGGAATTCTTTCCAGCCTCCTGCCACGCCAGCACCGGGCAGTCACGTGGGTACCCTGTCTTGCCTGTCCTGTGCACGGCTGCCCCACAGCAGTCACCACATGCAGCATTGAGGAATTCATTCCTTAGTCCCTCCTAACATCTGCTACTCATTCCCCAAATGTGTGTGAGCACCTGTCCTGTGCCCGGCAGGGGACACAGGCTTTGGGGGCCTAACAATGAAGAAGGCTTTTTCTGAAGCATACCAGTCAAGTTATAGAGTTTATAAGTACAAGATGGTGGAGAAATTCAGAGAGCTATGAAATTCTGCTGAAAGGAACTGATGGTAAGCTTGAGATGTAGCCATGTCTCTCAGGGTCTGTGAATGGACACACACAATGCCAGCTCCACAAGACGTGATGGTGGCTCTGGGAAAGGACTCCTAAGATGATAACGTCTTTTGCTACCTCCTGAATTGCTTTTCATATAAGGTTCTATAAAGTTCGAAAACCCTACCCAAATACAGCGATATAGACTTTTTACTAACATTGTAAAAGGTGATTGAAGCAAAAATGATTTTACTGACTCCCACACATTTTTTACCTGCAATCCCTGTAACCTGAGGTGCCCACATACCTGGTCGCCATTACTGCTATTTCATAGAAATAGCTGGATGGTAGATGCAGCTGGGTCCAGTCCAGCTTCACCTCCCACAGCCCCTCACCCAACCTCGCTCCAATCAAACTCAACTCCTGCCTGTACCCTAAGCATGCCTTGTGCTTTCCAGCCTGTGTGCTTTTCTTTCTTTTTTCTTTTTCTTTTCTTTTCTTTTTTTCTTTTTTTTTTAGATGGAGTCTTGTTTTGTCACCCAGGCTGGAGTGCAGTGGTGTGATCTTGGCTCACTGTTACCTCCGCCTCCTGGGTTCAAGTGATTCTCCTGCCTCAGCCTCCCAAGTAGCTGGGACTACAGGCGGGTGCCACCACACCCAGCTAATTTTTGTATTTTAGTAGAGACAGGGTTTCACCATGTTGGCCAGGCTGGTCTTGAACTCCTGACCTCAGGTGATCCACCCACCTTGGCCTCCCAAAGTACTGGGATTACATGTGTAATTACAGTGCCAGGAGTACTGCACCCAACCCAGCCTGTGTGCTTTTGTTCAAACAGTTCCTTGCCCCAGGAAACTCTTCCCCCAGACTGCCTGATGGGCTCTCAAACATCACAAGAACTTTCTTCATCCCCTGAGCAGAACATGTCCTCACACACACATCCCAAACCCCATAGCTTCTTTTTCTCTCTCAAAGTCCGAAGTACCTCTCCCTTACTCCTGACCAGATTCTAAGGTCCCTGGATCAGTGGCTGTGTCCCTGTGTTTTACTCACCTTGGCGTGCCTGCAGCACTTATCACAGAGCTTTGCATATGGGAGGTGCTTAATAAATACTTACTAGATTCGATTAGGTTTAATTATCTGTCCATGGCATGGTCACACAGTAAAAGGGCACAACAGGAGGAGCCACGGCATGGGGATGACTCGCTCACCTTGTCAGTATGGCATTGGTTTTCTTCTATGTAAAATCAAATACTAATGATAATTCCTGCTTTGTAAGGCTTTGGGGAAGAATATTATAAATGCCAGCTCTCCATACAACCTATAATTCACTTATCAGCTGTGTGATCTTGATAAAGTGTCTTAACCTCTCTGGGCCTCATTCTTCTGGGGGAAAAAAAGAAAAATATTGGGTACTGGAACAGTTGGTAATCCGTTTTTTAAAAGTATAATTTTTGACCATAATGAGAATCAACTCCAGGCAGATTAAAGACCCAAATGTAAGAAGCAATACTTCAAATGCTTGGAAGAAAACAGAAAATATCTTTGTGACCTCAGTAGGCTAAGCTGCAATAACTGAGAGACCCCATAATCCATCAGCTGAAAAAACAAGGTTATGTCCCTGTCCCAGTTCAGCAAAGGCCTCCGGGCCAGCAGTTGCAGGTAGTGGCAGATCCAGGTGGCCAGGACCTCTGAGCACCTCAGTGTGAGGTTTCCCAGGTTCTCTGGTTGCTGCCATTTCAGGCCGCTGCAGGGAGAAAGAGTGGACATTTAGAAACAGATTTCCTCTGATACAAGTGAGGTAGACTTTGCACACATTACTTTCAGACATACTCCACAGCCACAGTCCACTTCACTTTACTATAAAAGAAAGAAGGGGTGAATTTGAGTGGACACCAGTAGTCTCTGCCATAGTAAACAACCCCTAAAGGAAAAGACTGATATATTTAATTGCATCTCAACAAAGACAACAAAAAAGTAAAAAGGACAAGCATCAAACAGGAAAAAAATGTTGGCAACATACGTAACTGACAAAAAGTAGTGTCCAGGATCTATGAATAATTCTTTCAAAAGAATAAGAAAAAAATTGTAATAGAAAAATTTGCAAAATATATAAGCAAAAATTGCTCAGAAGAAGAAACCCAAATGGCCAAATGGGAGGAAAAAAATTGCTGGGTCTCATTAATAGTCAGGGAAAAGGAAATTAACACCATAAATAGATACCGTTTCATATCCATCAGCTGTGCATGAAATTTTTAGTTTAACATTACTAGAACGAAGAGCAATGGATGCCATCACTATTGGTAGTCGTACAAACGAGTGCAACCATTTTGGAAAACAAACTGACACGACTGAGTAAAACTGAAGCTGTGCATATCATATGATCCATCCATTCCATCTTTAGAACTATACCCTAGAAAAACTCTTGTACCAGAGTACAAGGAGAGTTTACAAGAACACTTGTAGTAATTATTGTGTGTAACTGCAAAAACAATTATATTCAACCTGAATGTCCATCAGCTGGAGAATGGATAAACAAATTATTATGTGTTCATACAATGAAATACTATATAGATGCTCCTCAACTTATGATGGGATTACATCTTAATAAACCCATGATTGGGTTGAAAATATCGTATATCTGGAGTGCATTTTCAACTTACAATATTCTCAATTTATGATGGGTTTGACTAGATGTAACTTCATTGTAAGTCGAGGAGCATAATGAATGTATATTGCCTTCATACCATCCTAAATTTAAAAATCCAAAGTCAAACCACTGTAAGTTGGGGACCACTTGTATAGTCATTAAAATAAATGAATTAGCTTGTAGTCCCAGCTACTTGGGAGGCTGAGGAAGAAGGATTGCTTGAGCTCAGGAGTTTGAGGTTGCATGAGCTATGATCACACTGCCGCACTCCAGCCTGGGTTACAGAATGAGACCTTGCCTTTGAAACATAAAAATGTAAATAAAAAAATACATTAGAGCTCTACAGATTAGCATAGATGGATATCACAGATATAGTTCTGAATAAAAAGAGAAGGTTGCAAAAGAATCATACAGGATGATGCCATACAGAAAGTTTCAAAATATGCCAAACACCACCACATATAAAGATACATAAACTTGTAGTGGAAGTATAAAAGAATGCATAGCAGCCTAAACACAAAATTCAGAACATGGTTTCCTAAGGATAAAGGGATGGAGGAAGAGGGAGATGCAATCAGGGCAGGTATATGGGGGGGTCAACTGAATTGATACTCTTTTATTTCTTGAACTGGGTGGTGAATATATATGTATCTATTTTATTTCTTTTACCCTTTTTATCTGTCTTAAAATATTATGTTCCATGATATACTTATGTTATGGAACATTATTCTGCCACAAAAAGAAGGAAATCCTATCATTTGTAACAACATGGATGAGCCTGGAAGGCATGATGCTAAATGAAATAAGTCAGAGAAAGACAAATACTGCATGATCTCATTTATATTTATAATCTAAAAGAGTCAAACTCATGGAGAACTCACATACAGAAGGTACAGGGAATGGGGAGATGTTGGTCAAAAAGTACAAACTATTAGTTATAAGATGAATATGTTCTGGGGATCTCATGTACAGCATTGTGACTATAATTAATAATATTGTATTGTATACTTGAAATTTGCTAAGAGAGTTGCTCTTAAATGTTCTCACCACACACGCAAAAATAATAACTATGTGAATGATAGATGGGCTAAGTAACTTGACTGTAGTAATCATTTCAAAATATATACACTTATCAAGTCATCACATTATATACCTTAGATAGACACAATTTTGTTTGTTAATTATATCTCAATAAAACTGGAAGAAAAAGAAAGAGAAGGGGTTGTAGTAGTCAGCCTCCAAGACAGTCCTGGTGATCCTGGCTTGGTGTTCGCACCCTATGTAGTTCCCTCCCGCATCATACCAGGGCTGCCTGAACAACAGAAGGTTGCTTAAGTGATGGCATGTGACATCCAACACTGGGTCATAAAAGACATTGCAGCTTCTGGCTTGTTCTCTTGCATCACTTGCCCAAGGGAAAGCTGTCTGCCACACCAGAGGACACCCACAGCCCTATGAAGAGGCCCACATGGAGAGGAGCTGAAACTTCCCACCAACAGCCCATGCCAACTGGCCAGCTGTATGAGTGAGCCACCTGGGAAATCAGAGCCCCCAGCCCCAGTCAAGCCTTCAGATGACTGCAGCCCAGCTAACACCTGACTGTAACCATATAAGAGACCTCGAGACAGGATTATCCAACCAAGTTGCTCTGAAATCCTGACCCAGAGAAATCAGGAGAGAAATAGTAAATGATTATTGTTGTTTTGAGCTACTGAAACTTGAAGTGATCTGTTATGCAGCTATGAATAACTAGTGCAGGGTTGTACTGGGTGACCACGAGGTTCCCTTTTAGTTCCAGCATTCTAGGCTTCTAGGCATCCTCTCACTCTTTATCCCATTCATTCATTCACTCAGTCATTCAACCATCATGCATGAGAAACTTCAAAAGCCTCACGATTACCTCTGACTTCCTTTAGGATATAAGTCCTTGGCTGGAAATGATCTAAATAGGCTAATAGTTCAGCAGTTTGGTACCTCTTAGTTTTAACTAGAAGAGATCCCTCTCACAAAAGAGATCTTCCACACTTAATTTCATACCACTGCAGAAGGTACCAGAACAGCCTCAAGAGGGGGAGAGAGCCTTGGGCCTTTTCGTGTATATTCCTAAGCACAGAATCTGGAATTTTATTTGATATGAAGCAGTAGAAAGCAAAGTCATATGTTTTAGCATATATGCTACCTAAAAAGATTTCTCCTACCTGCCAAAATTTTACCTGCTGCTAAATTTTTGATAACCACACCCACCAACCTCCCTCCCTCTCCATTTGAACTGTACCAGCTACTTCTGATTGTTTGCCAAATCAATAGAGTCAAGAAAACACAAAGACAGAGTCGTAGGTAAATATACTTAAGGATCAGCCTACCAGCAAACACACATCCTACGAAAGCATAACAAGAATAAAACTGAAAAGAGGCTTGGCCTGACCATGTCGGCTGTGGGCGAACTTGGGTACATGCCAACTCACACAACTGCCGTTAAACATGAATTACATTCCCAGGGATGAATCCTGACCTGATGCCATTGGGAAAGATGGTTGGCTTCTTTTAAAAAAAAAAAAAAAAAAAAAAAAGCTTCATTGCTCAACTTCTCAGTTCTCTCTCTTTCCTTCCTTAAATTTCCCATGCGACTTTGCGTTTATCTAGTATCATGAACAGTCACTGACTTGGGATAAGAGGACCTGGGCTCAACACCTGGCAATTTGAAACTAAAGGGGGTTTATAATTTGGGTTTCTTTGGTAGACAGGAGCCCATACGAACTCAGGCAATTTTACTGGAAGGAAACTAAAATAACTCACAGAACGGAACGAAGAGCTGAACAGCCAGGCTCTGGGCATTCTCTTTACACAACTCCAATATCTTTCTCCCCCAAGGCATCTCTCCATAAGATTCAAATCCCCAGCAAAAAGAATTCAGTGGCCTAGCCAGAACCACATGCCCAACGTTGGGGGTGGGGGATGGAAGGGATCCAAGAGGTGGGACTGTCCTGTGACTGGCAGCCCCACCAGAACACAATGGGGGAAAAGTCAGGATCCAAAAGAAAGGAATACTGGGCTGGCAGAGTAAGAGGCGTTCATTCACTGTGCAGCCTCATCTGCTTGTCGTGAGGCTCAAATGAGATCATGCACCTACGATCCCATTTTAAATCCCTAGAAAGTGTAAAGTTTATTTTTACTTATTTGTTCACCTCTCTTTCTTGAATTAGGAGTTGAGCAAGAGCTTTTCCTTCTGACACTCCTATTCCCAAGAGGCCTGGAAAAAGCTCCTGTCAAGCTGCTTGTTGGCTGCTGCAAACTCACCTGCACCAGATCCTGAAGGTCCAGCAGGGGGAGGGGGGCGGCTGAGCTCCGGTCACAGCTGTCGGTCATGAAGAGAAACCAGCAAATCACTACTAGCACCCAGCCATGTTGTTTGCACTAATGATCTTAGAACAAATGCATTATGCAACTGCTTGGCCCAAATGAGAGAAATAGATCCAAAATGATCATTTGTGCCTCCCTGAGTGTTTTTGAGACCCCCTTTATGAAGCACCCATGCTATAATGCACAATGATGTAGCTCCCAGCCTCGGCTACAGCTCAGTAGCAGCTGTTTATGCTGCCAAGTCAAGTAAAATTAATCTGCTGCCAAGGCAATTACAAAAGAATCATAGCAAACCTAATATTGGGGCACAGAGTGCAGACCCCTCTTTTCCCTTTGTTTACCCCAAATGAGAGTTCCAGAACTTTGACAGACTGACCTCTCCCTTCTTCTCTCCCATTCTCCACCCTGCCTCTCCCACTCTCCTCTTTAAGGATTCTCAGTTTATAATGTCTTTGTCAGGCTCTCTCCCTCCTGTAGCATTTGGCTATTGGCTTCATTTCATCTAGATCACAAACAGAACTTTGGCAAATAGAGACGACAGGGAAACAGTGTGATGGAGACGAGTAGGCAAGTAGAAAACAGAAGGTTCTTTGGGAAGTCAAACATATGTTTCAGTAGCCTGTGAACCAGCTCTTGTTCCTTATCGTGGACATGATCCCTGGAAATTGTAAACAATATAAAGAAAACTGACCCGATGTGGACATAGCCCCACCTGGAAGTTCACAGGTGTATTCCCATGGTAATCTTCAACAGTTTCTGTTCAGCTACCCGCATCTCCTCCTCTGTCTCCTG
Organism: Macaca mulatta; assembly: GCF_049350105.2. Lineage (NCBI taxonomy): Eukaryota > Metazoa > Chordata > Mammalia > Primates > Cercopithecidae > Macaca > Macaca mulatta. The sequence continues at coordinate 77,222,855 of NC_133417.1, read as the reverse complement.
GAACGGGATTTTTCTTTGTTCCCAGTTCTTGAAATGGTAATGAAGATTTTCCTTGTCATCTCTGAAACCTGCGATGTTGTCATGGGAGACAAATGCATCAGTGTTAGTAATCCTTAGATAAAAGGTGCTTTACAGTTATGAAAGAATTATCTTTAATTTTGTCTCTGGGGTATATGGTGAGGATTAATTAGTTAATCTCAGTAAAGTGCTATAATTGGTGGGAGGAATTATCAAAACCCTGGGGAAGGAGTAGCTTTGAGTGTAGTCACTTAGAAGTGTTCTGATGTTAATGACAGCTGAGGTAGCCGTCCTTGTCTCTCAGATGTCACAGACCGGCTGGGTTTCCAGCAACATCCCAGACCATACACCACCCAACCAGGGTGAAAAGGATGAAAATAGCTCCAGGTAAGCAGAGCGGGAGGAGGGATGTCAATGTTCAAATGGGACCTGAATCAACCGCAGATTCTGTTGTCATTGGTCTCACCTGGGGACCCAAGGACATTTGTGTGAGATGGAGAGGGAGGGAAAGAATTCCCACACAGCTGCTGGGTGGGTGCTGACTAAGCACAGAGTGGCCCTGGGAGAACACGCGGTGCTGGCAAGGAAGAATCCCCGCCAGGCCAGGCAGCAGACAGACTTTACCTCTCCATCTCCATGTCCTCATGTGCAAAATAAAAAGAAGGAGCCAGACGTTTAGGTATTATAAGTAGATATAGTAACAGCAAATGCTTACATAGTGCTTACAACAGGGCAGCCACCATCTGGCTGAGTTTTTATTCACTCAATTATCATGACAGCCCTAGAGACGGTAGGTTATTTTCCCCACCTTGCAGAGTTGATAAAAGTTGTGTTTAAACCCAGATGGTTAGATCCTATAGCCCATGCTTTTAACCATTACATCCTGCTGCCTGCCTAAGTATAAAACCTCTACATGAGGCTCTCAGTTCATGAACAATCTGGGGTGGGGGAAGTGTTTTTAAAGTGTCAAATGAAATTCTTCGAGGCTCTCCACAACTTAAGCCTGGGCTCATAGAAATAAATAGCTCTGTTGTTCTTTCAGGTGTCTGAAATCCATGATAGGATACAAAAATAACAAGATCGAGAGTACAACAGCTCTCTCCTCTGAGCTTTTAACAATCTTAAAGTGAGTCACATGTTGGCTTTTAAATCTAGATTGTATCCTTAAACTAAAAGAGTTGTTTAGACAATGGGGCTTTTGGCAGTCTCCTAGCAAAACCGGCCAATTACGTGAACCCCAAATGCCAAGCTTATCTGGTTTGCAAAAGCCATTCAGAGACTTAAGTGCACTGATTTAGGTAATTTTACAAGGGAATCTTTTTTTTTTTTTGAGACAGAGTCTCGCTCTGTCGCCCAGGCTGGAGTGCAGTGGTGCGATCTCAGCTCACTGCAAGCTCCGCCTCCTGGGTTTACACCATTCTCCTGCCTCAGCCTCCCGAGTAGCTGGGACTACAGGTGCCCACCACCTCACCCAGCTAGTTTTTTTGTATTTTTCAGTAGAGACGGGGTTTCACCATGTTAGCCAGGATGGTCTCGATCTCCTGACCTTGTGATCCGCTCGTCTCGGCCTCCCAAAGTGCTGGGATTACAGGCTTGAGCCACCACGCCCGGCCTACAAGGGGATCTTAAGATGAAATGTAAGCATGAGAATTTCTATCCACTCTCGTCTGGTTCCCCATCCTAATATATCAATCAGTCAATGAACTGCTGACATTTGCATAATACACTGGATAGATCATGAGGACCAAGACTGTACCATAAACAGCAATTTTTAAATTTCAGTACCTAATTTTTACTTGCTCTCTTTTTCCCAATTCAGTTTCTTCTAAAACAAACAATGAATTTAATAAGCGTACTCTTAGGTGAATTTTTTTAGTTCATAATGACTCAGAAATCCAACTGCTTAGATTTTCTGGGTCAGTGTTTTGCAAGCCTGTGATGTATATAAGAATCACCTGGGCACCCTTGTTAAACTGCAGATTCTGGTTCAGTAAGTCCAGGAGGAGGTGGGAGGCAGGGAGCCCAGTGTAGGGTGCTGAGATCCTACATACCTAGTAACTCCCAGGTAATGCAGATGCTGCCAGTCCCCTAACACATTCTGCATGTCTAGCTCTTAGACCACACTGAATAGACAGGAAGAGACAGGGAGGAGACAGTTCCCGGCAGTGGCTTTAGTGACAAACCAACTTGACTAGGAGTCCTTTGTAACGTGATTTTAAGGGCTTAATTTGGGAAGCATCCCCAACTTACAAAAACGAACGCTGCCACCTAAAATTTTAGTCAGAAAAATTATCCCTTCATCTTCTCAAATAAGAACACCTCAAGAAGAGAGGCAACAATTGATTCCAGGATTTGGCCAGGACCAGAATTGAGAGCACTCCGCAGTGTTTGGGAACATTGTGGAGGGAACTGAGGGATGTGGAATGGGGAGGGACCAAGAATATCTGGAATGAGGACTGAGCCTGGGGGCCAGAGGAGACTCACAGGTGTACTGAACCTTCCACAGGTGACAGGAGGACCCTGGCTGAAGGGCAGTCACACTGTGGGCTCATAGTCCTGCCCAATTTTCCTGCCTTTTGGAGGTGGTTGAACATGAAGCCTCAATCAGGCTTTCCTGATACAGAGGGAGAACTAAATTTAGAGCCAGGGAGACTGCATGAAGCTTCTGATAAGAAGGGAAAAGCAGCAGCAAGGGAATGAACGCCAGGGAGGACAAATGGCACAGCACGTAAGAGCACAGGCTCTGGATGCAGGCTGCCCGGGGCCACATCTGCCTCAGCCACCAGCAAGCACACATCTCTAAAAGGCTGGTTGTCAGCAAGTGGATAAAGAAAATATGGTACACATACACCATGGAATACTACTCAGCCTTAAAACAGAACCAAATAATGGCATTTGCAGCAACCTGGATGGAGCTGGAGACTATTATTCTAAGTGAAGCAACTTAGGAATGGAAAACCAAACATCGTATGTTCTCACTTCTAAGTGGGAGCTAAGCTATGAGGATGCTAAGGCAAAAGAATGATAGAATGGACTTTGGGGACTCAGGGTGCGGGAGCGGAGCAAGGGATAAAGACTACATATTGGGTACTGTGTACACTGCTTGGGTGACGGGTGCACCAAAATCTCAGAAATCACCACTAAAGAATTTATCCATGTTACCCAAAACCACTTGTTCCCCAAAAGCTGTTAAAATAAAAAATAAATGAAAGTAAAGGGCTAGTTGTTTAGCCACTGTGTACCCTGCCTTCTCAGTGGTCAAAGGTAATGTGAAGAAAGAAACTGGTGGTATCTACTCTAATATCTACTCTCATTTTTTTGTCTTATGACAGAACTCAAATATTTGCCTGTGCTACATTGTGACTGGGAAACAATAAGACTGCATTTCCCAGCCTCTCTTTGCAGCTAGATATGAATATGTAACATGTGAGTTCTGACCAATGAAATGTAAGCAGAAGTATTGGGATTTCTAGGAATAAAAGAAGATGGCCCTTTTACCCTCCCTTCCTGCTTTCTGCTACCTGAAACAGAGATGTGATGACTGCAGCTACTGCTGCTATCTTGGACCAAGAAGTAACCTTGAAGTTACGTGCCAAGGATGGTGAAGGAGAAAGGTAGACGTCTTGTTGACACTGTGGAGCCATCGAAACAACAGTGGCCTGGCCCACCTCCAGACGTTTTGTTTTTCACATAGGAGAAAAACTCTATTTTTTTTTCTTTTTAAATAAAAAACCTCCAGTGGGCAGAAAAAGAAACCCTTAGTCTTATCTAAGCCACTATTGTTCAGGGCATTCTGTGTAAGCAGCTGCACCAAATACTACCTGATACATGGGTATAATGTGAAGTAACTGCTTCTTTTTTTTTTTTTTTTGTAAGAACTAAGTGAAAGAATGTATGTAAAACTCCCAGTGCCCTTCCTTCCAAACACACAGTAAGTCTCAGTATTGTTCATCCTTACTTTTAAGTGATGGAGAGGGTCAGAGCTTAGAATGACAACTTTGAGAGCTGAAAGGGAACTTCGTCACCAGCAATCCTCACCCCTCAATTTTAAAAACGAGATGCCTGAGTGCTGGAAAGGCCAGGGGCTTGCACAGGGCACCCCGCCTGGTAGAGGCAGCTCAGGTCTCCTCATGTCTGTTCCAGGCCCTTTCTCAAAGCAGAGAGTATGGAGCGGCTGACACGAGAGGGAATCGATGAAGTCAAGAGGCAACCCCTAAGTAATAGGACATCTCCCACACAAAAGCCCTGAGGGGGAGCAAATGTTTAATTCTGAGGTTCCTCATTCAAACAAAATCCATCTAAATTTGATTATATACTAAACTATCAGGAAGCAGGGAGTCGGGAGGAGGCAAGGCATAAAGAGATCAGGCTTGGCTTTACAACCAGTTTTGCAGTATTTGTGTCTGGAAGCCTGCTGGGTAAGTCAGCCATTGCACTGCCGTGGATGGAGGCCTGGGGAACTGGGAATAGAGAAAACAGCCTTTCCCGATGGTATTTCCTTGGTTGGCCCCTGCTCAGGACTCAGGAATAAATGCTTTCTGGACCCTCTGAAAAGTCCCTTTAGGGGCTGTCTGACTCCAGAGGCCTGTGGTTATTCGCATGCCTTCCCAACTATGGCCCAAGAGAATCGCTTCCCTGCCTTAGAACTAAACAAGAAGTCATCCTGTGTCCAATGGAGGCCTCTCAGGGGAAAGGGCTTAGAGCAGGCTCCTTGGGTTTGTAACAAGACCACAGATGGGGGAGTTATCTTGAGGACTTGAGGGGGAGCTGCTTCTAATCTGCTCAGCAGAGCACTCTCCGTCCCAATTTTCACACGTGCAATAAAATGCTGGCTCCAGTAGCTCAAGGAAGCTCCATGATAAGTCACCCCAGAAGCCTCTCAGGCAGGGGTGGCAAATGGGTTTCATTTCATATGCCACCTGCTCAGCGCTGGTGGCCTGGAACACTTGTTGAGAAGGATCCTGAAGCTTAGTAGGAAGGAGTTCTGCAGCATATTAGCAATGTCTGCAAGGAGCCAGGCAAGAGATAGATTCATGGGTCCACACATTGACCATCTTTAGCCTGGGTAAGGCAGATGTGCAAGAGCCATGTTAGACCATCAGCCTCAAACTAGACCAAAATCGATCTGTCTTACGTGGACTTTTCGAAGACCATACTGTGGCTTGTGAATACATCCCTACTCCCTTCTAACAGATGTTGCTTATGGAAAGAATACATTTTAAATTGCATTCATTTTTACCATTTTTGCACTTGGAAGCATTTAATCTGCAGAATCTGCTGAATGGGACATTATCAGGTATTTACTCTGAACAATTCAAGATTAAATAAAATATAAAATGCACACACTATTACACTTTGGTTCAAGAGCCAGCACTGCAGTGTGGTAGGTCCCTCTCCTATGTCCTACAGATACAACTCCTCTCCTCTGGGAATCTTCACTCTCCACTATCAAGGGTGGGCCCCTAGCAGGTGCTCACACAAGATCCTGGCCCCTGGGTTTGTTGCTTGGTGCTGAAATGGATGGATATCTGCCTCAAGCTGAGTCAATCTGATTCATCATCCTGGGAAGGTAGAACTTGAGCTGGAAGTTGAAGAGGTTGGGAGTGGAGTCTTAATAACAGCAAAGAACTAGAGCAAGTGTCTCAAACTCAGCAGCCTATGGGAGTCAGCTAGGCAAGCAGGCCAGGCATAATAAAACAACAACAACAACAACAACAACAACAAAAATAGCACCGCTGTGATTTAAAAAAAAATGTTGACTAACAGTAAGTCTCACTGTTGCAGGGAGGTAATAAGGAGTGGTGGGGACTATGTCCAATTTGAAAGACATGCTCAGGCCAAAGAAGCTGCTACTCAGCTCCTGCCGATTATTGCCATGCAGAAAAGGAATCTGTGTTGCCATGTTGTCTGACTTTTTTCTTTTTTCAAGAGAAACCAGAAATCTAGATATTCATATGAAGGTCTCTGACTTTTAAAAGTGATCAACTAAATTTCAAAACTGTACAGGCCAAATAAATTATGTCCCTTGGTAAAATATTGCCTAAGGGCCAATGATTTACAATCTATGCTTTTGAGATAAGACATTTGTATCAATCAGAGTCCTATCAGGAAACAAATTGCTTGCTCAGAGAGGAGTGTTTTGTTTAGTTTTTTTAGAGATGAGGTCTCGCTTTGTTGCCAAGCCTGGGGTGCAGTGGTATGATCATCGCTCACAGGACAGAAGGGTTTTATAAAGGGATGATTTACAAAAGTGCAATGCCAGTCTGGGACTACAGTAAAGTGAGTGGTGCAATTGCCTCGAGGTAAAAAATTTTAAGGGGACACCAAAAATTTTAGTAATCAAGATAAATAATATTTCAATGTAATAATTTTTTAAAGTCAAAATTACTATAAAAAGTCTATGATTAACAAAATATCAACATTTTAAATAAAGGATTAGTATTACTGATTGTACTTGTCCATTCTCACATTGCTATAAAGAAATACTTGAGACTGGATAATTTATAAAGAAAAGAGGTTTAATTGGCTCACAGCTCTGTGGGCTGTACAGGAAGCATGAGGCTGGCCTCTGCTCAACTTCTGGGGAGGCCTCAGGAAACTTTCAGCCATGGTGGAAGGTGAAGAGAGAGCGACGCCCTTCACAGGACCAGTGCAGGAGGAAGAGAGAGGGGAGGTGCCATACACTTTTAAACAACCACATCTCATAACTCACCCAGTCACCGTCACAAGAACAGCACTGAGGGGATGGTGCTAACCCATTCACGAGAACTCTGCCCTCATGACCCAATCACCTCCCACCAGGCCCCCGCTCTAACACTCGGGATTACAATTGAACATGAGATTTGGGTAGGGACACTGATCCAAACCATACCACTGATATTTCTTTTTGCCTCAAGCTCCAACATAGCCCAGCATAGAACTAGTCAAGGTGTAGAGAAACCACAAGGGATAGTACAGTACCCTGGGGGTGGGAAAAGCAGAGCTGTTACCACATCTAGGACCAAAGGGATAAAACACAGGAGTGGTTACTAGAGCTTGGAAGGAGAAAGTCATGCCCAGAAGGCCATCTGCAGACAACCTGTGACTACTGGCCAAGGGACTTGATTAGCCCAAGGCATTACCCAAGGTACGGCCAAGGTAGGATATGAACTGCTGGCCTCACTCCCCTTGCTTCCTCTGATCTCCTGACAAAATACATCACTGCCCAAACACAACCAAAAGTTAAAGGGCACAGGAGCCTATTGCTACAGTTCATAACGCCCATCAATACAGTCCATAGAAGCACAGAGCAGGAGAGAAAGAGAGTGAAGCTGGAGGGACAAATGGAAGAGACCCGACAAATGCCCAAAACTCCTGCCCCGGTCCTCAGCCTCCTGGGGGCCTGGGACTTTAGTGATTCCTGGGATTCAGTGAGATTTCCTGGTATCCTCCCAATATAGTCCTTTTTCTGCTTAAGCTAACTGGAGTTGATTTCTGATATTTGCCACTCAAAAACTCTTACCTAACACACACAGCCTGAGCGGCTAGTCTATGGACCAGTCAAACCCCAGGTGAATTCACCTAGTATTCACCAGACCTGCCCAGTCCCTGCTCACAAACAGAGATAATGAATCATGCAGGCCACCAACATTTAGTGACTGAGTGACATAGCATTTCTTAACTGAATTAGTTAAGAAATCCATTGAAAACATGATTACTTATGGTTGTTATCAATAATAACATAATAAAGCTGGATCCAACAAAAAAGTTTAAATGTATTAAAATGACCCTGCCCCTAAATTTAGGTATTAGGTTACCATTTGAATGGTAAAAAAAAAAAAAAAATCAATTTCATGGATTTTTTCCTCTGGGGAAGATACCATTGAATCCATTCTATTCAGCATCCATAGAATGTTTGTTTTCTTTTTAACAGATAAGCTCTCACTGTGTTGCCCAGGCTGCTCTTGGACTCCTGGGCTCATGAGATCCTCCCACCTCAGCCTCCCAAGTAACTGGGACTACAGATGCCAAAACTGTACCCAGCTCAGCATCTATAGAACTTTGACCAGGATACTTATTTAGATTTTTAAAAATAGTTTAAAAGTAGGAGATAATATGAGAAAGGCAGAAAATTTACAATGATTACTCAAAAAAGGAAAAAACAGGCAACTCTGTAAGAACAAAATTTACTCTGAAAGTGAGTTTCACCAAAAGCCTTGCTTAGGCACTATTACGGGCTGAATTATGCCCTCCAAAGATTCATACATTGGGGTCTTAAACTCTCGTACCTCAAAATGTGACCTTTTTGAAGACAGGGTCGTCACAAGTGAGCCCAAATCCAATATGACTGGTGTCCTTATAAGAAGACGAAATTTGGACACCAATGCATGCAGAAGAAAGATGAAATGAAAAGAAAAGGAAAGATGGTCATCTTCAAGCCAAGGAGAAAGGCCTAGAACACACCCTTCTCTCATGGGCCTTTAAAGGAACCAACCCTATTGACACATTGATCTTGGATGCCTAGTCTTCAAAACTGTGCAGAAACAAATTTATATTATTTAAGCCACCTAGTCTGTGGTACTTTGTTATGGGAGCCCCGGTAAACTGATACCAGTGTCATAACAATAATAATAGCAAATACATATTGACATTGCTAAATGGACTCCCCTGTCCATTAAAGGTGTCCATTTCCAGCTGCTCTAAAATAAAGGCGTTGTGATTTATTTTGCAGGGTACTATGCCAGCACAACCCAGCACATAATTTAAAATCCTGGTTATCCTCTTTGCACAACAGTTTGGACAAAACAAAGCTGGAATGAGTAGGGTCATGGACTTCTGTACCCTATCAGCTAACATATAGCCAATAAAGGAAAAATAGAGACTGGCTGCCCAGGCACTGCTTTAAATGCTTTATATACATTAATTCATTTAATATTCATAACTTCTATGGAAGATAAGCACTATATATATCATCTCCATTTCATAGCTGAAAAAAGTGAAGAAAGAGGTTAAATAACTCACCTAATGTCACACATGAAATAAGTAAGAGAATTTGGATGATAAATCTCAATCTGAATCCAAATTCTATACCCCAAATCTGTGCTTGTAACTGCTATACCTTACTGCCTCTTAGGTGTAGATCTTTTCTGCAGAGGATGATTTTTTTCTTCCACCCCTAAGCTGTTACCAGCCAGACAAAATGGAAAGTCAGGTTTCATGGGTGCATCCATACTCAAGTGTCCAAGCCCCTTTGATGAATCTGATACCCTCAGAGACATTGAAACCTGGTCTTATTTTAAAAATCGTGGTGTTGGCTGGGTGCGGTGGCTCATGCCTGTAATCTCAGCACTTTAGCAGGCTGAGGCGGGCGGATCACCAGGTCAGGAGATTGAGACCATCCTGGCCAACATGGTGAAACCCCATCTCCACTAAAATACGAAAAGTTAGCCAGGCATGTTGGTGCGCGCCTGTAGTCCCAGCTACTCGGGAGGCTGAGGCAGGGGAATCGCTTGAACCCAGAAGGCGGAGGTTGCAGTGAGCCGAGATCGCGCCACTGCACTCCAGCCTGGCGACAGAGCAAGACTCTGTCTCAAAAAAAAAAAAAAAAAAAAAAACTGGTGTTACTGCAAGACACAAGTGATTGAATCAACATTATCCCTCAATGTAGGCACAAAATTGAGTCCAACGTAATTAGATGGAGTTATACAGGTGTCATGCTGGTACCCTCAACCATCACAGTGCTGTTGGCCATACCCATTTATCCAGAGATGACTCCCAGGATGACTCGGTGGCAGGCAGCCCTAGCACTGCCTTTGAAACCCCTTTCCTGCTGCTTGCCAGTATCAACACCCATCATCACCACCACCATTTGGCACAATGCCCAGAGGAGCTAGGGGACAGGACAAAATAGTACCTGTCTCATAATGTTCTGAGACTTAGTGGGTTCTCAGTATAAGTGTTAGTCCTTTTCACCTTTACAACTAAGTGATAAAGCCTTGCTCAATGCAGATGAAAGTGTTGGTTCTAAACTTGTCTTTGGGAATTACATTTTAATTTATTAAGTTAAACCTCCTCTCATGACTTTTGCAGAGCTAATGACAAATTGGCCTGTGTGCACACAGACTGGAAAGATACAGACTTGGCCCCGTCTGTGCAGTCAGCACGCAGATGAGAGGAGGACGCTTGCTGCAGAAACACCTTCAGCTCAGCAGCTGCCTATAAGGGAAGAAAACTCAGGATGTATAAAAACAGAGAAGTGATATTCTCCCTGCAAAATCAGCATTCTAGAATGATGATCCTGTCTCATCCCAGTCCTGTTTTGGCCAGACTCCCCTGTCCATTAAAAGTGTCCATTTCCAGCTGCTCTAAAATAAAAGGGTTGTGATTTGTTTTGCTGGGCACTGTGTCAGCACAGCCCAGTGCGTGATTTAAAATCCTGGTTTTCCTCTTTGCACAAAAGAGTTTGGACAAAACAAAGCTGGGATGAGCAAGGTCATGGACTTCTGTACCCTACTGGACAACATATAGGCGATAAAGGCAAAATAGGGACTGGCTGTCAAAAAAGCTTTGTGAACCATGGGAAGTGATGTTGCCAAGGTGATGATTTAGAACCAGACCGGAGAAGCTGGTGCTAACAAGGACAGGAGACCCAAGGAACATTTCCTGAAAGGGACAAGAGAAACTCAGAGGGAATTCACCAGCAGTTGGTAGGATTTCCACGTTTTGTCTGAAATATGTATTTCTAGCCTTCCTTATGTTGGAAAATTGTGTTCAGAACTCTGAACTCTGAACACAGTAGACTTATCACATCCTGACTGTCAGAGATAATTTAAAATCAGATGAGAGGGAAGGAAGGAAAATTGAGAGTCATGATTGTCATCCAATCCAAGCCCGGTGAAAAGCATTTGATAATGGTCTATTTATAGAGACATGTAGGATGGTCATTAGGAACAGAGCCCAGGGATCAGGCCCCAGCTCTGATGGATTTTGTGAGACACTCACCAGTTTAGGAAAATCATTTAATCTATTGGTACTTCAGATTAGATCACCAACAAAAACGAGTAAGACCCATGGACTTTTATATCAGAGGGAAAAATCAGGAAGAGTTCATACATTTAGTTTGAAATAGTCATTATTTCTTTTTGATTTAAAAACTAAACCACATTGTCAGGGAACAATAAATCAGTCTATTTATTTATTTATGCCTAATTCATGTTGCCTACTGAGGATCAGTAGGTGTTCTGATTTCTGAGCTAATACTCCATCTGAATGAAAATTTGGATTTTGCTCATGGAAAGTCAACTCCTGGCAGGCCTGTACTGAACTCACTCACTTCCCTTGTTATAGAAACAATGGAAGTTATTTATTAGCAAGTGCGAAAAGTTCTGAAATATAAGTTGTGTACTGTGGTTGCTATTAAGCCATGAACAATTCGTCCTTTAGAAAGTGGAGGAAGGACATGGAAGAAAGGGAGAGCCAAGAGATCAGCCAAGAAGCACAGTCACTGCTCCAGTGTAAAATTGGGATCTAAAGAGTTTCTGAGAGTTCATTAGAATCACAGCACAGAATCTCAGGAGCTAAATGCACACCTATGGTTTGTATCACCAAAATGCCAAAAATCTGCATGGCGCAAGCTGACTGAATATACAATTTAATATGACTCTCACTCCACCTTGGGAAGTCAACAGATAAGGTACTGACAGTTATGTCCATTTCATGGAAGGGGAACAGATGCTCATAGAAAACAGAAAGTATCCAGGGGAGCTCTATTTCCAGGGGATGATGCTTCCTATAAGGTTTCCTGGCCACTAAGTAGTGGAGCCAAGACCTAATCCAGGCCCTCTGATTGTTAGCCCTGTTCCATCAAACTGCAGGACATCACCACCACCACGCCCACCTTCCAAAATGAAAGTCTCTTTTCAAACATAAAAGCCACAATATGAGCTATGGCAGCCATTGAGAGGCACATCCTTTCCTCTGTGAAATTTCACTCAGACACAGCCCTATAACATCACAAAATTTAGGAATGAAAACAATCTCTAGTCTAATATACTTGTTTTATGAACAGATAAGGAAACTGAGGCACAGAGGGGCTAAGTAACTTGTCTCAAAATCACACAGCTGCATTACTTGTTGTGTTGGTTAACTGAAATGTTAAGATCAGTTCAGTCATCCCACAGTTTACAAGAAATAATTAGAAGGCATCCCATTTACAGAATATAAACCTAATCGGCCAGGTGCGGTGGCTCATGCCTGTAATTCCAGCACTTTGGGAGGCTGAGGCAGGCAGATCACTTGAGGTCGGGATTTCTAGACCAGCATGGCCAATATGGTGAAACCCCGTCTCTACTGAAACACAAAAATTAACCAGCCATTGTGTCAAAGGGGCAGCTGAGGCATGAGAATCGCTTGAACCTGGGAGGAGGAGGTTGCAGTGAACCAAGATCATGCCACTGTGCTCCAGTCTGGGTGAAGAGTGAGACAAGAGAGAGTGAGAGAGCAAGCGAGAGAAAGAGAGAGAGTGAGGAAGAAGGAAGGAAGGAAGGAAGGAAGGAAGGAAGGAAGGAAGGAAGGAAGGAAGGAAGGAAGGAAGGAAGGAAGGAAGGGAGGGAGGGAGGGAGGGAGGGAGGGAAGGAAACAATAGTGCAAAACAAGTTAAGTAATTTGCTGAGATGGAAAGGAAGGAAGGAAAGAAACAATAGTGCAAAACAAGTAATTTGCAGAGATTGAAAGGAAGGAAGGAAAGAAACAATAGTGCAAAACAAGTTAAGTAATTTGCAGAGATCACAAAAGAAGTGGAGGGGCAGCAGGATTTGAAACCAGGCTGATCTGACTCCAAATTCCCGGACCTCACCCAACACCAACAGCATGTTGTGGCAGCAGCCTTTTGTGCCCCTGTGGAAGCGCAGGATAGGGACATTGCACAGGTTGCATGGTTTGGAAGGGAGAACTTCTTGCCCACACATAAGCACCTTGGACTCAGCTAAATCCAGAGAATTCTTAGTCTCGCCTAATCCAAAACTGCTAGATTTCAAATCCCAAAGTACTCATTTTGCCTCTCAGCAGCCCCAGCACAGGGACCTAGCCCTGACAGTTTGCACTGAGGATTCCAGATTCCAGAGTGGAGCCCAGCTGCGCAAAGCCACTGAAGCTGTGACTGGCAGCAGCACTCACTGACATTCTCAAAGGCCTCTGTGCTCCCAGGCCTGGAAGAGCATTATTTTAGGGATAATGGCTGACAGCTGCTGCAGCCTCGTGGCTGCCCAGCCCCTGTCTACCATATCCTTAGGAATCTTGGTGGTTCCAGGCTTTCTGGCCCAGAGCAACCAGCTACGGGAATCCTGGAATTACTTCATTAAACTGCTTTGAAGTTACATGCTTTCTTTTATAGGACTGGGGGGAAATGAAACCTGCCAGCCTATTGTCTGTCTGTACATAACCACTTCTTCCTTGGTGAAATTTCTCCCAGCTCCTGTGTCCCCATCCTGAGTGCAGTAGGGAAGTAGCAAAATAATTTGGTTTTGCCAAATAAAGTTTAAAATGTTGGCCAAGGCCAGTGTCGTGCCCCTGTTACCTCAGCAACCAAGCCGAGGCAGGAGGATCGCTTGCGGCCAGGAGTTTGAAGCCAGTCTAGACGATGGAGCAGGACCCTGTCTCTACAAAATATTTATTAAAAAATTAGTGGGCATGGTGGCAGGCACTGTAGTCCTAGCTACTCAGGAGGCTGGTGTAGGAGAATCACTTGAGCCCACAAGTTCAAGGCTACAGTGAGCTATGATTGTACCACTGCACTCCGGCGTGGGGAACAAAGTGAGACGCCATCCCATAAATAAAACAGTCTCTACTTTCTGAGTATCTTGTTCCCCACTGCACTCTTGCAGGCTGAGTGTTTTATCACGTTCCACAGTGCCTTTGCATTTCTTATGCATATCTACAGGACAAGACACCATAAGACAGTGCTTCCTGTTTTCAGTTTTTGTCATTATCATTAGCTTTCCGATGGTCAACTGCCAAATAGGCCAGTAAATTTGATTTACGAAAGGGAAAAAGGAGAAACACATATACACACAAACACCTTCATTTGGCCTGAAGTAGGTTTGCGCTCTTTCTCTCTCCTTTTTTAAACTCAGACGTGCACAGGTAGAATGGCTGAAATGACTCTAGAAGAATGTGTTCTCTCCATGCTAAACGCCTCAGATCTCAGCTCATCTTGCAGAGCTGGACAGGATCTTTGGACAGGTTAATATAGTGGTTGGGAAAATCTCCCCCTGGGGAAATTCCTCAGTCCTCTGACAGCCAGCATCTGTGCAGGCGAGGGCACATACCCCTTTGGGGCAGTCTTGGAGTGTATTCCTCCCTTGGTGGATTCACAGAGCGCAAGGGGTACCACAGAAGGGGCTAAAGGCTCCTGTCTCTCTCCCTTAAAGCCCCTCCACCGATGCAGCACGGGGCATGACATCACTAGGGGAGAAGGTGGGAATGGGATGATTTGGATTCAGGTGACTGGAGTCAAATCCCACCTCCACTGCTCACTCGGTAGGCAACATTAGTATATCCCTGAACCTCTCTGTGCCTCGGTTTACACATCTGTAAAACAGGAATAATAATACTTGCTGCACAATATGGCTACGGTTTTATAAATGACACAGCACTATTATCCATAATAGTAGTAACCTTAAGGAGATGCTGAAGACTCTTTTCAGATTTGTCCCAGTGCTTATATCTACTACATTTAAGGGGAGTAGGTTTGAAGATAAATTTAATTATCCTTGTCATCACCGATGCCTTCATGAGTCAAGCATCAGAAGTAGACTCGGCACCAGAAGAAACATGGTCATCAAAATTATCCCTGAAAGGCCAGTTGGTCAAGATATTTCAGACATCAAAAATACGCCCTCCAGCCCTACCCGCAAGGCCTCAGCTGCATCACATTCCTTCACTTAGACCCGCCTGCAGACCACACAGTATCTCAGGGCAATTTCGAACTCTCTCGACCGACTGCCTCTCACTATCTGGGTTGCACACTCAGGCAGCCTGATTCCTGTCTGGTGAACCACATAGAAACCAAGAGAATGAGAACTAATGTAATTGGTTGAAGTCATTTCCAGAAGTACGCTATTGGGGACATATCGAGAAGGTATCTGGGTTCTAAACAGGAAATCATAATAATCAGACTAATGCAGCATCCAAATTACTTCAAGGAAAACAACTGTTACAAAATCAAATTACAGACACACCAAGCTCCTCATCAGAAATAGAAACAGGCTTCCTTTTTCATTACACCTCTTTTTTCCAGAAAATTCTTGCACATTCTAGAATGAATCTTAACTATTCACAATCCCTATCATTGTTCCTGAAATAACACCCTCATAAATTATGCCTACTCTGAAATACAGTTTAACCCATTTTATAGTTAACAGCAGCCTTAACATACAGTCCCAAGTGAACCATGTAGAGAGCCTCAGAATTACAAACGTAAAGTGACGGCAAAGAAAGAAAATATATATGCCTTCTAACTGACTCAGAAACGGGCTTCCCACACCCCCTGCAGTCATGAGCCACGCAATGACATCAGGCAACAACAGACTGCATGTATGACAGTGATGCCATAAGATTAGAATAGAGCTGAAAAATTCCTTTCCCCTGATGACATACTGATGACCCTGACCCTGATGATTAGGCCCGGGCTAATGTGTGTGTAGTTGTCTTAGTTTTTAACAAAAAACTTTAAAAGTAAAAATAATAATAATAAAATTTAATGGAAAAAATGTATAGAACAAGAACATAAAGAAAATATTTTTGCATAGCTGTACAATGCATTTGTGTTTTAAGCTAAGTGTTATTCCAAAAGAAGTTTAAAACATTAAAAAGTTTATAAAGTAAAAAGTAAGCTAAGGTTAATTTATTATTGAAGAAAGAAGAGTTTTAAAATAAATTTAGACCAGGCACGGTGGCTCACACCTGTAATCCCAGCACTTTGGGAGGCTAAGGCAGGCGGATCACTTGAGGTCAAGAGTTTGAGACCAGCCTGGCCAACATGGTGAAACCCTGTCTCTACTAAAAATACAAAACTTAGCCAGGCATGGTGGTGAGCACCTGTAATCCCAGCTACTGGGGAGGCTGAGGCAGGATAATCACTTGAACCCAGGAGGCAGATGTTGCAGTGAGCCAAGATCATACCACTGCACTCTAGCCTGAACGACAGAGTGAGACTGTCTCAAAAAAAAAAAAAAAAATGAATTTTGTGTAGCCTGAGTGTGCAGTGTTTATAAAGTCTGTACATTACTGTACAGTAATGGAGAGTCATGTCCCAGGCCCTCATGTTCACTCACTACTTACTTACTGACTCACCCAGAGCAACTTCCAGTCCTGTAAGCTCCACTCATGGTAAGTGTCTTTATAAGTATATCATTTTTTATCGCTTATACCATAACCTTTTCTATGTTTAGATACACAGATACTGATCATTGTGTTACAACTGCCTACAGTATATTTAGTACAGTAATAAGCTGTACAGTTTTATAGCCTGGGAGCAATAGGCTATACCACATAGCCTAGGTGTGTAGTAGGCTGTGCCATCTAGAGCTATGCAAGTATACTCTATGATGTTTGCACAACAGTGAAATCGCCTGACAATGCACTTCGTAGAACATATCTACATTGTTAAGTGACACACAACTGCATTTCAGCACTCTATGCCCTAGTTATTTATATACATATTAATAGCTTCGAGGGAATGGGGAGTCATTTAGCATTAACGAGCAATGAAAAGTGGAACTTTTTCTTGTTTTAGAAAGTGACAGTAAGCAATCTAGAAAATGTGGACAAGATGGAGGAAAGCAAAGAGTGAAGGGAAGAAGGGGGAGTAGAAAGGAAAACCATGATGACGTTCCTCATGTCCTGAATCTGATGAGCTCAGACTGTCCGGCACATGCCCTTCAGATAGGTGATAGGGCAGTGTTGGGCTGATTCTGGGAAAACTCTCCTCTACCTACAGAGCTTGGGTGTCTTTAATACAGTGTAGTCCATTTTGTTCTTTTTTTTTTTCTGTTTCTTAGCGCTGGGCTTGCCTTGTTAGTGGTTGGCTGGAAACGAGTACATTATCATCGACCACTGACAAAGCAACAGGACATCTTCTGTCCCTGGGCACACGCTGGTTACCCATCAATCACTTTCTATTGACCTTGAGCTAAGATCCATAAATTCAAAAACTGCAATTTAAAATTTTTATAGGCAAACTAATGGAATATCAACTTCTACAAGGCTGATTCTTCAATAACCCACTTGAAGGACATAGTCCCCTGTCAGAGATGGAGTTCTGTTTGCTGATTTTTCACCAAGAGAAGGGAGGAAGGAACACTTAGTGAGCCTCCAGTGTGTGCCAGGTACCGTATGGGGTGCTTTACATATATGATACCAAATCTAAGTTGCCACCAACTGTAACATGCCCAGCAAGAAAGCAAACCTACTGCCGATTAATTGAAGGATGCCATCCAGGGTGTATTTACTGGGAATCTAAGAGAGCTTCAGCCTCAGGGCCCCTCATTTGCGTGGGCCCTTCCAATGTTCTGGGAGAGAGGCCAGCAGTGTGTTCACGTGGCCATATATTTTTGTAAAATTTGCAAAAGATATTTTAACTGCAATCGGTTAGACCACTGTCTCTTTCCACCCTGACTTCCCCTCTGTCACACTTCCCCTTACATGGGTGGCACTGGAGTGGCCACGGGCAACTCGGGGATCCTATTAAAGGGGAAGTTGAGCTGGGGATACATTTAGTCTGGGTTTAGTGGGACGTTTGTATGTGGTCTCTGCAGTTGACTTACCGCTGGGTGTGCTGGGATAGAAATGGCTTCACGCTTCTCTCCTCCACCACACCAGTTCTCCTGGCAGTGAGATGCTCCGGTGCAGGGCTCCAGGTTGTATCCAACATAAACACATCCCACCACGCTCACCAGCAGCATATGGCCTGGGTAGCAGAAAATAAAGAAGGTGTGAAGTGTGTGAGCCAGAAGTTGGTCTGTGGAAAATTTTCCCAAATCTCATACTTCATATAGGAAAGACACTTCATAGAGTTTTTCCCCAAATTTGACAAAAAACTCTCAAGATTTATGTGACATTACCAAAAATAGTTGTTAAGCTGGAAAACACACATTTTACTGCTTATAGTAAAAAATAAATCTCCATCAACCATCAAGAAGGAAGACTGAACTGTCTATTCTCTCTATAGAAAACAGACGTAATGAATTCATTGTCATACAGCCCACTCCCCTCCAAAAATGCAGGGCAAACAAGTATAACAGAAGTGGGCCAGAAAGTTAATTTTTACAAATATTATGGTAT
Source organism: Macaca mulatta (assembly GCF_049350105.2). NCBI lineage: Eukaryota > Metazoa > Chordata > Mammalia > Primates > Cercopithecidae > Macaca > Macaca mulatta. Next base: position 77,204,519 of record NC_133417.1, on the reverse strand, counting down.
TTTTATGGTATTTTATGTTGTTTGTGATTTATATCAGCTTTTTTGAAATTGTGGTTTGTTGTGATTTTCCCATTTAAACAAATATTCATGTTCTTACCTAATTTTGCACGTATTATTTTCTCTTTTTTAAAAAGGTCCCTGAATAATATAAAGTTCAGGCCCCATAAAACTGGGGTTGTCTAGACCCCTGAATACCATCCCAATTTCAGATAACTTTCTAATGTATGGGTGGAAATATGAACCTTAGACCTAGTTAAATTCATAGCAGGTATTATTTCCTTAATTCCACATAACAACACTGGGAGGCAGGTGTGTCATTTTACAGATGAGGAAACTGGGCTCAGGAAGTTGATAAATTTTCCCAAAATTATTGCCATGGCTACACTGGCAATATTCAAAACTTAAAGCCACAAAGTGAGGCCTGTACTTTTTGCAGAGCCCTGAAGTTTCTCTATCTCCACTGAATTAGTAAAATGCAGAATCAGGATTAGAACCAGACTTTTTACCTGAAACCTGGAAGTCTTACCACAACCTCTTTGGAAAAGAACATCAACTACCTCCTTATAGAAATTTATATTTCCTGTTAATACTCCAAAAAGGTATTTCATTTTCTTCCTTATGTGTAGTTTTGCAATTAAATGACTATCTTCTGTTCAGGAGTTTTAGGGATTTTACAAAGGACCCATCCCCAAACTCTGCTCCCAATTGCTGTCCCCTATGCCCAGACCAATCAGAGAGGACGTTGCCATTAGACATCCTTTGAGTTAAAACATAAAAGCTCCTTCCTCTCAAAATGCATATGTATACTTAGAAGTAGAAACTCAATGAGGAAGCTATTCTTCATCATTAAGAACTTAACAGGAATGTATATTTCAAAAGCACTTAACACCACAGGATTCCTGGCGGGAAGGCATCGTAGTGGTGCTGGCAGGGTCCATTTTCTTGTGGAGGTGGGGCAGACATAGAGGGTCCCAGGCAGCCAGAAGGCAGCAGTGCTGTGGCCATTTCCACTTCCATTCTACCCAGCACACTATAGTTATTAAAAACTAATCAGACCAGCGCAGTGGCTCAGGCCTATAATCCCAGCACTTTGGGAGGCCGAGGTAGGTAGATCGCTTGAGCTCAGGCATCTGAGACCAACCTGGACAGCATGGCGAAACTTGTCTCTGCAAAAACTACAAAAAGTAGCTGGGCTTGGTGGCACATGCCTGCAGTCCCAGCTAGTCAGGAGGCTGAGGTGGGAGGATCACTTGAGCCCAGGGGGCCGAAGCTGCAGTGAGCCAAGACTGTACCACTGCACTCCAGCATGGGTGACAGAACTAGACCCTGTTTAAAAAAAAAAAACACTGATCGGTTAGTTCTTGGTACAAAACTTCTCCTGGCCATTAAGCTGGCACCACTGAATCCCGTATTTCAGGAGAGTACATACAAGCAGTCCCAGTGGGGACTTTCCATCCTTGCAGATAATCATCACTGACACCAGCCTGAGCTCCCTGTCTCCCTTTGCCATGATTTATGGGGAGAAAACTGAGGTTTAAGGCAGAAGTTTAATTGGGGGTCCTTGAAACTCCTTGAAATTTGTTGCAGGAGTAAGATGAGACTGCAATTTTTAAGGGAGAGAGTCAAATACTAAAGGGATTTATGAGCTCCCCAAAAGTTTAAGAACCACTGTTTTAGAAGAAAAGCACTGAAATAAAACTAGTACAAGTCTCAGAGGGATGCTGATACCAAAAACACAGTCAAGTGATGTCAGGTGGCACATGTGTAGGTATGTGGATAAGAAAAATTTGTTACATTTAACTGGTGTGCAATGTTTTTAACTTGCTAGATAATCAGTTAAGAAGTTCTGGTTTTTATTAAATCATTAAAATAATTAGTTAAGATTTTCTCTCTCGACATGCCTATATTATATACCTAATACTAGAAGATTCACCAGGCTTCCGTTTTTAACTTACTAGATCATTTTATTTTTAATAATGCAACTGAATGAGAATCATATTTTTGGCTCCAAGTCAGCCTATAAACAGAAAATATTGAGCTGCATAGAAATCATCTTACCACAGTTTCATTTTGACCTTCTATTCCACAGCCATTTGTTTAATACATTTTGCTCTGTGTTTAGAAGTGCATTATTTATTATCTGAATTAAGCTATAATTTGTTTCTGTTACAAAAAAATGCTCTGCCAACTCAACCAGCTTCCTGCATCGATGAAAATCATGATCTCATTAGGAGGTGCTTTAAGAAAAAATGCAGCTTTTTCTTTTTTATGGTTTTTTTTTTTTTTTTTTTTGAGAAGGAATTTTGCTCCTGTTGCCCAGGCTGGAGGGCAATAGTGCAATCTCAGCTCACCACAACCTCTGCCTCCCAGCTCTGCCTCCCAGGTTCAAGCAATTCTCTTGCCTCAGTCTCCCGAGTAGCTGGGATTACAGGCATGCACCACCACACCCAGCTAATTTTGTATTTTTAGTAGAGAGAGGGTTTCTCCATGTTGGTCAGGCTGGTCTCAAACTCTTGACTTCAGGTGATCTGTCCACCTCGGCCTCCCAAAGTGCTGGGATTACAGGCATGAGCTACTGTGCCCGGCAAGCTTTTTCTTAAGAAAGCAGCTTCTCTGCCCAACCTTCATCTTGCTTCCTTAACTAACCATCTTCCTCTGGACATGCCAAAATGTTCCCATCTCATACTTCTGTCCTGTTGGACCTTCCAATGCTTGGTCCACCACCCCACAAACAAACCTAATTTGGGCACCTGAGTCAGGGCTTTCCAGTTTGTGTCTTTGAGAGAAAGGATCTACCCTAAGCTTGAGAGAAACTGTAACCTGAACAACGCACCCTTTAATAGGGATGTTTGTCCAGCGTTGGTTGCACATTCATCCAAACCCACTGCACAGCTCCCTTGAGCACCACCTCTTCAGAGTGTTTGTTAGACTTGTTGCAAATAAATGGACAAAGTTTCCAGGAGGTAGCATTTTTTAATTTCCCAAATGGTTGGGTTTGGGGTTTGGCTATTTGAGGCTTGTTTATTCTTTTTTATTTCTACAAAGATGATTGACCCTCTCTGCCCCCTCCAGCCCTCGTGACCACAGCAGACCATGTGATGATGTGAAAGCAGTTAAGCCCAAAATCCTTGACATCATTCCCATATTTGGGGACTTTGCCACCTTAGGGGTTCTTACCTCCCCACAGCTGAAGCCAGAAAACTGACTTTCCCTGATTCCCTTGCAGCTAGACCTCACCATGTGATCCAAGCTCTGCCAATCAGATAGTCTCACAAACAGCTTCATTTGGAATTGAGCCCATGAGCAAGCCAACTGTGCAGAATCCATTTGCTAGAAAGGGTGGCAGTGGTGGTATCCAGCTCCTAGGGGCAACAGTGGCATGAGCTGTGCTGAGGGGGTCTAGACTTGGAGACAGCTGCAGAGACCCTTTCTGATTCACTCCCAGGGTGTGGTTGGTTTGAGCCTTGTTCTGACCTCCTGGCCTACAAGCCTGACTTTCTGGCCCTCTGGAGATTTTGAAAGTATCTTCATATCCTCTAATAAACTCCTTTTTCTGCTGAAACGACTGCAAATGGGTTTTGGTTTTGGTAATAGATCCTTGATGGATACAATGCCCACGAAGACCTACATGGTCTCCAGTCAGCCTGCTTCTCCTGTTGGACCTGTTAATGTTCTTGCCTTCTCACTGGGCCCTCGTCTCCTCCACCAAGGAGTTAAGCTCTCTCCTGCCTCAGCCTTCGCAGGTGCTGTTTCTCAGCTGGGAATGCTCTGCTCCTGCTCTAACCTTGGCTCCCTCCTGAACTCCAAACACACCTCAAAACTGACTAGGTTAAGTCTTCCCAATACACCCTCCTAGCATCCTAGACTTGACCTGCATGGTACTCATCACAGTTGAAATTAAATACTGAGTTGGTTAGTGTTTTTCTCTCCGAAGAGACTGTAATAATCAAAATAATAACATTTATGCACTCTTTCCAAATGCCAGGAAGACTTCTAAGCACTTTACATGGATCACCTCATTCCATCTTCACTAAAACACCGAGGAAAGTATCATTATAAAACCCATTTTACACATGGAGAAACTTAGACTCTGAGCACTTAAGAAACAAATCCTAGGTCACACAAAAAGTATGGACTGGAGCCAACATCGGAATCCAGAAAATCTCACATTGGATCACACTATTAATCCTATCTGTCATCTCTACAGTGGGTGCCTGCATCCCAGAACTTGTGCAAAATAAGCCATTAGAGGGTAAGAAGAAAATATTAGAAATTTATAGACATTTGCAGTTGTATCTCCTCTGGATTAATTTATTTTGCTTGTCTATTTTGTAATGTACACAAATCATTTTACTTGATGTGCATAATATAGCAATATATTACATAATTTATAAATAAAAAACAGAGTAGTTCAGCTCAATGTTTTTCCTATAGGGATGTAAAATGACTAAGCGTTTGGAGACTACTGCTGTCAACTATGAGCTCTGTGAAAGCAGGACTGTCACTCACAGCACCTCAGCAGCTAGTACAGAAGCCTGACACATAGCTAGTACCTGATAAATGTGTGTTGACTGAATAGTGTCCCTTCTAACACTGGGAATACCAACACTAAGAGAAATAATGCTTCAATGTCCACTACTTAAGTTCGATCAGGTTCCCAACATTTCTGTGTCTGTGATGACTTCCTTTCTTGCTTCTTCTCAAATTCTGAATCTGAGACAGGATGTTTTCATCCATGCTTGTGGACTCCCCGCTCCCAGCAGAGAGTAATGTTCATTTGAGCAAGAGGCAGCAGCAGCCCCTGGGCAGCCTGTGGTTCCTGGATTATTTTGCACTGACCCACTGTCATTGGCAGTGAAGCATAGGTAGGGGATCGCTGGTGCAAGGTGCAGCTCAGGGATGTGCAAAGCCACTTGTGGAAACTCTCCCCACCCCTGTTCCTCTTTCTGCCTCTGTTGACCTGCCAAACTAATTTGAGCTCCTCCTTTCTCTGCAGATACAAAGATTCCTGAAGGCTTGGGAGGGAGCAAGGACATGGCTGAGCAGGGGAGAAAGGGAAGGGGACAACAGGACTTTTGTGAGAGTAAAAAGGAAGGACAATTTGAGAACATGACCTGTCTTCCTTCTCCGACATGGAGGTTGGTGAAAGAGAAACATCACTGAACAAATTCTTGCTAGGTTAAAAACAAATTAAAATCACCATGTAATGTGGGTAAAGAGATGCAACTAGCTAACTACGTGGGTGTGGAGTTCCCACAGGGCCCTTGAAAGCACTGCTTTGGACAGGGCTCCTACCCCATAAAGGTTATTTTTCAGTCATTTTTAGAATTTGCATCAGTTCAACTGTTTTTAGATAGGTTTGTGGGTTGTTTGTTCTTTAAAACTCTACACAAAGCAGCCTGTGGAAATGTCAGAGGCATGTGAACCAGAACAACTCCATCTTGAATAGGAGCTGGGTAAAATGAGGCTGACACCTACTGGGCTGCATTCCCAGATGGCTAAGGCCTTCTAAGTCACAGGATGAGATAGGAGGTCAGCACAAAATACAGGTTATAAAGACCTTGCTGATAAAACAGGTTGCAGTTAAGGAGCCAGCCAAAACCCACCAAAACCAAAATGGCAAGGAGAGTGACCTCTGGGCGTCCTCACTGCTACACTCCCACCAGTGCCATGACAGTTTACAAATGCCATGGCAACATCAGGAAGTTATCCTAGCCGGGCGTGGTGGCTCATGCCTGTAATCCCAGTACTTTGGGAGGCCAAGGTGGGTGGATCACCTAAGGTTAGGAGTTCAAGACCAGCCTGGCCAACATGGTGAAACCCCGTCTCTACTAAAAATATAAAAATTAGCTGGGCATGGTGGTACGAGCCTATAATCACAGCTACTGGGGAGGCTGAGGCAGGAGAATCGCTTGAACCCGGAAGGCGGAGGTTGCAGTGAACCAAGATTGCGCCACTGCACTCCAGCCTGGTGGACAAGAACGAAAATCCATCTCAAAAAAAAAAAAAAGAGAGGTAGTTATCCTATATGGTCTTAATAGGGGAGGCATGAATAATCCACCCCTTGTTTAGCATATCATCAAGAAACAACCATAAAATTGGGCAACCAGCAGCCCTCAAGGCTGGTATGTCTATGGAATAGCCATTCTTTTATTCTTTTACTTTCTTAATAGACTTGCTTTCACTTTGCACTGCAGACTCACCCTGAATTCTTTCTTGCATGAGATCCGAGAACCCTCTCTTGGGGTCTGGATCGGGAACCTTTTCCTGTAACAGAAACATCAGACCTAACCACCAAAGAACATTCCGGTTAGAGGTCTACAGGTCAGGGAGTTGAGCCGTGTGAAGACACCAGCAGCTGTATTTGCAGGCACAGGTGTGGCCCTTTGCAGGGCAGCCACAGAAGGTCAGCCCGACCTGTGGAAACCATTCCTGAGGCTAACAGAGACCCATGAACCAGTCTCCCACTGACATACTCACTGTCAGTCTTGCTTGTTAGACCTCCACCACCTTAAACAATGCCCATGTGGGTGGCATGGGGGATGCAAACAGCAGATGGGCTCAGTCTATTGTGCTGTATTATCTAGACAGGAAGTGGCAATTAACTGCTGCAGAGTGGGCCTGGGTGTTGATAAAGGCCCCTCCTACAGCTGCATCCTTTCTGTGTTCAAAAACAAATGAACTACCCCATCCAAGTCTTCTTTGAGGAGACAGCTCTGAAGCTGGCCTCCTCCAAGGGGCCACCTGCCAGACTCTTCAGAGGCACAGTTCTCATTTATTAAAGGCATATGAAATTTGATGGAAACATTCAATACATATTTAAATTTTTATTTTTAATTGACAAGTTATATATATATATATATTCATGGGGTACAATGCAATGTTTTGATATACGTATACATTATGGAAGGAGTAAATCAAATTAACAGCATATCCATCACCTCATCTGCTTAGCATTTTTTTATGGTGGGAACATTTAAAATCTACTCTCAGCAATTTTGAAAATTACAATTCATTATTATTAACTATAGTTACCATGCTTAATACATTTTTAAAGCTAAAGATATCTTGAAATCATTGTTAAAGTGACCATACTGTCCAAAGCAATCTACAGATTCAATGCAATCTCTATCAAATTACCAACATCATTTTTCACAGAATTAGAAAAAAGAATCCTCAAATTCATATGGAACCAAAAAAGAACTCAAATAGCTCCTAAGCAATCCTAAGAAAACAGTAAAGCTGGAGGCATCAAATTATCTGATTTCAAATTATACTACAAGGCTATAGTAACCAAAACAGCATGGTGCTGGTATAAAAATAGACACATAGATCAATGGAACAGAATAGAGAACCCAGAAATAAAGCCACATACCTACAACCAAATGATCTTTGACAAAATCAACAAAAATATACACTGGAGAAAGGACACCCTATTCAATAGATGGTGCTGGGACGATTGGATAGCTGTGTGCAGAAGAATGAAACTGGACCCATACCTCTCACCATAGACAAAAATTAACTCAAGAAGAATATAAGACCCAAAACTAAAATTCCTAGACAAAAGTTTAGGAAAAACTCTTCTGGACATTGGCTCTAGGCAAAGAATTTATGACTAAGTCCTCAACAGCAAACACAACAAAAACAAAAATAGACAAATTAGACTTAATTAAACTAAAAAGCTTCTGCACAGCAAAAGAAGCAATCAGCAGAATAAACAGACAACCTACAAAATGGGAAAAAATATTTGCAAACTATGCATCCAACAAAGGGCTAATATCTAGAATCTACAAGGAACTCAACAAGAAAAAACAAATAGCAACACTAAAAGGTGGGCAGAGGACATGAACAGACTTTTTTCAAAAGAAGGCATATAAGCAGCCAACAAATGTGAAAAAACGCTCAACATCGCTAATCATCAGAGAAATGCAAATTAAAACCACAATAAGATACCATATTACACCAGTCAGAATGACTATCATTAAGAAGTTGAAAAAACAACAGATGTTGGTAAAGATGCAGAGAAAAAGGAACTTTTACTCTTTTTGTGGGAATGTAAATTAGTACAACCTTTATGAAAAACAGTATCGAGACTTCTCAAAGAACTAAAAATAGAATCACTATTCTATCCAGCAATCCCTATACTGGGTATATACCCAAAAGGGGAAAAAATCATTATATCAAAAAGATTCTGCACTTGTATGTTTATCACAGCCCTATTCACAATAGTAAAGATATGAAATCAATCTAAGTATCCATCAATGGAGGACTGAATTTTTAAAATGTGGTATGTACTCATATTCTCACTTATAAGTGGGAGCTAAACAATGAGAACATATGGACACAGGGAGGGGAACACCACACACTGGGGCCTATCAGGGGCTGGGGGAGAGAGAGCATCAGGATAAATAGCTAGTGCAGGCAGGGTGCTTAATACCTAGGTGATGGGTTGATAGGTGCAGCAAACCACCATGGCACACGTTTACCTATGTAACAAACTTGCGCATCCTGCACATGTATCCCAGAACTTAAAATTAAAATAAAATAAAATAAATTTTAAGTGTTTTATATATAGTGTTATATATACACCATTATATATAACATGTATATAACATATATATGTTACATATGTATATATGTATTATATATGTGTATATATGTATATTACATGTCATATATTATATGTATATATGTTATACATGTCATACACATTATATGTATATATACATATATAACATATACACACATATAACATATAACATATACACATATATGTAACATATATAACATATATATTTGTGCTATGGAATACTTACTCGGCCATGGAAAAGAACGAAATCACATACTTTGCAGCAACATAGATGGGATTGGAGGCCATTATCCGAAGTAAAATAACTGAGAAACAGAAGGCAAATACTGCATATTTTCACTTGTAAGTGGGAGCTAAACGATGGATATACATGGACATGCACAGTAGAATAATAGACACCGGAGACTCCAAAAGGCAGGAGGGCAGGAGAAATGTAAGAAATCTGCACATGTAAGAAATCTGGCCAGGTGCAGTGGCTCACATCTGTAATCTCAGCACTTTGGGAGGCCAAGGCGGGCAGATCACAAGGTCAGGAGATCGAGGTCATCCTGGCTAACACAGTGAAACCCCGTCTCTACTAAAAATACAAAAATTAGCTGGGCATGGTGGCACATGCCTATAGTCCCAGGTACTCTGGAGGCTGAGGCAGGAGAATCACTTGAACCCATGCAGCAGAGGTGGCAGTGAGCCGAGATCATGCCACTGCACTCCAGCCTGGGCAACAGAGTGAGACTCCGTCTCAGGGGGAAAAAAAAAAAAGAAATCTGCCATTATACTCACTAAATCTATAAAAATTAAAAATAAATTTTAAGTCTCTTTGTAGGTCTCTAAGGACTTGCTTTATGAATCTAGGTGCTCCTGTATTGGGTGCATATATATTTAGGATAGTTAGCTCTTCTTGTTGAATTGATCCCTTTACCATTATGTAATGGCCTTCTTTGTCTCTTTTGATCTGTGTTGGTTTAAAGTCTGTTTTATCAGAGACTAGGATTGCAACCGCTGCTCTTTTTTGCTTTCCATTTGTTTGGTAGATCTTCCTCCATCCCTTTATTTTGAGCCTGTGTGTGTCTCTGCACTTGAGATGGGTCTCCTGAATATAGCACACTGATCGGTCTTGACTCTTTATCCAGGTTGCCAGTATATGTCTTTTAATTGGGACATTTAGCCTGTTTACATTTAAGGTTAATATTATGTTTGAATTTGATCCCCATCAAGCTACCAATGACTTTCTTCACTGAACTGAAAAAACTACTTTAAAGTTCATGTGGAGCCAAAAAAGAGCCCGCATTGCCAAGACAATCCTAGGCAAAAAGAACAAAGCTGGAGGCATCATGCTACCTGACTTCAAACTATACTACAAGGCTACAGTAACCAAAACAGCATGGTACTTGTACCAAAACAGATATATAGACCAATAGACCAGAACAGAGGCCTCAGAAATAACACCACACATCTACAACCATCTGATCATTGACAAACCTGACAAGAACAACAATGGGAAAAGATTCCCAATTTAATAAATGGTGCTGGGAAAACTGGCTAGCCATATGTAGAAAGCTGAAACTGGGTCCTTTCCTTACACTTTATACAAAAATTAATTCAAGATGGATTAAAGACTTAAATGTTAGACCTAAAACCATAAAAACCCTGGAAGAAAACCTAGGCAATACCATTCAGGACATAAGCATGGGCAAAGGCTTCATGACTAAAACACCAAAAGCAATGGCAACAAAAGCCAAAATAGACAAATGGGATCTAATTAAACTAAAGAGCTTCTGCACAGCAAAAGAAACTAACATTAGAGTGAACAGGCAACCTACAGAATGCGAGAAAATTTTTGCAATCTACCCATCTGACAAAGGGCTAATATCCAGAATCTACAAAAAACTTAAACAAATTTACAATTAAAAAAAAAAAACCTCTTCAAAAAGCGGGCAAAGGATATGAACAGACACTTCTCAAAAGAAGACATTTATGCAACCAACAGACACATGAAAAAATGCTCATCATCACTGGTCATCAGAGAAATGTGCATCAAAACCACAATGAGATACCATCTCACACCAGTTAGAATGGCAATCATTAAAAAGTCAGGAAACAACAGATGCTGGAGAGGATGTGGAGAAATCGGAACACTTTTACACTGCTGGTGGGAGTGTAAATTAGTTCAACCATTGGGGAAGACAGTGTGGCGATTCCTCAAGGATCTAGAGCTAGAAATACCATTTGACCCAGCGATCCCATTACTGGGTATATACCCAAAGGATTATAAATCATGCTACTATAAGGACACATGCACACATATGTTTATTGCGGCACTATTCACAATAGCAAAGACTTGGAACCAACCCAGATGTCCATCAATGATAGACTGGATTAAGAAAATGTGGCACAACCATCCTGGCTAACATAGTGAAACCCCGTCTCTACTAAAAAATACAAAAAAATAAGCCGGGCATGGTGGCGGGTACCTATAGTCCCAGCTCCTCGGGAGGCTGAGGCAGGAGAATGGCGTGAACCCAGGAGGTGGAGCTTGCAGTGAGCCGAGATCGTGCCACTGCACTCTGGTCTGGGCGACAGAGCGAGACCCTGTCTCAAAAAAAAAAGAAAAAGAAAATGTGGCACATATACACCATGGAATACTATGCAGCCATAAAAAAGGACGAGTTCATGTCCTTTGTAGGGACGTGGATGAAGCTGGAAACCATCATTCTCCGCAAACTATCATAAGGACAGAAAATCAAACACCACGTGTTCTCACTCATAGGTGGGAATTGAACAATGAGAACACTCGGACACAGGGCGGGGAACATCACACACCAGGGCCTGTTGTGGGGTAGGGGGCTGGGGGAGGGAAAGCGTTAGGAGAAATACCTAAGTAAATAACTAGTTAATGGGTGCAGAAAACCAACATGGCACATGTATACCTATGTAACAAACCTGCACGTTGTGCACATGTACCCTAGAACTTAAAGTATAATTTTAAAAATATATAATAAAAATGAATAAACATGACACCTGGTTGAACCAATCTGTGGGCCCTACGTAAATCAGACACTGCCTCCTCAACCCTGCCTATAAAATCTGCTGCGGTTTGCCACTTCTCCTTATCAGACGGCTCTCTTTTACAAGAAAGAGAGCTGCTCTCCTCTCTCCTTTCTTCTGCCTATTAAACTTTCTACTCCTTAACTCACTCCATGTGTGTATGTCTGTGTTATTAACCTTCTCTGCACGAGACGATGAACCCCAGGTATCTACCCCAGACAATGATGCCGCTTCAGTGAGGGCTCATGAATGGATTAGTGCCCTATAAAGGGCTGAATGGAACTAGCTTAGGCCACTTTTTGCTCTTTCACTCTTCTACCAAGTGAGGACTCAGCAAGAAGATCTTCACCAGACACCAAATTCACTGCTGTTCTGATCTTGGACTTCCCAGTGTCCAGAAATGTGAGAAATAAATTTCTGTTCTTTATAAATTGCCCAGTCTCAGGCATTTTGTTACAGCAGTGCAAATGGACTAAGACAGTCATCAATTCAGCAATCTTTTAGTTATTGCTTGCTATATGCCAGGGAGTATGCTAATTTAGAAAATCTACAAATGAGTATGCTATGAAGTTTGAACTAAAATATTAGCCATCTAATCTTCACACCAAAAATTATTTAACACCCAAAATGATAGAAAATATGTATTCCCATTGTTGTCTCACTTGTAATTCTTAATCAAGTGCATTCACCTGAGTCATATTGGGAGATTGTTGTTGTTGTTGTTGTTATTGTTGAGACATGGTCTCGTCTGTCACCCATGCTGGTATGCAGTGATGCTATCTCAGCTCACTGCAACCCTTTTGCCTCCCAGGCTCAAGTGATCCTCCTATCTCAGCTTCCCCAGTAGCTGGGACTATAGGCATGCACTACCACACCAAGCTAATTTTTTGTATTTTTAGCAGAGACAGGGTTTCATCATGTTGCCCAGGCTGGTCTTGAACTCCTGGGCCCAAGTAATCCTCCCACCTTGGCCTCCCAAAATTGCTAGGATTATACATATGAGGCACCTCACCCGGCCTTTGGGACCTTTTTAAAAGTACAGATCCCAAGGTAGCACCCCAGACCCATGAAATCAAGATTTCTAAGAATGGGTCCCAGGAAATGTGTCCTTTGAAGATGCACCCAGGTCATTACAAATTTTCTCTCTCATTCAGAGCCACTGATCTGGATGATCTAAATAGTAGCTGAATGGTTGAGATCCACAGTACCTAGATGCTAATAGCTGACTAAAAACAAAATTTCTGTATTATTTTAAAATAATTGCCATTGGATGTGACCACATTTATTGAGCAGGGGCCCTGTGGTTGGTGGGGTGACATTTCAGCTAAAGGGGGATCCAAAGCTTGACAAACACCATGACCCAAGATGTCCAGAGTAAAAAAGGACAAAGGTCTCAGAGAGGACAAGAGGGAAGTAAGACAAGGAGACTACATAAAATGCTTAAGTAGGTGCCCCAGAAATAAGATCCATCCCAGGCACCCAGGGAGTGGCATGGGGAACCACAGACTGTGTCCAAACCTTACTCCCTAGAAAGAGCATCTGCATTCCACCACTGGTTCAAGTACCAGACCCAATCAATAGCAGGCCCTGACAGCTTATAGATAGGCAAAATAGGGGCCAATGTTCCCTACGTTCAAAAACTGGGGAAAAAACACTCATTCTATTAGTGTCATTTATATAGAGTTTCATTTTACTGAGAAAAGAGTGAGTAATAGTGAATGCTTATAAAGTGTCTACTATGGACACTGTTCTAGGTGCTGTAAATGATAGAACCCAATGCTACTATTAGATACCTACTATTACTAGAACCCTGCAAGTGAGGGGAGCTGGGTCATAATTAAAGCAGCTCCAGAAAGGTTAAAATCCATTGCTTTCATCAATAAGACCCTCTGTGTTTCTGCCGTAGTGGCATGACCCTGACCTTCAGTAAATCGACTTTCAGGCATTCTAGACATGCTGTAGGCCCATACTACACATGCTTGTGTTGATGTTAACAAAGGAGAAGCATTCCCCTTAAGCATGACTATGAGTGATTATTAATAAAGGACTCTAAAGCAACGTGTTCAATAAGAATATAACATAAGCCACATAAGTAATTTTTATATTTTCTAGTAGCCATATTAAAATAACTTAAGGGGTGAAATTAATCTTAGTATATTTTAACCCAATATTTCTAAAATATTACGTTAACAAATCCACATGAAAAAATTATTGATGAGACATTTTACGTTCTTTTTTTCATGGTAAGTCTTTGAAATCCAGTGTGTATATTATACTCACAATGCACATCAATTTGGAGTGCTCAATAGCTACATGTGGCTGATGGCTTCCATAACGGATGGTGCAACTCCAGAGAAAGGGGAACGTTAGCTGCTGGAATCATCTCTCAATGCTGACTTGGGAGAATATAAGCTTTTTTCTCTTCTTCTTTTTTTTTTTTTTTTAAATAAAAACCACTTTTTCTTATAGAATGTCTTCTTGTCCAACCTGCATAATTATTTGGGATCTTTTTGTTTACATTTGAGCAGTCTCTATGCACAGAAACTTTTTTTTTAATTGGCTGAATCTAGTCCCATCAGAACTCAAGGACTTTCTTGCTTGAGTCTTCCGGAATTTGGTGACTAAGAGCCTGCCAACTTTTCCAGGGCCTTTGGGGTAACTGATTTGCTTCATAGCCTCTAATAAGTCCAGCAATTTACCCTGTGAAGAGGCCCAACTTTTCAGAACTTGAGTTTATACTAATGCCACCCCTGTTGTATATACCAAACCCTCATGGCCCCTTTGGCTCCAGGCTTGTCTTTCTCTAGAATTTTTCTCAGTCTCTCCTGACATACAAAGACCAGAGTCCAACCCAGACGTCCAACTGCAGATGGTGCACAAGTTAATGCAGAGATGATGTTTGGGGTCTATACCTATATTTGTCATGCCTACCTTTTCCTTGCACTCCCCTTCCCTTTTTCTCAATTGTTATTATACCTTAGTAAAGAAATTACATTCAAAAAGTTCCCAGAATCCTTCTTCATTGACCTTTTTAGTTTTAAAGCAAACAAAAAACCTCTTTGAGAAAGTAGATCAGAATTTCAAAACCTCAAGCTTCAACAAGGAGTGGCCAGTCTGACACTTACTCCCATGTATGAACTTGTCTAATATGTTTTTATATCCTGAGACATCATTTGTGTGACTAATATCCCCTGGGATAGGCCAGACATTTGGTTTCTTCGAACCCCACCCAAATTCTCAAGTGGGTCTCAAAAACATGCTGTAGAAAAGCCTGTGCTGATTGCTTTTAATATTCCAGAACCTTTAAAGCTAAAGACAGGTAACCAGAAAGTATTTTCCTCCTTCTGCACTAGCTGACCTTGACCTAGAGGCCTTGGAAAGACAACGGATGCGGAACTTGATGTATTGGTCATGGGCAGCTGTGGTCCATGGAGAAGGAAGAAAGCCCTACCTACTAGTGAATATCCTAGCCAAGGAGGGATGTAACTGTCAGGATTTTGACAAGGACTTGAAAAGAAGGGGTGGATAAATGACAACAGGGAGAAATGGACATGGGTGAGGCGGGCACAGTTGGCTGGGGAAACAAAAAACAATCTCTCCAGAGAGTGAGATTTACACCATCGAAAGTACAGAAAGCAGGCCTTAGGCCCCCTTTCAGGATGCCCTTTTTCTTGTTGCCTAGACAGTCATCCCTCACTATCTGATTGTTTCCTGGACCCGCAACCTCCGATACCAAAATTCAAGGATGCTCAAGTTCCCTCTATAATATGGTGTAGTATTTGCATATAACCTATATACATCCTCTCATATCCTTTAAATCATCTCTAGATTACTTATAATACCTATTACAATGTCAATGCTCTGTAAATAGTTGTAGTATTTGTTTGGGAAATAATGACAAGGAAAAAAGTCTGTACATGTTCCGTATAGACACAATTCCCTTTTTCAAATATTTTCAATCCTTGGTTGCTTGAATCCAGGGACGCAAAACCCAAGGATATGAAAGGCCAGCTACACTGATTTTGGCTCCCTGCAGGCTGCCGTTTCTTGTTCAAGTCTTTAAAATGCTAAGTATGGAAAAGCTGAGACAAGCTGGGGAGCGAGAGGGGGCAATCGATTATTCTTTGTCAGGTTTCTTCTCTTAAACAATGCTGAGGGCCACTGAGGTCTCAGCAATTTGACATATCTTCCTGCTCCCAGGGCTTGGCCTTCCTTCACTCCCTGCCCCACCATGGGACTCAAGACTTTAATTTTAGGGAAGGTGAAGATTTTGCATCTGTCTGGAAAGCAAGTCAGGCGGTTTTTTCCCTGCTCCTTTTAAATCCTGGGATTTTCCATCATTAGCCAGCACATGAATTCTTAGAGTTTCTTGCTAATCCCTGTCTAGATGGTTCTAGACACACACACAACCACAGTAAAGATCTAGGTTGAAGTAAGCAGCCAGCAATATCTTATTCACAAGAGAAATTCTTAAATCTTTTGTTCAAAGAGGAGGACATTTTCTGGGTTGTTTTTTTTTTTAATGATACACAGAAAAGGGAAGCACTTTTCTGCAGTTAACGAGGGAGCCAGCATCACCTGTGGTGCCTGTGGCTGCCCCTTCCCTAAGCTGCCCTGTGAGGAGTGACCATTCTGCTCCATCTGACTCAAGACTGAGGGGATTATTTCAGCAGCTTGGGTGTCTCAGGGTCTATCACCCAAGAGGGGCTCCTGAGGAGGTTAGCAGTGTAAGAAGACAGATCACTATTGTCAAAATCCTAGAGCCTCTACATTCTTGTCAAGTGCTTCTGCCTTTTACCTTTCAGAGCACTATCAGCTGTTAGTAGCAGGGACCTGATGATTTTTAAACAATTTATTTTTTGGCATACTTAATTGCTGACCTAAGGAGACTGTTGACAGTTCATGATTCTGTGATTTTAAAACTCCCATATAGGAGACTCCCTTCAATCCAAGGTTTATAGCAATATTTAGAAATAGGCCACCGACTGATGAAAGGATTTTACAAGGTGGTTATCCATGCCACATTTACCCACACTATTCAGCCGGGAAAAGGAATGAAGTGCTGATACATGCAACAACATAGATGAAGCTTGAAAACATTGTGTTTTCAAGTCACAGAAGGCCACATATTGTGTGACTCTGTGAAATGTCCAAATCGGCAAATCCATAGAGATAGAAGCAGATTCCCGGTTAACAAGGACTGAGGGAAGAGAGAAATCAGAGTGACTGCTAATGGATACAGGGTTTCCTTTTGGGGTGATGAAAATATTTTGGAACTAGATCACAGTGATGGTTGCACAACACTGAGAATGTACTAAATGTCTCTGATTGTAAATTTTATGTCATATGAATTTTATCATATTTTTAAAGAGAGCCTGAGGTGTTTTTTTTTTGGAAAAAAAAGGAAACGATCCTAACCCTCACTTTTAGCAAAGGCTGTCATTCCCGAGTTCAGCTTATAATCTTGAGCTTCGTTAAATGCTTCTCAGAGTTAACTGACCACCAGTTTTCCCCAATCAACCCCATAAGGGTTATGTTTGATTAGGTAATATCATGTACCTTGCACTTGGTTGATATTAGTCAGCAAAAGCCTGCTGTCTCAATACAAGCCCATGAAGGCTTCTCACAAAGGGGATGGAAGAAAGCAGTCACATGCGATGTTCATCAAGCCAGGGAAAACTGCAAGGTTCATTCCGCCCTGGGAATTGCCCCTCACTGGACCACAGCGTCTGTGCTTTTCCTTGCACGGCTCCTTTTGCTAAACGTGGAGATGGTTATGGCTGGTATATACATAAATGTGTTTCAGGACAGAACACAAAAACCTGTTAATGCTGTCACCATTGACAAAGGAACTTCTCTTGTTACTTTGTACTTTTAAAAATCATTTAAATGTTCTTATCATGTACTTATATGAATTTTATAGTATATCATTCTACATTTATATTTGCATGTAAATAATACATATATAATATAAAAAACGCCAGCTAGGTCACTTGACTGTCTCAACTGAGTCTCATGAATTTAACGTTAGAAAACAGTCTGTTGAATCCAAATTGAGAGACATGCTGTAAAGCAACTCACTTGGACACTTCAAAAATGACAGTGACTTCAAGAACGAAAAAGAATGTCAAGAAATGTTCCAGATTAAAGGAAGCTAAAGAGACCTAAAAATAACTGCAATGCATGACCCTTGATTGGATCCTGGATCAGAAATTGTTTTAAAATTCCATAAAAGACATTGGGACAATTGGGAAATTTCAATGTGTGCCATATATTGGATAATGGCATTCTATCAATCATCAATGTTATATCGTAAGAGATGACAAGATAATTACTTGCTTTTAGGAGATATATGCTGAAGGGGTAAAGTTTTAGCATGTCTACAACTAACTCTTGCGTATAAGTGTGGAAGGTGGGGGAGAGAGTTAAAGCAAATTTTTTTTTTATTTTTTAAGACGGAATCTCGCTCTGTTACCCAGGCTAGAGTGCAGTGGTGTGATCTTGGCTCACTGCAACTTCCACCTCCCGGGTTCAAGTGATTTTCTTTCCTCAGTCTCCCAAGTAGCTGGGATTGCAGGCGCACACCACCACGCCTGGCTAATTTTTGTATTTTTAGTAGTGACAGGGTTTCACCATGTTGGCCAGGCTGGTCTCGAACTCCTGACCTCAAGTGATCCACCCACCTCGGCCTCTCAAAGTGCTGGGACCACAGGCATAAGCCACTGTGCCTGGCTGATATGGACTTTTTAAAATTTCTACCTAATAACTGTCCTTAAAAAGAAAAGAGACACTTTGGGAGGCCAAGGTGGGCAGATCACGAGGTCAGGAGATCGAGACCATCCTGGCTAACACGGTGAAACCCCATCTCTACTAAAAATACAAAAAGAAATGAGCCGAGCATGGTGGCAGGCACCTAGTCCCTGCTACTGGGGAGGCTGAGGCAGGAGAATGGCATGAATCCAGGAGGTGGAGCTTGCAGTGAGCCGAGATCGTGCCACTGCACTCCAGCCTGGGTGACAGAGCGAGACTCTGTTCTCAAAAAAAAGAAAAAAAATTATGATTTTTATTATACTAGCTGCAGCAACAACAAACAGAAGCAGTGAAATTCAAATTCTGAGCCACCAAGCAGAATTTTCAGTATAGTTTTCCTTATCCTTAATTTAATTACAAAACCAGCATTCCCAGCAGACAGGGATTTGCTCTTCCCAGGGGCCTCCCCACAGCCAACCCTGTCTGTCTGCCGAGAGAAGCTGCCAGCTGCCTCCACCCTCTCTGAGCCAATCTGTGCCCTGGGAAAAGCAAGTCACTTGGAGAGGCAGCTTTTCCAGTACAGTTGTATTTTATAAGGTCTACCAGATTTCCATTCCTCCCACCCCATTTATCCTTCACTTTTTTACACACACACCCTTTTTACTATACATAACTGATGATTCAGGGGGTTAATCTGACATGTGGCAAATCCAGACCCTTGCAGTAATTTATCTCATTAACATACTTTTCTGGCTCATGGAACAACCTGTTAGAAATTTTTGTTTCCAAATAGGAAGACCTGGCTTTCTTAACCTCTTTAAACCTCAGTTTCTCCATCTTTAGTATGGGGTGATAATAGTGATACTCACTCCATAGGGCTATTTGCAGAGTTAATAAGATTGTGCATGCACAGTGGCCAGAACATAGAAAGGCACTATCTAAGCACTATTTTAGGACTGACATAAATGAGAGTGCAATTACCATTAAAAAAAAATCTTGTTTTGAAGGAATCTGACTCTAATGTACGAAAATCAAAGATCACTTTAAGAAGTCACCTTAATCATAGAAAAAGGATTCAGTGAAGAATTTAATTTTTTCTGAACGATTCACTATGAACAAAATCATTGAAAAGTGATACTTTTAAAGGGCAAACTTATTACACAATGACACTTCCAAGATTTATTATTCCTAGTATTTAACTACTTATCTCTTCAATTTTCACACAAAGCTAATCATTAATATTATCGTGTTCTAGAAGTAATTATTTTAAAAGCTTTTGCTGTAATAGCTGAAGCCTCTCTGGCTATTCCTGGTACCAAAGAAGGTAAAAGTGTTTATTTTTTTAGGACTGACATGAAAGAGATTGATTTCTGATGCCAAGAAATCACTTAGCATTCATGTGACTCCAACTTCACAGCATCTTGGAATATGTTTATCCTTAATCAAAATTCTTCCTAGAGGCAAAATGCCAACAATTTCACTTCTTTTGTACCTTCCCTCAGAAAACCCGGAGAGAGGTTGGAAACAAGGTCACGACCGAATGCTCCTCAGCCGTGCAGGTCAACGCTTTGGGGCGTCATCAGCTGCCCACCGTGAGCAGGTCACCACTTTGAGTCCAGTTCTCCCTGGCACCTCTTGCCTAATGGATAATATTATACCTCATTTTCCAGCAGAGAAACCGAGCTGCAGAAGTTGAATGAAGGTCTCTAAGGATGCTCTTAGGTCCATCATTCATTATATGAAATATGAAAGGTCAGTAACCTATCTACCTACTTTCAAAACAACCTCTTTACCAAATTTCGACTTGATGGTATTTTTTACAATCAGATCTAAGTCCAGCACAAATGAAAATACAGAAATTTTTATTTTTAAATTGTTATCTAATGGACATTTATTTAGGGGAAGAAAATTTCTATAAGAGTTATTGTGAGCTTAACCATGGAATAGTGGTAGTCACTATTTTAAGCACTTTACAAATATTAACTAATACAATCCTTAAAATGATCTTATATTATTATCCCCATTTACAGATGAGGAAATTACGGCATGAAGGGTTAAGTAACTTGCCAGAGATCATGGAAAGATCCCTAAAACATATCGTTAAGCAAATCGCAGAATAACATATATGATCCCATTTCTAAAAAAAATTTAATATGGGGGTGTGCGTGTGTATTGTAAATATATAGAGCTTGAACAGATACACTTCAATGACCATCAGTGATTGCTTTTGGAGAAGGGAGTGGTGGGGTGAAGGAGGTTAAGAGGGCTTTCAATGTACCTCTTTTTATTTATCATTTGATTTTTTCTTTTTTTTTTTTTTTGAGACAGGGTCTCACTCTGTTGCCCAGGCTGCAGTGCAGTGGCGCAATCATGGCTCACTGCAATATCCACCTCCTGGGCAGCTCAAGCAATCCTTCCACCTCAGCCTCCTGAGTAGCTGGGACTACAGGCGTGCACTATCACACCCAGCTAATTTTTTGTATTTTTTGTAGAAATCAGGGTTTGGCCATGTTGCCCAGGCTGGTCTTGAACTCCTGAGCTCAGGAGATCTGCCTGCCTCAGCCTCCCAAAGTGCTGGGACTACAGGCATGAGCTACTGTGCCTAGCCTGAATATTTCATATTGAGAATATTTCAGACATTACATGCATAATTTTTTACTTTAGAAAACTCAAACAAAGGACCAGTTCTAACAAAATAGCCACAGAAATGAGCTTCCCCTTCCTTTGAAGGCACACAGTACCCTATTTGTGATTTGTTGTTTCAGGAACCTCCATCAAAATGTTCATTCAAACAAGCATTGCTCGCACACCTACCAGGCATTGTGCTAGGGACTGTTGTATATGAACCTCACCAAATCTTCATAATTCCCCACAAGGGATGGATTCAAAATTTTATTTCAAATTTTAGAAGAGTATTTTGGGGTATGTGGGTTATAAAAATGGAATAAATTATGTAGCACTTTCTGTAGCACGTTTCTCTTATACATCTATTAGCATTTCTTTCTTCCTCCTAAGAATATGGTGAGGTAGGAAGCTCAAGAGATTACTACTCCCAGTTAATATATGCGGGAACTAAAGCTAAAAAGAATAAATAACTCACCCAAAATCACAAGCAAATTAGGAATGCGAACTAGAAATGAGAACCCCTCATCCCCTAATGTTCTTGCCAGCAGGGCTTGGCTCAACCAGCCCAATCAGTCCTGTCATCTTCATGCCAACAGCTGATCGCAAAGTGATTGGATGTTAGGCCCCTGTAGTGGTCATCTCATCCAGCGGCCCTCATTCCTGGCTACACAGTGGAATCACCTAGAGAGCTTTTAAAATTTATCAATGCCTGGGTCTCATCCCAGAACAATTAAATCAGAATCCATATGGGTAGGATGCAGACACCTGTATTTGGTAAAAGCTCTTCAGTGACTAATTTATAGGCAAAGTTGAGAACCAACATATCAGCTTTTAGGATGGCAAATAGGTGTCATTTCAGATGCTATCTCCAATTAATGGAGAATAGAAAGAGAAGGCCGTCTAAGAAGGACCAGGAGCTGCTGTGTGGGCTCAGAAGGCAGTGAACATTATTGCCTCAGGAACTGCAGAGGCGGGTGGCGCAGGAGCCGTGTGCCGGCCAATCCTGATCTAGCCCAACTCCCTCACTTTAAAGACAAGGAACCCAAGGCCAGAGAGTTTATGTGATTTATCATGGTAACAAAACAAGCTAGTGGCAGATCAAAGTCTAAACCAGGTCTCCTAAGGTCTAGATCAGTCCTCCATTTGTTCATATAACTGAGTGGCTCCCAACCCGATTCACGACCCCAGGAAGATGTAAGACCACCCTGTGATTGATCTGCTCTTGTCACCATGCACCAGCAGATTCAGAGGGCTACACCCAGCACCACTCATATCACCAGGGTGTGGAGAGGCTCCTGAAACCGGTGCCACTCACAGTAGCCCAGGGGCCACTGGACGTTTCCAATACCAACTGCTCTCCCCTCCTGCCACCGTTTAGATTGTCCTTAAAAAGCCAGAGAAACAGCTATTGCTGGGCCTGGAGTTGGGGGCTGTGGCCACAGCTTCCATTTATTACTAAACCATGGGAGAGGCTCCCCAGGAATGTGCCTGGCAATGGGCCCCAGGCTGCCTCCTGCCATGCCCCAGGCACATCACATCACTCTGGCATCTAAATCACTGCCTGTCCTAGAAGGCTGTAGGGGTGACTAACGTGTGTGTGTGTGTGTGTGTGTGACTCAAGGGTCTGTCATAAAGGACCCATGAGTCACCTACTTCCCGACCAACACACTATGGCAACAGCTTCAGAATGCACAAAAGCACAGGAAAAGAGCCTGTGGGCCAGGAATGGGTTTTGTGTTTTCAGGAAACTGGTTACTTTTAATATAAATACACATACACAGAGAACACCCAAGATAAAAGTCAACAAGCTTAGTGTCTCCTCATTGAGACAATGCTCTGGTCATAATGGTTTCTGAAAAATTTTTATTATGGCAAAATATACACAACACTCAATTTACTATTTTAACCGTTTTTAAGTATATAGTTCAGTAGCATTAAGTCCATTCACACTGCTGTGAAAACATCACCACGATCCATCTTCAGAAATTTTTCATCTTCCCAAACTCAAAGTTCATATTCATTAAATAATAGCTCCCCATTCCCCTCTCCCCCAGCCCCTGGCAACCACTATTCTACTTTGTTTCTTTGAATTTGACTGCTGTATCTATCTGTAATGTTTTATTTCATTAATCTTTTAGGGTTTTAAAATTTTCATTGTTATCTCTTTTTCTAAGGACAAACACGGATCATCCTTTGTCTTCTTATACATTTCTTTTAGAATTCCCTAAATATAAATAGAAACGACTCTCTGGAGTTTTTATTCTCATGGGGTGGCTATAGATGGAGAAGCAGAGATGACCAGGGGCTGTTTCAACGGAGCAAAGAAGTTTGCCTTGGAGCACCAAACCCAACACACCTTGGTCGCTCACACAAAGAGCTCCCATTTGCCACAATCCAGTGCTCTCCCTGGGTGGGTAGTGGTGGCTGTGAAAGGCAGCCTGCTTATGAGCCAAATTGTGCATCTGGGGCTCCCGCCCTCAGCAGCTTTCCTGGGAAACCAATGAAAGAGGAGAGGGAAGAATGCTGGACTCTGGGCACTGGTGTGGTTGGCCCGCGTTTCTGCGGTTGTTCATACTGTGTCTCCAAGTGCATGCGCAGACCAGCTCCAGCTCTGTGTGCCTCAGCAGGAAGCGGGAGACTGGCAGCCCATGAGGACTGCAGCTACTTCCACTCACTGTCCCCATCGGTGACCTCACAAAGCACACTTCCTGTGCCTGCCCACTGCTCTCAGGGGCAGTGTGGATAACCCCTCAGTGTATAGGCTCGAGAGAATCAAAAAGAGGTCCGCTGCTGAGCAGCACTGTTGGGAACTTAGCCTAAGCAAAGTCCTTAGCCTGGGGTCCATGGACGCCCCACCCAGTGGCGACCATGACCACAGAAAGCCAACAGTCTCAGGATTAGTGAATATTCTGAGCTCAGACTATGAATCCACTGACCTGGGTGTTTAAGGAATATGAAGATATAAATGGAGTGAGCCCTTCCTTCAAAGGCTCACAGCCTGGTTAGGAAGCTAGGACTCAGAGCCTAGGTCTCCAGCTAGGTGAAACTGTGTGCCGGATACCGTGTTCATACATGGTGAAGAAGGTGCTAGCAAAGTTGCCTAGCTTCAGGAGGAAGCTGAGTCCTGAGATTCTCAGGGGCAGCTTCCTTTAAAAAAGGTGCGACCTTTTTGGAGTACAGTTGTACATCTGACAGGTTTTTAAAATTTCTGATTTTTGATTTCTTTGAAACAGGCCTCAACCATATGTTCCCAAGCCCCTGGGTTGCTGACTGGCAAGAGGAGAGAAGCCACTCCACCAAGCTGAAACAGCACCTCTCCCTCACGGTGGGGAGCCGAGGTAGCCCAGCAACCAGTCAATTTTTGCAGGACCAGAGCACCATCAGAGGCCCTGCTTGCTGATTCACTTCCATACCTCATTGATCTCCACCCACAGAACAATACGCAGAAGCATTTTCAAATGGTTCACACCAAATGCCCTCAGTAACATTCCAAAGCAGCTAGAGAGGAAATTAATGGTTTCCTTCAGAGGCTTTTATTTATACAAATGCAAAAACTCCTACTTATACCTTCCCAGATTTGTAGACCTCCTGTTGCTGTTGTTTTTTCCTCCTGTTGCTTGGAGTGAAGAAGTGGGAATGATGCAAAAATGAAACCACTTTAGTAATATAGGAGAGTGACCATTTGGTGTCAAATTGTGGACTATGGTGAGTACATGCATGGAGTCAGGAGACACAGAACTGCCAGTGACCCTAGTGCAAACATGATCAAATCCCACACACACACCTTTCCCATCCATAAACCTTTGAATGCCTTCCCATTGCTTTAGGAAAAAGATTGAATTCTTAATGGGGCTTGCCTGTCTCTCTCTGGTGCTTCTCTAGCCTCATTTTGCAGCCATTTTGCCCCCTTTCCAGTCACGCCCCTTTTGTCTTTCAGTTTGGTGATTGTATCATGTTCCCTCCAGTCTCAGTACATTTACACACGCATTCCTCCTGCCTAGAATACTGTTCCTGCTCAGCCCTTCATCTAGTTTAACCCCTAACATTCTTCAACCCCCAACGCGAATATCACTTGCTCAAAGCAACAGTCTGGGTCTTTCTGTCTCCCTGCCATTCTCTTCTGGCCTCATTACTCCCCTCTTTATTCGTGTGCTGAATGGGGCTAACACCTCTCCTGTCACTCTCTAGATTTTCTGCAAATATTAAGTGAGATATCTATGGGATGGCAGATGCAGAATGTATGTCTGTCTATTCCAACTTTCTAGTGTACCTTCCTGTACTGAAGAGACTAGCAAGCTAAAACCTAGTTTCCATACTCCCTTGCAACTATGTCTCCTTGGTGATTTGGGTTCTACCAATCAAATGTCCTTGAACAGGGCTGGAATATAGATAGCTGAGAAGGGAGAGGGGCAGGGATGAAGTATACATTCTGCTAGTATAGATCAGAGCTGTAGTCACATGGCCATGGAGCCAACAGCACTGATCTCCAACTCGAAACATAGGTAATGCATTCTTGGACTCAACATTTCTGGCAGTGGCTTCCTGATTGTGGCAGAGGCAGATGCTGTCATGGCAGGCCAGTTCTGGAACACAGCTGTGGGAATCCTCCTGGAGGCCTGTCCTGAAGCCTGCTCCTCCAGCCCTTCCAGCCATGTTGTTTAGTACCTAATTCCTTATATATCAGTCCTTTTCTGCTTAAACTACTTAAGTGATCTCCATTATCTGCATTTAACACTGCCCAGTAAATATGAGAAAGTACTTCTAGAACTACAAACTGCTATGGAAATGTGACTTACGGTTACTCATCAAGGGCCCAGAGCTTCCAGCCAGTGAGGGGCCATGAAAAGAATCATCAGTCATGGAGTTTCAGGAAGAGCAGACAAGTGGCCATACTCTATGAACAGTCTCCGCAGAGTCAACAGCCTTTTTATTGTTGTTGTTGTTGAGACAGAGTCTCACTCTGTCACCAGGCTGGAGTGCAGTGGCGTGCTCTCAGCTCACTGCAGCCTCCACCTCCCAGGTTCAAGCAATTCTC
Source organism: Macaca mulatta (assembly GCF_049350105.2). NCBI lineage: Eukaryota > Metazoa > Chordata > Mammalia > Primates > Cercopithecidae > Macaca > Macaca mulatta. The sequence continues at coordinate 77,178,474 of NC_133417.1, read as the reverse complement.
CTGCCTCAGCCTCCCGAGTAGCTGGGACTACAGGCGTGTGCCACCACATCTGGCTAATTTTTTTGTATTTTTAGTAGAGACAGGGTTTCACCGTGTTGGCTAGGATGGTCTTGATCTCCTGACCTCGTGATCCGCCCACCTCGGCCTCCCAAAGTGCTGGGATTACAGGCGTGAGCCACCGCACCTGGCCAACAGCCATGTTTAAAAGAAGAGCTTTTGATAAATTAAATTTAACAGAGTTTTTGGAAGCAAAGAATGATTCATGAATTGGGCAGCACTCAACTAGAAGAGATTCGGAGAAATTCACTCTGCAGTGTGGGCAGTATTTATAAACAGAACAGGAAGTAAAGGACAGAAAGAGCTTTATTGGTTACATCTCAACATTTGTCTTATTTGGACATGGTCTGATCAGTCAGCTTCCTGTGATTGGCTAAAGCATGGCTGTTTGTGATTGGCTGAGACTCCGTTATGCTCCTATTAGATTTCCAATTTGTTTACTTACTAAACTAGGTTGCAGTTTGTTAATTAGAGACTCAAAGTACAGACTCAGCCTCAAGCCAATAGCCTCCTGCTTATTTCATTTAATACCATTTTAATCCAGAATCTGCACTTGAAAAATGCGTCTCAGTATCATTTTAGAATGCAGCTCGCCTTCTATATCCTTGGTTTTCCCTACTTGGAAAACACACACAGCCTGGAGTTTGCCACCTGTGGCATTTGAGGAGGGTTTTCTAGAGTTAAGCTCCCCTAATACATATCCAGGAAGGGCCGAGACATTCCTTTATCAGGCAGGAATCTCATGAGTCATTCCAAATGGCCTGTAGGTACCTTTCTCACTTTGACAAGTATATCCTGTATCCTGGATAGTTGCTCATTCTGCAGTCATTCTCAGCTCCAGGATGGAGTGAGAGAAAGGACGTAGGCTTTGTTGTTGCTCACTCCAACATTTTTCACTGCTCAGCACAGACCATCTCAGCACCCGCTAAAGCTAGAGCTGGCTGAAGCTATTGGGGTGAGTCCCAACAGGATGACAGCGTGGAGGTCTTGCTTCTTCAGCACATTTTTTTCTCCAGCTGTCTACAAACTCTGGCTCAGCTAGCTGCAGAGAACTCAGCTGGAATGCCCCGGGTGTGGCATTTGTGAGGTTGAATGGAAAACCTGAAGCTCCGAGGAAGTGGGGGTGAGACCCAAAACATCACCTAAAGCAGCCTTAGGGCCTCTGATTATTTCCCCGGCTCATTTTACCACCCCTTAAAGGCTTGTGGTGATCACCTGCCAGGAGGAAAGAGTGTCAGCTAAAGGAGCTGGAGGGGAGGTAGAAGATGAATAAGAGATTAAACCCACAGAAGCTGGAGACTCAACTTAAGCGAAGTGGCCGGGGAGAGAGAGAAAATCACCATCAGATAAAACTGGGTTTCTTGCTGGCCTTTGTGAAAATGAACTTGCATCCCTTCTGGGTGGGAAATGTACCCTCTGATGTACCCGGGAGCTCCCCTGTGTTCTGGGTGAGACTGGGTGCTCTGGGAGCTGTGTTTTGGCCATCCTTCCCCAGAAAAAACTCAGGGTCCAACTGCCCAGGGAAAGGGTGGCTGAGTTGTAGGAGTCCTCACATTGACCCTGTTTGCATCCAAAGCAGCTCTAGCCATATTTGTTTTACATGCTGGACTTCTTGATTTCAGTTGAAGAAAGTAATATATTAAACTAAAAACAACAACAACTGGAAAACCACCAGGGGGTTCCAGGCTTCCTGATCCCCAGCCTAGTGCTTCCTCCTTCTATCGACTTTGTAAGTGTCAGGCCTCTGAGCCCAAGCTAAGCCATCATATCCCCAGTGACCTGCACATATACATCCAGATGGCTGAAGCAACTGAAGAGCCACAGAAGTGAAAATAGCCTTAACTGACAACATTCCACCATTGTGATTTGTTTCTGCCCCACCCTAACTGATGAATGTACTTTGTAATCTCCCCCACGCTTAAGAAGGTTCTTTATAATTCTCCCCACCCTTGAGAATGTACTTTGTGAGATCCACCCCCTGCCCCCAAAACATTGCTCTTAACTTCACCGCCTATCCCAAAACCTGTAAGAACCAATGATAATCCCACCACCCTTTGCTTACTCTCTTTTCGGACTCAGCCTGCCTGTACCCAGGTGAAATAAACAGCCATGTTGCTCACACAAAGCCTATTTGGTGATCTCTTCACACGGACACGTGAAACAGTAAGGTTATTGCAAGGTGTCTGTAAGGTCAAGGGGCAAAGCCTATAGCCCGTGTAGCCAATGCCTGCCCCCAGCATATCATTACCAATAGGTCTCCCAGGAAAGAGTCCACCCAAAGAGAAAGAGAGTCAGGCATATATAACCTGGATCAGGGACTGAGACCTGGAATCAGAGGATACAGTGCCCTGGACTCCCAGCTGCATTCTAGGAACACCAAATAAGATGGAAAGAGTGATTGGCCTAAAAATTTGTAAGACATTGGGAGCCAAGTCTCACTGCTCTGGATCCAGGAAACAAAGAGCAAAACAGAGGTGAAGATCAGGGGTTCCCCTGACCCAGCTGAGAGGTCAACTTGGGTCAGCTTACCAAGGGATTGCCGCAGCGTGAGCAGAACAGGCAAAGCAGCCTCAGCTCAGTGCGGCCCTGGTGGAACTGGGCTTGACAGCCATCTGGGCAGCAAGTTCCCAGAGCTCTGGGAGCAGGGGGGCCTCAGCAGGAGCCCCCACCACCAGCCAGAGTCAGGGCAGGAGAAAGGGAACCCTGCGCAGGCCACACATGAGCCACCCCAGGGACTCTCGGAAACAAGGGTGACCTCAAGGGAGGTACAGGGACCTGCCTCAGCAGGAGCGAGCCTAAGAGCCTAAGAAATACAATACGCATTGTTCCCTTTCCACAAAAGCCCCATGGCTGTGGCGTGGCAATCGCAGGCTACAAACACAAGGTACAAGTGATGGCTTAAGAAAAGAATGTGAGAAATGATTCAAGGTTCATGCTGTGACAGCTTATATAGAGTCAGGTACCATCCTAATATGGAGGAAGAGAAGAGCACTTTCCACTGGAGTAGTTACAGAAGCTGCTCAGAGGATGTCAACCCTGGCTGGGCCTCGCAGGGTGGGTAGAATTGAAAAGCTCCCAAGCAAAGCAAATGGCAGAAAGCACAAAGGCAGAAAAGTGGGAGGCACTTTAGGAAGAGTTGGAAGCCCGGCCAGAAAATGTAACCAAGAGTTTACGAGTAGAGATGACAGACCCTGGGCAAAGAGCAGTTTCAGAGGCAGGACAATGCACCAGGATTCCTAGTTGATACATTTTGGATCTCTGTTCCCTGCAAATCTCATGTTGACAGGTAATCCACAATGTTGGAGGTGGGGCCTGGTGGGAGGTGTTTGGGTCATGGGGGCAGATCCTTCACAGGCGCTCGGTGCCCTCCCTGCGGTAATGAGATTGGTTGTTTAAAAGAGGCTAGCACCTCCTCCCTCCCTCTCTCGATTCCTTTCTTGCCATGTGACATGCCTGTTCCGCTTCCCTTCCACCATGACTAAACGCTCCCTGCGCCTCACCAGAGGCCAAGCAGATGCTGGTGCCTTGTTTGTACAGCCCTCAGAACTGTGAGTCAAATAAACTGCTTTTCTTTATCAGTTACCCAGAGTCCGGTATTCCTTTAGAGCAATGCAAACGGACCAACACACTGGTGCTGAATCCTCTTAACCTCTTTGCACTTCCATTCCTTGTAGAGCAAAATGAGAACAATGACAATTTCCATTTACCTCTAAATAAATTTTTAAATAAAACTTACATGCTGATGTTTTGGAAAATGGCCTAGGAAGGAAAAGGGAGGATCTACAGTTGGTTTTCTGGAACAGCACTAAACATTTCTAGGCAACAGGCACAGATGGACCCTTTTACAACTCTGTGGGAAGTTAGGGGCTCTGATCATGAAAAAACAACTCCAGATATTAACATAAATCCCAAATGTTATGTACAATTTTCAAGGATTCTTAAGATCTTCATGCCTGGGTAGAAAAACTCCTATCTCAAGGAAACTAGCAATCTTTTATAATTTTTTTTTTTTTTTTTTTTTTTTTTTTTGCCATTTTACTTGACAGTGCCCTGGACTGAATAATCAGAAGTATCCTAGGTTATTTTTATCACCAAGCAGGAAAATGAGGTGGCTGAGAACACACACTTTGAAGTCCAGCAGGCTGTGTTTCCCCTTCCAATTCTGCCACATGCTGTGCAACTTCAGGAGAGAGACACAAAATGATCTAAGGCAACCTGCCATTCAACATGTGTTCTGGGTACCAGTGGCCTGCCATTCTCAAAGGTGGGTGCAAGCTATCTGTCTCTTCCCACAATAACCTGCACAAACAGTGTTATGTTTCTATAAAAGCAACTCTCAGAGAGACACACAACATTCTTTGCAAACTGCACAGAAGCATTCATATACTCTGTTCCTGTAAAGGTGGATGATGTCTCTACATATTGTCATCATTTGATGATCTCTCTACAAATATTGCAGGTACACCTACAATATTTTTGCAATGAAACTTCAGTCAAGGCAAACTCAACAATGCTCTGAATCTGGGATCAGCCAGTCTTCTTGTGGACTCAGGCACAGTCTTCCATTAATATGCGGACAGCATCTTCCTGTGTCTTCACATGGTCTTTCCTCTGTATGTGCCTGTGTCCTAATCTCCTCTTCTTAAAAGGACACCAGTCATACTGGACTAGGGGTCACTCAATGACCTAATTTAACCTTAGTTACCTCTTTAAAGACCTATCTTCAAATACAGTCTTATTCTGAAGAACTAGGGGTCAGAACTTCAACATATGAATTTTGGGAAGTACACACTTCAGTCCATAACTCCCAACAGAAACAAGTTAAACGAATGATGGCACATTCACGGAATGGAATACCATGTAGCTGTTAAAAAAAAACAAACTATAAATCCTGGATTTATCTTCTATATAAAGTAGTGAAAACAAAAATGTCAGTATAAAATGATGTACACAGCATGCTGTCATTTGCATTTAAAAGGAGAAGAAAAAGGACATACATGCTGGTTGATACATGAACTATCTTTGGAAGTCAAGTGGAAAAAAAAAAAAAGTTGTCTCCAAAGAAAGATCCTGATGGGCTGGGACGTAGGAGTGAAAAAGTCATTTAATATTCATGATAAACACATATAAATATTAAATGCTGTACCAAGGATATATGACCTATTTTTTAGCATGAAATATTAAAAATCAAAATGCTATGAAAGTTGAGGTTTTAGAAGGGTGCAACAGCACACTGAGGTTTGCTCTGCAAAGCTGAAGCATATTAAAGGGTTTTGCTTTATCCTCAAGGATTTCCCCAACCCTTGGGCTGTTTCTTCACAAATGCCTCTTCACAAATGTCTCTCTCCGTGGCAGCTGGCCAGTGATGTTCTCTCTAGCTCTCATTCAGTCTCATTCTCTCTCTCTCTTCCTGTCACATGCACACTCAAATGCAACTGAAGAAGTGGAATTTTCCAGAATTCTGGAGAACTTTGAGTGGCTGTACCTTGAAAGGATTCCTCAATACACCCTGTCAGGTTATCTCCCACTGCCAAATTGAAGGAAGAGGGGAGGTGTCGGAAAAGAGAAACTATCACTCCAAATAGAATGGAAATGGAAGCACTGCAAAGTAAATAGCCGAAAATTTCACAAATGTCATTCACTATTCACAAAGACTGTTTTTAGACAACATAATAATCCACTACAACACTTATTCTGTCTGCGGGATTATTACAGCACAATTTTACCTTTCCATCTTCCATGGCATAGTGAGATTTCTTTAGTAGTCATTCTTTGTCTTTTCTGAGTTTTCGGGTCAGACTAATCCAAATGATGACTTGGGGAGATGGGAGGGGGATTGTTGTTGGCAGCCAGAAGAATCAAGAGAGGACTCTCAGGCCTTCAGCATTCCCAAGCAATCTCAAATTACTGTGTCTAACCAGCCTTTTCCTTGGCATGACCCGGGATCTCAGGTCTGGAACATCTCCCCCTTCCCTTCCCTTCCCCTGCCTTAAAGTTCTAGTTCTTCTATGAAGCCTTACTTGACCACAGCAAATTACATTGTTCTTTCCCTTAAAAAAAAAAAAATCCCTATGATATTTACAGATTTTACCAGTTCAATTCAAGAAGTACTATTCAGACCCCTACTATGGGTCACATTGTTGGGGTGGAAAGAACAGAGATCCACTGAACTTGATTGTTGGGGCAGAGGGGTGAAGGGAGGAAGGGGCAGAGTTGCTCTAAGAATAAATAAGTAGTAAGGAAGAAGACAGGGATGTCACAGGATCTGGCAACTAAACCATGGCACAGCCAGTCCTCATGGGAACTAGAGCTTCAGCATGTTCTGTATCTAGGTGCCCTTAGAGTCATTAGTAGCAGAAAGTCTCAAGCTTCCCTCTGTTTGGTCTCTGCCACTAAATAGAGCTGTTCCCCTCCATGTTTCTGCTGCTTTCTCCATCTCTGTGAGCTGGCCTCCCCTGCTCACTCATAGCTTTGCAGGCTTTTAACTTCAGCAATTTATCCATGATTTAGCAGGCTAGGGTCCTGGAACTACCACCTAGCATCTTTCCACCTTTTCCCCCTGCTCCAACTAGTAACTTCTTACAGTGTTTTGGACTTCAAATTCCCAAGTAACACGTGATAGATCCAGCTAAACTTTTTGAGCAGGCTGTATAGGTCATAGTCAGCCAATGACTTGATTGAGCTTAGGTCAAATGTTTACCTCTGAGAGCTGGGCACAGTGGCTCCCACCTGTAATACCAACTACTTGGGAGGCTGAGGTGTGAAAAATCACTTGAGGCCAGGAGTTCAAGCCCAGCCTAGGCAATACAGTGAGATCCCACCTCTAAAAAACAAAAAAACTAATGTTCACCTCTGGCCTTTCGTTAGCTTGGGGATATTTTTCTGCTTCCCCTTCCCTTTTCTGGGCTACTATGAGTTTACTCAGTGCCTTTGCACAAATTTAAAAAGAGTATACCCTGTGGGTACTTGGCTTAGCAAACCAACTTTGAAGAAATTGAAAAGAAATTGCCTTTCCTTTGGGCTGAGACAGCCTCATGCCATTGCAGAGCCCAGTAAGTGGAACCAGGCTGGATTGCACTTTGTACTCACTACCTCAGCCTGGGCCTCTGTGCAGTACACAAACTGCCCAACCTGCCATGCAGCCTTCGCTCCCATCCAGCAAGGTCTCTGCAACAAGATTCTAAGCAAGGACCATAAGAAGTACTTGTAGTCACTTTTAAGTTTCCTTGTGATTTAAAGTATTTGAAAGCAGCATTTCCCAGCCCTGCCCCTTTGGTACCAGATTGTGATCTGGCAAATTTTCCTTATAATAAATAGTTCTTCAAACTTGCCTCTTAAGAACTGATAGGTGGGTCATGGTGGCCCATGCCTGTAGTTCCAGCTACTTGGGAGGCTGAGGTGGGAGGATCACTTGAGCCCAGGAGGTCACAGCTGCAGTGAGCCATGATCACACCACTGCACTCCAGCCTGGGCAACAGATTAAGGCTCTGACTCCAAAAAAAAAAAAAAAAAAAAAAAGAGTTGAAAAAAAAATACATAAAACCAGTCTCTCTCACAGACATTCACCTCCAGGTCCTTGTCCCAGATTCTAGTGAAGAAAAAGCATGGAATCTTCTCTTTCCAAAGTTGTCAGCTCTGAGATGCCAGCATCTTCATACCCCTTGGCTTGAGCATGGCCTGTTCTCAGACACATGCCATACCTACTCCATATCTCTTTCAAGCCAGTTTTCAAAGCAGCCTCCTTTTTGCCTTTGTTCTCTGTCCTTTGGGGATGTTCTCTCTTTGAAAAATTGATTTATATTATTACCGGACATAACTGAAGAATTTTCTACCTTTGAGATCCAACAGTCATCTTATCTAAAGGGATTTATTCATGTTGCATATTGATGTGGAGTCTGCACATTAAAACCCTTCAGGCAAAGTCCTTGCTTTTGCACATGCTCCACCATGTTTAAAATTATGGTGTAAATAATTACAAGTTTCATTTTACTGATATTATTAATCATAAATTTCTGGTATGAATTAGACTCTCAAATGCCTGAGGAAGTTTTGAATGGAAAAAAGAAAGATTAGAGGGAAACTTCAAAGAAGATAGAATACTGGAATCAGTAAACTCTGAAATCGGAGCAAAAGAAAAAAAGGTTCTCCTCAGTTGCATTAAAAGCATAGAGAATATTTGGACCCCAGTTAATTTCATTACATTGTCACCTCACATCTGGCACAAATAAAAGAAACTCATCCCAGGTCCTGCCAGATATCAAATTAATTAGTTTCATTTTTCAGTGTTCCCTTCTAATCTTTGTCTATATGTATATAAAATGAGTTCATAGTTTTAGTCACAGATCTTGGCTAACTTCACTAGATTTCAAACTCTCTGCTATGAAGTTGAATTCAAATCAATAAGTATGAATGGGGGATTCACTATCGTGTAAATTTCAGCCATGGATACAGCTACCAGGCAAGTTGTGCCCTGTAGTGTTTATTATCTCTTACACAGTGTACCAGAGACCAAAAGCAAGCTAGAATATAGAGGAGGCAGCTGGGAGGAAAGGAGACCAGCACTAAGAGTCAAGAGGTGTAGGTTCTGATTCTGACACTAACCAGCCAGGATCTTAGGCAACTTTGCCTCTCTGGATGCCTCAGTTTCTTCATCTGTAAAATGAAAGGATTGGATTTAATCAATAGTTTTTAAACTCTACTCTTCAGAGGGCTGCAAGAAGATACTGGAGCAGGAGGTGTGGTACTAACGGACTGATCTCTGCTCACATCCCTGCAATCAAGGCAACTCCTTCTTGGTCTCTTTTTCATGTCAGGCATCTGAGTCCAAAGAGTCTAACAACAGGGGACATCATTTGCATTCAGGGCTCTCTCAAAGCCAAGACAGAGTATCCTGGTTACCAACAATACCGGCTGCCAGAGTTCAGAGGAGGGGCTGTCAGGGAAAGCAGGAACATAAAGGGAAAGCTTCGCGGAGGAGGCAAGGCTTGGGCAGACCTCAAGAGGAGACAGTATTTGGAATGACAGAGGGAGGAGGAAAATGAGGAGAGTATTTCAGGAAAGACACAGTGATGTGTTCAGGCTCCCAGAAGCCAGGACCCACTTGGTTTGGGGTTGGGCCCGGGGTGCAGAGGAGAAGGTTGTAGAGTACGATGGAAATAAGGGCCTGTGTCCTTAAAGGCAGGCAGACAAATATGGGGTTGATGGGCACACACAAGATCTCCTGAAGATTTCTCAGCAAGGGAATGACATGCTGAAATTGGTGTTTAAGGAAGATGAGTCTGTCAGGTTTTCACAGCGCAAATATTTATTGATGCTTATGAGGTGCCTGTAAGCGACTGAGAATACAAAGCTGGAAAATGCAGCAACTGCCCTTGAGGAGTCTGGCAGAGGGGAATGCAGAATGGGATGAAACAGAGGAGAGAAAGCATTGGGCTGGATTCAAAAAGTGGCAGAGAGAAGTGGGGAGAAAGGAAAGATGACAGAAACATTGCTAAGTAAAAACTAACAGGACTTGGTGGCTGGCTGAATACAATAACTCAAGTAGGGGAACAAATAACAATGACTACACATACCTCGCTTTAGTTCCTGCTCCTTCCTGGGCCCACAGCAAGGACACTTCTTCCAGCCTCCCATGAGGTTGGATGTACCATATAATTGAGTTCTGAGCAAAGATTGTGAACAGAAGTAATGTGCTCCCCATCCACGCCGGGTACATGACACCCTCCCACACATGCTTCTCTGCTCTCCTCCCCCATTCTCCTGATGAAGAGGTTGCTGAGGCTGAAGAGGAGGCCATATCCACAAGACTGAAGGAGCCTGGGTTCCTGAATGGCTACGTGGAGGCCTGCCCACAAAACAGGAACACCACGGAAGCTTTCCATGGCTTACTGTGGTAAGCCACTCACTTTTTGGAGTCATTTGTTTTGGCAGTTAACTTATCCTAAGACCAAAACAATAGTCATGCCACTTTAACAACAAACAAATGTAGGGAGTTGGGATGGGTTTAGAGGAGAAACTAAAAAGTTCAGTGTTTCAGCTACAGTTGTTTTGTTTTGAAGTAATACAAAACTAGACCTAAACTAACTTAAGGGGGGAGAAAGGAGTTATGGACAATGCTTCTCGCTTTAGCATGGCTTTGCAGGAAGTCTTTTCCACAGAGTTATGAGATAGGCTCTGATTGGCCCAACTTAGGTCATGTGCCCATCTGGGAACCAATCAGAAAACCAGGGACTGTGACGCACCTCATTGTGTGTGTGCCAAGTGACAGTGCATTACTTCAATACTGGGAGAAGAGCCAGCTCCACCCGGAGTGAGGGTGAGGGTGATTCTCCAGAGGGAAATCAGGGTACGGACACTATAGAAGGAGAAATGAATGCTGAATATTGAAAAGCAGCAAAAGTGCTTTACTTTCTGCATTGGACGTACCCTCGTTATTTGGAATGTCCAGATGGAGAACACTTCGTAAGTGGTTTGAAATACGAAATTGAAGCCTACGTACAATAGAACTAGACATGCAGTTTAATCCAGGCTGTGCCAATAAGAGAGCTCCTTCCTTTTTTTGACTCCTCAAATTGGAGAAGATTGAAGGTAAAAAAGAGAATTACTTTTGTGAGCCCCATTTTATAATGTGGCTGCACTGTGTCCCTTCCCTGTCCTTCCTAGTGGGTCTTTGAGAAGTTTGGAAAGTAAGGAACGTATTTTAGGGACACAGCTGAGGAACATAAAAGAGACTATGTAATTTTGAAGACTGTACTGTAAACTTCACACTCCATAACCTTTTGTAAAATGCTCGTTCTCAGACTCAGTCAACGTGGGCTGCCGAGGTGGGCTGCACATCTCCAGGGACCAGCTTTCACTGGAATTCAGAGAAACTGAAAATCGTGCCCCTAGAGTTGTACTAGATACCAGCCCTGGATTCAGAAATTCTTCTTCACATAAGAAAAGGTGTGGCCAGGCACGGTGGCTGAAGCCTGTAATCCCAGCACTTTGGGAGGCTGAGGCGAGCAGATCACTTGAGGTCAGGAGTTCAAGACCAGCCTGGCCAACATGGTGAACCCCTGTCTCTACTGAAAATACAAAAATTAGCGGGGCATGGTGGCAAGCGCCTGTAATCCCAGCTACTCAGGTAGCTGAAGCAGGAGAAACACTTGAACCTGGGAGACGGAGGTTGCAATGAACTGAGATCATGCTACTACACTTCAGCCTGGATGACAGAGCGAGACTCTGTCTCAAAAAAGAAAAGAAAAAAAGTCTTTACCTAGGCATAGAGAACCTGGCTATGGTCTGAACTCCACTTCCACAGCCTGGAACATTCAAAAGCCTTCCCATGCTTTTATAAACTGCCTCATCTTACTTCAGGCACTTACTTACTGTGGTATTTATACTTCTGGATCTTATTATGTCCTCTTGATACTCCCTGCCCCTCAATCGCCCTTCCTTCATCTGAGTCTACCATCTTGGTTCTGCCTTCCTTGGATTTCTATGGAAATTTTACTTAACCTAAGCATCCTCTGACCTTAAGAACTTTACTGAAGATTTAGGTTGCCACCAGAGGAAGAATTATATCACATACCAGAGACAGCAAGCAAATTAGTAAAAATCCCCATTATGCTTTTCTGTTCTCCCCACAAATCCCCAGCCCAAAGCTGCTATTTTGATTCTCTCCCATAGAACTTCTGAATCTCTTCCTCCTCCAGCTCTCCTCCAATACCTTCTGTCTAGACTCTCTTTGTACCAGAACCATACCATTTTTATTATCATAGCTTTCTGTCTTCAGATTCAGTCCTGTAAATCTCCCAACTTTGTTCTTTTCTATCTTGACTATTTTAGATCCTTTGGTTTTCCAGGTAAACTTTAGAATCAGTTTGTCAGTTTCACCACACACACACACCAAAAAAATCTGAGGAGAAATGACATCTTAAGAAGATCAAGGCAAGGTGCAGCGGCTTATGCCTGTAATCTCAGCACTTTGGGAGGCTGAGGTGGGTGGATCATTTGAGCCCAGGAATTCAAGACCAGCCTGGGCAACATAGTGAAATTCCATCTTTACCAAAAATAAAAATAATTAACTGGGTATGGTGGCACATGCCCATGGTCCCAGCTACTCGGGAAGCTGAGGTGGGAGGAGTGCTTGATCCCAGGAGGTTGAGGCTGCAGTGAGCCATGATAGTGCCACTGTACTCCAGCCTAGGAGACAGAGTGAGACCCTGTCATGGAAAAAAGAAGATTTAGAGCCATGTGTGGTGGCTCACACCTGTAATCCTAACTACTCAGGAGCCTGAAGTGGGAAAAATTGCTGGAGTCCAGGAGTTTGAGACCAGCCTGGGCAACATAGCAAGAACCCTCTCTCAATGAGTAAAAAAACAAAAAGAAGATCAACTTTCCAATTTGTGAACACAGTATATTTCTCTCCATTTATTTAGGTCTTTTAAATTTTTTCTCAGTAGTATTTTGTCATTTTCAGTGTTCAGAGCATATACATATTTTGCTAAATTTCACCCTATTGCATATTTTTATGCTTCTGTAAGTGGTGCTTTTAAAAAGTCCATTTCTGAAATAGACAGTTCATAGCTATCTATAGAAATAGAATTGATTTTTGCATGTTGACCTTGTATCCTGCAGCCTTGCCAAACAGGATGCAAAATGTCAGTCATTTTGGAAACACTTTGGCAGTTTCTTATGAAGTTAAACATATATTTACCATATGACCCAGCAATTCCACTTTTAGGAAATGGAAATGTATCCTCAGAAAGCTGGTATGTAAATGTTCATAACAACTTTATTCATAATAGCCAAAATTGGAAACAACCCCAATGTCTATCAACAGGTGAGTACCTAAACAAACTGTGATATATCCATACAAAAGAATATTACTCAGCAATAAAAAGGAATTCCTGATACATGCAACAACGTGGATGAATCTCAAAAACATTATGCTGAGGGAAAGAAGCCAGATAAAAGAATAAATATTATATAATTTCATTTATTTAAAACTCTAGAAACTAAAATTTAATATATAATGACAGAAAATAGGGCAGTCTTGCCTGGAACAACAGTTAGGGAGAGGAATTGTCAGAGGTATTTGAACCAGAGCAACTCCATCTTGAATAGAGGCTGCGTAAAATGAGGCTGAGACCTGCTGGGCTGCATTCCCAGATGATTAAGGCATTCTAGGTCACAGAATGAGATAGGATGTCAGCACAAGATACAGGTCATAAAGATCTTGCTAATAAAACAGATTGCAATAAAGCAGCTGGCTAAAACCCACCAAAACTGAGATGACTAGGAGAGTGACCTCTGGGAGTCCACACTGCTACACTCCTACCTGTGCCATAAGTTTACAAACGCCATGGCAATGTCAGGAAGTTACCCTATATGGTCTACAAAGGGGAGGCCTGAATAATCCACCCCTTGTTTAGAATATAATCAAGAAATAACCATAAAAATGGGCAACCAGCAGCCCTCAGGCTGCCCTGTCTATGGAGTAGCCATTCTTTTATTCTTTTACTTTCTTAATACACTTGCTTTCACTTTACGGACCCACCCTGAATTCTTTCTTGTGCGAGATCCAAGAACCCTCTCTTGGGGTCTGGATCAGGACCCCTTTCCGGTAACAGAACGAGTGGGAAAGGACACACGGAATATTTTGCTAAAATATAAATCCCTGTGTCTTGATGATGGTGGTGTTTACACAATTGTTCACTTTAGTCAAAACTCATTGACTTGTGCATGAGAATGGATGCATTCATTGCATGTACATTTGCCCTCAATTAAGCTGGAAACTACTCAGGCTGTCTTTTAGAAAGTAAGAGGTACACATGCACCGAGGAACACATGAACTGCAAGGACGTAGCAAACAGGACAGAAAAGTGAGACTGTCTTTAATCTTCACTAGATTGTTAGCCTCTAGACACAGTGCTGTTTGGTAGAAGTTTCTGCCCTGCCCAATACAGTAGCCACTGGGCACATATGGCTTCTGAGCCCTTTAAATGTGGCTAGTTGTACTGATAAACTTAATTTTAAATTTTACTGAATTTTCATTACATTTAAATTGCCATGTGTGGCTAGTGCTACTATGTTGAACAGCACAGCAAGGGTAGGGAATATATGTCTCATGTCTCTATGGGCCTATTACCTAATCTGGTAGTAGCTACTGAATAAAGGCCAAAAAAGAAAAAAAATAAAATCCAAATAACCTGATGTGCAGTTGTACCAAGTACTGTAGTGAATGGAACATCAGGCATGGGGTCAGTAGACCCCAGATTCAAGTTCCAACTTAGTCCCTTGGTTCCTTTTCTGTTAAAATAGGGCTTTTACTCACTACACATTTCACACTGTCTTTATAAAGCTCAAATGAGAGAAGTAAGCAAAACTACTTAACCTTAAATCACAAAGCTTTGCACAAATGGAAGGTACTGGACTTATCAGCAATGTGGTGGCCACATCTGGCACCAGCGTTTCATTTTAAACTGAAGGCTCAAGAGGGTCGTGCCAAGCTTTCCCGGGGCTCCAGGAAGAGCCTCTGTGCCTGTATACCTTGGTTCCATTTTGTCTTTGACATGCTAATACCACAATCTCCGCGGAGCACGACCACCTGCGCCTCATAAACCTTTCAATTTACAGATACACGTGCGACCTTTCCTATCTTGGAGCCACTTTGCCAGTATTGATCGCTGATTGCAAGGGAGCACGCTTTGCAACTGCATAGGAAATGTTGTTTGCTGCCGCGAAGGTGGTGGCCTGCTAGGATAAAAGAGGTCGTGCTCCCTGCCAGGAAAGGAAGGAGACCCCTGCGGTGAGGGACCATCAAGGCAGATCCGTGATGCGACTTGGAGTCCTCGTTTGCACTCTCCCGCGTTGCAAAGTGGTCCTGTTATCTCCAGGCGCTGCTGACTCCTCCCTCCGCGGCTGCCTTTTGTCTTTGAAGCCGGGGACCGACAATGGATTATTATCTGCGCATGCAGGTGTTGTTAAAGAGAACAATTTGTGAACAATGGCCCTTCCCACGTTGTCCAAACATAACGATTGCTCCGCAGCTGTTATTTGCAGAACTAGGCACCGTTCTCGATGCTGCCGTTGAGCCGCCAGCTGTCCCCGAGCGCGGCTCCCCCGGCACCGCCCACCGCTGACAGCGCGACTGCCCCCACTGCCCCTCAATGTCCCTCACTGTCCCCCGATGCCCGCCGCTGCTTCCCCCAACGTCCCTCGTGCCCACCGCTGCTCCACGACACGTGCTTCTTTTGGCCGCCCTGGCGCTCTCCGCCGCCCCCAGGTGACAAGACCCCCGGGCAGCCAGGCTGTGCCAGGTCTTCCTCCCGTGCGTTGTCCCAGAGTCAAAGCACGCTCCCTGGGAACCTCCTGTCCCATTCAGTATTCTTCGGGGAAAACAGAATGGACCCACGGGGTTTCTTGTGGACCTTGTTTCAAACACGTGACACACATGTCAGGTGTGGATCTCTTTGCCCTGCAAGATCTGGGTGAAATTGTCTTGAATCCACCAATTCTGCAGTCTAGGAATGTCCGAAACTCCTCCTCGCTCCCCTACCCCTGAATCGTGCCAATTCCCAGGCCCTGCATCTGCCTGTGATTCTTTCTTTAGTTTCCCCACCGACCCTAATGCAAAATGCAGCCCTTTCACTGGTTCTCAAAATCTGCTGCCATGAAGCAGTTCCTGAGAGATGTCACCGAAAACAAGGAGAGGGTTTCCACCCAGAGAGGACACCTCTTGACCGACACTTTCAGCTACTCTCCCCACTCCCTTCTCCTCCCTACATCCCTTGTTTCACCCAGGAGAAGAAATTCCTCTCCCCGTTACACAGTGCTACTCACTAGTCTCCAGGCCCTTCCCCCAAGCCTCACTACCCAATTCCTACCAAGGGTTTTCCAAGTGCCAGGGCTCCCTCTTCTTCAAGGAAGAAGCACTGTTTTATTCCCGCTACAAAGACCTTCAGTTCCCACTGGTGTCCTGCTGGCGCCAGAAT
Organism: Macaca mulatta; assembly: GCF_049350105.2. Classification (NCBI taxonomy): domain Eukaryota; kingdom Metazoa; phylum Chordata; class Mammalia; order Primates; family Cercopithecidae; genus Macaca; species Macaca mulatta. Next base: position 77,162,437 of record NC_133417.1, on the reverse strand, counting down.
GTCTGCTGGGCTGCCAGCTTCTCAAAAAGTTCACTGGCCTGCTGCACTCTGTTTTCTCACTTAGGGACAATTCACATACAGTGGATGGTGAGCTACCAAGGAGCAGAATTTCATGACAGCGTTCAGTCCTGGATGTCCAACAACAACCTAAAAACGTCAGCTGCAAAATCTTGCAGGATGCAGTAGCCATGCTTGTGGCAGCAACACATAGATTGACATACTTATAACACCGAATTAAAGCCGCCATAACCTTTTCCCAAATCCCTGAAAGGTGACTTCAGTCTTCCTTAAGCCTGTCCATGAATCTGTGTACCCAATTGAGGATTAGACATGAGCATATTGTATTTCTTAGGTTAAATACTATCAATACCTTATGGTAAAGAACATTTTGACTCTGAGATGAAAATATTTCTTAAATTTATTCAGATATCAATTTCTAAGACCTCTACTGTGCTCCAGTAGGGAGCCACAAAATAAATTGAACAGTCCCAGACCTCTTCCTCACCCCATTTTATGCTAATAACATACTCTAAAATAACCAGTCATATCTTTTATGGGATAACCTTGGGTCTACTTTCCTAATTTTTAGTTAAATAAAATGCATATAGTATAAACATGAAACACCCTGCAATTCCTTGTCCCCTCACTTTAAACCAAGAAAGGAGACAAAGACCAATCAAAAAAATTGTTTAAACTATGTCTTTGGTAACATTTCCTGGTTTGTTTTGGATTAAGGGTCTGAAAGGAAAACAAATGAAGAGAAAGTGTAAATCAGCTTCCCAAAGAGAACAATGAGAATTCCAGAGATTTGCATTTCTCAGGACACTTGAGAATTATTTCCACTGCCCCCGCATTCCATAACACCAGGGCAGCCATGCGGATTCACACAGGACTTGGCTTCATGAACGCAAGGTAAACCATCAGATTCAAGCTGGTCCACTCCACCAACTACCGCGTGTGGTTGCTTGGAACAGCAACAAGCCAACGCCTGCACTAGCCTTTAGGCTGGTCAAGTGGCTGCCCGCCCAGGCACTGTCTCTGAAGTAGGGTTAGAATGTCACAGTCCGCCCTGGGAAGACAGGGGTCCTGTGCATGTTGACAAGCTCAGTGAAAGGAGGCAAACCACTTGCCTCAGCACCACATTAGGCTGGGGAAGTATAAACTGGAAACCATGCAAATATTTATCTTCAGGGACCTCCAAGAGACCTCTGGGAGAAGGAAAATAAATCTCTACATGTGTTTACTCATAATGATTCCAACAGGCCCATCTAAAAACGAGTCCAGCATTTCATTAAACAGACTTCTTCAATGGTCACTGAGCTGTGTAAATACAATATAAATAAAGGCACAGATCCTCTTTTCTGGCTGGCTGGAGGTGTCCAGTTTGGATACACAATCCCCTTCTCCAAAACCGATCCCTTCTCTGAGGGCCCAGAAAGCAAGGAGTATACTGAAGGATGTTGTTTTCCTTTCCAGTAGGGTTATTTGTGGAGACCCTTTCATTTTGAAGGCATCTATGCTCATTTTTACAGTTTTGGAGAAACAGAAATTTGAAAAAAGGGCAAAAGTCCTGTGTGAAGAATTTAGTACACTTCATGATCACCTTTGATCTGTCAAGAAAGGTGCTCGGATTAGTAAGCCTAAGAACATGGTGAAAAATGACTTCCAAATGGTCTCCTTCCTCATCTGCTGGAACAACAAAGCTAATGTTGGACTCAAGCCTGACAACAAGAAGGAAAAGAGCATGACCTCAGGACATCCTCCTGTGGCAAGGGCCCCAGGTGATGCTGAGAAAGCACTTGCTTTTGGAAAAGGCCCCAGCACGTACACACACACACATACATACACACACACATACACACACACACACACACACACACACTCTCCTTCCACACAATGACTCGGTGTAAAGAAAGCAGGAAAATCGCTCTCCAGGCTAAAGATTCCCCCCCTGCTTGTTATTAGTCACCTTTCCCTCCTCCCAACTCTTACTGGCAGCTAGGCCAGGCAATGACTCAGGAGGGCAGGCGGCAGGAGAAGCTGCTTCAGCACCATGGCTTAAAAAACACCAAGGCCCTTTCAAGTGTATTTCACTCACAGATTTACTAATCTAGTCACCTAGGGAGAGAAGAAGGGAGCCAAGGAGAGGTGCAGGTGTGTGTTTGGGACAAGGTGGGAAAGGAGGGCATTTGGGCCATGGTTAGTGGGAAAATGATAGCCCCTGCTTTCCTAAAGATGGCTCATGGAAACCAGGAAGGAATCATTCAGATAACCTCTGCAGGTTTCGCCATGAGCCATTCTGCTATGGGCGACTCTTCTGCCTCCAATACAGCTCTGATATCACTGGTAAAATGAAGGCCCTCTAGCATCACACATTACCTACTGGAGGAGGATGTCAGCAGGTCATGGAGTATAACAGGTTCTCCAGGTGAAAGGGACAGATGGGAGCAACATGAAATTCAGACCTAGGCCAACCGTGAGAGCTGAGTGCCAGGACGCACCAAAGTCAGGCAGAGGGAAAAGGGAAGACAATGACAAACCTCTGTGCCCCAGGACTCCGTGTTCAAGATTTCTCCCTGAACATGGTGGGCCATTTCTTTGAGTATGATGTCTAATTTGGCCATCTTGACAGATGGTGTAAGTCCAAGGGAAACCTCACCTAGCACCGTCTGATGGAGTTTGAGGGTGGCACTTGTAACTGTCCTGCTCTTCTTCGTCTTTGTGCATTCAGCAAACTGCCTCTCCCATCTGGGTTCACTACTCAGAGACCAGGCCAAAAACAGCTTGTTCCCTGCTAACCCTCCACTAATCACATCACAGACCTCCAAGTGCTCCCCACCCTGAACCTTGCCTGTCCTTTCCTGTCAGAGCAGGCTGCTCACACCCAGCCACAATGATGTGATTGCAGCAGAGCAGCTCCTTAAGTGGAACACTGGGGAGGATAACACCCTGCCTGAGATTCTCAACACTCAATCACACACTCCCCAGCCCTGATGTTCTATACAGCACTTCCATTAGCATGATTTGCGACTGACTTATTAACCAAACCCCACTGCCTCTGGCTGGTATTCAGGCCCAAATACAAAGGAATGAGTAAAAGCTGTTTTCTCCCCAGCAGTATCTCGCCTCCTTGGCAGGTGGCAGAGGATGATGTATGGAATAGCTGGCATCTCCTCCTCCTCCTTGGAAAGGAATTCAGCACACAACACTGCTGTCAGCCAACCCACCAGCCAGCTGACTCTCTGGGGGCAGCGGTAGGCTGAGCAGCAAGGCTGGATGCAGCTGCCAGGTAAAGGAATAGGCCGATGAGGCCGAGGGACCTGCACTGGCACTGCCTCTCCCAGGGTCTGAATTCCTGGGCAGCCTCAGCCTCTACGGCCCACAGCCTATGCACCAGCCCCCTAAACAAGCCTCCCCCATCCTCATGTGTAATCAATTATGTGAAAATCTCACTGGAACTTTCTTTTAACGTCCTTTCTAAAAGCCTATCCATTCCATTAAATCTGCCCTTTAATCTACCCATGCTTCCTTTATTGCAATACATACATCAACACATTCCATGAGGCACAGAGCTCTCTATTGAATATTAACAGTACCTTTTTGTAAATGCTGACACGTCCAGAATGGCTTCTGTATTTATGTGTGTTCTTACACAGTCTGTGCTCCAAAGACTTCGGGGGCTCCTGCCAGGAGAGGCTGCTCACGCTTGGTCTCTCAAGTACTTCTCATCTGGCCCAGTGGTGGCTCCCAAGATCTTTACTCAGGGACCTGGGGCTGCAGTCTGACTGGGGGCTTAGGGGCTTGTCTGAAGCTGGCTTTGCAGAGCAAGCACGCTGCGTGTACTGAGATTTAATGTTGATATGTAGAGGTTTAGAGTAGAAAGTCACAAAATAAAGAGGAGCCCAAAACCCTTCCCCCATCTTGGAGCTGCAGCCAATAAGGTCCAGTGTAGCCATTGATTATGGTGCCAGGAAACCCCAGAGTCCTTCTAGAAGGAGCCTCAGAGGCCAGCCAGCTCTCTGTCAAAAAGGAGGCATGTAAGATATTCTATTTCAATGGGCAAGTGGCAAGATTTAAAAGACAAAATGAGCATGTAGGCGGCATGGAGTGGCTAGAACTCACACGTTGATGAGGCAGTAAGCACTGTCATTAATTCAGCTTGTACCAAATAACACACACTATATAAAAGCCTTGACTATACTAGCTCATTTAGCCCTCAGCACAACCTTGTGAGGTAAGCATCACTAGCAACCCCATTTCAGAGACCAGAAAACTCAGCTCTTGTTCCAAGATCCAACAAGTGCTGGTCCCAGGCTTTGAAACCAGGTCTGTCTGGCTATAAAGTTTCCCTTATCATTACATCCTTCAGATCTCCCCGTTACACTAAACTTCACACAGGATTTCTGATTTCACTCCCTGCTATCAGCCCTCAAAACAACATTTTGGTGCCCCCACCCCCTTAGCTGGAAGCATGACAGCAGACATTATAGGAAAGTGGCTAGCACAGATGACAGCATGCCAGGCCACCAGACAACTGGTCAAAGCGACTGGAGCTGGTCCTCCAAGAAGGAAAGGTTGATGGTAAAGGCTGGATCCTCCCAGGCAATTTCCCATTGCCTGATGATGAAGAAATGCGAGGGTGCTCTTAATCAGGTTATTGGCTCCTTTCTGATTCCAAACAGCTTTCTGTAATTTAGCAGACTTCTCAGGAAGGCAGCTCCTTGGTGCCACTTTCTTATCACAAGCCATCATCAGAAACTGCCAGGAAATAAACCCTACTATCATCCTGGCATTTGCTACCTCACCCCAGCTCAGGTCACCTGGCCCCACGAAACTAGTGTTGCCAGATTCAGCCAAAACAAAACAGAACAAGACCCAAGTTAAATTCAAATTTCAGATAAACAATGGATTTTTTTTTTTGTAGTACAAGTATGTCACATGCAATCTTGTGAATGCTTATTCTAAAATATTACTTGTTGATTACCTGAAATTCAGATTTAACCAGGGTCCTGTATTTTACCCGGTAACCCCTATAAGGACCCCCAATATAGCACTTCTCTCTTCAAAAAACAAGTGTTCTAGTGAAGGTCAGAAACTATTACACAGAAGGTATTTAGGATTTAACAAGCCACCTAGGCCCCTAATTAAGACCCAGGGAAAGTAAGTATGCACTTCTAAAGCCCTTGCTTGGGGCTTGGTGAGAGCATCCTCCCACCAGGAGGAGCCTGGGCTAAACCCTAATTACCCCCAAGAAATTCAAATGTGTCCACATCACGTTGATCTCTGTGGTTGCAAATTCACAGTTCCTTTCTTCATTCCTGTTCACAGGTAAGTCTCCATGTAACACACTTCTCAGATGGAGACAGGGAAAACCCTTCCCTCTCCCACCAGCAGCATATTTTGAACCAAGGAACTAAAATCTCCTCCAGCTGGAACTCCTCTTTCACAAAGATTTGCTTGAGGGAGCAGATGGGAAGAATGGCAGTTACGTGGCCAAAAATATTACACTAAATGCCAGAGCAAGTTCACACTTGTAAACACCAACTCTGTCCAATGTTTTCATTTTTCAAGTGTGAGCATGTTGCTGAAATCTAGATGCCATTTAAAAACAAAGTTCTGAAAGCAGTAAGCGTGTTTCCCTGGCACCAAATTCTTTCCCTTCCTCCCTGCTCTACAGAGAAACAAACCTCACAATGTTCCCAGCTTGCCTTCTTTTTTTTCTGAGACAAGGTCTCACTCTGTCACCCAGGCTGGAGTGCAATGGCAAGATCCTGGGTCACTGCAGTCTTAACCTCCTAGTCTCAAGCAGTCTCCCTGCCTTGGCCTCCCGACTAGCCGGGACTACAGGTACATACCATCACACCCAGGTCACTTTTTAGTTTTTGTAGAGATGGGGGTCCCACTTTGTTGTTGCCCAGGCTGGTCTCAAAGTCCCATCCTCAGGCAATCCTCCCATCTCAGCTTCCCAAAGTGTCGGGAGTACAGGTGTAAGCTCTTATCTACCTGGCTCTTATCTCTAAGAACATCCACACCACATACCCACAAAAGGCAACACTTGATTTTGCAAGAACTTAGGGCCAACAGCCTGAACCTGGTTTCCTCTGGACAAGCCAAAACTCCCCAGGCTACCTACATCTGTAAAAGACAGCCCCCTCTAGTTTCCTAACAGATTGGTTTCGTTAGTTTGAGTTCCAGTGTTGGGGGAAAGTCCTGGTGACCTGAAAACTTGGATGACTCTGGAGGCAGTTACAGTTACTCTTATCCGGGCCCAGGACCAGTGATTCTCAAGCAAGGGAACCTGCCTCTCCTGCCAAGAGGAGCTGGTATGAGATTATCCAAAATGATGTTTCATTTGAAAAAGTGTAATTAATATACCATTTTATATTTGGAAAACCAAACACCTATTGCTTTTGCAGTACCAACTATGGAAGCAAAAGCTCAGTTCTTGGAATTTACAAGAATCAATTTTTCACATTTTATAAGAGCAATAATAGCTAATATTTGAGAGCTACCTTATGCCAGGCACTATGCTAAACTCTCTACATTGCATGACCTCGCTTACTCTCCTCAGCCATCCCCTGAGGTAATCTATTATTCCATTGCTCGAGTTAGGGAAGCAAAGGCATGTCCCAGTATGGGGTAGAGCAGCAACTGGAATCGAAGCACTCTAACTCCAGGATCAAACCCTAAATCACCAAATACCATGTCCAAGGATGAGGACCTCTGGTGTGGCCAAATTCACGGTCAGTCATCGCCTCAGATACCACTGGCTTTCTGTCCCGCCGCAGGGCCCTGAGTCTATAGTGGGAATTAGAAAAAACAATGATAGAGTTATTGGGCCGGGCTCGGTGGCTCAAGCCTGTAATCCCAGCACTTTGGGATGCCAAGGCAGGCGGATTACCTGAGGTCAGGAATTCGAGACCAGCCTGGCCAATATGGCAAAACCCCATCTCTACTAAAAATACAAAAATAGCCAGGTGTGGTGGCGGGTGCCTGTAATCCCAGCCACTAGAGAGGCTGAGGCAGGAGAATTTCTTGAACCCAGGAGGTGGAGGTTGCAGTGAGCTGAGATCACACCATTGCACTCCAGCCTAGGAAACAGACTCTGTCTCAAAAAAAAAAAAAAAAAAAAAAAAAAAAAAACTATTACTTTGCCATTTCCAATAGTCTGGTAGACTGTACACATGCTGCAGGGTGTTGATAGGACAACACAAATAAAATCATATGCCGATATGGCTCTTGTTAAATCCTTGCCAAAGAAAGAAACTTTTCAGGGAAGTCCAGGAAAATTCAATTTTAATGAAAAACCTGCAGCCACTGAAAGAAATCAGGATGAGACACATTAAATTAGTGACTTGAATGAAGTAGATACTAAACAAATGTTGTTCAGCTGAACTGGGATAACTTTAAAGAATGTTTATTACTCCCCACCCCCTCCACCCAGGTGAACCTTAAAATGTCATTCATTCACTAGACAAGCATTAGCTGAGTTCTGCCACTAGCCATCACCCGGGGCATGGTGGTAGACACAATGATGAAGCAAGGGCCAATCTGACAACTGAGAACATTACAATGTATTGAAGAAATCTGTATACTTTCAAAAGACAAACACAGGGGTGTTGGTTTTCTATTGCTGTGCAACAAGTTACCACAAACTTCTCATCTCACAGTTCTGTAGGCCAGAAGTCCAGGCACAGAACAGGGTTCTCTGCTCACCTGGTATCTGGGGCTCGGAGTCCTTGCCTAAGCTCACTGGTTATTGGCAGAATTTACTTTCTTGTAAGACTGGGGTCCAGCTCTCAGCTCCCAGAGAGCCATCCACATTCATTGCCATGTGGCCTCTACCTTCAAATCAACAATTCCATGTCAAATCCTTCTTTTGTTTCAAATCTCTGACTTTGTTTTTTGGAATGAGCCAGAGAAAACTCTCTGCTTTTAGAGGGCTTGACTGATGAGGTCAAGTCCACCAGGATACTCTTCCTTCTACCATCTCATAGAATACAATCATGATATCATCATACTCACAGGTACTTCCCACACTCAGGGAGAGGAGACTACATACTGGGGTGGGTCATTGGGGGTCATCTGAGAATTCTGCCTGCCACAGCATGTAAACATTTATGGGAAAATAGTGTCTTCTCAACCATTGTTGTCGGCAGCCCCTAAGGGGCTACTGAGACACAAGGAAAACAAGGATACCTGACATCCTATAGTGATCGAGGAAGAACTGTCCTGGACAAATTATAGGCTCATAGGACGCTCACTGAGAAACAGCCACAAAATGAAACAGAAAGAATCTTAATATTTAATAGAATGCCCAGAGCCCTTCTTTGAGTAGCAAAAGATCCATTAAAGACCGGTATAGCTCCTCTTTTATACTGGGAGATCCTTCCCCTACCCACCACAGCCAGACCCAAGATAGAAACCAAATGCTAAGCCACATGACACAGGAAGCCCAGTAACTCCCTGAAACTGGACTAGACTCCTTGCTAAAGGTGGAACTGTTTCTTTTCTTAATGTAATTTCAGATTTAATTATTCACCAACCTCATCCCCAACTAGCATCTGTCCTTGGAAGATGCCTAAATTGAACAAGTCAACTAATGCAGGGATCAGACAGATTACTGTTCCCACTGGTGGCTCTGCTAAGGGAAAACTGGATCTTGGGTTTTTCCTCTTGGATTTAGCACACTGTCATAAGGACTGGGGGACAGGGGAGGCTGTCTTGAGGATGTTTTTCCTGTGGAGGAAGAGAGATTTTTGGTAGAGAGGGAGCAAAGAGCAGCAGCACAAGGTCCTTCCCACCTGGAGGCTTTTGAGCAATTGAGCAGGGTCTAGAAGGATGGGATGTTCCAGATAACACAGGGAGAAGATTGGCAATGAAGGGAAGGGGAGTAGCTTGAAAGGGCAGCAACAGTGGAGCAGGTGACTTCCTTAAAATGTGAAAGCTGGTCAGATGCAGTGGCTCACACCTGTAATAGCAGCACTTTGGGAGGCTGAGGCAGGAGGATCACTTGAGCCCAGGAGTTTGAGACCAGCCCGGGCAGAAAGTAAAAATAAATTACCCAGGCATGGTAGCACAGGCCTGTGGTCCTAGCTACTCTGGAGGCTGAGATGAGAGAATTGCTTGAGGTGAGAGAATTGCTTGAGCCTACGGTGACCTGTGATCATGCCACTGCACTCCAGCCTGGGTGACAAAGACAGACCTTGCCTCAAAAAAATATTTAAAAATATAAAACTTGGGAGCTGGAACTTGTTTGTAGGCTGAGGACTCAGTGGAGAAGGAAAGAATGAAAACACGAGACTAAAGAGACAGAGAAAAGGGACTCTGCAAGGTCCAAAAGAGGTGTGGTGGGAGGTGACAGAAGATACAGAGGAAAATACTAACTACGTAAAGAAGACGGACACTTCTGCTCCTCAGATATGAGGAGGGGAGAGGAAATAGGTAAAAACAGATTTTCAGGTGGGTAGAAAGAAAGCCATCAGGTCAGGTGGCCTCACTCTCGGTAACTGGAAGACAAGGTCCGCTGACAGGGAAGGTTTAAAGATGAGAAGTGGATCTTACTCATTTAGAAAGTTTTAGATAGATAGATAGATAGATAGATAGATAGATAGATAGATGATTGATAGATAGATAGATAGATAGATGATTGATAGATAGATAGATAGATGATTGATAGATAGATAGATGATTGATAGATAGAGAGATAGATAGATGATAGATAGATAGATAGATAGATGGATGATAGATAGATAGATAGATAGATAGATGATTGATAGATAGATAGATGATAGATAGATAGATAGATGATTGATAGATAGATGATAGATAGATAGATGGATGATAGATAGATAGATAGATAGATAGATAAATAGATAGATAGATAGATAGATGATTGATAGATAGAGAGATAGATAGATGATAGATAGATAGATAGATAGATAGATAAATAGATAGATAGATAGATAGATGATTGATAGATAGATAGATGATAGATAGATAGATAGATGATTGATAGATAGATGATAGATAGATAGATGGATGATAGATAGATAGATAGATAGATAAATAGATAGATAAATAGATAGATAGATAGATAGATAGACAGACAGACAGATAGATAGATAGATAGATAGATAGATGATAGATAGATAGATGATTGATTGATAGATAGATGATTGATTGATAGATAGATAGATAGATAGATGATAGATAGATAGATGATTGATTGATAGATAGATGATTGATTGATAGATAGATAGATAGATAGATAGATAGATAGATAGATGATAGATAGATAGATGATAGATAGATAGATGGAGGAAGAGAGGGAGAGACAGGGAGAGAGGGAGACAGAGTCTTTCTCTGTCACCCAGGCTAGAGTGCAATGGCACGGTCTCAGCTCACGGCAACCTCCACCTCCCAGCTTCAAGCAATTCTCCTGCCACAGCCTCCCAAGTAGCTGGGACTACAGGCACCTGCCACCATGCCTGGCTAATTTTTTTGTATTTTTAGTAGAGACAGGATTTCACGCTGGCCAGGCTAGTCTCGAACTGCTGACCTCATGATCTGCCCACCTTGGCCTTCCAAAGTGCTGGGATTACAGGCGTGAGCCACCATGCCCAGTCCCAATATTTTTTCTAAATAAAGTTATTCCTGCTGTGGTGGGGGCTGAGATGGGGAAAAGCTTTAGGAAATAAGATTAGAAATTAAAAGGAGCAAAAGCATCCATAACTAAGGAAAAGAACTAACCTTCGTTGAATCATTAGCATTAAAACCAAGGCATTTATCCAAAAGGAAATGGAAACCGAACAGAAACGTTTCTTAAGGGTGCAGGAAAGAGGTGCGAGGTAGCCGGTGGTTCCAAGGTCCAGGATAGTCAATCCTCTACCCCCCAGAACTTTCTGGGAGGAAACTGTGTCTTCTCGGTTGAAGTGGTGAGGGTGGCCCCCACCAGAACTTGACGGGAAGCTAGTTGTGTTTATTCCATTTTTCTTCCTGTGTGTCTGTCACCAGCCAGGTGTTTCTAGAAAGAGATTACAGTCTTCGGCCCGTATTACCAATACACTAGCTCAGCCAATTGCAGGGAGGGCTGGTTGTCTTGTATTCACCTTTTGAAGGAAATGTTACAAGTTTTAAAAGAAAAAACAGCCATTTAGTCTCTGGTAAATGCAAACATTTCCTAACATACCAAGGCTATCTGCAGAAAGTACAGAGCCTGGGGAAATTCTGCCTAATGAAATCAGTTTTTCCCAAGTGAGTAGCTATAGCAAAAGGAGGGCAAATGTTTAGCCCCGTTCTGGTCAATTATGATGTCCAGTGTCTTTTCTTTTCTTTTCTTTTCTTTTCTTTTCTTTTCTTTTTTTTTTTTCAGAGACAGGGTCTCACTCTGTCGCCCAGGCTGGAGTTCAGTGGCATGATCATAACTCACTGCAACCTCAAACTCCCAAGTAGCTAAGACTACAGGTGCACACCACCATGTCTGGCTAATTATTAAATTTTTTACAGAGACAGGGTCTCGCTATGTTGCCTAAGCTAGTCTCAAACTCCTGGCCTCAAGTGATCCTCTCCCCTTGGCCTCCCAAAGTGCTGGGATTACAGGTGTGAGCCACGGTGCCCTGGCTAATTTCCGCTTTTGTCAAGAGAACATACAATCCTATCATCCCTCACACAATCCTTGGCCTTGAATCTTTAGTTCTGTCTGACAAACTAGATCTTACTGTAACTTGGGAATGGACCTTTGGTTACGCTTTTTTTGTAACAGCTCAAAGACATTTCTGTTTAACTGATTTGGGTCAGCTGTGTATCATTATTTAGTGGGAATTGATGGGTAAAGATGGCATTTTTGCAAATGAATGGATAAACTTTTGATGCACTAAATTTATTTATTTATTATTTTTCCACAGGTTATTGGGGGTACATGGGGCATTTGGTTACTTGAGTAAGTTCTTTTTCTCTTTTTTTTTTTTTTTTTTTTTTTGAGACAGAGTCTCGCTCTGTTGCCCAGGCTGGAGTACAGTGGCACGATCTTGGCTCACTGCAATCTCTGCCTCCCAGGTTCAAGCAATTCACCTGCCTCAGCCTCCCAAGTAGCTGGGACCACAGCACGTGCCACCCAGCCAATTTTTGTATTTTTAGTAGAGACAGGGTTTTGCCATGTTGGCCAGGCTGGTCTCGAACTCCTGACTTCAAGTGATCCACCCGCCTTGGCCTCCCAAAGTGCTGGGATTACAGGCATGAGCCACTGCACATGGCCTGGTTACATGAGTAAGTTCTTTAGTGGTGATTTGTGAGATTTTGGTGCACCCATCACCCAAGCAGTATACACTATACCCTATTGGTAGTCTTCAATCCCTCGCCCCCTCCCATGCTTCCCAAGTCCACAAAGTCCACTGTATCATTCTTATGCCTTTGCATCCTCATAGCTTAGCTCCCACATATCAGTGAGAATATATGATGTTTGGTTTTCCATTCCTGAGTTACTTCTCTTAGAGTAATAGTCTCCAATCTCATCCAGGTCACTGCAAATGCTGTTAATTCATTCCTTTTTATGTAGATGCACTAAATTTTAAAAATGAGTTACATATGTGCAATGGTGTTATGTATAACCAATAATGTTTGATATATTGCATGTATTTCAAATGAAAGTTGGTTATATCCATCAAACCATGTAAAAAGGGTGATGTGCAACTTGAAGCAAGTACCAAGATTTAGCAGACAATGACAAGATCAAACAGCAATTTAGAAAGAGAGAGATACGAAGAAATATATTTTTGATGGATTCCATTTCTAAAGCCATCTAAGCAAAATCTAGGTCAACTTTTCACAAAACCCCACGGAAGGTAAGTCACATTGAGAGGCTAGCTGGCAGGCCTCTAGCATGTAGACATATATTATGGTTCAGGAATATTAAAGAAATGTACTACTCAGCAAGAATACCCATAACTCTCCTATAGAAGAGAACACTGAACATATTTAAGGCCATTTGGACAGCTCAGAGCAAAATAAGAGAAATCCTGGTACCATTGGGCTTAGAGCTATCTTCCTTCTTCTAAACAAAAGGCATGGAAAAAGGAAAAATATTTCTCCTTTGTACTTTATCCCCAGAGAAGACACTGATGTGGTTTGCTTCCCCCTTCCCTCCCCACACTGGGTTAGGTGGTTATGAAAAGCAGAGCTCACCTGGAAAGATTGGCACTGCGTTGGCTCAGAGACAGCCTGAGTGGAGCGCATGAGATGAGAGTGCCCACCAGAGCAGGAACAGGTGACCAGCCATTCCATTTGCTCAGGACTGCGGAGTTTCCTGGGACGTGGAACTCAGTACTAAAACCAAGAGATGAGTTTAACTTCTTTGAGCCTTGGGTTTCTCATGTGTTAAATGGGATAATAGTGGTGCCTACATTTTAAATGATACAATACATATAAAGCACTAACTAGGAGCTTATTAATTGCTTATTAATTCTATGGCTTAGGCTGGAGGGCAGTGGCGTGACATCTCAGCTCACTGCAACCTCCGCTTCTCAGGTTCGAGCAATGCCACAGCCTCCCAAGTAGCTGGGATTACAGCCGTGTGCCACCACACCCGGCTAATTTTTGTATTTTTAGTAGAGACAGGGTTTCACCATGTTGGCCAGCCTGGTCTCAAACTCCTGACCTCAAATGATCCGCCCGCCTCAGCCTCCCAAAGTGCTGGGATTACAAGCGTGAGCCACCGTGCCTGGCCACTAGGAGGTTAAAAAGCATTAGCTACTGTATTGCTATTAATCTTTAATCTTTGCCCACATTCCAAATTATTTCAGATAAATACCCAGTAGTTCAATTTTGAGTCTAACGGCATCCACATTTTTGAGACTTATAATTACCAAACTATCCCATATACACAAAAGTGTAAATTGAGAGTATCATACAAAGCGTCTACTCTAAAAGATGCCTCTATCCATTTTCTCAAACCCTTAGTCATGTCGTATTTTTGCATCTTAAATTATTGTATTTTTGATACACATAGCAGAACGAGCTGTAAAATTTGAAAATTAAGCATATTTCTCCAAGTAGTATATTTGTAAAATGTAATCAAATTTGTAATTTATTTATGATTTATACACTAACTGAAAATAAATGAGGTAGTGCAGAATAAAAGCATGACAGACACTTACACGTATAAGGAAAAAAAAATCTTAATACTTGAGAAGAGAGTGTTAGCTATACTGGGAAGACATAAGGTGGTCATTAATTTCAGCTCTGAGCTTCCTAGCAACAAAAGTAAAAATAGAAGCATATTTCCCATTCTAAAATAAAAGGGAAGCACATAAGTTTATCTAGAAATAAATATCTTCCTGTTGCTAACTTCTAAGAAGAATTGCCATGCATTTCCTTATGTAACAGGCACCAAGTAACATAACAGAGTATACTTTGGGCCAAACTTTCTGAAGATATAAAACTTTCCATATGACCATTTCTTCTAAAGGCCCTTGAGAAAAGGCAAAGACATTAGATCTAGTATTTCAGTGAAGACAAATCTTTTGATTCTAACATAAACCAGATATATTGTTTTTAGGTGATTCCAATTTTGATGTTTCCAAAACATGAGCTAAATCATGGCAGTCATTAGTGCTGTTTACCGAATACTTCTAGTTTCCTCATTTCCAGAAACATGTCAAGATTTGTGCTTCTCTGCCCTCTTAGGTGAAACCATGTGGCATTCTGTGGCCAACAAAAGGCGATCATCAGCAATACGTGGAGTTACCAGTTGGAAGCTTTAAAGCCAGGGTACATTTTGCCATAACATTTATCAAAGATGCTTAACAAGTTTCTTAGCTATGGCACCTAAAACATAAGCAACCAAATTAAAAATAAACTGAACTTTGTAAAAATTAAAAACTTCTGTGCATCAGAGGACACTATCAAGAAAGTGAAAAGACAGCCTACAGAAAGAATTTTCAAATCATGTCTGATAAGGATCTACCATCCAGAACATATGTATATTTTTTAAAATCTCACAACTTAACCCAATTAAAAAATAAACAAGAGGATCTGAATGGTGATTTCTCCCAAGAAAATATATAAATGGTCAATAAGCACATGAAAAGTTGTTTAACATCATTAGTCATTAGGGAAATGCAAATCAAAACCACACTTACTAAGATGGCTATAAACAAAAAGGACAAAAACAGCTATCGGAGAGGATATAGGGAAATTAGAGCCTTTATGCATTGCTGATGTAAAACAGTGCAGCCAATGTAGAAAACAGTTTGGCAGTTCCTCAAAAGTTGAATTATCTTATGACTCAGCAGTTTCACCCCAGGTATGTACCCAAGAGAATTAAGAACATAAGTTTGCACAAAATGTACACATAAATGTTCATAGCAGCATTATTCACAATAGCCAAAAGGTAGAAACAAACCAAATGTCCATCAATTGATAAATAAGGATAAACAAAATGTGGTGCATCAATAAGATGAAATATTATTTAGCAATATAAAAGGAATGAAGTCCTCATCCAAGGTATAACATAGATGAGCCTTGGGCTGGGTGCAGTGGCTCACGCCTGTAATCCCAGCACTCTGGGAGGCCAAGGCAGGTGGATCACCTGAGGTCAGTTCGAGACCAGCCTGGCCAACATGGTGAAACCTACTGAAAATACGAAAATTAGCTGGGCGTGGTGGTGCATGCCTGTAATCCCAGCTACTGGGGAGGCTGAGGCAGGAGAATTGCTTGAACCTGGGAGGCAAACGTTGCTGTGAGTTGAGATCACTCCACTGCACTCCAGGTTGGGCAACAGAGCAAGACTCTGTCTCAAAAAACAAAACAACACATAGATGAGCCTTGAAACCATTATTCTAGGTGGAAAAAGCCAGACATAAGAGGCCAGGTGTTGTATGCTTTCATTTATGTGAAATATCCAGAATAGGTAAATCCACAGAGACAGAAAGCAAATTAGTGGTTGCTAGGGGTTAGGGAGTAGGGAAAATAGAGAGTAACTGCTAGTAGCCACAGGGCTTCCTTTCAGGATGACAAAAATGTTCTCGAATTAGACGGTGGTGAGAGATTAGATTGTACACCTATGTGAATATACTAAGCAACACTGAATTATACACTTCATAGTGGTATATTGTGATTATGTGTGGATTATATTTCAATGCAATATTTTTTAAAAGAATGTTCAAGTCAAAATGAAGCCTCAGTCAGCCTGGGTCGCTGAGTGACCTCAATTAGCAAAATTCCCTCAACTGCTATTGAGTAAAGTAACTGAAATTTGTTTGTATATTGCTATATAAGTTATCCTATCCTTACTAATACCAAAACAGATTCCTTTAAAAAAAAAAAAAAAAAACAAATTTTATAGACCCCAAAGTTAATTTAAATTATTTTCATTATATATTACTCAAATATATGCAAATAGAAATTTCAGTGTAAGGTCTTTAGGCTTAGATATACAAGTAGTAATAAAGTCAAAATAACCTTACAGGCCAGGCGCGGTGGCTCACACCTGTAATCTCAGCACTTTGGGAGGCCAAGGCAGGTGGATCACGAGGTCAGGAGATCGAGACCATCCTGGCTAACACGGTGAAACCCCGTCTCCACTAAAAATACAAAAAATTAGCCGGGAGTGGTGGCGGGCGCCTGTAGTGGTGGTGGGCGCCTGTAGTCCCAGCTACTCAGGAGGCTGAGGCAGGAGAATGGCGTGAACCTGGGAGGCGGAGCTTGCAGTGAACCGAGATCATGCCACTGCAGTCCAGCCTGGGCGACAGAGTGAGACTCCATCTCAAATAAATAAATAAATTAATTAATTAATTAAAAATAAAAATAAAAAATAACCTTACAAATTAAACATATTCAAAACTGCAAAATCAATAAAATCAAGCTACAAACATTAAATTGGTATGGGAAATGATGCTATTTGCTGAAACCAAATCACACTTGCAAAAACATTGATATCTATGGCACAGGTCACTCATGTTTGACATGCATATAGCATCAAACTAGGTGATGCCTCAGTTTTCCATCACTTTCCTAGGTTCAAACACCTGCAACAACATTATTCACCCAGTCTTCACTTAGCACAAATGAGGCTCATTAACCTATGACAAAGTAATTCTATTCTATACCAGCACAAAAAGAAATACACACACAAACTATGGACGAAGAAATACTATGGCAGTCGTTGTTTATTCATTGATCATTTAGGTTACCTAGAATATATTTATATTCACTTTTGGAGATTTTTGCCAAAAATAAAACATTTCATTTTCAGCCAGGTGTGGTGGCACATGCCTGCAGTCCCAGCTACTTGGGAGGTTGAGGTGGGAGGATCACCTGAGTCCAGAAATTCAAGTCCAACCTGGGTACTATAGCAAGATACTATCTTGAAAAAACAAACAAAAATTAACATTCCATTTTTCATTCTGTTAGCAAAATTTTATTTCCCCAAAACTGCATTTGCTGACCCATGGATTCTGGTTTGAGAAACACTGCCATAGCCTGGACCACTGGGTTTTTAATTTGAACATGCATCAGAATCAATTGGGAGAGCTTGTTAAGACACAGAGGGGTGGGCCCCACTTACAGGATTTCTGATTCAGTAGGTCTGGGGTGGGTCCCCAGAATGTGCGTTTCTAACAATTCTGAAACTGATGCTGCTGCTCTGGGGACTGCCCCTTGAGAACCACTGCCTTCTATCTTTCAAATATCAAGTGACTCTCTGATACCCATCAATTCAAGACAGAGCTCCAAGGAAGGAGCTAGGCAGCAATTAACTCAAGCATATGCTCTCCTCTGATGCCTGAAGACCAGAGTTCTGTAGGGTTGATTGCAGAGAGATTCATCAGCTTTTGTTACAAAACTACTTGGCTGAAAAGTTAGTCTTCCGTAATGAAAACTGTGATGATTAATGTGTCAACTTGCCAGGGCCTTGGGGTGCCCACACATTTGGTCAAGTCTTATTCTGGTTCTATCTGTGAAGGTGTTTCCAGATAAGATTAACACTGAAATGGGTAGACTGAGTAAAGTGGGTTGCCTTTCCAAACAGGGGTGGGCCTCATCCTACAATTGAAACAGAGCAAACAGGCTGATCCAACAGAGAATAAAAAGGAACTCCTCCTTCCTAAATGCCTTGAGCTGGGACATAAGTTCTTTCCTGCCTTTAGACCCAAACTGAAACATCAGCTCTTTCTGGGTCTCAAGCCTGCCGGCATTCTGTCTGGAACTACACCATCAGCTCTCCTGGGTCTCCAGCTTGCCAATTGCACAACTTATGACTTGTCAGCCTCGATAATCACATGAGCCAATTCCTTTAAATATACACACACGCACGTGCACGCACACACACACACACACAATTGGTTCTGCCTCTCTGGAGGACCCTAATACAAAAACTAATGAGCCTTTCTGGGAATCTCACACAGACTGAGCCCAGAGGTAAAGTGGGGAAATTCTCATTAACAAACCTTCCTGATCCCTCACCTCCAGTCAAAGGTTTCTATAGCAACCTGAGTTCCAAAGCAAGGTTCAGGCCACATTTTCACAAACTGCAACTAGATGAGTGGAAATAAGTAACCCCTTGTGATCAAGAGAAAATGAGGAATAATAAAAGACTAGCACCAATGCCAGAGCTGAATTAATTCCTCAAGATTTAGGACCCTGGAACACCAGAGACAGACACGTACACCCAACTTAGCACAGAGAGTACCTAATTTCTTGAGGTCAAAGCAACGTTTTCACACCACTGTTTTTTATTACCACTGTTTTATACATAAAGATATTTCTTGTCTTCCTTTTTCTGAATTCCCTCAAACTCATTGTGAGAGGCCACAGAGTACTGTGTTGAGAGTATGAGCTCTGCAGTCTTATATTTTGATACTGAGTCCATCATTTGCTAGTTGTGATGACCTTGGACAGTTACTTAACCTATATAATCCTCTGTTTCCTGATAAATTCACTGAAAATAATAATTCTAACCTGTATCAGTCAGGATCTAACCAATAAAACAGTAACTATTTTAAGTATTTACAATAGAAAGAGCTTAATGCCGGGAATTATTTCTACAGATGAAGAGGGAACTGAGCTCAGGAAAAAGCTGCTACCAACCGTGGGGTGGAAGACAAAGAGAGGAGCTGGAATTGTGGAAGTCCAGGCCCACCTGAGGAGGCTGAGTCTCTGAGGACTTGTCCAGCACCTGCCAGAGCAGCCACCTGGGGAGGGGAAGTGGGATTCCCTGGCCCCTTCTTTCCCCCAACCTTTCAATCCCACCACTGGACAGGCCATGCAGAGGCAGCCTGGAAAATGCACCCTGCGGGTTGACTCTCTGTGGCACAGAGCAGGAGCTACACCTGAGGGCCAGCAGGCCCAGAGCCAGTAAGGATTGTTAGGAGTTGGTCCACTGCCGGTGGCAGGGTCTTTTAAGTTGTGTATTTTAAGTTGGGGCTCACTTGCCTTTTCCTCACCCTCTTCAACACATTTTCCACTCCTCAGGCTTTCTCTGTCCTCCTACTCTCTCATCACCCAGTGCTTTCCTCCCACTTCCTCGCCCACACTCAACAGCAGACAGCAAGTTGGCTGGCCTCCCGATGAGACTACAGACTCCGAGAAGCCCGAGGGATGGTGTTTCACATTTTAGCTGCCAGATGCAATGATGTTCTCTTCTCAAAACCTGAATGCCCTGCCTCCCCACACCAGGTTGCACAGGCATGACCACGTGTCAAATGTGGTGCCAGCACGAGCAGGGCAGCAGGACGGGCTGGCCCTTTATACCACTGTTCTCCCTCTGCCCAGACCCATCACCAGTGGGCCATGTTAGAACCGTGCAGTTTGCCACAAATACGCCTCCTTCAAACACTGTGGGCCAAGTCCACCTATCTGTAGAAGGAGCAGATTGAAAGAGCCTCTAGTCTTCTTCCACTCCCATCATGCTATAATACTACAGTGTGCGTTGTGGAAGGCCGAATCCTGGGCATATTCTCTGCCTGCCTTTGTTATAATTTAGCCAGAAATACAAATCTCCAAATTCCTGAGACCTGGTGCAGAGTGGTTTTCTGTTCACTGAAGAGGTATTTTAGGAACAAAAAACCCCGAGGTTTATCCTAGGAACAGCACAGAGTATAATACATTCTCAAATCTAACCCTCCTTATAAATAAATTATTTGTAGATTCAAATAATTCAAAGTTATGAAGGGAAAGTTAGAAGAAGGAAACGTTTCTATAGCACAGGGCTTATATGAAATTATCGTGCCGATTTATAGCTTTACCATTCTCAAAGCCCCCATATATACATATATGTACATATTTATAAATATATATTTATGAATTTTATAAAAATATAGAAATACATACAAAAGATATTTTTCCTTACATCTCGTTCCCAGGGTGTGTAAAAGAATCTTTTCTCTGACATTGTTTTTAGCAATTGGAACTCAGATGTGAACTGAATCTATCAGCTTGACCAAGTCTTCTTAAGTCCAACTAGCAAACAGTCGGCCAAAAACTCCACTTTTTACTTTATAGCAGATTTCACACAAGTCAGGGCAGGGTTTCAGATGTTTTAACTAGCCCTGCCCTGCCAATGTTTCTCAGATGTTTCCCAGGTCAGTAACAGCAGCCTCACCTGAGAACTTGTTAGAAAAGCAAATTCCCAGGCCCTACCTCAGCCCTACTGAAACAGTGGCAGGTGGGTCTCAGTAACCTGTGGGTTAGCAAGCCCTCCAGGTGTTTCTGATGCACATCAAAGTTTGAGAACTACTGATCTGTGAAGTAGACACTAACATTTTCCTTCCATTTGTGTTTTTTTAATAAGACCCCCAAGTGATTCTGGTGTACGTAAGGTTTGAGAACCACTGTGCTAAAAAAGAAAAAAACTGAGACTGATCCACGTGAAACATATTGTTGGTCTTTTCTCTAATTACCTAAATTTTAATTTAAATCCCCGACCTCCCCGCAATCTGAAATCTACAGTCCTTCTAATGCCAATGATGTCATTACTCATGACATCGGGCAGGCTTTTCTTATTAAGGGAGGGTAATTTAAATCAAGAATACAATGGCAATTAGAACACTGCGGCTATTGTCCTGTTAAAATGAACAAATTCCCTCTACCAAACTGTCCATTTTATGTTTGGCGGGAAAGGAAGGCTGTATGCGTCTTCCAAGCATGCCACACTTCTGCTGGTAAATGCTCCTTTCCTATAATTGACTGAATGCACACAAGTGCCCTTCCGCACCCACCAAGAAATAGCAGGTTCTGACATGGGAATGGAACCATATTTCCTTGCTCTTTTTTTCAACATTGTAAAAGCTCTTCATCCTTTCCAAGTAGAGGGGAGTTTTGGCAAAGAGGAGAGTTTTTTCTCCAGGGTGACAAAAAGCACTTTCTCTCTACTCTTTTGTTGCGCCGTTAGATTCGAAACCCTTTTGCCCCGAGAACAATACACTGCAGTGTTACTTTATGTTGCCGCTTTCCGCTGTGCTTTCCCCGACCCTTGGAATAATAGGCCGCCATTTTAACGGCGGAGAACATGTAGCTACAGTGAATCTAAGTTGAATGCAAGTCAGGCCCGTAAGTACTGCTACTCCAACTCTTAGCTGGACTGCTCTAAGAGGTTTAATTTAAAGAAAGCAATGTGGAACTCCAGTTAGAAGGCCCAGCAAGCAGGAAATGGACTCCCCACATCAATAGAATGCCAACCACCCCGGTGGGCACACAACCCATAAGGTAATTTGGGAAATGTAAGAAGTCAGAGAAGATGAATAAATAAGAGAGGAAGCAACCAATTTCCTTTTTCTTTTTTATGAAGGCTGTGATTGTAGGCTGTAATCTTCCTCCCGTCACTAATGAAATGAGGGGAAGGGAAAGTTTAGAATATATGGTGGTGTTAAATAATCCATAACTAAATGCACGAGCAACATCAAGAATATACATTCTGAGATGGAAATAAAATGAGGGCCTAGAAATTTGCTGTAGTATTCGCTCTAAATTGAACTTGCTAAGGAAAACTCCATTAAAAAAAAAAAAACTCTTTTAGCACTAAACCACAAATATACTATATGCTTCTAAACATTGATCTCAGTGATACAAAACCAACTTTAACTCTCTGTAGCCTCAAGTGAAATGAAAAGTTGCTGCTTTGCTTGATAATTAGATCATTCTAGACAGCCAATCTGGGCAAATCAGGTCCCAAAGCTAATGTTCCCCCTTGTAATTATCTGGTGTCTGTCTGCAACCACCAAATTAACCAAATAATTTCCGAGTTGCCAACCTAATGTGCAGACAAGCTGCAGAGCAGCTACTGGGGGCTTCTCCTCCTTTTATTCCTCCTTTCTCCATACGTTGTTATTTACTCCTTCGTCCTTTTCCCCTCAAAACTTACTCGGGCTAGTAAGAGGAGACAGGCCATCTGGGCCTATGATTTATAAAAAGGATTTACTTGCAATGATCCAAAGCTGGCTTTTGTTTTAATGGGTGTCCACTTTTAATGGTTTCAAGCATTCATCAAAAATGTTCCTCTTTGAAAAACTGAAGAGAACACAAAGTAGCTGAGATGCAGACCTAGTGCTTCCCAGTTTTCAAAATGCCTCATTTGTTTCATCCCACAGCCCTGGGGAGTTAGAGATTATTTAACACGTATGAAAACAATATCTTCAAGTGACTTTCCCAAGTTCAAGGGGCTAAAAAGTCGGATTCCCTAGAACTCAAGTCCCCTGCTCCTAAATGCTCTGAGATTGAACTAGAATGTATTTACAGGAGGGAAGCTTTCAAAGAGGTGCAGTTCTGATTCCCTTAACATGAAGGTGGAATACAGAAGAAGCCCTGTGGCAGGATGGAGATGGACAGATGTGTCAGGGCTTGGCATATGAATCTGTGAGGTTTCTGTCTCTAAACGAGAGCTTCCTAACCATGGCACTGACCCCCGCCCCTTCCTTCACAGTGCAGGGAGAATGAGAGAATGAGAGTTTCTACCGCTCCACGTATGACTACAAAGGATGGCAATTGCAGAACGTCTCAGAGGCCCAAGACAATATTTTTTCTAGCCTAGTAACTGTTTTGGACATGAAATTTGTTATATTTCATAAGACCCACACATCTTTTGATTTACTATGTTGCAGAATTGAGAAAATTCCCAGATACCTCCTAATATAGTTTGGATATCTGTCCTCTCCAAATCTCATGTTGAAATGTGATCCCTTATGTTGGAGGTGGGCCTAGTGGAAAGTGTTTGGGGCATGAGGTTGGACCCATGATGAATGTCTTAGTGCTGTCTTTGTGGTAATGAGTGAGTTCTTGCTCTATTAGTTCACGTGAGAGCTGGTTGTTTAAAAGAGCATGCTACCTTTCTTGCTCCTTCTCTCACCATGTGACAGCCTGCTGCTCTTTCACCTTCTGCCATGATTGTAAGTTTCCTGGGGCCTCACCAGAAGCAGATGCTCATGCCATGCTTGTTATACAGCCTGCGGAAACTTGAGCCAAATAAACCTCTTTTCTTTATAAATTACCCAGTCTCAGGCATTCCTTTATAGCAATGCAAAACAAACTAATACACCTCCTCTAAAATCCCTGGAGATGGGGAGTCCAGTAAGCTCAGGAGAGAGCTCAGCATCTGTGTGTCACTGGATGCCTATCTTGGTAAGTTATCCCAGGGCTGCAAGTTCACAGCCTTAAAAGTCAGCTTAATCACAAGTAATTAGACCCAAGGGATCTTCATCCAAACTTATTATAACCAAATTCTGTCAACATTGATTTTTAAGATCTAATTTATTGGCTTAAATTGGGTAAAAACTTTCCTATGACTAGATACTTGTATTTTCAAACCAGGGCATCCTTCCTCTATATGGAGGGTTTTGTTTGTTTGTTTGTTTGTTTTTTAGTGAGAGTGGCCTTATTGAGAAAAAAATAGACATTTGAGAGTAAGTATTATATGTAAAATGAAGGGTGAGATTATTTTAATGCATAAAGCAAATAAAAAGGAAGTGGTTCTAAAAGGTTGTGTTGATAGTTGACAGTTCAAGGAAAGAAACTTCTTGAACCTTGCACAGAACAAGGTTTCAGAGGGATAAGTACTTTTATCTGGAGCAAAATAAATGGAATATTTTAGGGCAACTGAAAATCAGCCACATAAAACATCCCTTAAAGATAGAGCAATAAGGAAACCAGTCCAGAGACATTTCCTCATCACACAGTTAAGAGGTGAGAACTGAAACTTGGGTTTATAACCAGTACTACTTTGTATCATTTCAAATGCACGTAGTTGCAAGAAACAGAAAAATAAACCCAAACTGGCTGGAAACAATAAAACTGATCCACTGGCTCCTATAAGTGGAAGTCGGGGTCAAATTTTGTTTAGTGACTTGAGTATATAATCAAGGATCCAGTTTCTGTCCTTCACTCTGCTCTGGGATGGCAGAGGAGCTCAGATGAAGCTGTCAACGGGAGCATAAACACATGTCCTCTCCATATGTCTTGGGCTTCTCCCAGAGTGGCTGGTTCCAAGAGGGGAGCATCCACAGATTGAGCGTTCAGAGGGACCTGGGAGGAAGCTGCAAGGCTTCTTAAGACCTAGTCTTAGAAGTCCTAAAATATAGGCCAGGTGTGGTGGCTCATGCTTGTAATCCCAACACTTTGGGAGGCTGAGGTAGGCAGATCACTTGAGGCCAGGAGTTTAAGACCAGCCTGGTCAACATGGCAAAATGCCGTCCCTACTAAAATTACAAAAATTAGCCTGGCATGGTGGCACAAGCCTGTAATCCCAGCTACTTGGGAGGCTGAGCAACGAAAATCGCTTGAGCCCACAAGGCAGAGGTTGCAGTGAACCAAGATCATGCCACTGCACTCTAGCCTGGGTGACAGAGCAAAACTCCATCTCAAAAAAAAAAAAAAAAAAAATCCTAGAATTTCATTTCTGCAACAGTAAAAAAAAGTCACAAAGGCCAACCCAGATTTAAGGAGAAGAGAAATAGACTCCACCTCTTGAGGAAAAAGACAACCCGGGTATCTAGGGAAGGAAGGAACTTCAGAGACTATCTACCGCAACAAAAATGTCTGAGCATCGTGGAGGCAATCCCCTATTCAGAAACCTCTCATTAGCTTTCCCTACCTGTGTGCTAAAGAGCAAACTTTTGGCCTTTGTCTGGTCCAATTTACTATTCCAGCCTCATCCTCCACTGTTCTTGGCCATTCATTACTGCCTAAGTCAACCCTTTGCTTTCCTACCTCTGTGCTTTCACTTAAGACATTCCCTTTTCTTCAAAGGCCTCCCTTGTTCACTTCCTCTAGGCCAAAGGCACCCTATGAAGGCCCAGCTCAAATCCCCCCTACCCAGACCTGACCACCCCAGGCTCAGATGATTTCAAACCTCCCCAAGCTCTTTCCACGCCACTGACGAGGTGGCCTTTCCCACAGAGCAGTTCATCTCAATGTGTAATATACCATCTGACGGCATGGTGCAGACAGAGAATGACCAGGAAGCACATGGGCTTCTGCTCATTGTTCTGGGTTTTTCACACTATTTCATTTTAGAATATAAAAACAAATTTAAAACTTTGAAGCAAGAACTAATAAAAATTCATCAGAGAGATTGATAAGGGCTAGAATAATCTCAAAGTTTCATAAAGAAAAATACTCAAGCAGTACAGAAAAATCCTCTCATTTGGCTCTGGCTCTATCCACTGCTCAGCAGTGCTTGCCTCCCTGTAGCCTACGATTTTCATATTCCTGTGCTTTCTCTGGGACTGTTAAGCAAGAGTGAGGAATGGAATTTAGTGGGTCAGGAACCTTTGAAAGCTGCACCAAGCATGTCCTGCAACCTGTACAAAATATTTGACAATTGCATCATCAAGGGAAAGGGCATCCTTTGCCCTGACCCTGGGCTCATCATCCTTTATGAGCATGGAAAGACGGTTTAGATATGAATCAAACTGAGGCCACTTCCTTCTTTAGGTTATTGCACAATTTACAGCCTTGAAAACTGCCATTCCAGAGGAGAAAATCTGCTCTTGCCCTGATTCTGTTTTTCACAACATAAGTGCCATAAATACATTCTTCTGCTACCTCAGCCTTTGCTGAACGTTGGCTCCCTTAAGTCAAAAACAAAAACAAAAATAGCCAGGGGGGAACGGTGTCCCCAAAGAGGTCCTTCAAGCCTCTTCCAGCTCTCAGATGGGAGTACACATTCCTATCTAATAATAAGCTATTTTATTTGTGAAGGTCTAGAGAAAAAGAAGCCCACAGCCTCCTCAGGACTAACAACTCTGACTGATAATGCAACCCTCCTTTTAACCAAAATCCCTCCTGGTGGATCTAGAATTCATCTGCCAGCCCCTTCATGAGCTCCACTGAAGGACAGCACTGGGATCACCCACATTGCTTCTCCCGTGTACCTGGTGAAGAAAACAGATGGCAGAGGGGCTCATCCTCACTGCTGTGACGTGGAGTGGGAAATAACTAACTGGAGATGCCATTGACAGTGTCAATGAGGGAGGTGGGTATTGCCCCTGGAAAGAAAATTACATAAAGATGTGTAGCTCTATCTTAAGGAGGCCATTGCTACAGTGAATATACTGTGAAAGATATATGCTTCTCCCTCGTGTACTAATTTGTCTTCATACAAGATGTCACCTGTGACACTAACCTACCAAAATAAACCCCCAGGAAACTCCCAGTTAGGGAACAGGAGAGGGACAGGAGTGGAGAAGGATATCTGGCCCTAAATCAGAGTTCCCACCTGTCTTCAGCAATCAGAGTCTTTCCTGCTACTGTGGAACTGGAGAGCTACAGAACTTTCAAGGGTAGCAATGCATTGCTGTAAAAATGGATCAAAGCTCACTTTCAGGGCACAAGGCCACACACCCCTCAGCCATTAACCCCCATGCTCCAACTTACTCACACACTGTCTACCAAGGCAGGAAGCTCAGGGAGGGGGCTGTAATGATGACCCAAGCAGCTGCCAGCTGAGTACACAGCTGTTACATGTTTGTCTCAACTTTCACCCCTTGAGTTATGATGAAATGGATGGAACTCACAGAATTCCCCTACCACCAAGTCCCTCTCAGAGAACTCTATTTGTAAAAATACTCTATATACCAAAAAAGGTGTATTAATGGGGACTAGCAGAGCCAAGTGATTTACAAGCTACTGCATAACCAAGTCACTATAGCTCCGGACTTTCTAATAACGCCATTTAACCCAGGCCTCATTGAAAACATGACTTTTGAGCCAAAGCTTGAAAGAAGTTGGGGAATGAGGCCGGGCGGGGTGGCTCACGCCTGTAATCCCAGCACTTTGGGAGGCCAAGGCAGGTGGATCACTTGAGGCTAGGAGTTCGAGACCAGCCTGGCCAATTGTTTCTACTAAAAATACAAAAATTAGCCAGGTGTGGTGGCACACACCTGTAATCCCAGCTACTCAGGAGGCTGAGACAGAAGAATTGCTTGAACCTGGGAGGCGAAGGTTGCAGTGAGCCGAGATCATGTCACTGCATTCCATCCTGGGTGACAGAGCAAGACTCTGTCTCAAAAAATATATAAATAAATAATAAGAAGAAGAAGCTGGGGAATGAACTACAGAGATATTTGAGTGAGGAGCTTTCCAGACAGAGGGGCTAGGCAAGCTAAGAGATCACCAGTGGATTTCACTCTCCCACATTCTAGAACCTCACTTTCCCCCATTCCCCCAAGCACGATCTTAGTTAGGCAGTGTCAGGAGCCAGGATGATGCAGAGTCAGGGAGGCCAGAGCAAGCCAACATTTGTGAAGGAAGCCAGGTTACCCTGTTATGCCTTAGGAATGATGGACAGGAAGAGACTCGATAGTCCCAGCGGCTTGCTCCATCAGTGAGCCCACCTACTCCTCCACTCCAGACTCCCCCTTTGAGGAAGGACCCTACTCCCCCAAGGAAGTGGGGTCCCCCTCAAAGACCCCACTTCCTGCTGGATATCTCAAGATGGATGTTGCTATGGTCTGAATGTTTGTATCCCCCCAAAAAATTCATATGTTAAAATTCTAACCCCTAACATGATGTTATTAAAAGGTGGGGTCTTTGGGAAGTGAATAGGATTCATGCCGTTATAAAAGGGACCCCAGGCTGGGCACGGTGGCACACGCCTATAATCCCAGCATTTTGGGAGGCCAAAGCCAGTGGATCACCTGAGGTCAGGAGTTCTCAGCCAGCCTCACTAACCTGGTGAAACCCCGTCTCTACTAAATACAAAAAAAAATTAGCCAGGCATGGTGGCGCATGCCTGTAATCTGAGCTACTTGGGAGGCTGAGACAAAAGAATCACTTGCACCTGGGAGGCGGAGGTTGCAGTGAGCCGAGATCGTGCCACTGCACTCCAGCCTGGGCAACAAAAGCAAAACTCTGTCTCAAAAAAAAAAAAAAAAAAAAGGAACCCCAGAGAGCTAACTCACCCTCTCACCAGGTACAGACACAGCTAGAAGGTGCCATCTGTGAACTAGAATGTGGGCCCTCAGCAGACCCCAAATCTGCCTTGATTTTGAACTTCCCAGCCTTCAAAACTGTGAGAAATCAATTTCTGTTGGTGACGAGAAATCAATTTCTGTTGGTGACAAGAAATCCTGCTTGTGGCCTTTTGTTAGAGCAGCCCAAACAGACTAAGACAGATGCCTCATTACTTGTTGTTGTTGGTTTTGTTTGTTTTGTTTTTGACATAGTCTCCCCCTGTCACCCAGGCTAGAGTGCAGTGGAGTGATCTAGGCTCACTCCAACTTCCGCCTCCTGGGTTCAAGTGATTCTCCTGCCTCAGGCTCCCGAGTAGCTGGGATTACAGGCACATGCCACCATGCCCCAGCTAATTTTTGTATTTTTAGTAGGGATGGGGTTTCACCATGTTGGACAGGCTGGTCTTGAACTCCTGACCTCAGGTAATCCACCTGCCTCAGCCTCCCAAAGTGTTGAGATTACAGGCGTGAGCCAATGTTACTGGCACCCATTGCATTTTGAAGTCCACATGTCACAAACTGACCTCAGCATCTTTCCGTGAAGCCCTTTCCTTCTCCTCCTAATTCAGAAATCTATTCTGCTACCCAAGCCAGAAACCTGGGGGTCATACCTGACTCTTCTTTCCCCCATGTCCTATATTGGACAGACAGGGTACACTGTCCTATCAATTCTACCTGCATAATATCTCTGGAATCCCTCCACTTCTCTGTTTCCCCTGCTATTATCTTAATTCAGACATTGATCACATCCTAACCAAATCTAGCTTGTCCAAAATGATCTTTCTAAAATCAAATCTGGCCGTGTCCCTCCCTTGCCTACAATTCTGCAGTGGCTTTCCACAGTACCAGGTCCTGGCTCCTTAGAAAGACACACAAGGCCCCCCAGGACATGGCCTGCCCCCCTCTCAGCCTCAGGTCTGACCACCCTCTCCTTCCACCCTGCACCAGCCATCTGCCTGGGCTGCTCGTTGTTCCATCCCCTTGCTGGCATCTCCTGCCTTTGTGTATGACGCTCGCTTTATCTGAAATGCCTTTCCCATCCTTCTTTGTCTGGCTTGTTCTCATTTGTGCTCCAAGACCCTGCTGAGACATCACATCCCTGGGAGACCCTGCTGGCCCCCCCAGGGTCTGTTAGTGCCAGCCCTTGCTGTGTCCCATCACACACTGCAATCAATCTTCCTTGTGCTGCAGGGCACTCATGTCCCTGAATTATAATGGTTGCTTTCTCTCTCACTAATTGGAACTTATTTAAGGCAATTAGCTGTTTATCTCTGCTTGTCAAACAAGTGGGAACCATCCCAAAGCCTCATAAAAAAAAGAATAGTGTCCCAGGACTCCCCAATTCAAGCCCTGCCCAAGCACAGCGCAAGCTCCAGGTGACAGATGAGGGCAGATCACATGAGCTGGAGGGGCAGTTCTGTGGAGTCTCCTAAACCGGGGCACAGGCCATGAATATCAAGCCACTTCAAGCCACGGTTTCTCTAGGGTGAGCATTACTCAGGAGGCACATGAGATAATCTGAAGAACTTCTTTTGTCTGTGCACCCACCAAAGCTGCAAAACTGCCAAGTAAGCAGTTTCCCCTTCATGTCCTTGGGTTTCCATGTCTTCATATTTCCCCTTCAGTGGCATCCCCTTCATTCATTCATTCACTTTGCTGGTCAGTACTGACTGAGTGCTTACTAGGTGGCAGGCACCATTCCTGGAGCTTGGACTGCATCAGTGACTGCAAGAGACAAGGGCTCATGTCCTTGGGGAGCTTACTGTGTATGAGAGAGAGCAGGCAGTAAACAATGAGCACAGAAATTCAGCAATTATATCATGGTTTAGGGGGGCACAAGTGCTGTGGAAGGCAGAGCAGGGTGAGGGAGACTGGAAGTGCTTGAGGGAAAGTGGCCACAATTTAAAATAGGCCTCACGGAAAGCCTGACCCCTGAGCAGAAGCTTGAAGGAAGTGAGGGAGTTAGCTACAGGGATATTGGGGCAAAGAGATTTCCCAGCAAAGCGAATGACCAGTGCAAAAACCCTGAACAGAAGGAATGATATATCAGAAGAGTGATGCAATCCGATGTGTGTTTTTAAAAGCTCACTCTCAATTCTGTGTTAAGAATGCACTCGGAGGCCAGATGCAGGGAGACCAATAAGCCAGGCTGGAGGCAATAAAGGCTGGGGCCAGGGTGGCTGCAGTGGAGAGGTGACCAGTGGTCAGACTGTACATAAACTTGGAAGGGAGGGCCAATAGGCTTTCTGAATGAGTTAGATGTGAGATACAAGGAAGGAAAGGGGTTTCCAAATGCAACCAAAAAGACAATTTCTAGAAACTGACATGAGGAAGACTGTGGATGGAATAAGATTTTATACCAACATGTGAAGTTTGAGGCCAGCATCCAGATAGAAACGTTGGATAAGGGGCCGAGCGTGGTGGCTCACGCCTGTAATCCCAGCACTTTGGGAGGCCGAGGTGGGCAGATCACTTGAGGTTAGACCAGCCTGGCCAACATGGTGAAACCCCAACTCTATTAAAAATACAAAAAAATTAGCCAGGCGTAGTGGTGCCGTCTTTAATCCCAGCTACTCGGGAGGCTGAGACAGGAGAATTGCTTGAATCCAGGAGGCAGAGGTTGCAGTGAACCGAGATTGCACCACTGTACTCCAGCTTGGGTGACAGAGTGAGACTATGTCTCAGAAAAAAAAAAAGAAAGAAAAAAGAAATGTTGAATAGGGCAGTTGGATAGAGGAGCTTGGAGCTGGTGAGAGAGTCCTGTGTTCGAAATATGAATTTGATATGAATTTGAAAGTCATCAGGAGATAGTATTTAATGCCAAGAGACTTTAAATACAATGAAGGAGGGAATACTCTCTTGCTTTTAAAACAGCTCTCTTCACTCGAAACAAATAAATACAGGAAATAATCTGATATCATTACATGTAATTGGAAATAATCACAAGAATGTATTCTATCTCTCCAGGTAATGGTATTTTTCCAGTGCTGATAGCTATTATTATTCTATCATTATGAAACACTTGAGCATAACTCTGTGCTGAGTACACCAGAGACAAATGCAGATAGCTGTCACATGTAGCCCTGTGAGACAGGTACAATTACTATCCCCCTGCCTAATTTTTTTTGGAGACAGAGTCTCATTCTGTCACCCAGGCTAGAGTGCAGTGGCACAACATAACTCACTGCAGCCTCAAACTCCTGGGCTCAAGCAATCCTCCTACCTCAGCCTGCTGAATAGCTAGGACTACAGATGTGCGCCATCATGCCCAGCTAATTTTTAAATTTTTTGTAGAGACAGAGTCTCACTATGTTGCCCAGGCTGGTCTCAAACTCCTGACATCAAGCAATCCGCCTGCCTCAGCCTCCCAAAGCACTGGGATTACAGGCATGAGCCACTGCACCTGGTGACTATCTCCATACTGAGGAAGGAGAAGTTGAAAACCTTGCCCAGGGTTACAGAGCTGCGGTACAAACCCAGACAACCTGGCTTCAGCATCCATGCTCTCAACGATCACACCATACTGCCTCTCAAGGACAAATGAAAAGAATGAACACCTTTCTTAAAGGAAGGATTGTTGACCCACAGGAGAAACCAGGATTTTGCTTGGTATGGGGGCCAGAAACCACTGCTCAACTCCTCAAGTTTGAAAAGTTATACTAGAAATGCAGGGGGAAATCACAAGGAATACCAATTCCAGGAGTGGGAATTGGGCTGGAGAGCAGAGAGCTTCAGCTTAGAGTGTGACGCTTGGGGATTCTGCATGAAGGTATGTGAGAATGAGTGTGAAACACTTTTCATTAAAAAGTATAGAGCGTCGGCTGGGCGTGGTGGCTTATGCCTGTAATCCCAGCACTTTGGGAGGCCAGGGAGCGGGGTGGATCACCTGAGGTCAGGAGTTCGAGACCAGCCTGGCCAACATGGTGAAACCCCGTCTCTATTAAAAATACAAAAAATTAGCCGGGCATGGTGGCGAGCACTGTAATCCCAGCTACTTGGGAGGATGAAGCAGGAGAATTGCTTGAACCTGGAAGGCGGAGGCTGCAGTGAGCTGAGACTGCGCTATTTGCACTCCAGCCTGGGCGACAGAGCGAGACTCTGTCTCAAAAAAAAAAAAAAAACGTATAGAGCGTCAGAGAAAAGATGAGCAGTAGGGATATTACAAATCCTGGATGGAGTGGGAAAACAGCATCTAAACTGTTGGTTTAGCTATTAAAAATATCTTCATTTACAAGAAGTGCCCACATTTATAAACTGTCTCCAGTGGAGCACAAAATCATTTCTATTATTGACCATGTACCAGATTCATTGGGTTGTAAATTTTATTAATTACAACAGCATGGCCACATGTGGTGGCTCATGCTTGTAATCCCAGCACTTTGGGAGGCCAAGGCCAGTGGATCGTTTGAGCTCAGGAGTTTGAGACCAGACTGGGCAAGACAGTGAAACCCTGTCTCTACAGAAAATACAAAAATTAGCCGGGCATGGTGTTATGTGCCTGTAATCCCGGCTATTTGGGGAGCGGGAAGATGGCTTGAGCCTGGGAGGTTGAGGCTGCAGTGAGCTGTGTTCATGCAAAGCAAGACTCTACATCAAAAAATAATAACAATAACAGTAACAAACTATATATGCAGGGTGGATCATTGTTTATTAGGCATGCTGCAAAGTGTTTTACTCGAAACTTTCAGAGTCAGAGGTAAGATTTAACACTCAAGAAGAACAGAGAGCTGACCCCTTGATTACACAGGGGCAGGGCCATGAAAATCTTCACAAAATGCAGGCGGCATTTTGTTTTAAATCAACCACAGCTGAAAAGTCTCCCTTTCCCTCTGTGACCCAGGCCACTTCCAATCCCATCTCTCAGGTACTGCTTCTAAGTCAAACCAAACCAAACTGTGACCTGAATCTATAAGCAAAGCAGTGAAACAGATAGAAATATTATAAAACTTACAGTTGCATTTCTATTGCAAAAGAGAGAAAATTTCTTTAATTTGTATGAGCTTATGGGATACAAGGGGAATTTTATTGCACTGATATATTGCCTAGTGGTGAAGTCTGGGCTTTTAGTGTATCTATCACCTAAATAATGTACATTACACCCATTAAGTGATTTCTTATCACCCTCCTCCTTCCCAACTTCCCACCCTTCTAAGTCTCCACTGTCTATTATTCCAGTCTATATCCCTGTGTACACATTCTTTAACTCTCACTTATAAATGAGAGCAGGCAGTGCTTGACTTTCTGTTTCTGAGTTGTTTCACTTAAGATAATGGCCTCCAGGTCCATCTATGTTGCCACAAAAACATGATTTCATTCTTTTTTATGGCTGAATAGTATTCCATTATGTATATATACCACACTTTCTTTATATCCAATCATCTGTTGATGGACGCTGAAGTTGATTTTTTTTGTTTAAGAAAAAGTCTCACTCTGTTGCCCAGGCTGGAGTACAGTGCCCTGAATATCGCTCACTGTAACCTTGAACTCCCAAGCTCAAGCAATCCTCCTGCTTCAGCTTCCCAAGTAGCTAGGACTATAGGTATAGGCCACCACACTCAGCTAATCTTTTATTTTTTATAGAGATGAAGTCTTGCTCAGTTGCCCAGACTGGTCTTGAACTCCTGGCTTCAAAGGATCCTTCCACTTCGGTCTCCCAAAGTGCTGAGATCACAGGCATGAGCCACTATACCCAGCCTGATTCCATAGTTTTGCTATTGTGAATAGTGCTGCAATGAACACACAAGTGCACGTATCTTTTTTACATAATGGTTTATTTTCCTTTGGTAGATACTCATTAGCAGGATTGCTGGATCCAATGGTAGCTCTATTTTCAGTTCTTTGAGAAATCGCCATACTGTTTTCAATAAAGGTTGGACTCATTTATATTCCTACCAACAGAGTATAAGCATTCCCTTTTGTTCGCATCCTCACCAACATTTGTTGCTTTTTGACTTTTTAGGAATAGCCATAATGACTGGTGTGAGATGATATCTCATTGTGGTTTTAATTTGCATTTCTCTAATGATTAGTAATGTTGAGCATTTTTTCATATATCAAAAGAAAAAAAGTTAAGACAACACTTTCCTTTTGCAGCCAGGCAAATATACTTCCATATGCTAATAGATTTTAATCCAGATTTCTTAGGGGGCTCTTTTATTACAGGAATAGATGTAAGCATTCATTGTAGGGAATAAAAATATAATCTTAATCTAATTAATAAATATTCTAGTTAGCCCTTCCAGCTTAGCTATTGGTTAGCTATTGTTTGATTTTCTGTCTTCAAAATAAAGAGTATCTTCCACACTGATGCCCACATAGATGGGAACCTGATGAAAATGAGGACACCACACTGTTCTTTGACAGTGATCTGTGGGATGCAGCTTTCCTCACTTTTTCTAGTACTGAGGATGGATTTGTCATAAGCCATTGCACTCTACTGCTGCTGTTCTTGGGATCAGATGGGCTTTGAGGTTCAATTTTGTGACCTTGAAACAGAAGCTTTTTCTGTGTGTATAACTAACCAGATGATGTGGGAATTAAATCCATAAGTTTCAATTCATGTGTACTAGAAAATCAATCCTATATTTAAGAGCATGCTGTGGATTACACCAGCCTAGATAGTACAAGTATTGTTTAATTAATTAACCCACAACTGTTCATTACTGAGCAGTTACCATGTTCCAGACACTGCACTAGGTTCTTCACTTCATAGTGATGTCTACAATATCAAACCTATAAGACCAATTAAAATGTATGTTGATTTTTATGTACATGTCAGATATCTGAAGAATCCCTTCAAAATTCAGTTTAGGTTTCTATCCTCCCAAAGATCATCTCTGACCCTCCCAGGCTGGGGGAGGCATCCTTCTTCTGAATTGTCCTAATAACATGTGCATATTTCTATCCTTAAGTTGACTCCACTATTTTGTAGTTCTCTTTGTGTGTCTGTCCCTAAACTCAAACATGAAATCCACAAAGGCAAGAGACGCTGCTGACAAATCCTCACAGCTGTACTCAGCATAGTGCTGCTGTCTGGTAAGTAATCAGTGTATTTTGGTTGAAGATATGAAAAAAATAGCAAATGAATAAATGAATGGAAAGAAATCACACCCATAAACTGGGACCTGAGTCAAAGCTCAAGGTTAAGGACTTTTCAGATTGGCAATGATTCTCACATGGGACCAGGTGGTACTGCACCTACAACCTGTGATGCTCATTCCTTCCTTCCCCCATTTATTTAAGAGCTATCTGTGTACCTACTATGTATTGAGAACTACGCAGAGTATGCACTGATAAATAGAAGATGGAGTACCTGCCTTTGGAGAACTTACGTTTTAACAGTGCTCTTCAAGTAACACCAACCCATGCCTGGCCTTTGGAAATGCCACGTTTCATTGATCTAATTCCATCATGTTCCTAGAAAATACTTCTAGCAGAAAATAATATTTTATATAGAAGCAATATAATGTTATAATTCTGAAAGCACATCATGAAGAAAATGAGCTGTACTGTGTTTTTCCATTGTTTAATTTACTAGATGCTCTTCTTTATTGTCAGATAAATAGCAATAGGTACCAAAGAATTAATATAAATTTATGGACAGCAAGGTTTCACTTAAGAGAACTGAACCCACTTTCTATAACCTAAGAATTGACCATCTGAATCCATTTTCTGTAACCTAAGAATTGACCATCACAGTTTGATTTCAGTGGAAAAAAATAGCCAATTACTTTTGAGGAGTTAAGAGGTTAAGGTACATGCTCATGTCAAAGAGTGGCACCTACTGGCAGAATCTCATACTGCAGCATAGTTCTATTAGGCATTAACTATTAATAATACACTAACAGAATCACTACAGAAACAACAGGATTAGTCTGGGGGATTTCTGTTCCCCAACAACCACACCATCTTCCTATTTGGGTAGAATCCCTCACTGTAAGACACCCCAACCTCTACTACAGAATTTAACGTGGATAGAACTGCATCTCTCTAACCTTGGACTCAGCAAGTTGGGATTACCGGTGATTTTTGAATCTTAAGTAAGGGACCCCATGAAGAAGGGATGGGTAAATTAGGGTTGCAGCAATGGCAGAATCCAGCAGTGGTATGTGGGTCCAGCAGCAGCAACTGAATGCCCTTATCAGTTTATTTCTGCTGTCTGGCCTCTCTCAGTACTTGCCTATTTTCAGCACCTGCTTTTCCAAACTTCCTGTCAATTCTGTGAACTAACATCCATCCAATAATCTCCTTTTCCACTTAAGGAAACCAGAGTAAGTTTCTGTTGCTTACAACCAAGAATCCTGGCTGATACACTACCTAACATTTATTGTCTTCTATCTGTCCAGCATTGTTCTTCGCTCCACATACACATTATCTCATTTAGTCCTCCCCCAACAAAACCCTATGAGGTAAGATCAGAGCCTGAAATAGCGGTAAAAAGACTAAATAATTTTCCCAACTCACACAAGTAGTTTGGCAGAGCCAGGAGACAAAATCAGCCGGTTTGACGCTATAATTAATTATCTTAAGTATTTCACTATCTCACAAAAGAAAAAATACTAGGGCTTTTGGAATTATGAAATTGAAAGACAAGACTCAAGACATAGTCCTAAGATCTCTGGGCAGATGGAGCTGTGAATTGCAGAAAGAAATCCTGCAATGCTATAAGGAAAATAAAATATTAAGGTGAGATTGAAGACAATTTTACCATAAGGGTAATGTAATTTAAGTGCCCTTCATTTGCAAGGGGCCCCTTCCAAAGCCCTAAATTTAATTTTGTATTTATGAATTTGTATTCTTTTTCTTAAGGAAAGCTTCCAAAATGATATAGGCTTCACATCCCAGAAAACCTGAATCCATCCCCGGATGAGATCATAAATTTATGAACTAGAGACTTACTTTCTAGCTCCGGATTTGGATACCAAGAAGGGATTCTTTATACAGAGACAGAGGCCTACAGAACACAGGTAGAAGCACAGACAACCTTGGAGACCACGCCCACTTTCCTGTGCCCTGGGGAGAGTAAGGAATTGTTTCTTCCTACCCAGACTGGGCTCAGTGCACATTTGTGGTATTTCAGGAACCCACGGATCCCCAGAAAGCTGGCTTCTTTGTCTTTCAACAAGAAGAAAGACAGGACATCTGTGCACCCACAGGCACAACAGCAGCAGCAAGGACTGGGGGTGAGTCTTCCTGTCTCAGGCCCAGACAGACATCAGGCCCTTCTTACAGAACAAGCTAAATGTGGCCCAGACTCTGAGGAGAAGGGGATGGATACCACACCTTCTTGGGGAGACTAGGAGGATCCTGCCTTTATTTAATATGTTGATATTTTGTTCATCATCAATATTTATTTTACCAATTTTGATTGTACACCCTTGTAAGTGTAATGATTTTTTATTAAGATATATAGTTGTATAACCAGCAGTACAATCTAGAATGTATAGAACCTTCTCTTCTCTCCAACAAGTCTCCTAGTGCCAATGTGTAGTCAGGCCCCATCCTCACCCCAGCCCCAGGCAGCACTGGTCTGGTCACAGTCTTTAAAGATTGCAAGCACCAGTATTTTTCAAAAAGCTTTCCAAGTGATTCTAGTGTGCAGACATGGTTAAGAACTACCATTCTAGGCCTGGTCCCGTAGCTCACACCTATAATCCTAGCACTTTGGGAGGCCGAGGTGGGCAGATCACTTGAGGTCAGGAGTTCAAGACCAGCCTGACCAACATGGTGAAACCCCGTCTCTACTAAAAATACAAAATTGGGCATGGTGGTGGGTGCCAGTAATCCCAGCTACTTGGGAGACTGAGGCAGGAGAATCGCTTGAATCTGGGAGACAAAGGTTGCAGTGAGCCAAGATTGCGCCACTGCACTCCAGCCTGGGCAACAAGAGCGATACTCCATCTCAAAAAAAAAAAAAAAAAAAAAAAAAAAAATGACCCTTCTAGACACCATAGAGCTAAACTCTCTCTTTAGTCCTGCCTCACAAAATCTGGACATTTTCTGTTAGAAGTTTTTCTTCTGGAAAAATATATCTTTAATTTCATATAAAAAAGTCTTGCAGGAAATAGAAGTTTGTATGACAAATAGCCTGTAGTCAACTTTGCCAAAATATCATTAAGTGAAAAATGCCTATACACATATCCACACGCCTATAAGTATGATATGCCTCATTTCTACATAGGCTTAGGATACAGAGTTCTTCTGTTTTATGGTAAAATTAAAAGCTCAGGGTGCTAACATCAAAGTCATAGCCATTTCCTTAAAAATTAACAAAGAAACATTTATCTCAGACTGGAAAATTACAAGGATTACAAAACTATGGTCTTTAGATGTTCAAAAGTTCCTCAGGGGAAAGTTACAGAGAAGTACAACGTATCTTTATGATTTTTATGATTACGTTGCACAAACATGGAGATGATAATGCAGTAGTGCCGGAAAAGCCTAGAACAAACAATCGCTGACAAGTTATCAGGTGGAGCTGAGGTCCTTCTGCCATTTTAGGCATGTGGGGCAAGCAAGCACTTGCACAGAGATGAGCCCGAGGAACAGGAATGAACTTGAAATAATTCACAAAAATGCCAGCCCCAGAGGTCTAGAAACACATGTGAGCAAACCACAGCCACAGGCTGCAGGGTGAGTCAGGGCTTTCTCAACACAAGCAATGCTTCTGTCTTCATGGGCTGAAACGGAGAACCGCAGACACCAACAGCCATTAACGTAGCCAGTGCGTGGGAAATGTTTCGGGATGCAGTTACAACATGACTCCACCCAGGCCTCTCCTAAAATTGCAAAGCTTTAAAACAGTGGCCCTCAGCCAAGGAGGTGCCGCCTTAGATTAGGCCACTGAAGTTCTCCAGCAACAAGGTAGTCGGCAGTTAAGAGAGAAGCTTCTGAGGGAAAGTAGCCCTTAATGATGGATAAGGAAAGTTTGCATTTTAGTGAAGTGGATGGCCCAAAGCCATGCTTTCTCTGCCTTCAGGTTTGAAATTCTCAACATTTACAAAGATATTGGGGGCAAAAGTTATCTCCTCCTCTGATTATCAATGAGTAGTTTATCTGAATTCATAGTCCACAGGCAAACCTCAAATGACTTTGACAAAATCACCTGAGAAGGGTGAATAAAGAAGGGTGACTGAAGACACGCCACAGCCTACACTCCCCCACATCAAGTCACTAGAAATGACAGAAAATAATTTTAAATAAGTGAATTGGAAACGGTGAAGGTAAATAAAGAAAGGCAGCATCTAGCCAGAAATAATGAGCCATTCCTGAAAGACACAAGACAGATCAAATCAGAGTAATGAATATAAAACACATCCAGGAGAGGCATTTGCATGGAGTGGGGATGACTCCTTAAATTAGATGAAGAGGATATTGGGAGCTTCTGCAGACCAGGGTGATTCTGGGTCACCATCAGAGCTGGTGGGACATCACAGTAGGACCGTCAGGCAGGTGCTCCCATGTACATGCACACAAACACACATGCACACAAACGCACACACATGCACATGCATGCCAAACAGTAGGCACAGCAAGCCCCAGAGGCATCCACACCCAGTGTTTGCACAGAGAAGGAGGGCAATGCTTCTGGGGGTTGGCCTCACCCAGAAGGAGGGGAAGCATCTTGGCCAGAAGACTCCACTGACTCACCTGCCCGGCCCCACGTCCTGCCCTACCGCCAGAGGCAGCACATTCTCAGACACACCTTCTGGGCCTCTCAAATCAGAAAGGAATACACAATCATAAACCACCAAGATTTGAAGAAAACTCTTACTGTGACAGAGAGGACGAATTACAACTAAGAAAAGAACTAACCTTCAAAAATGAAAGTCATCAAAGCCCAGCAGGTGGGCTGAACAGCAGATTGACACAGCATAGGATAGACTTAGCAAAGAGGTAGAGGAGAGAAACTCCTCCAGAAAAAAATAACAGGAAAAAGAGATTAAACGTATGACAAAGACATGGAGGGTACATCCAGAAGAAAGAGAATCTAAGAAAGGAACTCATTAAAGAAATGGTAGAAGAAAATTTCCTATAGCTGAGGAAATGCACATGTGCTTGAATGAAAGGACCAACCTGGACATATTATGGTAAAAGTTCATAATGCCTAAAAACAAAGTACCTAAAATTAACAAGAGTCAAATTACCATCTGACTTCCTGTCAACAAACAAATTTCAAGAAGCAATGGAGGCGGTAACATCAGCAGAAATGACAGAGCAAGGACCTCTGGAAATCTTCCCCTCTATATAAAAACCATAAGAACACTGCAAAAATTGTCAAAACCAACTTTTTCAGAACCTGGTAATTAACCAAAGGCTTGCAATAATATAGGAAGTGTTTATTTAAGAAAATGGTTAAGGCCAGGTGTGGTGGCTCATGCCTGTAATCCTAGCATTTTGGGAAGCTGAGGCAGGGGAATCATGAGATCAGGAGTTCAAGACCAGCCTGGCCAATATGGTGAAACCCCATCTCTACTAAAAATACAAAAATTAGCCAGGCATGGTGGCATGCACCTGTAGTCCCTGCTACTTGGGAGGCTGAGGGAGAAGAATCACATGAACCCAGGAGGCAGAGGTTGCAGCGAGCCGAGATCACACCACTGTACTCCAGCCTGAGCAACAGAGCGAGACCCTATCTCAAAAAAAGAAAAAATAATAATAAAGGAAAAGAAAAGGAAGAAAATGGTTAAACCTCAGTAACAACAGCAAGCTTTGTGGCATTTTGACTTGCCTTAGTCTCATTCCTCTATCCCTAGACCCATGGTTGCTCTGAAAGCCAATAGCCACACAATTATTGTGAAAAACAGTAGCCTAGCAGCCTCTAAAGGGCACAGAAAAAGGTTGGAGCTTCTCCAAATCTTAATTCACATAGAACTGTCATCATTTCATCTACCTAGAAGTTATCTGGAAAAACCCACTCACAGTTTTTATCTTTGACCAGTCTCAGATCTCAGTGCAAATAGCCTTTTCCCTGAAACACATTCACCAAAAATAGTGGCAGTTGTTTAAGATCACAGCTGTCTGAGGCTGTGATAACAGTTGGGGCAAACAAACAAACAATAAGTGTACCAAAAAAATTAAAAGGAAAAGCTGGCAAATGAGATATCCATTGGTGGTTTGAAAAGCTCCACATATTCTTGGGAATCTAGAAGATCACACAAATGCATAGGATGTGCACATACCCAGTACTGTGTAAATGCCCAGGAAAGACCCCAAAAGACCTTAAATTCTTACCTCTGGCTGACCTTAGAAGGAAGCTGATACATTAGACTTACTATTAATAGATAAAGACATTACATCAAGTATTTTAAATATATGCAAAGAACTACAGGAAACCATGTCTAAAGAAAAGTATAAGAATGATCAATAAAGAGCTAGAAATTGGGCAGGAAAATTGCTTGAACCCGAAAGGTGGAGGTTGCAGTGAGCCAAGATTGCACCACTGTACTCCAGCCTGGGTGACAGAGTGACATTCCATCAAAAAAAAAAAAAAAAAAGAAAGAAAAGAAAAACAAATAGAAATTCTAGCATTGAAAAGTACAATAACTGAAATAAAAATTTCATTAGAGGGACTTAACATCAGATTTGGTCAGGCAGAAGAAAGAACAGTAAACTTGAAGGTAAGTCAAATAAGATTATACAATTTGAGGAACAGAAAGAATAACAAAAATGAACAGAACTTCAGGGATATGTGGAGCACCATCAGGTATATCAAGATGCACCCACTGGAAGTCTCAGAAGAAGAGGGAAGAAAGAGATAGAAAGAATATTTGATGAAATAATAGCTAAAATGTCTAAATTTGATGAAAAACATTAAGCTACACATTCAAGAAGCTTCACAAAATTCAAGAAGAATAAATTCAAAGAGACCTGCACCTAGACACATTATCACCAAAATTTCAAAAGACAAAGAGAATTCTGAAAGCAGGAAAAGTCAGACATCATCTACAATGGATCTGCAATAAGATTAACAGCTGATTTCTCATCAGAAATCATGGAGGCCAGAAGGTAGTGGGATGACATATATAAAGTGACAAAAGAAAAAGACCATCAACCAAGAATTCTACATCTACAAAACTATCCTTCAAAAATGAAGGAGGAAGAAAACTCCTAAAATTCATATGAAATATCAACAAATCCTAAATAGCCAAAACAATGTTGAAAAAGAAGAACAAAGTTAAAGGACCCATACTTCCTGATTTCAAAACATACTACAAAGCTACAGTAATGAAAACAGTATGATTTTGACATAAGGACAGACATAAATATCAATGGAAAATAATTGATATCCCAGAAATAATCCCTTTAATAAACAATCAATTAATTTTTGACAAGGGTGTCAAGACTATTTAATGGGGAAACAACAGTCTTTTCAACAAATGGTGCTGGGGAAACTAAATATCCACATGCAAAAGAATGAAGTTGGATCCTTACCTTATACCATATACAAAAATTAACCCAAAAATGGATCAAACACCTAAACATAAGAATTTAAACTATAAAACTCTGAGGTGAAAAATCTTCATGACATTAGATTTGGCAATGACTTCTTGGGTATGACACGAAATGCATAGACAACACAAGAAAAAACAGATAAATTGGACTTCATCAAAATTAAATCTTTTGTTTATAATAAACAAAAGGATACTATCAACAGAGTGAAAAAGTAAACTGCAATGTGGAGAAAATATTTGCAA
Source organism: Macaca mulatta (assembly GCF_049350105.2). Lineage (NCBI taxonomy): Eukaryota > Metazoa > Chordata > Mammalia > Primates > Cercopithecidae > Macaca > Macaca mulatta. Next base: position 77,119,305 of record NC_133417.1, on the reverse strand, counting down.
ATCATATACCTGATAAGAAGATAATATCCAGAATATATAAGGAATTACAGTTTAACACTAGCAACAATGACAACAACAAACTCAATTCAAAAATGGGCAAATAAGTAAAAAGAATAAAGTCAGAGGTATCAAATTACACAATTTCAAACTATACTACAAGGCTACAGTAACCAAAACAGCATGGTACTGGCACAAAACCAGACACATATACCGATGGAACAGGACAGACAACCTAGAAATAAAGCCACACACCTGTAACCATCTGATCTTCACAAAATCAACAAAAATAAGCAATACAGAAAGAACTTCTTATTCAATAAATGGTGCTGGGCTAACTGGCTGGCCATATACAAAAGAATGAAACTGGACACCTACCTTTTGCCATACACAAAAATCAACTTAAGATGGATTAAAGACTTAACTGTAAGACCTAAAAATATAAAAATCTTAGAAGAAAACCTAGGAAGTACCATTCTGGACATAGGCCTTGGCAAAGATTTTATGATGAAGTTTTGAAAAGCAATTGCAACAAAACCAAGAATAGACAAGTGGGACCTAATTAAACTCAAGAGCTTCTTCATGGTAAAACAAAACAAAACAAAACAAACAAAAAACTATTAACAGAGTAAACAGACAATCTACAGAATGAGAGAAAATATTCACAAACTATGCATCAGACAAAGGTCTGATATGTAGAATCTATAAAAAACTTAATTCAAAAAGCAAAAAACAAATAACCTCATTGAAAAGTGGGCAAAGGACATGAACAGACACTTCTCAAAAGAAGACATACAAGCGGCCAAAAAACAGGGAAAAATGCTCCACATCATTAATCATTAGAGAAATGCAAATCAAACCACAATGAGATACCATCTCACACCAATCAGAATGACTATTACTAAAAAGTCAAAAAATAACAGATGCTGGTGAGGTTGCAGAGAAAAGAAAATGCTGGTATGCTGTTGGTGGGAATGTAAATTAGTACAACCTCTATGGAAAGCAGTTTGGAGATTTCTCAAAGAACTGAAAACAGAACTACCATTTGACCCAGCAATCCCATTACTGGGTGTATACCCAAAAGAAAATAAATCATTCAACCAAAAGACACATGTACTTGTATGTTCCTCAGAGCCCTATTCTTAATAGCAAAGATGTGGAATCAATCTAGATGCCCAACAAAGGTGGACTGGATAAAGAAAACATGGCACATATACACCATGGAATATTATGCAGCCATAAAAAAGAATGAAATCATGTCCTTTGTAGCAACATGGAAGCAGATGGAGGCCATTATCCTAAGTGAATTAAGACAGGAACAGAAAACCAAATACTGCATGTTCTCACTTATAAGTGGGAACTAAACATTGAGTACACATATGGGAACAATGGACACTGGCAACTACTACAGAGGGAGGGAGGGGAGAGAGACTTGAAAAACTACCTATTGGGTACTATGCTCACTATCTGGGTAGCAGGATCATTTCTACCCCAAACCTCAGCATTATACAACATATCCATGTAACGAACCTGCATGTGTACCCCCAAACCTAAAATAAAATGGAAATTTAAAAAAAAAGAAGTAATTAGATGAATTAAAGTCTTTTCACTCCAGTAACAAGACTTCCTCTTAAGTACTTCCATGACTTTGTAAAATATTCTTAGCTTTAATTTTCATATTAATCCAATAGTTATTTAAGTTGATCTTAAATAAAATTTGCATGTGGCTAGATATTACTTGTTGATTTCGCTTTCACTGACATTTCTACTGTCATTTCACAGAGTTTAGAAAATATGGTCTGTCAGATTTCTACTTTCATAAAGTTAGTGACATTTTTAGGCCTAAAACTTTTCTTTTTTTTTTTTTTTTTAGACAGACTCTCACTCTGTCACCCAGGCTGGAGTGTAGTGGCGTGATCATGGCTCACTGTAAACTCTGCCTTCTGGGTTCATGCCATTCTCCTGCCTCAGCCTCCCAAGTAGCAGGGACTACAGGCGCCCGCCACCAAGCCCAGCTAATTTTTTGTATTTTCAGTAGAGACGGGGTTTCACCGTGTTAGCCAGGATGGTCTCAATCTGCTGACCTCGTGATCCACCTGCCTCGGCCTCCCAAAGTGCTGGGATTATAGGCATGAGCCACCACGCCCGGCCAACTTTTTCTTTTAAATGCTTTTGTCTGGTATTTAAAAATAACATGTACACTATGTTTACCTGTCATAAATTTTGTTTGTTTACCTGATTAACTCATCAAACTTTCTAATAAAGATATTTAACACTCTCTATATTCATTATTTGTTGTATACCAAAAGTTTGATGTTATGATAGTTTAATGCTATCTAATGCTTTTTAATATGTCCATTTCTCATTTGCATGAATGTGTTATATGTTTTAATCTCTTAAATATTAAATTTATACATGTAAATGTCTTGGTGAAAAAATGGGCAAAAAACAGGCCAGGCTCAGCGGCTCCCACCTATAATCTCAGCACTTTGGGAGGCCAAGGCAAGGGAATCACTCAAGCCCGGGAGTTCAAGACCAGCCTGGGCAATACAGCAAGACACAGTCTCTACACAAAATAAAAAACTTAGCCAGGTGTGGTGGTGCATGCCTGTATCCCAGCTACTTGGGAGGCTGAGATGGAAAGATCACTTGGACCCAGGAGGTCAAGGCTGCAGTGAAACATGATGGCGCTACTGTACTTTAGCCTGGGTGGCAGAGCAAGACCATGTCTCAAAAAATATATATATTGAATAAACATTTCTCCAAAGAAGATACACAGATGTCAATAAGCACATGAAAAGATGCTCAATATCATTAATTATTAGGGAAATGCTAATCAAAACCACAATGAGATATCACTTCACATCTATTAGAATGGCTATTATAACCAAAAATATATAAAACACACACAAAATAACAAGTATTGGCAAGCATGTGGAGCAACTGGAACCCTCATACATTGCTAGGGAGAATGGGAAATGGTGCAGCCACTGTGGAAAACCGTGTGGTGGTTCATGGATAAATTAAATATGGAATTACCATCTGATCCAACAACTCTATTTTTGGGTATATACTTCTTACTTAAGAGGAAGTATTGTGACTTTTGGGTGTATGAATTGAAAGTAAGGGCCTGGATATTTGTACACTAATGTTCATAGCAGCATTATTCACAATAGCCAACAGGTGAAAACAATCCAAATGTCCATTCATGGTATATACATGCAATGGAATATTATTCATCCTAAAAAGGAGTGAAATTCTGATACATTCTACAACATGGATGAACCTTGAAGACATTATGCGAAGTGAAATAAGCCAGTTACGAAAGCACAAATATTGTGTGATTCCACTTATGTGAAGTAGTCAAATTCATGGAGACAAAAAGTAGAATGGTGCTTGTCAGGGGCTGGGGAAAGAAGGAAATGGGGAGTTATTGTTTAATTGGTATAGTGTTTCAGTTTGAGAAGATGAAAAAGTTATGGGGATAGATGATGGTAATGACTGTTGAATAATGTGAATATACTTAATGCCACTGACCAGTACATTTAAAAATGGCTAAAATAGTAAGTTTTATGTTATGTATATTTTATCACAATATAAAAAGACTGCTATTCTCTCTTACCTAGTAATTCCAATTTTGAGACTGTATCCTAAGGAAATAGAAAAAGCAAAGATTTAGTTGCAAGCATGAAAACTATCTAAATGTCTAGCAAAAGGGGAAAGTTTAAAGTAAACCATGCAACTTCTCATGTGAACACTCTACAACATCTAAAGTGTTAATAAAGTATCTTACTGAAGTGGAAAACACTCAACCAGGCATAGTGGCTCACACCTACCACTTTGAGGCCGAGGCTAGTGGATTGCTTGAGCCCAGGAGTTGAAGACCAGCCTGGGCAACATGGTGAGACCCCCGTCTCTACAAAAAATACAAAAATTAGCCAGGTGTGATGGCACACGCCTGTAGTCCCAGCTACTTGGGAGGCTGAGGTGAGAGGATCGTGTGAGCCCAGGACGTCAAGGCTGCAGTGACCTCCACTGCCTGACTGCACCACTGCACTCCAGCCTAGGCAACAGAGTGAGACCCAGGTCTCAAAAAAAAACAAAAAGAAGAATAAAAGAAAATGCTCTCAAATGTCAAATTGAGTAGAGAAGAAAGCAAGATACAAACCAGTGTGAAAATAATAATTAAGTAATAATATTAAAAAATAAATACCCCAAAATATTTTTAAAGTGTTTTAAAATTATGACTAGTTTTATTTTCATTAAACTTCTTTGTTTTCCCTAATTTCTTTAATGAGCATGTACATTTTTCTAGAGGGGAAAAAAGTTTAGTTACATATAAGGTCTTAAAAGAATAAATAAAGGGAAAAAGCCCTAAACCACATGATGGGTTTCATAAAGAAAGTGAAGATGTGGAGGTCAATGAGAACTTCCCTAAGGGGAGAGCTATCATAAACAGAAATTGGTTGCCAAATAGAAGTCATAGAAATTTTGCAAGAGGTCTGTGGAAATAAGAGAAATCATGATCCTTTCCACTTATAAGAATAGAAAACAGATTTTCCTGTCGCTTTCTAGATTTACCATTCTAACCATATATCAGAGCTAGAGTTGGGTTGGTTGGGGAGGTCTCAAAAACCCACAAAAAGGAGCTGGAGTGTTTTCAGAAGACAATCAAAAGCCAAAGACAGCTTTTGTGGCATGTTTCAGGCATCATCCAGGGAGCAGAAGGAGGCAATGTCCCAGACAGAGAACCCCGGGAGTAAATGTCTGCTTTAACAAAGGCCTCAAGGGCTACCATTTTCATCTGTGTCAAGAAAGAAAACAAACAGAACCTTTTTTATGGCGCACATTCTAGCAAATAACCCCCACCCAGGTGCATTGCTCTGCCTGGCCCTCAGCCTCCCTGAAACCTCTGTGCTCAGCCTAGGGAGATAAAGTAGTGCCATTGTAGTCATAACTGCAGCTTCTTCCTTATGCTGGAGAGACACTCAGGAGGGCTTCCAGGACCCAAAAATATATCACAGTAAGATGGGGATTGGCCCAACCCCTCACAGGGCAAGATGCTATTTCCTGGGGTCTTTTCAGTTTTTTTTTTTTTCTTTTTCCTCTGACTTTAGAATTTACAAAACATTTTAGACTTACATACAACCTGTTCCTGCAGTTACATCCCCTAAGATCTGATGGTTTTAAGATCTACTAGGGGATTCGGGGGAAGGTGTTGTGTTATGTTATGTTATGTTATGTTATGTTATGTTATGTTATGTTATGTTTTTTAGAGAAGGGGGTCTCACTATTTTGGACTCAAATTCCTGGGCTCAAGCAATCCTCCAGCCTCAGCCTCCCCAGTAGCTGGGACTACAGGCACAACTGCCATGCCTGGCTCTATTTGAAAAGACAATTTTTTTTTAATGTGAAAGCATCCCCAGAAGTCAAACAGCAACACAGGAAATACATGAATGGCTTTTTTAAAAAGTTAGCAATTTAATTGTGAAACTAAGTCCAAGTCTCCACATCAGATCTTGAACCAGACAGGTTCACTGTTTCAACAAACATATTGAGTATCTGCTATGGGACAAGAAAACAGCGCCTGCTGAGCCTCGCTTGGGGGAGGTAGAATGGTCCAGTATAGAAGAGACAACGCTTATCTATCCAAGCACCTCCAAGAACGTCCAGGGCTCCAGTGAGGGAACAATGGGCAGTGACACATGCAGCAAAGATGAAGGACCTCCTTTTCACTTAGATGACCAGAGACACCATCATGGGGGCATCAGAGCTGTGTTTAGAAGGACAAGAATTTTGGCCAGACATTGTGGCTCACACCTGTAATCACAGCACTTTGGGAGGGCAAGGCGGGCGGATCACCTGACATCAGGAGTTCAAGACCAGCCTGGCCAACATTGTGAAACCCCATCTCTACAAAAATACCAAAAAAAAAAAAAAAAAAAAAATTAGCTGAGCATGATAGTGGGTGCCTATAATCCCAGCTACTGGGGAGGCTGGAGCAGGAGAATCACTTGAACCTGGGAGGTGGAGGTTGCAGTGAGCTGAGATCACACCACTGCACTCCAGCCTGGGCAACAGAGTGAGACTCTGTCTCAAAAAAAAAAAAAAAAAAAAAAAAGGACAAGAATTTCAATAAGCAAAGCCATGAGGAGAAAGTAATGCAGAGACAGGAATCTGAGGAAAACCAAGAGAAATGAGACAGTTTCTGGTCTTTTTACCTAGGTCATCTCAACTCCAGCTGGCATCTGGCCAGGAGACTCCAGGAGCAGGGGCGTCTTTCCTTTGGCCTGAAAGCTGAAGGGAGTGAAGCAAGGACAGGCATGGGAAGGACTATTCGGAGGCAGAGGTCAGAGAGAAGGAAGAATTGCAGATGCCTTCTTGACTCATTGGCCTTAGGGCTGCCCTGTCAGCCCATCCCAGTCACTGTCTCTCTAAACTGCTGGCTTTTTCAGACAGTCTTGGGGATTAGGTGACAAGAAACAGACACTTGGGAGAATTACATCGGATATGAGCATTTTCAAACAAAATGTCAATTAGTTCCCCTGTCATCACCATAGTCCAGAAATCTGTGCTGATATTTGCAAACAGATAAAGGACACCAGGGGCCAGGCACAGTGGCCCACACCTGTAATCCCAGCACTTTGGAAGGCCAAGGCATGAGGATAACTTGAGGCCAGGAGTTCAAGACCAGCCTGGCCAACATGGTGAAACTATTTCTCTAAATAGTCCTTCCTACTCCCTTCCCTGCTTCACTCCCTTCAGCTTTCAGGCCAAAGGAAAGATGCCCCTGCTCCTGGAGTCTCCTGGCCGGACGTCAGCTGGAGTTGAGATGACCTAGGTAAAAAACCAGAAGCTGTCTCATTTCTCTTGGTTTCCCTCAGATTCTTCTCTCTGCATTGCTCTCACCTTATGGCTTTGCTTATTGAAATAAAGACTCGAAATGAGACTGTCTGGAAAGATAGTCTCTAAAAAATGACAAAAAGCTGGGCATGGTGGTGCATGCCTGTAATCCCAGCTACTCAAGAGGCTGAGGCACAAGAATCACTTGAACCCAGGAGGCAGAAGTTGCACATTCAGTGGAGATCATACCACTGCACCACTGCGCTCCAGCCTGGGCAACAGAGTAAGAAAGACTCTGTCTCAAATAAATAAATAAAATAAAATAAATAAAACGTAACACCAGGGAGCCAACTCACAGAACTGGAGAATAGAAACTGCCGCTGTCATCTTGTGAAATTAGTATAGGTACCCTAGCGTGTGGCCACAAGCTAGAGAGGAGGTCATTACACCTTGCAATTTTCTCAGACACTTGCCAAACCACCCAACAATGAGCCACCTTCCTGGTTAACCACAGGGAGGGCTGTGGGTGGGGCGGTCACAGGATCAGACTCTGGCTCTAACTCAACCTTGGGGAAATGTTGCTCCTTCTGGGAAATCCCTCATGGCTGCATCTGCTGCATCTACCATCAATCGGCAATGCCTGGCCCAACTCAGAGCCGCCAGTTCTCTGGTCATGCCAGGTTTGCTGCAAAGAGTAGAGAAGAAAAAAGGAGGAATGCATTGTAAAGTGCCTTGAAGTTCTCTGATGAGAAATGATTTACATAAATCTGGCCACATCCACACTATAGAACATTGTGTGTTAAAAAGAAAGTGCTCTACTGTGCTGACAAGGGAGGTCACCTCCATAATATGGTACTAGGTGAGAAAAGCAAAGCGCAGAGCAGACATAAGAGAATGAGCCCATAGGTTCATGTAAAGTATATATATATTCTTGTAAATACATAGGACATTTCTGGAATGCTATATTAAATGGAAGTAACTGTCTTGTTTCTGGGGATGGGAGGGCTAGGGGGAGTTTCACTTTCACTTTTTGCCCTTCTGTACTACTTGCATAATTTTTAAAAATAGTCAAGACCTTTTCTAAATTATATGATGAATGAGGCCAAGAAAAACTATTATAAATATGTCTCTATGCTAACAGAAGCTAAAAATAAAAATCATCTTCTTACTTTTATCTCTCTAGCCTAATACACGTTTCTATATTAATACCACATCTTGGCAGGCATATCAGGTGCTGCTTCTACACAATGGGGATTAAGCTTTATAGTGAAAAAAAAATTAAAGGTGAGCAGATGTACAAGTTTGATTTATGGAGGCAGACAAAAACGTGTATAAACATTGAATAAATAGAAGGCTGATACACTCATATTTCACCCAAAAGCCTTTATAGTGGACCCCTATTGGTCTGGCCTGGCCAAAATCCCTTCCCTCTTTGTCTAGAAACAACAGAAGTACCCTCATCTGACTCCATAGGATCCTGGAGGGGTGGTCTATCATGTTGCCCCAAATCTCCCTCTGTCAAAGAGATGGGCCCACACACTGGCTAGCCCACTGAAGCACCCCGTTCTCCAAGCCCCGGTTATTAGTTGAGGAAGAGGCAAGTGTCCTAAGCTGGACCAATCTGAATCTTCCCTAAGATCTGACACATGGGCACTAAAAGGGAAATGTTGTCTCTCTTCCTCTAGGATCTTGAGCTATATAGACCATGAAGGCTTGAATAAAGCCAGGCAGAGGTAAACAGAGTTGAAAATGGAGGGTGAGGGATAGAGCTGATAACATCACCTGAATTCCTGACTCAGCCACGTTTGAAGCCATAATCACCCACTTGGATTTCTCATTTGTATGAGTCAATAAATTCCCCTTCGTAGCTTAAGCTGGATTTTGCTGGTTTTCTTTCCCTTGCAACCTAAAGGGTCCTAGCTAATTAATATCACAATTTTCTCACTGGATAATTAATATCACAATTTTCTCACTTTAAAAACCCATTCCATGATTGTGAATACCAGCCACATTTAAGACCCAAAATTAAAGTTTATATTTTAATATTCCAAATATTAGTTTAAAGTAGGATATCCTATTTGTTCTTCAGGAAAAGGAGGCATAAGGAATTGGTTATATGGAATTTCCCCCAAGGTCATACAATTCATCTGAAGCCAAGTCCAGAATAAAAATAATTTCCTAGACCTTTTCTTCTAAAAAAATAAATGCTTTATTCTATGTCAAAGTAAAGTCAAAAGTTATCTGCAAAATCTGCTAGGAAAAGGAAAAGGGAGATGAACCTGTGCTGATGATGTCTTAGTTCAAGAGAGAGCAAGGATCAAAACAAATCAACTTCAAATTCCTCAAATTTCCAACTAGCTGAGCTTTATCAAACTAACTTTGATGAGTTCTTGTCCAGAAAGAACACAAAAATTAGCCAGGCACGATGGCTTGTGCCTGTAGCCCCAGCTACTTGGGAGGCTGAGGGAAGAGGATCATTAGAGCCCAGGAGGTCGAGGCTGCAGTGAGCCATGACTATGCCACTGCACTCCAACCTGGCTGACAGAAGGAGACCCTATAGAAAAAAGAAAGATTCTCAGCAACTGTGTGTCTATTCTACATAACATGTCTAGAATCCAAGTGTTTTTAACTATACTTATCTTCTAGACAATTAGATAAATGACTCTAAAGCTCTCATAATGTTTGTCTAAAGCATTATTTTATACTGTAAGTGAAAGCCCTCATAAAGAGAATTCACAGACTTACAACTCAATAGTAGAAAAACAAATAACCTAATTTAAAAATGGGCAAAGGACCTGAACAGGCATTTCTCCAAAGAAGACATAAAAATGGCCAACAGATACACGGGAGGATGCTCAACATCACCAGTCATCAGGGAAATGCAAGTTAAAATCACTATGAGATATTGTCTCACTCCTGTTAGAATGGCTATTATGAAAAATTCAAGGCCGAGTGAGGTGGCTAATGACTATAATCCCAGCACTTTGGGAGGCTGAGGCAGGCGGATCACTTGAGGCCAGGAGTTCAAGGCCAGCCTGTCCTATATGGCGAAACCTCATCTCTACTAAAAATATAAAAATTAGCCAGGCGTGGTGGCACACGCCTGTAATCCCAGCTACTCAGAAGGCTGAGGGAGAAGAATTGCTTGAACCTGTGAAGCGGAGGTTGGAGTGAGCCGAGATTGTGCCACTGCATTCCAGCCTGGGTGACAGAGTAAGGCCCTGTCTCAAAAAAAAAAAAAAAAAAAGTCAAGAGATAAAAAATTCTGGCAAGGGTGTGGAGAAAAGGGAACCTTAGTACACTGATGGTAGAGATGTAGATCGGTACAGCCATTATGGAAAACAGCATGGAGGGTCCCAAAAAATTAGAACTAGAACTATCATCTGACCCTGCAATCCCTCTTTTGGATATATACCCAAAGGAGATGAAATCACCACCACATAAAGATATCTGCACCCCTACATTCATTGCAGCATCATTCACAATAGCCAAAATATGGAAACAACCTTAGCATCCACTGACTGATGAATGGATAAAGAAAATGTGGTATGTATATATAATGGAATATTATTCAGCCTTAAAAAAGGAGGTCCTGCCATTTGTCACAACATGGACGGACCTGGAGGACCTTATGCTAAGTAAAATAAGCCAGACACAGAAAGAAAAATATTGCATGCTCTCACTTATATGTAGAATCTGGGGCGGGGGGGAAGGTCAACTATACAGAGATAGAGAATAAAACAGTGGCTACCATGCATGTTGGGTGGCATGGGGGCAAATGGGGAGATATAGGTCAAATGATACAAGTAGCAGATATACTCACAGCCTATAATCTCAGCATTTTGGGAGGCCAAGGTGGGAGGACCACTTAAGCCCAGTAGTTCAAAACATAGCAAGACCCAATCTCTACAAAAAATACAAAAATTAGCCATGTTTGGCAGCGCACATCTGTAGTCTCAGCTACTCAGGAGGCTAAGGTGGGAGAATCACTTGAGCACAGAAGTCAAGGCTACAGTGAGCCGTATTCACACTACTGCACTCCACCCTGAGCTACAGAGCAAGACCCTTTCTCAAAAAAAAAAAAAAAAGAGTAGCAGATTTAGTGAATGAAAAAGTCTAGAAATCTAAAGTACAACATGAGGATTATAGGTATTAAAATTGTATTGTATTAGAAATTGTTGTCAAATAAGTAAATTTTAGCTATTGTCACCAAAAAAGTAACTATGTGAAATAACAGCTATATTAATCTGCTTCATTATAGTAACTGTTTTACTATCTACAGGTATCCCATAACATCATGTTGTAAACCTCAAATATACACAATCATGTTTACTGAAAAAATAAAAATAAAATTTTAAAGAGTTAAAAAGAAAAACATTGAGTTAACAAAAAGTTCTGTTTTCTCAATGACAAATAGAATAAAAGTCTGATGAGTACCTAAGGCAAAAACTCAGTGTAAAATTAAACTCCTTGTAACAGAATGGTAGACAAGAAAGGAAATTCTTAAAGGAATCTTTTCAGTGCAAATGGTAGAACTAGAAAGGGAAGATAAGAGCTCTATATGTGGAGTTGAGATTTCCTCTGCAGCTGGGCATTTGGCACAGCCAGTTTTCTAAGAAGCGTGTCACTATTCAGAAATTCTATAATCACAGCTAGCAATGGCCAATTCACCTTAAAAGTTGGCAATAAAGAAAAAACGTGCAATCAGATAATGGGTAACAAAAAAAAATCCAATATGGGCCAAGTGCAGTGGCTCACACCTGTAATCCCAGCACTTTGGGAGGCAGAGGCAGGAGGACTGCTGGAGCCCAGGAGTTTGAGACCAGCTTGGGCAACATGGTGAGAACCCGTCTCTACAAAAAATTTTAAAACTTAGCCAGGCATGGTGGCACATGCCTGTGGTCCCAGCTACTCTGAAGCAGGAGGATTGCTTGAGCCCAGAAGGTCGAGGCTGCAGTGGGTTGTGTTCAGGCCACTGCACTCCAGCCTGGGCATCAGAGCAAAACTGTCTCACACAAACAAAAAAACAAAATGTGAATCTTGTGCCACCTCATGTAGCTGAGCCATGATCCTGAGTGGGGCACCTAAGATCTCTGAGCCTCAGTTTCCTCACTTGTAAATGAAGAGATTGGTAGATGGTCTCTGAGGTCCTTTATAAATGCACAAGCAATACAGTTTGTAGTTTCTCACTCTGAGCCTAAGAGATTTACACTCTTTTTTTTTTTTTTTGAGACAGAGTCTTGCTCTGTCGCCCAGGCTGGAGTGCAGTGGCGTGATCTCGGCTCACTGCAACCTCTGCCACCAGGGTCAAGTGATTCTCCTGCCTCAGACTCCTGAGTAGCTGGGATTACAGGCACCTGTCACCATGCCCGGCTAATTTTTATATTTTTATTACAGACAGGGTTTCACCATGTTGGCCAAGCTGGTCTCAAACTCCTGACCTGAGGTGATCCACCCGCCTCGGCCTCTCAAAGTGCGGGGATTATAGGCGTGAGCCACCGCGCCCAGCCGAGATTTACACATTGTAAAAGGTAGGGCAGAAAAGCTGAGCACAATGGCTCACGCTTGTAATCCCAACACTTTGGGAAGCTGAGATGGGTAAGATCACTTGAGGTCAGGAGTTGAAGACCAGCCTGGCGACCATGGCAAAACCCCGTCTCTACTAAAAATACAAAAATTAGCTGGGCGCGGTGGCACGTACCTGTAGTCCCAGCAACTCAGGAGGTTGAGACAGGAGAACCGCTTGAACCTGGGAGGCAGAGGTTGCAGTGAGCCGAGATCACGCCACTGCACTCCAGCCTGGGCAACAGAGTGAGACTCCATCCCAAAAAAAAAAAAAAAAAAATAGTAGGGCAGAGGCCAGCATTAGAAGATGAAAACTGTAAGGAACTAAGGAACTAGATTTTTGACTTGCTTCTTTTAAGTGCAAAAAGTACGAATTCTTTCAGAAAGATATTAAAGGAAGGCACAGAATCTATGGGGTCCTGGCATATTACAACCAGAGATTAATTGGTCATGTGCAAGAAGGATAAAAATCATTTGCAATCCGTAAGAAAAAGACCACTAAGCCAATAGAAATAGGAAAAGGATGTGAACCATCTGCTCATAGAATTCAAGTAGCTCTTTTTTCACGTGGAAAAGAATAAATTGTACTCAAAATTTAAAAGATGAAAATTACAATGAAATTCTACTTTTAAAGCCTATTTGCTCACCTTGGCAAATATTTTAAAAGTGCAGTAAACCTAGTGTGAACAAGGGGGGAAATGGGGAGCGGTCATTGATGAGAGTATCAATAGGTACCACCTTTGGTGGTCACCTGGCAAAATCTATAAAATTTTAAATGCAAGTATTTTTCAAGGAGACAATTCCACTTCTAGGAATTTATTCTATAGACATGGTTGCACACGTACTCAAAGACATAGACACAGATGTTCACTGCAGAATTGTCTGTAACAGCAAAAGGCTGGAAACAACTGCCATATCCTTCCATCGTGGCCGATAGAATAATTACGGGGTGCTGGTATAACACACAGAACACCAGGCAGCCATCTAAAAGAATGCCGTGCATCCACACACGCTGATGTGAAGTCATCTCCAAGATACATGATCAAGGGGGAGCTGAGGCGGGAGGGCAGATGACCCAATCTGGGGATGGGAACGCATTGAAACGTATACTTGTGTTCTGGAAGGAATCAAAAGAAAATATTAGCAGTGGCTGCCTGGTCTGAAAGGGGAAGAGGCTTCTGTACTGTTTGAATTTTCTTCCATGTGCACTTACTAATTTTTCCATTTTTAAAACTACTTAATTAAAACACCCACCCACCAACACACACACACACACACACCCACCAACACACACACACACACACACACACACACACACACACACACACACACACACACGAAAAATAGCCATTTAAGCAAGGTGGAGGGGAGAGGGATTCATGGTACTCTGAGCTCTGGTGTCACAAGGAAAGAGAGTCCACATCCCACCCAAGCACTGAGCAACAATAGAAAGTCAAACGCTGGAGGAGGAAGCAAGGCAAAAAAATATTTTTTAAATAAAATAAAAAACTTTATGCAGATTTAAAGAAAATGAAAGCAGCGCAACGAAGAAGGCATTGGAGTAGCACTTTCCACCAGCATATTGCTAGTCAGAATGAGTGCAGCCTGGCGCGAGCACCACCCGCTTCCGTGACCACGACTGGACCCCTCCCCAGCCCACTCTCCCCGGGGGGCGCTCGTTCGTGCCTTCCGAGCCGTCCGTGGGGGCGACCCAGGCCCGGGTGCCTAACTCCCAGCAGCGGGGCGGCGGTCCGCGCTTCCCCGAGGGTGGTGCAGGTCAGCCCCGTAGGCGGGCAAGGTCCTAGCCCCGGGACGTGCTGTCGTGTATGCAAACTTCGCTGCGGTCTGGCAGAGTTCTCGGTGGGTCGCGGCCCCAGAGTCCCCAGGCACGGCTGCAGTTGCGCCCGGGGCTGAACGCGGCGGTGGCTGTCGCGCACTCCCAAGCCGCCCCGCCCCGCCCCGGCCCGCATTCCTAAGGCCACAGTGCGACCCAGCGGGCCGCGGGGAAACTGCGCCGGACCGCGGCCCGCCACCGCCCGAGCCCTCCTCACCGGCAGTCTTCCAGGAAATGTGGCCGCGAGAGCAGCCTCCTTCCTCCTTCCTAAATGGAGAGGGCTAATCTGTTTGCCAAGACAATGTTGCTAAACCTGACCCTTCCCTCACGCTGTAGAAGAAAATGGACGTGCTGGGAAGTTCTGGTGGAGGGACTTGAAGGGATAAAATTCAGAATTCCAGACATCTGATAATTTATGAAGTCAAGGAAGGTTCGTTTCTACCTGAAGAATGACTCTAATTATTTAATAAAATCTATAGACACTAGGATTATAAGCAGGCTCGACCAAAACGCCACCTCCTTTGTGACGTTGGCCTCTGGCTAAGTGGAAATGTGCCCTGGCTCACTGGCATGTCATTGCCTTTAACAGACCCTACAGGCTCCCTGAAGCAGAGATCCTGTCTTCCTCTTCTGTGTTAGGAATAGGCAGCAAGACAGAAACCCTGCAGAGGTTAAGAACAGGAAAGAAAAGAAGAAGCAAAGTCACAACAGCAACACTTATTTGCCAATTTTATTTGTCATTTAAGAAGTTTATTGGACTGGGCGCGGTGGCTCACGCCTGTAATCCCAGCACTTTGGGAGGCCGAGGTGGGTGGATCATCTGAGACCAGCCTGGCCAACATGGTGAAACCCCATCTCTACTAAAAATACAAAAATTAGCCGCGTGTGGTGGTACCTGCCTGTAACTCCAGCTACTCAGGAGGCTGAGACACAAGAATAATTTGAACCCAGGAGGCAGAGGCAGGTTGCAGTGAGCCGAGATGGCACCACTGCACTCCAGCCTGGGTGACGGAGTAAGACTGTCTCAAAAAAAAAAAAAAAAAAAAAAAGGTTTATTGAACACCGAATAGCCATATATTATGGTGAACCTTGATCCAGTAGACCAGCATTTTTCAATGGATGCCCTCTGCATGTCAGTTTCAGGCCATATGAATACCATATAACTTGAACATCAGAGCACCCTGAATATACGGTGATCCCACGTGTTGTCAGAGAAAAGTTCCTCAAAAACAAAAGTTGGGGTTTTGGGAATTTTTTAGCCAACTTGAAAACATAAATGTTTAGGATATAGATAAGAGTTAAATATCAGTGTATAGGATTGGATTTATTCATTTAGTTACACATAAAAACTTAAATCACATATGTAAAATAATACATTGATTTTGAAATAATGCTTTTTTCCCACTCTGACATGTTATGAAGCAATTTTATTTAAACTCTTGCCTGAGTTTTTCAATATCTTAGTCAGAAGAAGAGACACATCTTAGGGCATATAACACAGTCATTTTTATTTACAGACAGTATTTTTTGAACCCATGTGTGAGCTATCACCGGACATTTAATAATAAGCCATAATTTGATAAATTCAGAGTTTTAAAAAATGTATCCTATAGGTATAGATTTGTGATCTCTTCAACATATTCACTAACTGTATTGCTTTTTTGTCATTGCTGATTTACACCAACACCCAGTCAGTAGTCACATGGAGACGTCAGGCCCTGCATCAATCAGTAAGGGTCTAGCTACAGAGAATAAGGGTCTAGCTCCTGGCTAGTTTAAGCAAGAGATTTGTAATAGGGTGTCATATAACTTCCAGAATCACTGAACTGGAGATAGTAGGGGAGGGTTTGGCAAGAAACGGACTCTAGACTGAGCTTCTAGTAATAATTCCAAAGTCGCTTCAGAGAATTGGCCAGAGAACAAAAAGGCCCAAGCCAAATCTGGCTCTGCCACTATGGCGGCCCCATGTGAAATGATGCCACCTCTGCTACAATCAAGAAGCCGCCGGCCAAGCTTGCTGCTGCTGCATATCACCTCTGCTACCAATCACAAACAAAAATGAATGCCTCCTTCCAAAGGCAAGATTTATATAAGCAAGTGCATCTGAGTGTCAGAACCTAAAGTACATCCAAAATTCTCACTGCAAGAGGGTCTAGAAAAGATTGTTTTTAGCTTTCCAGATTCTTCCATATAAGAAGACAGATTATTTTTTATATATATAAAAAGTAGAGACTGGGTCTCACTATGTTGTCCAGGATGGTCTCAAACTCCTGGCCTCAAGCAATTCCTCCCACCTTAGCCTCCCAAAGTGCTGGGATAACAGGCATGAGCCACAGCGCCTGGCCTAAGACAACTGAAGAAAGTTAGACTACATGGTAAGTAAGGTAGTCCACAGCAACTGCCTCATACTCCCAAGAATAGTTACTAATTTTGAGCTAAATGTATTTTCCCCCTCTTTTTTTTTAAAACCAATTCCATCAGATTACTTTTATCATCAACTAAAACTAGTATTGATTGAAGTAGTTTCAGTATTGTGCTTTTTCCATACAACACCTTAGTCGTTTAAAAGTAAGTAATCCAGAAAATGCCCTGAAATATGAGACCTTGGAAGCCCTTGAATATTAGGATACTCCATCTTTTCTGAGAGATAATTTGGAAGAAAAAAACCCTTGCCTCATATTCGAGTATACACAGTAATTATTTCATGAAAAGTTTGGTTTTTTTTTTTAGTATCTTTATGGGCAAGTGTATCCATTTTATAGGACTGCCTAACAAATTGCCGTAAAATGGATGGTTTAAAACAATAGAAAAGTATTCCCTCAAAGTTCTGGAGGCCAGAATTCTGAAATCAAAGTATCAGTAGGGCTCATTTCCTTCTAGGGGCCTGGCCTTCCAGCTTCTGGTGGCTAATATTTTATGGCTTCCTTGGCTTGTGGCCACACCACTCCAACCTCAGCCTCTGCCTTACTATCTCTCTCTTCTGTGTCTGTCTTCTCTTCTGTCTCAAATTTCCCCTGCCTTTCTCTTGTATGAACACTTTTCATTGGACTTAAAGCCCACTTGAATAATACAGGATGATCTCAAGATCCTTAACTTAATTACATATGCAAAGATTCTTTTACCAAATAAGGTAACAGTCACAGGTTCCAGGGATTTGACATGGGTGTTCTGAAGGGACCACCATTCAACCCACTACAGCAAGGAAGTTTAGGAAATGCTGGGCTAAACAAATTAAATTGGTTTCTTTGCTGCAGGATTTTGCAAAACCTTTAACGTACTACATGTGCATTGTGAATCTCCAAGAGTGAGATACAGTATACAGTGATTTTCAAATTTATTCAACCATGAAATCCTATTTGCAGAAGCAATATTCCATAGAACACACTCTGGCATAGACATAATTTACCTGCTGGGCAAGTCCTCAGAAAGAATGTCAATAAGTATCAGAGAAGCCAAAAATAAGTGACTAAACAGTCAAAGGTTCTCAAGGATTTGGCAAGAGTAACTATTCTAAGCCATAACCATGCAACTCTGCTAAAGGTCATCACAGCCATAAGGTCATAACATGAAATAAAATATTTATGTCCAGTTACTAAACTGCTTCCTGTATTTGTCCATTTTCAAGCTGCTGATAAAGACATACCCAAGACTGGAAAGAAAAAGAGGTTTGATAGGACTTACAGTTCCACATGGCTGGGGAGGCCTCAGAATCATGGCGGGAGGTGAAAGGCACTTCTTACATGGCAGTGGCAAGAGAAAAATGAGGAAGAAGAAAAAGCGGAAACCCCTGATATACCCATCAGATTTCATGAGACTTATTCACTATCATGAGAATAGCATGGGGAAGACTGGCCCCCATGATTAAATTACCTCCCCCTGGGTCCCTCTCACAACACACAGGAATTCTGGGAGATACAATTCAAGTTGAGATTTGGGTGGGGACACAGCCAAACCATATCATTCCACCACTGGCCCCTCCAAATCTCATATTCTCACATTTTAAAACCAATCATGCCTCCCCAACAGTCCCCCAAAGTCTTAATTCATTTCAGCATTAACCCAAAAGTCCACAGTCCAAAGTCTCATCTGGGACAAGGCAAGTCCCTTCCGCCTATGAGCCTGTAAAATCAAAAGCAAGCTAGTTACTTCCTAGATACAACTGGGGTACAGGTATTGGGTAAATACAGCTGTTCCAAATAGGAGAAATTGGCCAAAACAAAGGGGTTACAGGGCCTATGCAAGTCTGAAATCCACTGGGGTAGTCAAATTTTAAAGCTCCAAAATGATCTCCTTTAACTCCAGGTCTCACATCCAGGTCACGCTGATGCAAGAGGTGGGTTCCCATGGTCTTGGGCAGCTCCACCCCTGTGGCTTTGCAGGATACAGCCTCCCTCCCAACTGCTTTCATAGGCTGGCATTGAGTGTCTGCAGCTTTTTCAGGTGCACGGTGCAAGCTGCCTGTGGATCTACTATTCTGGGTTCTGGAGGATAGTGGCCCTCTTCTCACAGCTCCACTAGGCAGTGCCCCAGTAGGGACCCTGTGTGGGGGCTCCAACCCGCACATTTCCCTTCCACATTGCCCTAGCAGAGTTTCTCCATGAGGGCCTAACCCCTGCAGCAAACTTTTGCCTGGACATCCAGGCATTTCCATACATCCTGAAATCTAGGTGGAGGGTCCCAAAACTCAATTCTTGACTTCTGTGCACCCACAAACTCAACACCACATGGAAGCTACCAAGGCTTGGTGCTTCCACTCTCTGAAGTCACAGCTTGAGCTCTGCATTGGCCCCTTTCAGCCACAGCTAGAGCAGCTGGGACACAGGGCACCAAGTCCCTAGGCTGCACACAGCACCGGGACCCTGGGCCCGGCCTATGAAACCATTTTTTTTTCCTCCTGGGCCTCCAGACCTGTGATGGGAGGGGCTGCCATGAAGGTCTAGGACATGGCCTCAAGATATTTTCCCCATGGTCTTAGGGATTAACATTAGGCTCCTTGCTACTTGTGCAAATTTCTGCAGCCGGCTTGAATTTCTCCCCAGAAAATGGGTATTTCTTTTCTATCATGGAGTCAGGCTGCAAATTTTCCAAACTTTTATGCTCTGCTTCCCTTATAAAACTGAATGTCTTTAATAGTACCCAACTCACCTCTTGAATGCTTTGCTGCTTAGAAATTTCTTCAGATACCCTAAATCATCTTTCTCAAGTTCAAAGTTCCACAAATTTCCAGGGCAGGGGCAAAATGCTGCCAGCCTCTTTGCTAAAACATAACAAAAGTCACCTTTACTCTAGTTCCCAACAAGTTCCTCATCTCCATCTGAGAACACCTCAGCCTGGACCTTATTGTCCATATTGCTATCAGCATTTTGGGCAAAGACATTCAACAAGTCTCTAGGAAGTTCCAAACTTTCCAACATTTTCCTTTTTCTGAGCCCTCCAAACTGTTCCAACCTTTGCCTGTTACCCAGTTCCAAAGTCGCTTCCACATTTTCAGGTATCTTTTCAGCAACGCCCCACTCTACTGGTACTAATTTACTGTATTATTCTACTTTCACACTCCTGATAAAGATATCTGGGACTGGGAAGAAAAAGAGGTTTAATTGGACTTAAAGTTCCACATGACTGGGGAAGCCTCAGAATCATGGCGGGAGGTGAAAGTCACTTCTTACATGGTGGTGGCAAGAGAAGCAAAAACAGAAACCCCTGATATGCCCATCAGATCTTGTGAGACTTATTCACTATCATGAGAATAGCATGGGAAAGATCTGGCTTCATGATTAAATTACCTCCCCTTGGGTCCCTCCCACAACACATGGGAATTCTGGGAGATACAATTCAAGTGGAGATTGGGGTGGGGACACAACCAAACCATATTACCTCACATCAGGTTCTATTCTGGTTCAGGATAAAGTACAAACTCCCAATCCTTTACAATCCTTTACCTCAATCTTCTCACCCATTCCTATCCTACATTTATCCTTGCTCCAGCCAAACTCACATACACATTGAATTTCCTACTGCCATTCCATGAAATATGCCTTCTCCCTACAACTCCCCTTTTAATAGCTGAGGTTCATTTCAGTGGATACCTCCTAAATAAAACCTGCTTTGTCACCCCAGTGCATTTGGCAGAGGATGCTTGTGAAGTATCTTGTTTTAGAGTTCTTTGCATGTAGATATTATTTTTATCACTGGTCAGCAAGCACCAGCAAATAAGGATCATGACTTAGATCTCTTTATATCCTCCAAGTGATCTAGGACACTGATTTTTATAGAATAAATGCTCAAAAGAAATGTGTTAATTGACTAAAAATGAAAATTAATCTTGGAGACCAAGTGCAGTGGCTCATGGCTGTAATCCCAGCACTTTGGGGGACTGAGGTGGGCAGATCACCTGAGGCCAAGAGTTCCAGACCAGCCTGGCCAACATGGCAAAACCCTGTCTCTACTAAAAATACAAAAATTAGCCTGGCATGGTGATGTGCACCTGTAATCCCAGCTACCCAGGAGGTTGAGGCAGGAGAATCACTTGAACCCAGGGGGAGGAGGCTGCAGTGAGCCAAGATTGCACCATTGCACTCCAGCCTGGGCAACAAGGGCAAAACTCTGTCTCAAAAAAGAAAAGAAAATCTTGGGAACTATGTATGCAGATGTAAAAGTGCCATCTAAGACTCCTCCCCTCCCCGTTTCCCAGATGAGAGTAGACTGGGCTATTCAAGGTTGGAGATGTATCCAATTAGTAGTGATGAATGGCAAACTCAGAATGGTGATGGCATTGAGGACCTGGGGTAGGCAGAGTCAGTCATGTGTTCTCTATCTTAATGATTTAAAACATCCCCAAAAGAATTGAAAACTGGTTGAATCAGCTTTCTATATCTATGTATACAGAACCCTTGGATACAGACGGCCAACCACACTATGCCATTTTATTTAAAAGACTTGAACATATGTAGATTTTGGTATCTGCAGGGAGTGTGGAATTTGGTATCTGTGGGGGTTCTAGAACCATCTCCCACAGATATGATATCAAGTGTTCAAATACACATATACACATGTACATGCATGTTCATAGCAGCGCAGCACTATTCACCATAGCCAAAAAATGAAAACAACCCAAATGCCCATCAACAGATGAATGGATAAACAAATTGTGGTATATACATAAAATAGAATATTACGCAGCCATAAAAATGAATGAGGTACCAATCATGCTACGAAGTGGATGAACTTCAAAAATACTACACCAAATGAAAGAAGCCAGACACAAAAAGTCACATATTTTATGATTTCATTTATATGAAATATCTAGAATAAATAAATCCAGAACACAGATTGGTGGTTGCTGCTGATGGCAGTGGCGGGCCATCTGGAGTGGCCCCTGCCATCATGCTGGCTGTGGCAGAGGGGTTGGGCTGAGGTGGTAGTAGCGGGAGCAGCAGTGGCAGTGGTGGGACCCCTGTGCCCTGCGTCCCCTGTGTCCCACGTCCCTGAAGCAGCCAACTGCACCACCTCCACTCTCACATGGCCAGGCCAGACCCTCAGCTGCTCCAGAACCCGGCCCCACATCACTGCTGCAGGGAGGATGTGGGGAGGAGGCAGACAGTACCCAGAGCCCACCCCTGGGGCCCCCCAGGAGCCTGCCACCCTGGGAGCCACTGCGATGGGGCCAGGCTGAGTTGCCCACCAGCAGGGGAGCAGCACAGTCTGGCACACAGGGGTGGGCAGAGAGGGGCCCCAAGGCAGAGCTGGACCCAGGGCGGTGCTGCACCCCATGGAGCGGGCAAGAGCAGGCAGGAGTCCCACCCTCCCACACATGGCTGTGGCCACCCAGGTTGCGGCTGTGGACCCAGACATCTGTGCACTTTTAGGGGGCCCAGAAAGGCCTCCCTTTCCCCCACAGTCTCAGAGGTGTCCAGTCCCACTGCCTGGCCTCTCCCTACTGTGGGCACCCACCCGGATCACAGAGTGGAGTAGAGGCCAAGCTAGGCACTATTGCAGCCTGGCCAGGTGTTCATATGTGCAGGGCAGTGCTGACACACCAGCCCCCTGCCACCTCAGCCCCCTCCGGACTTTGGGCACTGACAAGCGCAGGAGGGAGGCCAAGGGGGAGCTGAGGACAGCCCAGCACCAGACTGCAGGTGCCTCTTGGCATAAACAGCCTATGCTCCATGAATAGTGGCAGGAGGCAAGCAGGCTCCTGGGAGGAAAGGGGCTGGTCCCCAGTAAAGCCCCACCTTCAAATCAGGGAGGACCTGAAGCCTGGGGGCTGTCAGCCAGTCCCATGGACCTGAGGGGGAACTTGTGACGTTTTTCCCTGAGCCTGCCCATGGCTGCTCATGGACCAATCAGCATGCACTTCCTCCCCTCTGAGGCCCATAAAAACCCCCAGACTCAGACAGACTCAAGCAGAAGATGGAGAGAGGAAGGAGAGAGGATGGAGAGATGACAGGGAGACAACAGAAAGTAATGGAACAACCAGCTGTAGAGAGAAACTACCCTTTCTGTTGAGACTGAAGAGAGGATGGGACACCCTGGCTATGGAGAGGAGCTGCCCAGGAGAGGAGCTTCCTACTGCGAGTCTCCTCTGAGCTGTTCTATTGCTCAATAAAGCTCCTCTTCGCCTTGCTCACCCTCCACTTGTCTGCGTACCTCATTCTTCCTGGACACAGGACAAAAACCCAGGATCCACTGAATGGTGAGGCTAAAAGAGCTGTGATACAAATAGGGCTGAAACACCTGCATTGCTCACCACATTGTGGGGAGCAAGGAGGAGAGAAGAGAGAAGGAGAGAAGCGCTGCAGCCCTCAGTTGGGGGGCCAGACCTGGGAGCTCCCCAAGCCAGGGCTGTGACTCCCCTTTTTGGGCCCTGCAGTTCTGGAGTCTCCAAGCCTCAGGGCACCACTGTGTTCCCCATTGCCAGCTATGAAAGTTGCTTGTGGTGCACTTGGTCCAGCTGCAGCCTCACAATGAGCTGGCACCTGTGCTGGCACCTGTCCCACTGCAGCAGCCAGCCTGCCTGACTGTGCACAGTGGCCAAACCCCATGCTTGCTCACTCACACACCTCTCACTACTCTGCTCCAGTCTCTTTGGAGGCATGGGATCCAGGCCAGTAATGCAAGCTGAGCACAGCCTGCTGAGCACAGCCTGCCAGGACGAGTGAGCTTATTAGGCCCAAGCAAAACTCAGGCAAAGGTGCCACTGGCCACAGAGGCTTCCAGCCAGAAAAGCAACACCTCCCATCCCACACACACCAAGGATCCCACAACTCTGGGAGGAGGGGGACATGTGAAGCAACTGCTTAATGAGTATGAGGTTTCCTTTTGGAGTGATGAAAATATTTTGGAATTAGATAGAGTTGGTGGTTGCATGTTTTGCTAAATGTCACTGAATTGTTCACTTTAAAGTTGTTAATTTTGTTGTGTGAAGTTCACTTCATTCTTTAAAAAACAGTACAGCAATATGAGCAAACCTGGTATTAAAGTGTAATAAGCGATGCCCGGAAAACTTGTTACAGAATAATTTTCAAAATATATCACTCATTGTATAGCCTAAGAAAGAAGGCTAAACAATCCTAAGAAAGAAGAACAAAGCTGAAGGCACCATGCTTCCTGATTTCAAAATATATTATGAAGCTACGGTAATCAAAACACTATGGTAATGGCATAAAGACAGACATATACTCAATGGCACAAAAAAGAGAGCCCAGAAATAAATCCACATACATCAGTCACTTGATCTTCAATAAGGGTGCCAAGAATACACAATGGGGAAAGGATAGTCTCTTCAACAAATGGTGTGGGGAAAATTGGATATCCACAGACAAAAAAATGAAATTGGACCCTTATATCATACACAAAAATCAACTCAAAATGGCTTAAAGACTTAAATTTCAGACCTGAACCTATAAAACTATAAAACTCCCAGAAGAAAACATAGAGAAAAACTTCATGACATTGGTGTTAGCAAAGATTTTATGAATATATATATTTATATTTATATATATTATATTATATATAAATAGATATATTTATATTTATATATTATATTATATATAAATATATATATTTATATATATTTATATTTATTATATATTATATTATATATAAATATATCTATTTATATATATTTATATTTATTATATATTATATTATATATAAATATATCTATTTATATATATTTATATTTATTATATATTATATTATATATATTCATTAAATCATAAAATATTTATATTCATCATATTATAATATAATATGAATATAAATATTTTATGAATATACCCCAAAAGCAGAGGTAACAAAACCAAAAATAAACAAGTGGGATTACATTGCCTAAAAAGCTCCTGCACTGCAAAGAAAAAAAAAAATCAATGGAGTGAAAAGACAACCTATGCAATGGTAAATAACATTTGCAAGCAATATTACTGATAAGGGGTTAATCTTTAAAATATATAAGGAACCCCTACAACTCAATAACACAAAAATTAATAACCCAATTTTTAGGCTAAGAACTTGAATAGACGTTTCTCCAAAGAAGATATGCAAATGACCAATAGGCATATGCAAAAATGCTCATTTTCACTGAGGACTGGGGTGCATGAGTAAGACCATGAGTAGAGTAATGGGGACCAGATTTGAGCTGGGGTGAGGCCAGTGTCTAGGTCACCAAATAATCAAGGAAATGCAAATCAAAACCACAATGAGATATCACATCACACCTATCAGAATGGCCATTATAACAAAACAAAACAAAACATAAGAAAACACCAAAAAAACAAAAAGACAACTGTTGGCAAGGATGTGGAGAAATTGGAATCCTTGAACACTGCTTGTGAAAATGAAAAATGATGTAGCCACTGCTGAGGTGGGAGGATCACTTGAGCCCAGGAGCTCAAGGCTAGCCTGGACAATATAGCAAGAACCCATCTCTAAATAAATAAATAAAATGGTGCAGCCACTACGGAAAACAGTATGGAGGTTTCTCAAAAATCTAGAAATAGAACTACCAGATGATCCAGCAATCCATTTCTGGGTATACATCTGAAAAAAATGAGATCAGAATCTCAAAGACATATTAGCACTCTTATGTTCATTACAGAGCTAGTCACAATAACCAACAACCAAACCACCTTAATGTTCATCAACAGATGAATGGATAAAGAAAATGTGGTATATATGAGCAATATGATACTACTCAGCTTCAAAAAAGAGAAGAATTCTGCAATGTGTGACAACTGGATGAACTTTGTCATTATGCTAAGTGAAATAAGCCAGACACAGAAAGAAAAATATTGCATGATTCCAGTTAGATGAGATAACCTAAAATAGTCAAATTCATAAGATAAAAAACTAGAATGGTGGTTACCAGGGGCTGTAGGGAAGGGAAAATGGGGACGTGTCAATCAATAGGCAAAAAGTTCAGTTAAGTAAGATGAACAAGCTCTGGAGATCTACTGTACTACATTGTACCTATAACCAACAATAATGTGTTGCACATTTCTTAAACATGTGTTAAGAGGAGAGACCTCATGTTAAAAGTTCTTACAACAAGAAAATTATATATATATATGCTATTATAATAACTATTATTTTATCTATGATAAAGATCATAAAAGCTAAGAACGATATCTGAGACTAGTCTGCAGCTATTATTTTAAGCATTATCTATTAAAAACTTTCACCTGAAAAACTTTTACAAAAGCAACAACATAACTAAATGCGCTCTCGTAAACTGACCTCAATATGCCAGTGTGGGCCTCCACTTCAGGCTTCAAAAGCAAAGTGCACTAGGATGTCAGCTCCATTACAGCACAACCCTTGTCTGTCTTGTTCCCCATATATCTTCACTGCCCTCAGACAGTGCCTGGTGCACAGCAATAACTGTTTATTGAGCTTCCCTGAGAGATCTAGATGCTGTAACCCAGGAGACAAACAGTTACCACAGTCAGAGTAAGGCCCTTGGGTTCAGGCACACAGGCTGAGGTGAAAGAGACAGGGGAGGCAGTGGCCTGCATGAGCTGAGACTTTCACACTACCACCTCTGAAAGGCACCACTCTATCAGCTTCCATCAAATAGATGCTACAGGGCTTGGCAGAGGAGAGGTCCCAAAGGAAGACACACGGTTGAGCCTTCCCTGTGTCTGTCTGTCCTGGGCATACCCCTTTGCTGACCACAGGGAGCTACACACCTGTCCATCCTCTTGCCATACTCTTATTTATGGGCTATTTAGCCATCTCTAGCTACAAGCTCTGCTTCCCTCCACAATCACCAAATTTGGCAACGGCCTTTGGACTGGTTCCTCAAGCCACACCCAGCTCTGGTTTCAGGAGAACCCCTTTGACTTAGTGACCTAGACAGTGGCCTCACCCAGCTCAAATCTGGCCCCATTACTCCATTCCTGTCTTTCTCACGGGCCCTCAGCCCTCAGATACCCCTCACCTGGAGTAACCACACCAAAAGGTATGCACATCACTCAGTCCCTATCCACTTGTGCCACAGAGCAAAACAAAATAATATTCAGCCTCATTATCAAACAGGCACAAGTCAAAAATGTAATATTAGGTAAAGAGCCAGAATGGAGCGTGAGGTCACACAGTTTGAATCTAGCTGAATGGGTGACAGATAATGATCTTTCTGTTCTGAAGACAGGCATCCTGCTCCCTGTTTTCTTCTTCTAAATTCCCCTCTAGTCCCTCTCTCAGTCATCCCTAAATCTCTTATCTCCTGCTCTCCTTTCAATATGTCTCCCAGTGTCTTCCATACCTCTTTCTTCTATTTCTCTTTTATCCTTATCTAATGAGTATAGAAAACTGATTACAACAAGTAGTGTAAATATTTCTTATGTATGACACTTTTTTCATCCAATTTGGAATTATAAGGAGAGCATTTGTCAGAATTGAAAGGACGGAGTTTCTACAAAATTCATGTTTCCATACTCCAGTTAAACACTCCTCGAATGTTTAACTCCTGAATCATGGTGTCTATTATGGGTTGGATTTTATCCCCTCAAGAAATATGTTGAAATCCTGACCCCAGTACCTGTGAAAGTGACATTACTTGGAAATAGGGTGTGTGCAGGTGTAATCATGCTTGTCAATGAGTTCATAATGGAATAGTCTGAGTCCTTAATATAATATGACCAGTATCCTCATAAGAGAGGAGAAACACAGGGACACAGACACACAGGAAGAAGATAGCCATGTGACAATGGCAGCAGAGATTGGAGTGATGCATTTCCAAGCCAGAGAATGCCAAGCATTGCCAGCCAACACCAGAAACTAGAAGAGGCAAGGAAGGATTCTCCACTGCAGGTTTTAGAGGGTGCCAACACCTTCATTTTGGACTCTAGCCTCCAGAACTGTGAGATAATAAAATTCTATTATTTTAAGCCACCCGATTTGTGGCATTTTGTCACAGCAGCCCTAAGAAAGTGTCCCTCAGACACTTCTTTTCTTTTTCTTTTTCTTTCTTTCTTTTTTTTTTTTTTTTTTTTTTCTTTTTTTGAGATGGAGTCTTGCTCTTGTCACCCAGGCTGGAGTGCAATGGCATAATCTTGGCTCACTGCAACCTCTGCCTCCTGGTTTCAAGCGATTCTCCTGCCTCAGCCTGAGTAGCTGGGATTACAGGCACCCCCCACCATGCCCAGCTAATTTTTGTATTTTTAGTAGAGATGGAGTTTCGCCATGTTGGCCAGGCTGGTCTCGAACTCCTGACTTTGTGATCTGCCCACCTCAGCATCCCAGAGTGCTGGGATTACAGGTGTAAGCCACCACGCCTGGCCCCTCAGACACTTAAAAAAAAAAAATTCTTGGGGCTTCTTTGAGAATTCTTATTACCGACTTTGGTTATTCATTCCTGATTTACCTAATTATGAGATCAGAGAAGTTGACTATTTATATATCTCAGAAAAAAAAATGTAACTAAAATTTGTCGTTAAGTTGATTTTATTTTAACATGAATGTGCCCCAGTAGCAATGTACTAGCCCCTGAGCCATGGTTTATAAATGTCAGTCCCCCTAAGAATCCTTTGATGAAATCCTCATTCCAGGTCTGAAATGGAAAAAAAGTGAGCCTGGGACATTTTGTTGGACCAAAAAGCAACGAAGTGCTCAAAGACCAACCAAGACATGTCAAAAGATTACAGGAACCAGCTTGAAAGAGCTCCTGCTACCCAAACTTGGAGGAACTGGAGCAGCAAATAGAATAAAAGAATAATGATAGTAATGGATGATAACACAATGAATTGCCTAAAAAAGATCCACAGTCCATGGTGATACTCAAAAGAAAGAGGGAGAAAGAGAGATCTTACAGAAATGTCAACTAATAAACGTGAAAGGAATGATAGTATTAGAAAATGATCATTTTGAGATCACATTTCACATCACATCAAAGCTGTGGAATTTCCCCTCTTCTAGGGGGAGCCTTGTGAAGATAAAGATAATTTAAGCTGCTGGAAGCCATGGATGTGGAACCCATGGATATGGAGTGCCAACTGTATAAATAACTATTTTACCAAGTTTCCTATGAAGATGAACAAGGGAACTGACTTGTCAAAGCACACACCAATGAGTAGAGGCAGAACCGGAATCAGAATCCAAGACCTCTCTTGCGCCACCCAGCACATGAGGGCTCTCTCCATGGGCATACTCCTCCCTGCCTCCTACTGACCTGCCCTGTGCTGTGGGTAATAGATGAATTGCAGTGGTCCTCAACTTTTTTGGCACCAGGGACCGGTTTCATGGAAGACAATTTTTTCACAGATCAAGGGAGAACAGAGAGTGGCGGGGATGGTTTCAGGATGACTTAAGTACATTACATTTATCATTAGATTCTCATAAGGACTGTGCCACCTGAGCATGATGATTGGGTGATCACGTGCATGTGTGAGATCTGCCACCCTTGAACCTTGTTATGACGTTAGCACATTACCCATCTGACCTGAAAAAATAGAGGAGTGCGCAACCTAGATCCCTCGCATGCGCAGTTCACAGTAGGGTTTGTGCTCTATGAGAATCTAATGCCGCGCTGATCTAACAGGAGGCAGAGCTCAGGCGGTAATGCTTGCTTGCTCACCACTCAAGCAGCCTGCTTGAGTGCAGCCCAGTTCCTAACAGGCCACAGACCAGTACCATGGGGAACTCAGGTCTAGTGGACTCCAAGAAGGACATTGGAAGAAGGAAATGGAGAAACGAGCAGACTTCAGAATAATATCAACAAGCCATGGAGTTAGATAATGTGAAAGTCTACTGGTGAGTCTAAGGGATCTCCCTAGATGTATTTAGGAGTAACCGAATGATTATAAGGAAAGCTGTAAACTGGCAAATTGGACTCAGAAAAATCTGGCAAAATGCAAAAAGAGGATAGTATAAATCCAAGTGCAAACAGAAGGGCACAGATCATTCTGGAATGTAGGCTCCTGGTTTCAAGTATTCCATCAAGCTTTGTTTCCCGATTTGGAGTTTGGAAACAGAGTCCCTCTAAACTTAGATGGAGCTGAACGCAGCATGAGGACTGGACGGTGAGTTTCCAAAAGGGAGAGAGCACAAAAAAGAGGCACAAACAAGCTGATCTCATGAGGCAGCCAAACACCAGATTTTGCCTCAACCTCCAGGAAACTTGTGAAATCACTGCCTTCTCTTTCCTCTAATTCCATTGATTTCACAACATCCTCTGAGCTTTTGTGTGAAACACTGTGCTTGGTGTTACAGGGATTGAGGGTAACAGGGCGTTGGGGGTGGTAACAAGGTGTTGGGGTGATATACAGAATAAATAAACTGAATGAGGGCCTGCCCTCAAATTTTAGTGTTATAGTAAGAAGCGATTCACACATTGGACTGTGATTTCATGCCCACTGCTCAGTCTCCTGATTGCTCATTCTGCTTCTCAGCTTAGTCCTGGACAGATAGGGTGTGTAATGTGGGGCAGTCTGTGTCCATAGTCACTCAAAGATAACTCCTGACCGTGGATTCAAAAATGTGCATTATAAACTTTTTTTTTAATGACCATTTTGGAACCTATGATATTATCAATTCAGGCAGTGGATGCTAAAACTGTAAAGGAACCATATATTCACATGGACTCAAAGTATCGCTGCACAAAGGACTTGATAATTGTAAAGGGAGGAGTGGCAAGATATGGCAAACACCTCAACTGAGCGATCACACTCAGTAACATGCTGTGTGCCTTCTGGTGTAACGGAAAAAGAGATACACACAATCTCATAAGTAGTGTTGGCACCAAAAATGTTTCCCCAAAGGTAATCATGAGAAAACAATCAGACAAATACAGAATATGGTACATTCCACAAGACAACTAGTTCGATCTCCTCACACAAGCCAATGTCATAAAAGAAAAAAAAAAAGGTAGGGCAACTATTCTATATTAAATGAGACCAAAGCCATAACAACCAAATATAATGCATGAATTTGATCGGATCTCAGATTGAGGGGAAAAAAGTTATAAAAAAGGCATTTGAAAGGAAATTTAATACACATTATACATCAGAATCATTGCTAATTTTCTTAGGTGTGATCATGCTGTCATGGTTAGGGGAATGACATTACTCTCAAGAGATGCACGCTAAAGTGAAACGTCACAATGTTTGCAATTTTCAAATGTCAACAATTGGTAAATAGAGATGAAGGATGTACAGGTGCTAATTGTATTATCCTTTCAATTTCCCTGCAAGTTTGAAATTTTTCAGATAAAACAGAGAGTGGAGACTTGAATGTGGCCTCAACGTTGCTTTCTTTTTCCCTTCATGATGCTGGGTGTTAAAGCATTTTCCATGTCTTCTTAGACTATCTTTTCTTTCAAATAAAAGAAACAACACATACCTGGTCTAAGCCAAAGTACTGTTTCCACTGCCTGCAAGTGTGCAGGGATTTCCTCGTAGCAGCTGTCTCGCTGGGAGCATTTTCTGTTTCGGCACCTCACATGTTTGACATTATCTCATGGATGTAGGGAGCTTTAGGAATATGTCACTGTCTCTTTGAAACTTAAAGATGAATCATTCTCTCAATCTCTAGGGAAAAAGATAATGCCACGGATTCCCTCACTGCTGTATAAGAAGGGGCCATGCCCAGCAGATTCCAGTAATGGCTTCTGAAGTTTATAACAGATGCCAAAGTGTGTTGGGAATACCACTGGGCTAAAAATTGGGAATCTCCTGGGGAAAGTTATTTCACCTTTCAAGGCTTCAGTTACTTCATCTGTGAAAGGGAATGATTGCAATGAATGCTTTTAAAGTTCCCTTCCAGCACTAACGGTTTATCACTGGAGTTTCTGCTTCCCCAGACATAGAATCATGGCCCAAAAGAGAAAGCGAAGGGTCAGTTCTTCTCCTTGAGCACAGTCCTCAAATTCCTGGATGCTCCAACAGGGAAGCAGCACCCTCAGCCCTTCCTCTCGGGGCAAAATAAAAACACTTTTTAAGCCTAATCCACCACTGCACCTGGCCTACACCTACCTTTTTTCTAGAAACAAATGTGTCAGTTGGCAATTAGTGAAGCCTCAGAGGCAAAATTAATTCCACATGTACTTAGCACACTATATAAAGAGAGGATCAAAGGAGGACCGTCTGTGCAGAATGTGGTTATCTGCTTCCTGTATTCTCTCCAGCTGAGCATTGTCTGTTGGCTGTGGGACCCCTTGGAAAACTCTGATAGGGCAAAAGGAAAGGAGTTGACAGAAGATTTGGGCAGACATTGCAGAGGAAATGGGCAAACTTTCATTCAGGGTGTAGCCAGAATGGAAAAAGATGAAAAGTTTAAGATGCCGGTAACAGATGGAGAAGAAAAAACAGATTTTTCTTTCTGGAGGCAGATTTGTTTCCACTTTAAGTTCAACGCCCTTATGCTATAATGGTATTTTCTATCTCTAGAAAAGTCATTTCTATGACTTTTATAATAAATAATGATGCAAAAATATTTAAACTACATTCTTCCCTGGCTAACCATTCAAGTCAAGCAGAGGTCCACAAACTGTGATAGTCTCCAGCATCAAGAAGAACTAACTGCATTCTTTTTTTTATTTATTTTACTTTAAGTTCTGGGATACATGTGCAGAACATGCAGATTTGTTACATAGGTATACATGTGCCATGGTGGTTTGCTGCACCCATCAACCCATCATCTAGGTTTTAAGCCCCAGATGCATTAGGTATTTGTCCTAATGCTCTCTCTCCCCTTGCCCCCGACCACCCCCTACAGGCCCTGGTGTGTGATGTTCCCCTCCCTGTGCCCATGTGTTCTCATTGAAGAAATAATTACATTCGTGTTTGTGTGTGTGTGTGTGTGTGTGTGTGTGTGAGACGGAGTCTCGCTTTGTCACCCAGGCTGTGCAGTGGTGCGATCTCGGCTCACTGCAATCTTTGCCTCCCAGGTTCAAGTGATTCTCCTACCTCAGCCTCCCAAGTAGCTGGGACTACAGGCGCATGCCACCATACCCAGCTAATTTTTTGTATTTTTAGTAGAGACAGGGTTTCACTGTGTTAGCCAGGATGGTTTCAATCTCCTGACCTCATGATCCACCTGCCTCGGCCTCCCAAAGTGCTGAGATTATAGGCATGAGCCACCGTGCCCAGCCGAACTAACTGCATTCCTATGATTTGCTAGTCAAGTTTAGATTTGGCCAGCATGATGACATCCAGAAGTAGGCCTGGTCTACTTCTGAGGACACAGGCCAAATCAAACCCTCCTGTCTTTCCCATGACTTATGCAAGAACACATTTAAACAAAGGAAAAAGAAGAAACATTTCCACTTAAAGAAAAGAACCCATTAGAATCAATATTGTGAAAATGAACATACTGCCAAAGCAATCTACAAACTCAATGCAATTCCCATCAAAATACCACCATTCTTCACAGAACTAGAAAAAACAATCCTAAAATTCATATGGAACCAGAAAAGAGCTCACTTAGCCAAAGCAAGACTAAGCAAAAAGAACAAATCTGTGGGCATCACATTACCTGACTTTAGACTATATTAAAAGGCCATAGTCACCAAAACAGCATGGTACTGGCCTAAAAATAGGCACACAGACCAATGAAACAGAATAGAGAACCCAGAAATAAAGCCAAATGCTTACAGCCAACTGATCTTCAACAAAGCAAACAAAAACATAAAGTGGGGAAAGTATACCCTATTCAACAAATGGTGCTGGGATAATTGGCAAGCCACATGCAGAAAAATGAAACTGGATCCTCATGTCTCACCTTATACAAAAACCAACTGAAGATGGATCAAGGACTTAAATCTAAGACCTGAAATCATAAAAACTCTAGAAGATTACATTGGAAAAACCCTTCTAGACATTGGCTTAGGCAAAGACTTCATGACCAAGAACCCAAAAGCAAATGCAACAAAAATAAAGATAAATAGATATGACTTAATTAAACTAAAAAGCTTCTGCACAGCAAAAGAAACAATCATCAGAGTAAACAGACAACCCACAGAGTGGGAGAAAACCTTCACAATCTAAACATCCAACAAAGGACTAATATCCAGAATCTACAAGGAACTCAACAAATCAGCAAGAAAAGAACAAACAATCCCATCAAAAAGTGGGCTAAGGACATGAATAGACAATTCTCAAAAGAAGATATAGAAATGGCCAACAAGCATATGAAAAAAATGCTCAACATCACTAATGATCAGGGAAATGCAAATCAAAACGACAATGCAATACCACATTACTCCTACAAGAATAGTCATAATGAAAAAATCAAAAAATAATAGACATTGGCATGGATGTGATGAAAAGAGAATACTTTTACACTGCTGGTGGGAATGTAAACTAGTACAGCCACTATGGAAAACAGTGTGGAGATTCCTTAAAGAACTAAAAGTAGAACTACCTTTTGATCCAGCAATCCCACTACTGCGTATCTACCCAGAGGAAAAAAGTCATTACAAAAAAGACACTTGCACGTGCATGTTTAGAGTAACACAATTCTCAATTGCAAAAACATGGAACCACCCAAATGCCCATCACAACAAGTGGATAAAGAAATTGTGGTGTATACATATACCATGGAATACTATTCAGCCATAAAAAGGAACGAAATAATGGCATTTACAGCAACCTGGATGGAATTGGAGACCATTATTCTAAGTGAAGTAACTCAGGAATGGAAAACCAAACATTGTATGTTCTCACTCATAAGTGGGAGCTAAGCAATGAGGACACAAAGGCATGAGAATGATACAATGGACTTAGGGGACTCAAGGGAAAGGTTGGGAGGGGGCTGAGGGATACAAGACTACACATTGGATACAGTATACACTACACTGCTCAGGTAACTGGTACACCAAAATCTCAGAAATCACCACTAAATAACTTATTCATGGAACCAGATACTACCTGTTCCTCGAAAACCTATTGAAATAAAAATAAATACATGAATAATAAAGAAAAGAACCTAGTACTCAGGGAGTTCTGACCTTCGCAAGTGAGAGCTGAGGTGATTTGCGGTGCCCCTGTTTGCATATTTTCTTACCAGTTAAATTAGATTGATCATGCACTACTCACCCCACAAATTTACTATTGTCAGTGTATTTGTGGTTTAAAAAAAAAAAAAAAAAAAAACTTTGGGCACTTTATATAGCTAAATAATAGGGGCAATCAGAGATCTATCACAGGAGAAGTCAAAGGGAAAGGCTATTTCCCTTGGATACTTATTGTTAGCCATATTTATTTAAATAATTTGTTTTGTTTATTCTTTGATTGCCCATCTCTTCCATTCAAATGTAAATTCCATAAAGACGGGAACTGTATCTGTGTTTTTCACCATTGAATCCCCACCCCCTAGCACATAGCACAAATGCAATAAGTAGTAATGAAGGAGGACATGAAATTTTTAGACATACACAATCAGAAAAAATAAAAGTATGGTATGGTTCTTCATTCTTATGTTTCTTTATTCACATCTTTCTTTATAATGCTGAGCAACTTTTTTTTTGTTTTGTTTTCTTTACATAGATTATTCCTGAGTATTTTATGAGTTTAAAGAATGTAATCTCTCTATCCCTCTTTCTCCTCTCTCTCTCTCCCATATTTTAAAGTTTATCAATGCTGGCATATGGAAAACATTTTGATTTGAATATATCCTGCTTGCAGCCAACACACTCAATTCTCATTAAATGCAATAGTTGGGGCCAGGCACGGTGGCTCACACCTGTAATCCCAGAAATTTGAGAGGCAGAGGAGGAAGGATCTCTTGAGCCCGGGAGGCTGAAGTAAGCTATAGTCATGCCACTGCACTCAAGCCTAGGCAACAGAGTAAGATCCTGTTTCTTTTTAAAAATCCAATAGTTGGAATTTCATTTTGCTTTTTTTTTTTTTTTTTTTTTTTTTGAGATGGAGTCTCGCTCTGTCACCCAGGCTGGAGTGCAGTGGCACGATCTTGGCTCACTGCAACCTTCACTTCCCAGGTTCAAGCGGTTCTCCTGCCTCAGCCTCCTGAGTAGCTGGGACTACAGGTCCCAGCTAATTTTTTGTATTTTCAGAAAATTATGGGGTTTCACCATATTTGCCAGGCTGGTCTCGAACTCCTGATCTTGTGATCTGCCCGCCTCAGCCTCCCAAAGTGCTGGGATTACAGGCGCGAGCCACCGCGCCCAGCCCTGAATTTTTTTAGTAGGCTAGATATAAAATCATATCATCTGCAAATAATAAAATTTTGTCTTCTCCTTTCCAAAGTTCTAAATCTTATTTCTGTTTCGTCTTTAATTGCACTCACTGGCCGCAAACTGGGACAGACATCAAATGATGGAAATGGTGGGTGTTCCATAACGCATTCACGCTTCTAAGAAAAAGGACTCTGGTGTTTCTCATTCTCATTTTCACAACTAGAGCCCAGAAAGCTTCTCATCTTCTCATTTCCTTTCACTTTATCTTATTACAGACCACTTAAAATAATCCTAATGTAATAATGTAAGTTTTAACAACACCAGGATGGTTAGCCCTCAAAGAAGTTTCCTTTCCGTCCCTAAACCACAATGCAAGAGCATTCCTTTGCCTCTATTAAATGCACACACACACAGCCGATGCAGCCTGTCCAACCCCTGCTTTCTTCTGATTCATGGGATCTGGGGGGCGTGAAGCAATGCTGACGCCTTAAGGGCTCCGGCACATCCACAGTACTCTGGCTAGGGCAGTGCCCGCAGCTCTGAGAACATCAAGAGCACCCCTGGCATAAATATGTGCATTCCCATGGCAGTGCTGGCAGTCCTGGCAGTGCTACACAAATAGATAGATAGCAACTGTGGGCTTGCCCTAATCAGCATAAGAAGTGAACAGGATATTGAAATGAAATAAAAATAATTACTTCTACTCCTGCCCCTGAGACCAAGTCTGGTGAATTCTGGCTCTTTCATTTGGTCCACCCACCCATCCATGCTACAGGAAATGATTTTGTCTGTTCCCGCTATTTGATTCAAAGCAGGCTGAGACTGCCTTTCTAGAGTCTCAGACCTTCTCGACCTGCTATACACTTCTCCTTCTCTACAGAACCAAGCTCTCCACTAGCTGCCTGCAGGTTATGAAAACCATGATCACAAACACTGGGGACCACTCACCAGGCACAATGGTACCAGGACCCGATGCACCACCTGGGCAGGGGTCCTCCCTAGACAGCCATGTCCTCCCCAGCCCACTGTCCAAGCTTTGGAGCTGTCGGAGCCGTCAGAGCTGCCTGGAGGAAGATTGGTATTGAAGGAAATAAAAATATTGGACCCCAAAATAGACTTCTTTGGCATACTTTGAGGTGGCTGTTCAGAGGGCCTGCAATCATAAGCAGCCCTGCAAAGCTGTCTTTTGACGGGGTGAGATTTGCATCTGCAGAGAACCTGCACTGATGCAGCCAGGCTTTCTCGGAGGCCTTCCTTTGTCCAGATCTAGGAGAGATGAACTGAGAGTCTGACACCTTTAAAGATCTGAAAGAACATTCACCATCTCTGCACTCTGAAGGCTGCTACCTGTGAGGTTTCACCTGCATAACATGACCACCTTTGCTAGCCAGGCCTTCCCTTCTCCCCCTCCCATAACCTGTTTTGCCAGGATACAAGCCCCCATTCTTTCTATACTTTTAAGAGGGTATATAAGCTTCTGAACCCCATTGGGGTTTGGGGTAATCACTCTGTGGTTCTTCCCCATGTGAATGTTAATAAATTTGTGTCATTTCTCTTATTAATCTCCTTCTGTGAGTTGATTTTTCAGCAAAACTTCAGAGGGTAAAGGTGAAGTTTTCCCTTGGCCTCCACAGTGTCATCTTCACTGTCCTGAGGATCCAAGACTACTCTCAAGATTTTTCTTGGGTTTTCCCAACTATGGGGATAAGAGAGCTGTTAGGGGTAGGAGACCTGGGAGGCAGATGACAACAGCAGTGATTCTTACCTGTCAGCCAGCCTCTGGCACTGTCTCTACAGCCACCACCAATCCCAACCCCTGTGAGAAGAGCTCAGAGCCCTCCCTCCCGCTTCTTAGCCCTCTCCATGACTACAGACACCCTGGTCTGGCTGGCAAGAGCAGGGAGTGGAGGGGAGGGACAAGAGTCTGCACATGTGTCCATATTGGTACTCAAGGTTTCGGGGCCAAACAAAAGCTGCCTTTGCTTCCACCGGGTTCCCTCCCTGCTCCTCTAACCCCTCAATGAAAGTCTGGGCCAAGCTGTACTCCAGCACCAACCCTAACCTCAACCATCCTAATGCTTGTCCCCAAATCTGTTTAATTCCCTGGTTAACTTCATTCTGGGCCCCAGACCTGCCTGAACAGTGCCTGCCCCTAATACCCAACTCAGCAATGCATGCCCTGGCCTTATGCTAATCATTACTAACTATAGCTAACATTTATAAATGTACTTTTTCACTTATTTATTTAATCTTTATAGCAATCCTCTGAGGTAGATACTATTATTATTCCCATTTTACAGATGAGAAAACTGAGACTCCAGAAGATTAAGTGACTTGCCCAAGGTCACATAGCTTGTAAACAACAGAATAGATTCGAGCCCAGGGTCTGCACTCCTAACCTCTAGCCTGTACCAACACTAAAAGTTTTAGTCCCTGCCCTCAAGCCAGTGTCAACCCAACCCCCAGCTCTGATGGGAGCCTGAGCTCCTTAATAATCCAACTGAGCCCCACCGCTCTGCCACCCAAAGTCAGAAGGCAGAGTCTGCCCACCTTGCCCCATCAGGGCTCTCTCAATATGCTTTTTTGCCTCCACCAATGACAGAACCTGAGTCGATGAGAGGTCAATACTATGCAGGCTGAGGTGGTCAGTTCGTGGAAGCCTGAGGGAGCCCAGGCAGAAAGCATCCCAGCCACGGACAAAAATGAGCTCCAGACACCCAGGCCTGGGCCATGGCACCCAGGCCCACCTTCCAGGGCTGCAGAGAAGGCCACCCATCAAAAGCATTTCCATGTCTGGAAACACCTGTGAAATCCAAGGCGTGGGCAGTGGAAGAGGGCAGTTGTGAGCAGCAAAGAAGACCTGAGGGTGAGACTCCGTGGGAAAGAGGCCTGGCAGAGGCTTTCCTTCCCTCTGCAGGAAGCAGCACTAAACCATTCATTGCCATTCTGGCGGAACTCCTGACATTGACTTCTCTGAGCTGTGTGCCAGCAATTTCAGGCTACTGTTCCTCAGTTTTCTGGGCCAAATTATTTCTTCCGCTTTATGTGGCTTTCCCAGGAGACAGGCCTAATTTTATTTTCAAATGGACTCAATATCCCTCAAGTCTATCCTGTCTGCCTCCCACCCTCCACCCCCATGCTTGCAGATCCCTCTCGAAGCACTTCCGAAGGCATTCATCAATGTAAATTATTATCAATAATCAAATGTACCGTTTGTTAAGAACTTCTAGGAACCAAGCTAACTCATTTAGTTCTTACACTCATAAATTAATTTAGTTCTTTGAGGTAGGTAGTGTGCCCCCTTTATGGATGAGCAAGTGAAATCCTAAACTCAATTGCCTTGGGGCAAGCGATTGGCATAAATGTTTTTAGAGGATCAGCATAAGACAATAGTTGACCTCTTTTATTGAGATTATGGTAACTTTGCTTTTGGATAGGCTGGGCAGGCAGAACAAAACTTACCCTCTGGCTTCTCCAGCCTTTGAGCCACCAATTTAAGATCACTAAGTTTAGAAACTCAGCTCAGCCTGGCTATGGGGTCCATTTGGTTAACTCCTAGGCTATCCCACTTCACTATCAGTCCCTTTGTTCCTAGTCAGTCCACCAGATGTAAATTGAGTTGTGTGGGAAAGAGGTAAAAAGCCAATACTGAAGAACTCTCGGTGTAAACTCAAAGGAGAATTCCCACCAAATAACTCAAAAGACAGAACCTTATAATTTTAAAGTTATGGGATTGGTGGAGGATAGGGGGGCTGGAAGGTAGGAGAAAAAACACTACCTAATTCTTTTAAGTCCCAAGGACAAGCAAAGCTTGCTTTAAAAATTAAAAAAAAAAAAAAGGCCAAGACATCAGAATCATTCATGTCTATTTGATTGTCTCATTAAGACAATGCTTTCCAACCAGTCAGTGGACAAGTAGGTAGAAGAAAAAACACAAAGAACAGGCCGGGCACGGTGGCTCACGCCTGTAATCCCAACACTTTGGGAGGCCAAGGAGGGCGGATCACAAGGTCAGGAGATGGAGACCATCCTGGTTAACACGGTGAAACCCCGTCTCTACTAAAAAAATATACAAAAAATTAGCAGGGCATGGTGGTGGGTGCCTGTAGTCCCAGCTGCTTGGAGGCTGAGGCAACAGAATGGCGTGAACCCCGGAGGCGGAGCTTGCAGTGAGCCCGGATCAAGCCACTGCACTCCAGCCTGAGTGACAGAGCGAGACTCTGTCTCAGAAAAAAAAAAAAAAAAAAAACCCACAAAGAACAAACATGAAATATGCTCTAGGGAAATGAGTTCTAACCTGGGGCCATGGAATCTTCAGTGGATTTCAGGAGGTCCATGCATATCTTGGAAACATTCTAATTTTATATGCACATGCATTTTTCTGGAAAGACTTTTCCATAGCTGTCATCAAAAGGCCCACCACCTGAGAAAATAAAAAATAAAACACTAAAACCACTATATAAATAAACAAATATCTCCTAATAAATATTATTAGAAGAAATAAATATCTCCTAAATCCAACAGGATTTTCTTAAACCTAACTGCTCCTCCTTCCTGAAAATAGTGGCCTGTCCCCCACTGGCTCGTGGAGGAGCTGAGGGAGCAATACCAGGCTTGGCAGATCACCTGGAAGTTCCTACCCTACCTGTGCCTGCCGGGTGATGCTGGGCCTCTCTGAAGGTATGAAGGCCAAGTTGGATCCTGCAGCGCCCTAATTAAGTCAAACGGAATATTCAAAAAGCTGAAAGGACTAGCACATGAAATTTCAGCATTTGATCCCCAAGAGAACGTAGCTGAAGTAGCCTGAGAAATAGCTCAGGGAAGGCTGGAATCGCTCAGGGAAGCAGATGGAGTTTCTAAAGTTTAGGGAGGAAGAGCATATTACATGGATTGGGCTTGCAGGTGTGACCAGCACAGATCAGAGGCACAACTGATTAAAGCTACAGAGATCCTGGAAAGGAACAGAGGGACTGGTCCAAAGCCAGGGAGGAAATGAAAGGCAAGACGAAGTCCTATCATCAACCAACATTGAGAGATGAGGCTTGGACATTTGTACAGAAGATGCCAGAGGGTTGGACAGATGCCAGTGGAGAAAGAGACCACATGACTAGACTCTTAAAGAGAAGACTGAGAAGTGGGGTTTACATGAATAGAGAATAGAAGAAAGATGTGATTACTGAGAAGAGAAATTGGCTGGCACATGAAGTGTCAGGTATTAAT
The DNA here is from genome assembly GCF_049350105.2 of Macaca mulatta. NCBI lineage: Eukaryota > Metazoa > Chordata > Mammalia > Primates > Cercopithecidae > Macaca > Macaca mulatta. The sequence continues at coordinate 77,078,218 of NC_133417.1, read as the reverse complement.
ACTGAAGGCACATGGTAGATAAATGAGCCAGTCAGAGCATGATTTGTGATCTCCCTTGCCATTGGCTTAAGTGTACTGGGGACGACATTCAGAGAGACATTTGGAGTTGACAAGAGCGGATAGTTTTTAGTCTGACCTCTTTTACGGGGTGGAGACTGAAATCTCATAGTAAGAGATTAGTCAGATGTTTCATTTTATTTGCCTGTTCATGCAACTAAGTGTAGAGTGTGAATTAGATGCTCAATCAACGTTTTAATTGTCTAAAGTGAAAATGCAGTAAACCCCATTATCTAGCAATCTGTTAATCAGGACTTCATTAACGGGCACACTTGTGCACATACAGTACATGATAATCCTAAAAAATTATACAACTTGGCCGGGCGCGGTGGCTCAAGCCTGTAATCCCAGCACTTTGGGAGGCCGAGACGGGCGGATCACGAGGTCAGGAGATCGAGACCATCCTAGCTAAAGCGGTGAAACCCCGTCTCTACTAAAAAAATACAAAAAAAAAACTAGCCGGGCGAGGTGGCGGGCGCCTGTAGTCCCAGCTACTCGGGAGGCTGAGGCAGGAGAATGGCGTAAACCCGGGAGGCGGAGCTTGCAGTGAGCCGAGATCCCGCCACTGCACTCCAGCCTGGGCGACAGAGCGAGACTCCGTCTCAAAAAAAAAAAAAAAATTATACAACTCTAAAGTACCTTCTGAATAAAAAAGATTGAATTCTGTTTATTGTCTATTCATTTATTCATAATATACAGAGTATCTCCCATGTGTTAGGTACGTGTATATTATGTATGTGGGTGTACTCAGATGTTTGTATGTATGTTTATACATACATACAAATCTATGTGCTTCTGTTCCACTCAGAGGAGACAGAAAATAAAAATCATAGAATCTCAGAGCATAATATATCATTAAATATCATTAAATAACTTTAGGTGCATGACTGGAATATTGGTGATCTATACGTGGCATATATAGTACTAATCTGCTTGCAAAATATTTGATAACCAGCATGCCTATTCCTTGATATGTCAGATAATATTTACTACGTACAAACTGCTATGAAAATAAATCAGGGAAGGCGACAGGAAATGTGTGATACGTGGCCACCATCCTGTCTGGGAGACCTCTCTGAGGTGTATTTGAGTAAAGAACTGAGGAGTGAAGGAGTGGGGAGGCCGCTCTCTGGAGGAAGAGCATGGCAATAATGCAATCTAAGGCTCTGAGGCAGCAGCGCACTGGGAGAGTTCCGGCTTGTGGAGAGGGGTGTGCAAAACTGCACATTTGAAGCTGCTCTACTGATTTAGGTAAGAGACTTTGCCCTAGTTTAAAAAAAAAAAAAAAAAACAGGCACACAGCACATCCTCCTTCCTCTGCTCTCAACAATTGTTGCAAGTAGAAAGGCCTTGGAAATGGAAAGCAAAGAGTGCAGATAGTTTTGAATTTGAGAAAGTCTGTAAGGGAAGCCAGGATAGGGGTGTGTCACAGAAGAGCACCTCTACAGCCTTCACATTTTTATACAACAGGCATCCAGGTGCCTAATTAAACTTGTCAGGGGCCAGGTGCGGTAGCTCACACCTGTAATCCTAGCACTTTAGGAGGCTGAGACCAGCAGATCACTTGAAGTCAGGAGTTCAAGATCAGGCTGACCAACATGGTGAAACCCCATCTCTACTAAAAATACAAAAGTTAGCTGGGCATGGTGGCGGGCACACGTAATCTCAGCTATTTGGAAGGCTGAGGCAGGAGAATCGCTTGAACCCGGGAGGCAGAGGTTGCAGTGAGCTGAGATCATGCCACTGCACTCCAGCCTGGGCGACAGAGTGAGACTGTCTTTTAAAAATAAAATATTTTTTAAAAGTCATCAGGGCCAGGTACACTGGCTTATACCTGTAATCCCAGCACTTCGGGAGGCCAAGGCAGGAGACTCAGTTGAGACTGGGAGTTCCAGACCAGCCTGGGCAATGTAGAGAGAACCTGTCTGTATTTAAAAATTAAAGTTGTCAGCCAGGCATGGTGGCTTACACCTGTAATCCCAACACTTTGGGAGACCTGAGGTCGGGAGTTCGAGACTAGCCTGACCAACATGGTGAAACCCTGCCTCTACTAAAAATACAAAATTAGCCAAGCGTGATGGCACATGCCTGTAATCCCAGCTACTTGGGAGGCTGAGGCAGGAGAATCACTTGAACCCGGGAAGCGGAGGTTGCAGTGAGCCAAGATCACTCCATTGCACTCCAGCCTGGGCAACAAGAGCGAAACTCCATCTCAAAAAAAAAAAAAAAAAAAAAAAAAGTAGAGACCAAGTTTATATACAAAGGAAAAGTTTGATGCAGAAGTCACAGGAGACAAGGTAACCTAAAAATTGAACCAAATGTAAGTCACAGGTGGTATACAAATGGATGATTAGAGAAGTATAGGCACACCTCAGAGACAGTGCAAGCTCAGTTCCAGACCACCACAATTACATGAATATCACAATAAAGCAAGTCACACAAATGTTCTGATTTCCCAGTGCATACAAAAGTTATGTTTGTACTATACTGTAGTCTATTAAATGTGCAGTGGCATTATATCTTTAAAAATGTACATATCTTCATTTAAAAATATTTTTGCTAAAAAATGCTACCGATCACCTCAGCCTTCAGTGAGTCATAATCTTTTTGCTGGTAGAGGGTCTTGCCTTGATGTTGATGGCTGCTGACTGATCAGGGTGGTGGTTACTCAAGGGTGGCATGGTTGTGGCAATTTCTTAAAATGAGACAATACAGTTTTCTGTGTCGATTGACTCTTCCTTTGATGAAAGATTTCTCTGTAGCATGAGGTGCTGTTTGAGAATTTTACTCACAATAGAATTTTCAAAACTGGAGTCAATCCTCTCAAATCCTCTCACTGCTTTATCAACTGAGTTTATGAAATATTCTCAATCCCATGTTGTCATTTCAACAATGCTGAAATGACAGCATCTTTACCACAAGTAGATTCCATCTCAAGAAACCACTTTCTTTGCTCACCGTAAGAAGCAACTCCAGCTGGGCACAGTGGCTCACGCCTGTAATGCTAGCACTTTGGGAGGCCGAGGTGGTGGATCACCTGAGGTCAGGAGTTCAAGACCAGCCTGGCCAATATGGTGAAACCCCGTGTCTACTAAAAATACAAAAATTAGCCAAGCATGGTGGCGGGCACCTGTAATCTAAGCTGCTCGGGAGGCTGAGGCACGATAATCACTTGAACTCAGGAGATTGCAGTGAGCCGAGATTGTGCCATTGCACCCCAGCCTGAGTGACAAGAGTGAAACTCCGTCTCAAAAAAAAAAAAAGGGAGCAACTCCTCATCCAGTCAAGTTTGATCATGAAATTGCAGGAATTGAGTCACATCTACAGGCTCTACTTCTAATTCTAGTTCTCTTGCTATTTCCACCACAGCTGCAGTGAAGCCTTGAACCTCTCAAAAGTCATCCATGAGCATTGAAATCAGCTTCTCCCAAACCTCTGTTAATGTTGATGTGTTGACCTCCTCCCATGAATCACAAATGTTCTTAATGGCATGTAGTATGGTAAATCCTTTCCAGAAAGTTTCAATTTACTTTGCCCAGGTACATCAAAGGAATCACTATCTATGGCAGCTATAGTCTTATGATATGTATTTCTTTTGTTGTTAATTTTTGTTTTTAGGGACTGGGTCTTGCTATGTTACCCAGGCTGGTCTTAAACTCCTGGCCTCAAGCAATCCTCCCACCTCCACCTCCTGAGTCTCTGGGAATATAGGCACAAGCCACCAAGCCTGACTCCAAATATATTTTTAAAATAAGAGTTGCCAAGGGTGGTGCCTTATATCTGTAATCCCAGCACTTTGGGAGGCTAAGGCAGGGAGATTATTTAAGGCCAAGAGTTCTAGACCAGACCAGCCAACATAGAGAAATTTGTCTCTACAAAAAATAGAAAAACTTACCCAGGAGTGGTGGCACATGCCTGTAGTCCCGACTACTCAGGAGGCTGAGGCAGGGGGATCACTTGAGCCCAGAGTTTGAGGCCACAGTGAGCCCTAATTGTGCTACTGCACTCCAGCCTGGGCAGCAGAGACCTCAAGTCAAAAAAAAAAAAAATTAGCTAGGTATGGTAGCATATGCCTATAGTCTCAGCTACTTGGGAGGCTGGGACAGGAGGATCACTGGAGCCCAGAGTTCAAGGCCACAGTAAGCTATGATTGTGCCAGTGCACTCCAGCCTGGGTGACAGAATGAGACTCCCTCTCTAAACAAATGAATAAATAGATAGTAAGACTTGAAAGTCCAAATTACTCCTTGATCCATGGGCTGCAGAATGGATGTTGTGTTAGCAGACAAGAAAACATTAATTTCCTTGTACCTCTCCATCAGAGAGCTCTTTGGTGACCAGGTACATTGTCAATGAGCAATAGTATTTTGAAAGGAATCTTTTTTTCTAAGCAGTAGGTCTCAACAGTGAGCTTAAAGTATTAGTAAACCATGCTGTAGACAGATGTGCTGTCATCCAGGCTTTGTTGTTCCATTTATACAGCATGGGTAGAGCAGATTTAGCATAATTCCTAAGGGCCCTAGGATTTTCAGAATGGTCAATGAACATCAGCTTCAACTTAGAGTCACCAGCTGCTTTAGCCCCTAACAAGACAGCCTGTCCTTTGAAGCTTTGAAGCCAGTCATTCTCTTCTCTTCTTTGGTTGTGAAAGTCTTAGATGGCATCTCCTTCCAAGGCTGTTTCATCTACATGGAAAATCTTTTGTTCCATCGATGGTCTTAGCTAGATCTTCTGAATAACTTGCTGTAGCTTCTATATCAGCACTTGCCGCTTCACCTTGCACTTTTATGTTATGGAGACAGCTTCTTTCCTTAAAGCTCATGAACCAACCTCTGCTAACTTCCAAGGTTTCTTCTGCAGCTTCCTCACCTCTCTCAGCCTTCATAGAATTGAAGAGAGTTCAGAGTCTGAACTCTCTGGATTAGGCTTTGGCTTAAGGGAAGGTTGTGGCTGGTTTGATCTTCTATCCAGACCATTCAAACCTCTTCTATGTCAACAAAAAGTGAAGTGTGTTCACTAGAGTAGCACGTTTAATTTCCTTCAAGAACTTTTCCTTTGCATTCACAACCTGGCTAAGAACTTGGTGCAAGAGGCCTAGCTTTTGGCCTATCTTGACTTTCAACACGCCTTCCTCACTAAGCTTAATCATTTCTAGTGTTTGATTTAAGGTGAGAGATATGACCAGGCATGGTGGCTCGTATCGGTTATCCCCAACACTTTGGGACACTGAGGTAGGAGGATCACTTGAGCCCAGCAGTTCCAGACCAGCCTGGGAAATGTGGCCAAACCCTATCTCTACAAAAAAAATTTTTTTTAATTAGCCAGGCATGGTGATGCATGCCTGTAGTTCCAGCTACTCAGAAGGCTGAGGCAGGAGGATTGTTTGAGCCAGGGAGGTTGAGGTTGCAGTGAGGTGTGACCGTGGCACTGCACTCCAGTCTGGGCAACAGAGCAAGACCCTGTCTCAAATAAATAAAATGAGAGATGTGATTCTTCCTTCACTGGAACACTTAGAGGCCATTGTAGGGGCATATTCTTATGTCTTAGGGAACAGAGGCCTGAGGAGAGGAATAGTGATGGGGAATGGTCAGTGGAGCAGTCAGAATACACACATTTACCAATTAAGTTCAATGTTTATATGGGCATGGTTCTTGGTGCCCCAACCCAATTACAATAGTCACATCAAAGATCACTGATAATAGATTATTATAACAGACACAATAATAATGAAAAAGTTTGAAATGTTATAAGAATTATCAAAATGTGACACGAAGACATGAAGTGAGCACGTGCTGTTGGAGAAATGGTACCAATAGACTTGCTTGATGCCAGCTTGCCACAAACCTTCAATTTCTAAAAACCACAATATTTGCAAAGCACAATAAAGTGAAGCACAATAAAACAAGGTGTGCCTGTATTTGTTGGCTGTAGTTAGCCCTTAAGAGAGCACCCATAAAATGAAAGTTATAAGTTTGCATTGGGGCTGAGGTTTGCAAACTTGTTCTGTAAAGGGCAAGATAACATACATTAGAAAGCCATACTACTCAACTCTGCCATGGCAGCCCAAAAGCTGATGCTGCATAAATGAATGAGTGATGTCTGTGTTCCAATAAAACTTTACTAATAGACACTGAAGTTTTATTTTTATATAATTTTTATGTGTCACAAAATGTTATTCTTCTTTTGGTTTTTTTTCAACCATTTGAAAATATAAACATTATTCTTAGTTCCCAGGCCATAGTTTGCTGACCACAGCTTTAGGGAATGGAATTTAGAAGGTTATAAAGATCTTAGGAGAGGCCAGGAGCTGTGGCTCATGCCTGTAATCCCAGCACGTTTGGGAGGCCAAGGCGGGCAGATCACTTGAGGCCAGGAATTCGAGACTAGCCTGGCCAACATGGTGAAACACCATCTCTACAAATATAAAAATTAGCTGGGCATGGTGGCCCATGTCTGTAATCCCAGTTACTCAGGAGACTGAAGCAGGAGAATTTATTGAGCCCGGGATGTGGAGGTTGCAGTGAGAAAAGATTGTGCCACTGTACTCCAGCCTGAGCAACAGAGTGAGACTCCATCTCAAAAACAAAAAATCTTAGGAGAAAAAAAAATGTCGGGCTTCTTGTTCTTAGGCTGCCTGTTGATGTGAGTAGGACATCTTGCAAAACTCCTTGAGGAGGGGTGTGTACATCTCATCACCCTGGTCCTGGTCAGCCAAAGCATATTCAACCCTTGCTTTCTCTCTGACTCATCAAAGAGTCCTAACTCCCTTTCCTCAGGTTACTGTGGACTCCTACTGTGCCATGGGGTTTGTTGTACATATTATTACATCATACAGGTGTTAAGCCCAGTACCAAATAGTTATCTTTTCTTCTTTTCTCCCTCCTCCCACCCTCCACTAGATGTTAGGCTAATGTTACATCCCTGAGCTAGAGGAAATATCAGAATGGGCTTATTAATGAGCAGTAAGAAGATGTCTTCGATTTGGGATCAGGAAAAAGCCTTAAAATCACCTGACCCATTTTCTATATTTTACAGCTAAAGAAATAGAAGGACAGAGAGAGTAAATGACTTGCCCAAGGCCACTCAGTTTGTTAGAAGCAAACCTGGGACTAGAGTCCACATTTCGGACTTCTAGTTGGAGGCTGCTTCCACTCTATTACCTACATTTGCACTCGTAGGAGAAAGTTAAGGAGCCTGCTACAGAATTTGGGGGGATGGGGAGTTATTATAAATTGAAGACTTTTTTAAAAAACATAGAACATGATTAAATCCCTTTTTTGGCTGGATGCAGTGGCTCATGCCTGTAATTCCAACACTTGGGAACTGGAGGCAGGAGAATTGCTTGAGCTCAGGAGTTTGAGACTAGCCTGGGCAACACAGTGAAGTTCTGTCTCTACAAAATAAAATTTTTTAAAATGCCATTTTTGCATCCACAGAATGTTTTTGTATTGCCAGTCGCAAACTTGGAGTAAAAAGAAAAGAATATTGGGATGCAGAGACAGAGGGTGAGCTGAGAAGTATTTGCAAAGGACCCTCAGATACACCTGTTCACTAAGCATTATTTATATACTACTACTAATAATAATGTGTTCCACAGAGAAATGTTCTATAGCAGTAGTTCTCAAACTGTGGCCCAGGAACCCACAGGGGTGCTAAGACCCTTTCAGAGGCACCATGAGGTCAAAACTATTCTCATACCACTGCTATGTTTGCTTTTCTCACTCCCAATCTCTCAAAAACATAGCAGAGTTTTCCAGAGATGACATGGTGTGTGCCATGATAACAGAGTACACGCAGAAGTAGATCTAAGAATCCAGCTGTCTTCTATCCAGCAAAACACTGAAGAGATTTGCAAAGATGTAAAACAATGTCATGCTTCTCACTAATTTTTTCTTTTTTTTTTTCTTTTTTTTTTTTGAGACGGAGTCTGGCTCTGCCGCCCAGGCTGGAGTGCAGTGGCCGGATCTCAGCTCACTGCAAGCTCCGCCTCCCGGGTTCACGCCATTCTCCTGCCTCAGCCTCCCGAGTAGCTGGGACTACAGGCGCCCGCCACCGAGCCCGGCTAGTTTTTTGTATTTTTTTTAGTAGAGATGGGGTTTCACTGTGTTAGCCAGGATGGTCTCGATCTCGTGACCTCGTGATCTGCCCATCTCGGCCTCCCAAAGTGCTGGGATTACAGGCTTGAGCCACCGCGCCCGGCACTAATTTTTTTTGTTTTGGAAAATATTAGTTTTCTAACACATGTTATTTAAGTTAATATCTAATGGATTAATTGTTCAAATTTTTAAATGAATTAACAATATTTTTCAGTTTTAATTTCTAATACAGTAAATATCACTAAATAAACAAGTGGCTTTTATGTTTTGTGGCTCCTCACTAATTTTAAGAGTGTAAAGTGGTCCTGACCAAAAAGTTTGAAAACCCACTAATCTACCATTTTTCAGCAGTTCTGCTCACATGAAATACAAATTAAATTGAAACTGTTACTGAATTTATAGCAGTTTGTTGTCATTCTGTATTTTCTTAAAGTATACCAAAAGAATCACATAGCTTAAAATGACCTTTATCACCAATGGAAATAAAATTCACATCACCACACGGATAAAATAAAATAAAATATCTAAAATAGAAAAACTCTACTGGACAAATGGCAAGAAAAGAAAGGAGACTAGTAAAATACAGAAGAGACTTAAAAGATAAATAAGCCAAATGCAATGTAACTACTCCATTTAGACCCTGATTTCTAACAAACCAACAATGACAAAACTCTTAGGAGACATGGATACTGAGAAGATATTTCATCATATTAAAGAGTTATTGTTGGCCAAGTGCGGTGGCTCATGCCTATAATCCCAGCACTTCAGGAGGCCGAGGTGGGAAGATCTCTTGAGCCCAGGAGTTCAAGACCAGACTGGATAATATAACGAGACTTCATCCCCATTTTTAATAAAATAATAAGTTTGTAATGAGTTGCTTACTGTTAACTTTATTTAGGTGTGATAATGGTATGATGACTGTGTTTTTTAAACACATACCATTTTAAAAAGATGATTGTTCTTTTTAAAAGAGCACTTGCTGAAGTATTATGGATGAAATCATTTAACATTTGTTTTTTTCTGCAAAACAATCCAGTGGAAAGGAGAATGAGAGAGGTATAAACAAGATTGGCCACGAAGTGGCTGGGTGCTATGGCTCATGCCTGTAATCCTACCACTTTGGGAGACTGAAGGGAGAGGACTGCTTGAGCCCAGGAGTTTGAGACCAGCCTAGGCAACATAGAGCGACCCCGTCTCTACAAAAAAATTCAAAAATTAGTTGAGCGTGGTGGCACGCACCTGTAGTCCCAGCTACTTGAGAGGCTGAGGTGAAAGGATCACTTGAGCCTGGAAGGTCAAGGCTGTAGTGAGCCGTGATAGCACCACTGCACTCCAGCCTGAATGATAAGAAACAGACTGTCTCAAAAAAAAAAAAAAAAAAAAAAAGATTGCTCATGAATGGATAGCTGTCAGATCTCAAAAATGGCTCCATGGGGATTCATTATACCATTCTTTTGTGTATGTTTAAATAAGTCCATCATTTAAAAAAATTTAATAGGTCATCATGCCAAAAAAGAAAAAAAGTAGGAAACCACTTCCCTAACTTATTGTTGATTTAGTCATTTACAAATCAATAGACCATATAATTTGGGGGCAGGAAATTTAAATGAGGCCCTCCCTTGTAACTAAAGCATCACATTGGAAGAGAAGAACACACACTGAGCAAGAATCATACCCCAGAAGATTACAGCTCCATAAGAAGCAGGAACAAAAAGAGCCATCCTCCAAGGGGCCTCTTTGGGTGGAACACCAGATCTGTGAAAAGAGCCTTGAGATCTTGCCCTACCTGCCCCAAGACACCCACCTGGGTATCTACTGGTATCTTACCAAGTACACTAGTACTTACCAAGTGTGCTGTACTTACAAGTACACTAGTTTCGCCTGGGGAGCCACCAGGTTATCATAGTTAACTAGAATTGTGCGGAGCAGGAACAATAAAGAAGATTGACCACTTTACTTGAGCCCAACGTCCATCTCTTAGGGCACAGTTCTCAATGACTAAAAGTAACAGCTGCAAACCGAAGAATGATTTATTTTACCTTTACTTTTCTATAGTGACCATTTTTTTTAATCTGTTGAGCAAATACACATTACAATCACTTTGGAAAAGTTTAGAATTAGTTGCCAAAATGTAAGATACACAAACTCTATAATCCAGCAATTCCATTCCTAGGTGAATGATGGTCCAATGTCCATCAATAATATAATGGATAAATAAGTTGTGACATATTACAATCATATATTGTGAACATGAGCAAATTACAACTATTCATCAAAATGGATGAATCTTATAAACACCAACTTGAGGCCAGGCGCGGTGGCTCACGCCTGTAATCCCAGCACTTTGGGAGGCTGAGGCAGGTGGATCACCTGAGGTCAGGAGTTCAAGACCAGCCTGACCAACACGGTGAAACTCCACCTCTACTAATAATACAAAAATTAGCCGGGCATGGTGGTACGCGTCTTTAGTCCCAGCTACCCAGGAGGCTGAAGCAGGAAAATCGCTTGAACCTGGGAGACGGAGTTTACAGTGAGCCGAGATTGTGCCACTGCATTTCAGCCTGGGGGACAGAGGGAGACTCCATCTCAAAAAAAGGAAAGACAGAAAAACAAGGAAATGGTTACCATAAAAATCAGGATAATAGTTACCTGGGACAAGGGGGAGGTTGAGAAGGAGGTGATCAGGATGGGACACACTGAAAAAGATTTTGGGAAAGACAGCAATGTTCTGTTTCTTAACCTGTGCAGTGTTTTCATGGTTTTTTGTAATTACATTTCTTCTATAATTATTCATCATGCTTTAAAAGTGTGTCATACACATTTCTCTGTGTGCTATCTTTTATTATTAAAAAGGGTTTAAAATAAGTCCTTTATGGAGGACTATAGAAGTCCTGAAATTGCTGGACTTATGATTAAGTGTGTTAATACAGCTTGATTTTTGCATGAATGTATCAGTAGAAAGCCATCTATTCCTGATTTGACAAATTCTCGTATGTTATTTTAAGGTTCTTCTGCCAGCTGATTTAAATACAGACTAGCTGTTGAATAAATATATTTACTATTCCAAAATAGTGACATTTGGGTTCCAAAGTTTCACAAGACCATTCTAAGAATGACTTGAAGAGCATCGTATTATAATGAATGTTTGATTTAGGTCGTCCCCATTCTGGTAAGCCTTATTATACCAAATAAGCTCATTTCCAGGCCATGAAAAGCAATTCAAAAGAATTTCCACATCCTCAGGATACTAGAAACCAGTACTCTGAAGATCATACTCTAAAAGTTGGCTCAGGCAAATTTCAATATGCAAATGTCTGCTTTTAAATTACACTTCATTAAAATATACTTACCAGTTTAAGTGGAGGCTGATTTTGTAACTGCATTTGGAATTTAGATTCTTACTACTTTCAAACAAATGCTATGTAAACATGAAAATTAAGTAATCAAATGATTCTTTGCCCTCCTTCTACAACACTTTTCACTTGAAAATACAAATCCTGAAAACATTCCACTAAGGAAAGAAGTCCCTCGGCTTTGGAAATATACTTTAACCAAGTGGAAAGCAGACTGCCCTGACCTCATGAAGATCACAGGTACAGGGAAACCTCACAAAGGCCCTGGGCAACTCAGCCCAGAAACTCTGCCCAGGCCTAAACAAGCCCTTTGCATTCTCCTGCCTTTACCAGCCAACCCCAGGAGCTTGGCCTCTATTCTCAAGGTTGGCCTCCACTCCACCTAGCCCTTAAGGTCCTCCCCTCAAGTCCGGCTGTAACAGGGCCTATGGTGTCCCCCAGCACTCCTTTCATTACTGCTCTAGTTTGAGAAAAGGGCAGAATGTGATAAAAGCACAGAATGCAAGGACCAATAGCACCCACCCACCATGTGCAACAGCCCAAACTCCTCACAAGCCTGAGAGGGTAGAGTCATTAGACCTTCATTTTACAGAGAAGAGAATCAAAGTCCATAGAACTTGTGAAATCTGCCTGAGGTGACACAGCTGACAGAGTGGAGCCCGGCCAAGCCATTGCTGGTGCAAGTGATCTCCCTTTCTCCCTGCAGACTTGGCATCAGACTCAGCTCCATTCAGTGGTTCAGAATTAGGGCTTTGGAGTTAGATCATCCTAGTTGGAGTCTCAGACCAATTACCTCCAAGCTGTGTGACCTCAAGTAGATTATTTAACCTCTCTGGCTTCAGTTACCCAAGTCAAAGCTTAATGAATGGTAGCCATTATTATCACTTCTTTCTCAGATGCTAATCTGTAGTGTAAGCCTCTGTTCTCAAACTTTCCTTTGGACCACCTAGGGGAACTTTTTAAATGCAAATTACTCCTGCTCTGCTCTTCAGACCTCTGAGCCTGGTCCAGGAGGCACTATTTAAATGTTTCTTTTGTTTTGTTTTGTTTTGTTTGAGATAGTCTCACTCTGTCGCCTGGGCTGGAGTGTGATCTCAGCTCACTGCAGCCTTGACCTCCTGGACTCAAGGTCTCTTCCCACCTGTCAGCCTCCTGAGTAGCTGGGACTACAGGCACCTGCCACCACACCCAGCTAATTTCTGTATTTTTTGTAGAGACAGGCTTTCGCCATATTACTCAGGCTGATCTCAAACACCCGTGCTCAAGCCATCTGCCTGCCTTGGCCTCCCAAAGTGCTGAGATTACAGGCATGTGCCACCGTGACCAGCCTTGAATGTTTTAATAAAAGTCCTGGAGGTTCTTATGCAGAGAGCCAAGCATTGACAAACGGCAAGCAAGTGCTTCTATCCTGTGCTTTTACTCCTTTGGAATGAAAGTGTCCACTAGACCATAAATACATTTGTTTCTCTTAGGAAAACTCTAGTTCTAAGAATTTGAAGTATTTCTTCTAAAACAGATTCCACTCCACATTTGTCTTCTACTGGTGACTTTCAAATTTTTTTTACCATAACCACAATAAGAAATACACTTTACACAGTGACTAAGAATATGCATGTTTATATATACATACATAAATAAATTTTCCATAAAATAACATCTTCACTATTCACACTTCTATTTTTCATCCCTTTTCTCTTTTAGTGCTGACCACAATGCTTTAATTTTGTTTCACAACCCAGTAGTGAGTTGCAATCAAGAAAGACTCACAGTAAGATGACCCAGATGTTGGAATTAGCAGACAAAGATTTTAAAGAAATCATTATAACTATATTCAAAGATATAAAGGAAAATATGTGCATAATAAACAGATTAAAAATTTAAGGTTGGGAGTGGTGGCTCACACCTGTAATCCCAGCACTTTAGGAGGCCAAGGAAGGAGGATCACCTGAGGCCAGGAGTTCAAGATCAGCCTGGCAACATAGTGAGATCCTGTCTCTACAAAAAAAAATTTTAATTAGCCAGGCATGGTGGCATATGCCTGTAGTATCAGCTACTTGGAAGGCTGAAGCAGGAGAATTGCTTGAGCCCAGGAGTCTGAGGCTACAGTGAGCTGTGAACACAGCACTGCATTCCAGCCTGGGTGAAAGAGCAAGATACCTTCTCAAAAAAAAAAAAAAAAAAAAAAAAAAAAAAAAAAAAAAAAGAAGAAGAAGAAAGAAAATCTAAGCAAAGAAATAGAAGGAATCACATGGAAATCTTAGAACTTAAAACTACAGGCCAAGCATGGTGCCTCATGCCTATAATTCCAGCACTTTGGGAAGCCAAGGTAGGAGGATTGCTGGAGCCCAGGTGTTCAAAACCAGCCTGGTCAACATAGTGAGACCTCATTTCTACAAACATTAGCTGGGCATGGTAGCACATGCCTGTAGTTCCAGCTACGAGGGAGGCTGAGATGGGTGGATCAGTTGAACCCCAGAGATCGAGGCCACAATGAGCTGTGATCATGCCATTGCGTTCCAGCATGGGTGACAGAGCGAGATCCTGTCAAAAAAAAAAAAAAAAAAAAAAAAAAAGCCTGGCACAGTGGCTCACACCAGTAATCCCAGCACTTTGGGAGGCCGAGGCAAGTGGATAACCTGAGGTCGGGAGTTCGAGATCAGCCTGACCAACATGGAGAAACTCTGTCTCTACTAAAAATACAAAATTAGCCGGGCTTGGTGGCGCATGCCTGTAATCCCAGCTACTCAGGAGGCTGAGGCAGGACAATTGCTTGAACCCAAGAGGCAGAGGTTGCAGTGAGCTGAGATCACGCCATTGCACTCCAGCTTGGACAACAAGAGTGAAACTCTGTCTCCAAAAACTAAATAAATTAATTAAAATATAAATAATAAAAAGTACATATATGAAATAAAAACCCCACTGAATGGGCAGACTGACATGGCAGAAGAAAGAGTCAGTAAACTAGAAATTACCTAGTTTGAAAAACAGGGAGAAAAAAGGTTAAAAGAAGAGGCTCAGAGACCTATAGGACAATATCAAGCAATCTGCCATACATATAATTGGAACCCCAGAATGACCAAAGAGAGAAAAGGGAGCTAAAAAAAAAAAAACTGTCCAGAAATGATGACCAAAAAGTTCCCTAATCTAGTGAACAACATAAATTTACAGTTTTAAGAAGCTCAGCAAATTAAAGCAGGAGAAATAAAAACCACAGCTAGGTATATCACTGCTGAAAACCAAAGATAAAGAGAAAAATCTTTAAAGCAACCAAGGAAAAATGACTCATTACTACAAGAGAACAATGATAGTTTTAATAGACAACTTCTCATCTAAAACAATGGAAGCCAGAGGCAGTGGTGTTATATTTAAATCTTTTTTTTAAAAAAACCGTCAACCCAAAATTCTATATTGAGTAAAAATATATTTTAAGAATGAAAGTAAAATAAAGCCATTTTCAGATAAATGACAACTAAAAGAATGCATTGCAGCAGACCTGTAGTACAAGAAATGCTAAAGGAAAAAGTTTAGGCTGGAAGAAAATGAAACCAGATGGAAACTCAGCTCTTCAGGGAGAAATAAAGACTACCAGATGGCCAGGTATGGTTGCTAACACCTGTAATCCCAGCACTTTGGGAAGCCAGGGCAGGAGGAATGCTTAAACCTAGGAGTTCAAGACCAGACTGGGCAACAAAGCAACATCCTATCCTACAAAAAAGTATTTAATTAGCTGGACATGGTGGTGCGTGCCTGTGGTGCCCCCTACTTGGGAGGCTAAGTTTGGAGGATCACTTGAGCCCAGGAGTTCGAGGCTGCAGTGAGCTATGATCACACCACCACACTTCAGCCTGGGTGGCAGAATGAGAGTCCATCCCTAAAACAAGAAAAGATCACCAGAAATAATAAATATGTAGGCAAATATAAAAGATTATCTTTTCTTTCTCTTAATTTATTTAAATACATATGACTATTTAAGGCAAAATTGTAACAAAGTATTGTGGTAGCTACAGCATTCTCATACATAATACAAATGACAACTACAGCATAAAGCAGGAGTCAACAAACTTTTTCTGTAAATAGTAAGACAGGAAATATTTTAGGTTCTATAAACCATGTGGTCTCTGTTACAACTCCTCAACTATGCCATCACAGCATGAAATCAGCCATAGACAATACATAAGTGAATGTGTGTTGTTATTTTGCAATAAAACAAAAGCAGGTACAGGCAAGATTTGACTCACAAGTAAAGAGTTTGCCAACCCCTGGCATAAAGGATTGGGGGTAAATAAAACTGTATGGTCCCAAATTTTTATATTTAATATGAAGTGGTACCATAATTCCAGGTAGACTGTAAAAAGTTAAGGACATAATATTACAATCCCTAGAGCAACTATTCAAAATAAAAATGCAAAGAATAACAGAAAAGCCAATATAGAAAAGTAAAATGGGACCAGGCACAGTTGCTCACACCTATAATTCTAACACATTGAAAAGTCAAGGTGAGAGGATTTCTTGAGTCCAGGAGTTCAGACCAGCTTGGGCAACATAGCAAGACCTGCATCTATACAAAAAAGAAAAAAAATAGCCAGGCATGGTGGCATGCACCTATAGTCCTAGCAACTCAGGAGGCTGAGACAAGAGGATCCCTTGAGCCCAGGAGCGTGAAGATGCAGTGAGCTATCATCACACCAAGGCACTCCAGCCTGGGTGACAGAGTGAGACCATGTCTTCAAAAATAAATAAATAAATAAATAAATAAATAAATAAAATGTAATTTTAAGAAAACATCCAATTGACTCTAGAAAAAATAGCAAAGGAAAAACAGAGGAACAAAAACAAACCAATGAAACAAACAGAAAACAAACAGACATAAATCCACATCTATTGATATTTATATTAAATCTAAATGGACCAAATTTGGCAGAGGTTATCAGACTAAATGAAAAAAACAAGACCCAACTATATGCTTTCTACAAGAGACATACTTGTACCAGTTACCAATTTATTGCCTCTCAGCCCCAAATTCACCTTTCATTGCAGGTCCTGTAAAAATGGAGCTAGGTTCTTCAGATATTTTCCCTTTGCCATCTAGCAAAATACCAAGTTTTGTCAGTAGAGGGCACTGGAGAAACACTGCAGGAAGAAAGATTTTCCTGGTTTTGCAGTGCTCTCTCAGCAGATAACCTGCAGCACTTTCAGCTTCTCTAGTGCCCAACTCCTGAGGTTCACAGTGGTCAGAAATAAACAGAAGCCAGCAACTTCTCCCATACCCTCTCAGGCAGTTTCATAGCAGAAAATCCCTCTAGCAAAACTCACTCCGCATTAACGACTTTCCCCAGTACCCTAAAAAATAAGTGGCAAGTTTTGGAGGGTGGATTTCCAGCAAGTTCTGGGTTTTTGTTTTGTTTTGTTTGTTTGTTTGTTTGTTTGTTTGTTTAGAAACAGAGTCTCACTCTATCGCCTGGGATGGAGTGCAGTGGCGTCATCTGGGCTCATTGCAACCTCTGCCTCCCAGTTCAAACGATTCTGCTGCCTTAGCCTCCCAAGTAGCTGGATTACAGGTGCCCGCCATCATGCCCAGTTGATTATTCTATTTTTAGTAGAGATGGGTTTTCACCATGTTGACCAGGCTGGTCTCGAACTCCTGACCTCAGGTGATCCACCCACCTTGGCTTTCCAAAGTGTTGGGATTACAGGCATGAGCTGTCGTGCCTGGCCACAGCAAGTTCTGTTAATGTGGCATCACACTGGCTTCTCTGCCATTCAATGAGCCACCCTCTTCAACAAGGTCTAGCTCTCAGCTTGGCAAGAAGGGCATGAGAGGTAGTAGGGAGGAAGGGCATTCTTCTCTGGGCAACCTATCTCAGCCTTAAGGATAGTGGCTGCTCCTTATATCTGCTATTTCTATATTCTTTAGAGTTTTCTTTACTACTAGCCAATATCTCATTATTTCAATCCCGTTTTATTTAATAATTCTTTATATTAAGTGTTCCCACTTCAAATTGCTGTATCATTTCTGTCTCTTGATTAGACCCTCACTGATTTGACCTTTGAATATAAAGACAGATAGATCAAAAGAAAAAGATGTAAAAAGATATACCCTGCAAACAATAAGCATGAAAAAACTGGACTGGCTATCTTATGATCATAACAGTCTTCAAGACAGAGTATGCCAGAGATACAGTGGGACATTACACAATGATTAAAGATTTAATTCATCAGGAAGACATGGATGTACTTAAAAACAGAACTCCAAGATACATAAAGAAAAACTGATAGAATTAAATGAAAAAACTAACAAATCTATAATCATCATTGAAGATTTTAATATCTTTTTCTCAGTAATTGATAGAGCAATCCAAAAAAATAGCAAAGACATAGAAATTTTCTTTTTTTTTTTTTGAGATGGAGTTTCACTCTTATCACCCAGGTTGGAGTACAATGGTGCCATCTTGGCTCACTGCAACCTCCACCTCCTGGGTTCAAGTGATTCTCCTGCCTCAGCTTCCCAAGTAGCTGGGATTATAGGTGTCTGCCACCACACCCAGCTAATTTTTATATTTTTAGTAGAGATGGAGTTTCATTATGTTGGCCAGGATGGTCTTGAACTCACCTCAGATGATCCACCTGCCTCAGCCTCCCGAAGTGCTGGGATTACAGGCATGAGCCACCACGCCTGGCCAACAACATACTTCTAAATAACAATAGGTCAAAGAGTAAATTGCAAGGAAAATTTTAAACATTTCAAAGTGAATGATAATGAAAATACAACATATCGAATATATGGAATACAGATAATCAGTGATTAGGCCAGAGGTTCCCCAAATTTCTTGGTTCACAATGCCTTCTTTCATTGTCTCAGTAAGTTTTTTTTTGTTTGTTTGTTTGTTTTTTTGAGACGGAGTCTCGCTGTGTCGCCCAGGCTGGAGTGCAGTGGCCGGATCTCAGCTCACTGCAAGCTCTGCCTCCCGGGTTTTTACGCCATTCTCCGGCCTCAGCCTCCCGAGTAGCCGGGACTACAGGCGCCCGCCACCTCGCCCGGCTAGTTTTTTGTATTTTTTAGTAGAGACGGGGTTTCTCGTGATCCGCCCGTCTCGGCCTCCCAAAGTGCTGGGATTACAGGCTTGAGCCACCGTGCCCGGCCGTCTCAGTAAGTTTTTACAGTTCCCCTGGCCCAAAAAAAAAAACCACACAAGAGTTACATTTATTAAGTACAGTCATACGTTGCTTAATGGAGGGAATACATTCTGAGAAAGGCATCATTGGGCGATTTCATAATTGTGCAAACATCACAGAGTGTACTTACACAAACCTAGATGGTATGGTCTACTACACACCTAGGCTATATAATAGGGCCTATTACTCCTAGGCTACAAACCTGTATAGCATGTTACTATACTGAATACTGTAGGCAATGAGAACACAATGGTAAGTATTTGTGTATGTGAATATATCTAAACATAGAGCCCGGGAGCAGTGACTCATGCCTGTAATCCCAGCACTTTGGCAGGCCGAGTTGGACAGATCACCTGAGGTCAGGAATTTGAGACCAGCGTGGCCAACACGGTGAAATCCCGTCTCTACTAAAAATACAAAAAATTAGCCAGATGTGGTGGCAGGTGCCTGTAATCCCAGCTACTTGGGAGGCTGAGGCAGGAGAATGGCATGAACCCAGGAGGCGGAGCTTGCAGTGAGTTGAGATCACACCATTGCACTCCAGCCCGGGCGACAGAGCGAGATTCCGTCTCAAAAAAAAAAAGAAAAAAAGAAAAGATGGTAAAAATATGGCATAAAAAATTTAAAATGGTATACCTGTATAGATCACTTACCATGAATGAAGCTTGCAGGACTTGAAAGTTGCTCAGGGTGTCAGTCAGTGAATGTGAAGGCCTAGGACATTGCTGTACACTACAGTAGACTTTATAAACACTGGATACTTCGGCTACATTTAATATATTTAAAATTTTTGTCTTCAATAATAAATTAACCTTCACTTACTGTTAGACGTTTTTCTTTTTCTTTTCTTTTCTTTTTTTTTTTTTTTGAGATAGAGTCTCACTCTGTCACCCAGGCTGGAGTGCAGTGGCACAATCTCAGCTTACTGCAACCTCCACCTCCCAGGTTCAAGCAATTCTAATTCCTCAGCCCCCAGAGTCGGTGAGACTACAAGCACCTGCCACCATACCCTGCTAATTTTTGTATTTTTAGTAGAGATGGGGTTTTGCCATGTTGGCCAGGCTGGTCTTGAACTCCTGGCCTCAAGCGATCTACCCGTCTCGGCTTCCCAAAGTGCTGGGATTACAGGCATGAGCCAACACACCCACCCTACTATAACTTTTTTACTTTATAAACTTTTAAAGTTTTCTCTAACTTTTTTACTCTTTTGTAATAACACTTATCTTAAAACATACATTGTATAGCTGTACAAAAATATTTTTTTCTTTATATCCTTATTCTATAAGGTTTTTTTTTTCCTTTGAGATGGAGTCTCGCTCTCCACCCAGGCTGGAGTGCAATGGCGTGATCTCGGCTCACTGTAGCCTTTGCCTCCTGGGTTCAAGCTATTTCCGCTGCTAATTTTTGTATTTTTAGTAGAGATGGGGTTTCACCATGTTGGCAAGGCTGGTCTTGAACTCCTGACTTCAAGTCATCTGCCCACCTCGGCCACCCAAATTACTGGGATTACAGGCATGAGCCATGGCATCCGGCCTGTTTTTTTCTATTTTAAAAAATTTTCACTATTTCTTTTTACGGTTTAAACTTTTGTTACAAACTAAGATACAAACACACATATCAGCCTAGCCTTATAGAGGGTCAGGATCACCAATATCACTGTCTTCCACCTCTACATCTTGTCCCACTGGAAGGTCTTCAGGGTCAATTACATGCACAGATCTGTCATTTCCTATCATAACAATGCCTTCTTCTGAAATGCTTCCTGAAGGACCTGCCTGAGGCTCTTACTGGGATGGTGTCACTCTTTTTAGAAGTACGTTCATGGTGGTTTGCTTGATTTCTTTCTTTCTCTCTCTCTCTCTTTTTTTTTTTTTTTTTTTTTACGGTAGATTTGCTTGTAAGCAGGTAACGTACCATGGACATTCCTCTCTCTTAATGAAAACCTTTCCATGTTAGGGTCTATGTTTTCAAACTTTTTTTTTTTTTTTTTTTTTTTAGATAGAGTCTCGTTCTTGCTCCCCAGGCTGGAGTGCAGTGGTGTGATCTGGGCTCATTGCAATCTCCTCCTCCTGGGTTCAAGCGATTCTCCTGCATTAGCCTCCCGAGTAACTGAAATCTCTTACACGCACCTGCCACCACTTCCAACTAATTTTTATATTTTTAGTAGAGATGGAGTTTCACCATGCTGGCCAGGCTAGTCTCAAACGCCTGACCTCAAGTGATCCGCCCACCTTGGCCTCCCAAAGTGTTGGGATTATAGGCGTGAGCCACTGCACCCAGCCTGTTTTCAAACTTTTAAGGAGCTTTTTGAGGTCTGCAAAAGCTTCTGCTAAACCCTTCACTGTGAATTTTCTTGGCAGTTCTTGTTTTATATTTCCTACGGTTTCCTATCTCTTGCCTCTTATTCAGCTACACGTTCTTCTTCCATTTCCAACAACTCTTCATTAGTCAATTCTTCAGGAACCACCTCTAGGAGCTCCTCAATGTTGTCATCCTCATTCACGCCTAGGTTAAAGTTGTTTGCCATCTTAACCACAGCCTTGCTGATTTTGCAGCCTCCCCATCCTTGGCAAATCCTTTAAAGTCATGGACAAATATCTTGAGTCTCTTCTTCCAGATGCCATCCATACACTCCTTGGTGACATCACCCCAAGCCCAAGCAAGATTCTTCTTAATGCAGTCATAGATGTTGTAATCCTTCCAGAATTGCATAATTGTTTTCTCAAGGTCTTCTTCAGTTGCAGCAATAGACTGAAAGAAGGTCCTCCTCAGGTAGTGGGCTTTAAAAGCTGCTATAACTGGCTGGGCATGGCAACTCACCTCTGTAATCCCAGCACTGTGGGAGGCCAAGGCAGGCAGATCACGAGGTCAGGAGTACAACACCAGCCTGGCCAACATGGCGAAACCCTGTCTCTACTGAAAATACAAAAATTAGCCAGATGTGGTGGCGCACGCCTGTAATCCCAGCTACTCAGGTGGCTGAAGAAGGAAAATTGCTTGAACCAAGGAGGCGGAGGTTGCAGTGAGCCAAGATGGCACCACTGCACTCCAGCCTGGGTGACAGAGTGAGACTCCATCTCAAAAAAAAAAAAAAAAAGAAGCTGCTGTAATTCCTTGATCCATTGGATCAAAGAGGTGGTATTTGGAGAGAGAAACACCATTTTGATGTTGGGATGAAGAGCGCAAATAAAAGGAGGATGTGCAGGAGCATTATCAGCAGTAAGCAATAGCTCACGCCTATAATCCCAGCACTTTGGGAGGCTGGGGCAGGAGTTCAAGATCAACCTGGCCAACATGGTGAGAGACTCCGTCTCTACAAAAAAAACACAAAAATTAGCCAGGTGTGGTTGCTTGCACTTGTCGTTCCAGCTACCCAGGAGGCTGGGGTGGGAAAATTGCTTGAGCCCAAGAGGTGGAGGTTGCAGCGAGCCGAGATCATACCACTGCACTCCAGCCTGGGTGACAGAGCAAGACCTTGTCTCAAAAACAAAATAAACTAAAAAACAATAAGCAGAAGCTTGGAAAGTTCATAATCCTCCAAACAGAACTTCTCCATTCTACTGGCATAGTAATTCAGGAGAGAATCCTGGAAGAGGACTCATGACTATTGAGTAATGCAGTACACTGGCCTGTGGGAGCTTATTGATATGCTCGAGGCCGGGCGCGGTGGCTCAAGCCTGTAATCCCAGCACTTTGGGAGGCCGAGACGGGCAGATCACGAGGTCAGGAGATGGAGACCAGCCTGGCTAACACGGTGAAACCCCGTCTCTACTAAAAAAATACAAAAAACTAGCCAGGTGAGGTGGCGGGCACCTGTAGTCCCAGCTACTGGGGAGGCTGAGGCAGGAGAATGGCATAGACCCGGGAGGCAGAGCTTGCAGTGAGCTGAGATCTGGCCACTGCACTCCAGCCTGGGCGACAGAGCGAGACTCCGTCTCAAAAATAAAATAAAATAAAATAAAAGATATGCTTGAAGTTCCTGGGGCTCTCACTGTGCCAGATCACACACACAGAGTTTCAATTTGTAGCCTGCAACATTGTCCCCATGCAAGACTGTTATCCTGTGCTCAAAAGCCTTGAAACCTGGTATTACCTTGACCTTCGTCCTTGCAGATGAAAGTCCTGTTAGGCATCCGTTCCAGAAGAGTTCTGTCTATATTGAAAGTCTGCCCTGACAAGTATTTTCCTCCGCAATCAGTTTATCTGAAGTCTCCAAAAATTCTTCAGCTGTCTTCACATCAGGACTCACAGACTCGCCACTCACTTTCACATTATGTAATGGATAACAATTCTGAAATTGTTTAAACCACCCAGAGCAAACAGTAAATTCAACATCATAGTCAGGTCCAGGCTTTTCTTTGATCACTGCAAACAAACTTTTTGCTTTGGCTGTGTTGGTCATGGTGCTGAGAGGGATGTGCTTCTGTGCTTCTGTGTACGGCCTTCAATCCAGGTCATTAGAAGTATCTCCATATCTGATATAGGACCCTTCTCAAATTTGTGTTAATCCCATTGCCTTTAGTGAAGCAAATACTTTAACAGCTTCCATCATTTAGTTATTCTTATTCTTCAAAATCATAGCTATGGTGGAATGGGACATGCCTGCCTGATAAACAAACATTATCACTGACTTTGCACTTTTGTAGTTCTTAATCACTTTTTTTTTTTTTTTTTTTTTGAGATGCAGTTTCATTCTTGTTGCCGAGGCTGGAGTACAATGGCGCGATCGTGGCTCACCGCAACCTCTGCTTCCCAGGCTCAGGTGATTCGCCTGCCTCAGCCTTCCCAAGTAGCTGGAATGAAACAGGCATGTGCCTCCATGCCTAGCTAATTTTGTGTTTTTAGTAGAGACGGGGTTTCTCCAGGTTGGTCAGGCTGGTCAGGCTGGTCCCGAACTCCCGACCTCAGGTGATCCGCCCGCCTTGGCCTCCCAAAGTGCTGGGATTACAGGCAAGAGCCACCTCACCCGGCCGGTTCTTAATCATCACTTTTAATCTTTTTTTTTTTTTTTTTTTGAGACAGAGTCTCACTCTGTCGCCCACGCTGGAGTGCAGTGGCGAGATCTCACTGCATCTCACCGCAAGCTCCGCTTCTCAGCTCCAGGGTTCATGCCATTCTCCTGGCTCAGCTTCCCACCTCCCCCACCCCAGTAGCTGGGTCTACAGGCATCCACCACCATGCCCAGCTAATTTTGTTTTTGTATTTTTAGTAGAGACAGGATTTCACCCTGTTAGCCAGATGGTCTCGATCTCCTGACCTCGTGATCTGCCTGCCTCAGCCTCCCAAAGCGCTGGGATTACAGGCGTGAGCCACCGCGTCCGGCCCAATCACTTTCAATCTTTTTTCTGGGTCGATCACTCAATGTGGCTCTTACTAACAACATTAGCCATGATTTTTGAATGCTAAGGGCTGTAATGAACAAAACATAAGATTAATCGTGTATGTTGCCTATTGTTGACCAAAACATTGTTATGTGGCACATGACTGTAGTTATAGCCAAACAATTTAATAAGTATTTAAACCCTAACAACTTACTAGCCATTTGAAAAAAAGAATACAGAGTTGAAAGAATAGATAATATTCATATTTCATCACAGTTAAATAACAGAATTGCATCATTATGGAATGTGTGTACCTGTTGAGCCCTGTACTACTTCTCAAACCTTGGAACCACTACCCTTATTCCCTGCTCCACATTGATTTTCACATGCTACTTGCCTTTAACATAGTTGTGCTGAATATGATGACATACCACAAAGATATGTCATCAAAAAGACTGTTTTGTAATCTCCTATTGAAACTATGAATTACCTCAAGCTATATAGTTTTAGTTTGTATGGTATCATTGTATTTTCCTTGAATTTTGAAAATATCCCATGTCACCCCTGTGAGTTTGCCGCAGTGCCCCAGATATTTTGGCTCAGATTGAGAGGGAAATGTATAGAGTAGAATGTATATATTGGAAGAACAGTGTGAGAAGATAATTACAGTCAAATGTAGCCAGTAGGTACACGCTACCAGGATTTGGAGAAGGATTATAGAGAAAGTCTAAATTGCTTTGAGTAGACTATAAGTAGAATTCTGGACACTGAAGACACAACAAATGAAAATTCTAAAGAAATTAAGGGGCCGGGCGCGGTGGCTCAAGCCTGTAATCCCAGCACTTTGGGAGGCCGAGACGGGCGGATCACGAGGTCAGGAGATCGAGACCATCCTGGCTAACACGGTGAAACCCCGTCTCTACTGAAAATACAAAAAATTAGCCGGGCGCGGTGGCGGGCGCCTGTAGTCCCAGCTACTCAGGAGGCTGAGGCAGGAGAATGGCGGGAACCCAGGAGGCGGAGCTTGCAGTGAGCCGAGATCGCGCCACTGCACTCCAGCCTGGGCAACAGCGTGAGACTCCGTCTCAAAAAAAAAAAAAAAAAAAAAAAAAAAAAAAAAAACTAGCCGGGCGAAGTGGCGGGCGCCTGTAGTCCCAGCTACTCGGGAGGCTGAGGCAGGAGAATGGCGTGAACCCGGGAGGCGGAGCTTGCAGTGAGCTGAGATCCGGCCACTGCACTCCAGCCTGGGCGACAGAGCGAGACTCCGTCTCAAAAAAAAAAAAAAAAAAAAAAAAAAAGAAATTAAGGAAGCAGCTACTGAAAACTGGAGGAAGGGTGGATTCTTTTATGTAGTGGCAGAAAGCCGAAGAGAAAGTGTCTGTATCCTGATGACATTATCTCAGTCACTGGACCCAGCTTTGCTTGAATCCAGATGAACCCCTAGACAATAAATTCTATATTCTGCTTAAACAGATTTAAATTATGTTTTTAATACTTATAACTGATCATTAATGAAATCTGTATTAAATAAATAACCTGCTACTTGGGAGGCTGAGGCAGGAGAATCGCTTGGGCCCTGGAGGTGGAGGTTGCAGTGAGCCAAGATTGTGCCATTGCACTCCAGCCTGGGTGACAGAGTAAGACCCCATCTCAAAAATAAATAAATAAATAAATAAATGACCTATTGTGGGTTTTTTTGTTTTGTGTTTTGGGGTTTTTTGTTTTTGTTTTTGTTTTTTTGAGACAGAGTCTCACTCTGCTGCCCAGGCTGGAGTGCAGAAGCACAATCCCGGCTCACTACAACCTCTGCCTCCCGGGTTCAAGCGATTCTCCTGCCTCAGCCTCCTGAGTAGCTGGGATTACAGGCACACGCCACCACACCTGGCTAATTTTTGTATTTTTAGTAGAGACAGGGTTTCACTCACCATGTTGGTCAGGCTGGTCTCAAACTCCTGACCTTGTGATCCGCCCACCTCGGCCTCCCAAAGTGCTGGGATTACAGGCATGAGCCACCGCACCCAGCATAAATAACCTATTGTTGAAAATGGGAAACAAGTTCTTCGTTGAGCATTTGCTGCTGCCTTTAATAATAATAAACTGCTGTAAATTATACAAAGACAGAATCCACTGAATGTATCAATGTTCAAAGAGAATATGAGACTACCTCCTATATATAAAGGAGCTATATATAATAAAGATAATTATAGATAAATGTGGCAAGTAGGTATAAGCTATATAAAGGATAAGGAGGTGTATATACACACACACACACACACATATGAAGGTAGTCTCATATATCACATATATATACACACATACACACATATATATGAAGGTAGTCTCATATATCTCATATATATATATATAAAATAGACATAGAATCTTGCTATGTTGCCCAGGCTGGAATGCAGTGGCACAAAGCACAATCACAGCTTACTGTAGCCTCGAACTCTTGGACTCAAAGTATCCTCCTTTCTCAGTCTCCCAAGTAGCTGAAACTATAGACATGCTGCTTTAACCAACTAGAAGATCCTTTTGAGTTCACCCTGCCTGTTGTATCTTGCGCTATGCAAAGTTCTCCTCTGAGCAATTTGCCACATCTTTATTTTTTACTGCACACCATAACATCCTGTGGAATTTACTGGCCCAAATTTTATTATTAACACAAATATGAATGCTAAAATCATATGACAGAACTGTTATAATGTAGTCATCCAAATGATCCAGGGCATACTTACATTAATTTTTTGTTATTGAAGCAAAAACCTGGAATATAATTCTTGCAAAAACAGTGTGGCCCCAGGTATCTCCAGGCCCCAATTTGAGAAACATTGCTGTTAGTGATAGAAAGCCATTTAACCATTTAAACTGTGATGACATCATTATCATGTCAGGCAGAGCAATGCTGAACATACTCCAATCTTTCCTGAATTAGTCAAGACTCACTATTCTAAATATTAACAATTTTCAGGCTCTATCAGAACCTCATCAAGGTGTGTCAGGATAGTCTCCCTATGCTAATTAGCCCCCAATGGCTGCATTAGGGGGCCATATATCAGCATTCGATAGTTTCTTTTATGTTTATTTCTAACCATCAATTTCCTTTTATCTTGCTTTCTTTTTATCTTGAGAAACAATATCTTAAACTTCTATAATACATATTTCCTAATAATTTGTCAGAATTAAAATTTAGTGATTTATTGCATTAGCATCTGTCATTTAATTGCTCAATAAATATTAGATAATCACTTACATATAAGCCAAATTTATCTCCAGATGGACCTGTCTACTAAGAGCTAAATGATACTTGATACTTCTGCTTGGAAATCTCATAAGCATTGCAGCAGATTGATTGTAAAAATGTCCCAATTCTTTATCTCCCCCTATAACCACGCCCTTTGCCATGTGACTTTGCTGCTCTTTCCACCAAGAGGTGGCATCTGCTTAGGGTGACTAACTATCCCAGTTTGCCCAGGACTGAGGGGTTTCCTGGCACATAGGACTAGAGTGCTGAAACCAGCAAAATCGTGAGCAAACCAGGATGAGTTTGTCCCCACGAGTCCACTTCCCCTTTTGAATCCGGGCTGACCTCATAGCTTGCTTTGGTCAGTAGAATACAGTGGAAGTGACAATGTGCAAGTTCCAAGCGTGGATTTCAAAAGGTATCTTACATTTCTCCTCTTGCTCAGATCCCTGCCACTGCAGGCCACCTGCAGATTAGCCTGCTACTTGATGAGATGGCCCAGTGACCCTTGTCACCTCAGCCAACAGCCAACCAACTGCCAGCCATGTGAGTGAGGCCATTCCAAACAAGCCAGCGTCCAATTCAGTCAGCCCTCCACAAACATATAAGCAAGCTTAGACATACAAATAATAAGAAATACTTATTGTTTGAAGTAACTGAGTTTTGGGGTAACTTGTGACACAGAAGTAGCTAACTGATAGAGATACCTCAAACTCAGCATTAAAGCTAAACACATATCCCAGAGAAATGAAGACTTGTGTTAACACAAACACATATACACAAGTGTTTATAGCGGCTTTATTCATAATAATCAAAATCTGGAAACAATCCAGATGTCCTTCAATGGGTAAATGGTTAAACAAACAGTGGGATATAATATCACAGAATACTACTCAACAATAAAAAAGGATAAATTATTGTTACATACAACAATCTAGACAAATCTCCAGAAAATTATGTTCTCTGAGTAAAAAGAAAAAAAAAGCCAATCTCAAAAGCTTTCATTCTATAAGATTCCACTGATATAACATTATTGAAATGATAAATTATAGGAATAGAGAATAGATTAGTCAATATCCTTGTTGTAGGCCAAGTATGGTGGCACATGTCTATAGTCCCTGTTACTGGGGAGGCTGGGTCAAGGGGATCACTTGAACTCAGGAATTGTAGTCCAACCTGGGCAACATAGCAAGACTCCCATCTCCTGGAAAAAAAAAAAAAAAAAAAAAAAAAACTTTGTTGATTTGCACTATAACTTAACACAACCACTGTGGGAATTGCGGAAAGGATACAAAGGATCATTCTTTATCATGTCTTACAACTACATGTGAATCTATGATTATCTCAAAATTAAAAGTTTATTTTTTTTTGAGATGGAGTCTCACTCTGTTGCCCAGGCTAGGGGGCAGTGGCACAATCTCAGCTTACCACAACCTCTGCCTCCCAGGTTCAAGGGATTCTCCTGCCTCAGCCTCCTGAGTAGCTGGGACTACAGGCGCACGCCACCATGCCCAGCTAATTTTTCTATTTTTAGTAGAGACGGGGTTTCACTATGTTGGCCAGGCTGGTCTCGAACTCCTGACCTCATGATCCACCCACCTCTGCCTCCCAAAGTGCTGGGATTACAGGTGTGAGCCACCGCGCCTGGCCAAATTTTTTTAACCTTTAGAATTTTCTATTGTTCTTGGGCCAAAAATCTATTAGGTCCTACGTGATGTATTCCCTGCCTACCTTGCCAGCCCCACTGTACATGCTCTCCTCATTCACTGTGGTCCGGCCCAGCTCACCTTCTTCCAGGTTTTCAAATGTCCCTTTCAGACTCAGAACTTTACACATGCTATTTCCTTCTTTCTACAATGCCTTTCTCTCAACTATTTACCTAGCTAACTCTCATTTACCCTTTAAGTCTTTTATATGTCATTTTTTCCCTTCAGTCACCCCCTATGTGATGGGGATATTTCATACAATAAATACATGGTTCATACCAACAGAGTTTACAGTATTTGGCCATCTGGGTACAGGTTACTTTTGATGTTTATTTCCCTTTTGTTATCCCAAGACTTAAGTAAAACCTTGTTTAAACATCTCAGGATTCCAGCAGCTATTATTTGGATTATGACAGAGTATCAAAAGTATAATAGAGATAAGAGTGAAACCCTTTACTGAGTTCAACCAGGGAAGGTAATTGCATAGTAAGAAATGCCCAGCTGGGCACAGTGGCTCATGCCTGTAATCCCAGCACTTTGGGAGCCTGAAGTGGCGGATCGCCTGAGGCCAGTAGTTCCAGACCAGCCTGGCCAACATGGAGAAACCCTGTCTCTACTAAAAATACAAAAACGAGCCAGGTATGGTGGTGCGCACCTGTAATCCCAGCTACTCGGGGGGCTGAGGCAGGAGAACCGCTTGAACCAGGGAGGCAGAGGTTGCAGTCAGTCATCCAAAATCACACCACTGCACTCCAGCCTGGGTGACAGAGCAAGACTCCATCTCAAAAAAAGAAAAAAAGAAAAAAGAAATGCCCAAGGCCAGGTGCAGTGGCTCACACCTGTAATCTGAGCACTTTGGGAAGCCAAGGCAGGCAGATCACTTGAGATCAGGAGTTCAAGGCCAGCCTGGCCAACATGGCGAAATCCCAACTCTACTGAAAATACAAAATTTAGCCAGGCATGGTGGTGCATGCCTGTAGTCCCAGCTATTCTACTGGGGAGGCTGAGGCAGGAGAATCACTTGAATCTGGGAAGCAGAGGTTGCAGTGAGCCAAGATCGCACCACTGCACTCCAGCCTGGGTGACAGAGCAAGACTCTGCCTCAAAAAAAAAAAAAAAAAGAACTGCCCAAGATGAAACTACAAGGATACAACAGTCAGGGCTGTAAAGTCTAGCTGCCCCTTCCCTCACAGCTGTCACACATACATAGCACTTTTTGTATACTAGTATGTGCAATTTGTTAGCTTTACTATGAATTGGGTCAATGTAAATGAAGACCCTAAATGACCACTGGGTGTCATCACTGTCTTACACAAGACTTGGTGTGGCTCCTTAGTATTCAGTCTTTTCTGGAATGTGGTGATCAATTGTGCTCAGTTCTAAATGAAACCAAAGCACATCATCAATTCAGAACTTAGCTATGTAGTAACACCGGCAAGGAGTACACAACTGAGGACTGGGAAATAGGCAAAAACAATGTCTTGAAATGGCCCAAAATGACATTCCAAAGTTCATTCACTGAAGTTTGTATACTTTCCTCAAATGAAAGCCATTTGGGCCTTTTTAGTGTGAAGTTTCCTTTGTTTTTTTTTTTTTTTTCTTTTTCCTATTTGAAGTTATTTCATTATTAGTACCTCTTGTCTTTGTGCTGCCTTTGCCCTTGTTCATTCCATTATCCTAGGCACTGTCGTCCAAAAAAGACTAAAGTAGAAAGTTGGCTTATCACCCCATGACAACTCCTAAGCATAATAAGCATGTGCCCAAGGCAAGAGTGACACTGACATGGAGGGGAGGGTCCCATGTGGCAGGGTGACAAAATTTCTGCAATCCATCACCTTTAAAAGGAAATGCATATGACTGGGGCTTAGATCTGCCAGAACCCCAGTAACAATCATTTAAGACTTATGTTCCTAAGGATAACAACCAGCTGTGCTGCTAGCCCCTTTCTATTCATGGACTGAATGCACCTAGGAATCAAATGGTTTCAGGTCTGTGCTTGGCTTCCCATTCATCTGATTTTCACAGGTAAAGGATGTTCTGGACTTTTTCCTGTAATTTTTTCCTAATGAAGTCATGGCATCCTGACTTCAAGGTCATTGTATTAGTTATAGTAGCTAAGCTGCCATATATATATATATACACATACACACACACACGTGGCACATATATATACATACATATGTATACTTAAAAGTCAGTATCTTAAAATATAAGAAAAGTCAGTATCTTAAAATTAAGAAGTTTATTTCTTGGTCAGATAACCTTCCAAACAAGTGATGAAGATTCCCCTAGGCGGTGAGTCCCCTAGGGCTTCTAGGAGCCTCTGGGGCCATGTCATCTGCATAGTTGAAGCTGGTTCCGGACAGCAGAAGGAAAAAGAGAGGAGAGAGGAGTCTCAACTCTGTCTAAAAGGTCCTGTCCCGGGAGAGGCACACATGGCTTCCACTCATGTTCCATTGTCTTGGATTGAATGACATGGTTACACATAAGTGCAAGGGGGGCTAGGGAGTGGTTTAGCCACATTCTCAAAAAATCTGATTTGGAGAGACAACACTTGATCCATTCCACAACTATCCGTCAGTAGTCCAAATGAAGTTTTGTTTGATTAAACATTAAACTGAGGCACAGAGAAGTTAAATAACCTTCCTTAATTTATACAGTTAGCAAGTAGCCAAGTTAGGATTTGAGCTTAGAGCCCATACTTTTAACCACTGTATATATTAACTCTAAAAGTATTAACATCTAAAAGTATTGGCACCTATAGGCCGGGCGCGGTGGCTCACGCCTGTAATCCCAGCACTTTGGGAGGCCGAGGCGGGCAGATCATGAGGTCAGGAGATTGAGACCATCCTGGCTAACATGGTGAAACCCTGTCTCCACTAAAAATACAAAAAAATTAGCCGGGCGTGGTGGCAGGCGCCTGTAGTCCCAGCTACTAGGGAGGCTGAGGCAGGAGAATGGTGTGAACCCGGGAGGTGGAGCTTGCAGTGAGTCGAGATCGAACCACTGCACTCCAGCCTGGGTGACAGAGAGAGACTCCATCTCAAAAAAAATAAAGTATTGGCATCTATAATCATGACCTGAAGGCCCAGAAGGCATAAAAAAAAAAAAGAGTCACATATTTGACCATACAAAACTTAAAATCTCTGAACTGGAAAAGAGGATAAACAAAAGTAAAAGAGAAGCAATTAACTTGGAATTAATATTGACTATAAACACAATAATGAGTTAATCTCCAAAATATGTAATGATTTCCCGTAAATCAATTTTTTAAAAACAGAAAAATAGGCAGAGAACAGAAATAGGTAATTCACAGAAGAAAATCAAGAAAATCAAATGCCTATATAAAAACACAAGCCAAGCATGCAATGGCACATGCCCGTAGTCCCAGCTACTCCAGAGGCTGAGGCAGGAGGAGGATCATTTGAGCCCAGTAGTTCAGGATCAGCCTGGACAAAATACAGCAGAGCACCCCCTCAATAAAAAAAAAAAAAGAAAAGAAAGAAAAAACACCCACACTCTACTAATGTAAAGGCTTTGCAAGTTAAAATATGGCACTATTTTAAGCCTATCATATTCAAAAAATACTGAAGATTCCTAATATTCTTGGTGAGAGTGCTGAGAAATGAGTATAGAGCTTAAATTGCTTGTTTTTTTCAGGGGAGCTTAGTGGTAGCTATTAAAATGTTGACACACAATTCAGTTACTAGGATTCTAGTTTACAAATGTAATTGAACACGTGGGTAAAGCTCTCCAGAAGACATTCACTCATGTGTTGTTTGTAAATATTGGAAATCATCTAGATGACAAGGCAAAGAAGATAGTTAAATAAGTGATGATACCTTCCTCATTCTCCTTAAGAAGAAAATGATTGCTCTGTAACTACTGACATAGAAAGAAAAGATTTCTAAAAAATAAAAATGCTGGCCAGGCGCAGTGGCTCATACCTGTAATCCCAGCACTTTGGGAGGCCGAGGCAGGTGGATCACTTGCGATCAGGAGTTGGAGACCAGCCTTGCCAGCATGGTGAAACCCCATCTCTACTAAAAACACAAAAATTAGCTGGGCATGGTGGCACGCGCCTGTAATCCCAGCTACTCGGGAGGCTGAGGCAGGGAAATCACTTGAACTTGGAAGGCAGAGGTTGCAGTGAGCCAAGATGCACCATTGCACTCCAGCCTGGGCAACAAGAGGGTAACTCCTTCTCAAAAGAAAATAAATAAAAGAAATAGAAATACAAATAAAAATGCTTACGTGTTTACACATTTGAAACATGCATAGGGTTTTATGCATTTGAAAAGGTGTGCACAAGTACATGCAAACAATCGGACATACGGCAAACAATAACTGAGCCTATACCGCCTAGGGTCAGTTCCCTGTGAATAACCTGCAAGGTTCTTCCCTCTGCTCCCCTCTCCATTTTCAAAGAAGCGAGCAGAAGCAGCCCAGGTGTAGCACACAGGGAGACTACGGAGAAGCTTGCCACAGCGGGACTTTGCCCCGCTTACTGAATGGGGCAGTCCTTTGGAAGGCCAAACGGGTTAGGGGTAGCGTTTGGCCTTCCAAACTTCAGTGCTGCAGGAGGGCCCTGCACTTCCCCATGCACAGTGCCTGACCGCTTCACAACGCCCCTGGACCACCCACTGCCGCCTCGGACGGAGGCCCACGCCCAAATCCCCTGGCCTGGTCTGGTGCACTGGATCCCAGAAACAGCGTCTGCCTCCACCTTGGCTGCCGCCAGGACAAGGCCTGCTTGGGCACGAGTGAGAAAAGTGGGCCTACACCCTCTCCACCTGGGCCTCCCTCCGCAGTTTAAAACCCATTCATCTGAGGCCCGAGAATGCCGAGTCTCGCGGTAAACCTGGAGGCGATGAACATACAACGGTGTATTTCCAGGCAATAATCCCACGAGGAAGAGCTCAGTATCACCCGCATTCCATAGATGCAAACGACGAAGCACAGAAATATTCATTCCTTTCCCCCAAGACCACAAAGTCTGGCTCCCGAGCACACGTGTCAGCACATCCTCTTCACATCCATAGGGGGTGGCACAACCCTTTTGTTCTAAGACGAGGCAGTGGAAAGAAAGACTCTGTCGAAGAGAAGGGAATTTTGTGTCCAAGGGTACTCTCTGAGTTCCAGACGTTTCCTTCCTAGTTCTCCCGTTTGGTGGTTGTGGTGATAGTGGTGGTGGTGGGGTGTGTGTGTGTGTGTGTGTTTTGCTTTAACCACTGAATAGACACTAAAGTGAAAAGGGCCTAACTAGGATCTAAGGCCTGCGAGGCTCTGAAAGTTCCAGAAGCATGCTGCACTGACAACCCAACTCTGAGAACACCTAGGGCCGGCACAGGGGTTCACCCCTGCGGCTCTTAGGGGAGGAGTTGTGGTTTCAACCTGACAGCTGGAGCCAATCAACACCAGACACGAGGAAGACCCGAGGTCCAACACCCCTGCGGCGTTCCCCTCCCGGCTACCCTTACCCCCCTCTTTCAGTCCCCACCCCCGCCTCCCCCCACGCACAGCCCCCTCCCCGCACCCCCACGAACGCCGGGCACAAATGGTCCTCAGTTCAGGGGTGGGAAATCTCATAGATTTTTTTTTCTTTTTTTTTGAAATTTTAAGTTCCAGGGTACATGTGCAGGATGTGCAAGTTTGTTACATAGGTAAATGTATGCCATGGTGGTTTGCTGCACCTGTCAACCTATCACCTAGGTGTTAAGTCCAGTGTACATTAGCTATTTTTCCCGATGCTCTCCCTACCCCTGCTCCCCACCCCCACCCCCACCCCCTGACAGGCCCCAGTGTGTGTCGTTCCCCTCCCTGTGTCCATGTGTTCTCTGAGATTGTTTTCTTTCGGATTGAGAACAAACCTTGTTGCACTCTTCTCATATGTCAATGTGAGTGCTGCCAAAAGTGCAAAGTGAACATCTCAGCGGTCTGAGCTTTTGTTCCTGGAGGGGGCGGGGGCGGTGGGGAAAGGAGGAGGGACCTGGACACGGTGATGTGGCAACTTTTCACCGTCTAAGGGGAATGAATTTCTCTCGCCCTTGGAAGCTCAACCACCGGTGGCCTGCTTTCGGGGCCTGTGCGCTGGGATCCCACAGTTAGGCCACCGGATCAGTGTGCCTCAGAACCTGGGCCACCCTTCGCTCCATACAGGGCGCCCTCGCGGATCAAGGGCCCCAGCTGTCACTCTCTTTGCTTTAACCGTTGAACAGACAATAAAGTGAAATGGACCTGACGAGAGTCTGTTAGTTCTGGAAGGCAACAGGCGAAACTGGGTCTGAAAGCACCAGAAGCCCTGCGCCGCGGAAAGGCCACGGCTGAGAGCGTCGAGTATCCGTCCGATGATTCCGGTTCAAGCTCCTGAGGTTTACTTACACCCCAGCAGGGAGCAAAGATAACTCCGGGCGGAATCCCAGCGGGAACAAAACATCGAGTCCCCAAGCTCGGATTTACGTGCCAAGCCAGGGGGCACCCGCCTCCCGCCCTCTCCGCAGAGGCTCGAGTCTGTTCGGGAATCTTCCCGGGGCTACCCTTTGTGCAGCCAGGCGCGCCTCCTCCTCTCCCAGGGGAACCTCCCTTCCAGGACGCTCCTTGGGGATGAAGGGGCGCGGTAGCCCTCAGGACGGCCAATGCCCCTTCCCGTCTGTTCCGCGGAGCTGGCAGCACCAGGCCCGGGAGAGGTAAGTGTGGTGCCGCCTTCTCTCGCGTCCCCTGGCCAGAAACAGCCCAGAGCGACAGCGGCCTTGCCTCTGTGGCCCAGATCTGAGTCCGAGGTCGGACACTGCTGCGCGTCCGTAAGCATGTGATTGGCTCTAGGCCTTGGTTTCCTCAATGTGCGTGATATTGTACCCACCCCACAGGACGATTCCCAGGAGTCAGTGAGATGCCGGAGGTAAAGGGCTTGGCAGAACGCTGGGCGCTCAGTAAATACACGCAGGCAGTCGTTCTCTGCACTAGACTGCACGCTGCTGGAGGACAGTGCCTGGAGGCAGGTGGAAGAGGAATGGCTGACTGAGACTCTCAAGCTTGGGAGCCAGGAGGGAGTGTGGAGCCAAAGATGTGGGCCGGGAGCGGTGGCTCATGCCTGTAATCCCAGCCCCAGCACCTTCGGAGGCCGAGGTTGCAGGATCGCTTGAGCCAGGAGTTTGGGACCAGCTTGAGCAACATAGTGAGACCCCGTCTCTACAAAATAAAAAAATTATCTGGGCATGGTGGTATATGCCTATGGTCCCAGCTACTCCGGAGGCTGAGGCAGGAGGATCCCTTGAGCCCAGGAATTCGAGGCTGCAATGAGTTGTGATCGCGCCACTGCACTCCAACCTGAGTGAGAGAGTGAAACTCTGACTCTTAAAAATAATAATAATAGGCGGGCGCGGTGGCTCAGGCCTGTAATCTCAGCACTTTGGGAGTCCAAGATGGGAGGATCATCTGAGGTCAGGAGTTCGAGACCAGCCTGACCAACATGGAGAACCCCTGTCTCTACTGAAAATACAAAAAAAAAAAAAAAAAAAAAAAAAAAAAAGGGCGTGATGAGGCATGCCTGTAATCCCAGCTACTCGGGAGACCGAGGCAGGAGAATCGCCTCAGTTGCAGAGACTGCGGTGAGCTGAGATCGCGCCATTGCACTCCAGCCTGGGCAACAAGAGCAAAACACCGTCTCGAAATAATAATGGTAATAATAATTTTTCAAATGGTGGAAACCCGAGACAACCTCTGAGCCGGGAGCCGTGGCAGCGGAGACCAGAGGACCCACCCATTCCCTGCACAGGCGGAGTCTTTGCCCCCCAAGAGTGATTCCATTGTGTCCTCTCGCCAGGTCCATGCAGGAAAAGAAAAAATGTGACATCTCAGGACCCAGATCCCGAGTCAGGGGTCCCGTCTGCCTACCGGTCCCAGGGGCTACGGATAGCTGATGGCTCCCGGAGTCCCTTGAGGCTGCCCTTGGAGCCGCAGGGGAAAATCATGCTGAGGAGACCAGCAATGCGAAAGGATCCGGCCAGAGCTGTCCCAAGAATCTGCAATTAGCCAATGAAGTGAGAACAAAAGCACTGCCGGTTTGGTCGCAAAGGCTGAGCTGTGAGGTTCTCATAACCAAATCCCCGCCCTCTTCCAACGTCTTTGAGTTTTAGGACAAACCCCAAAGGAATTCGAAAGCGCGGGTTCCTAGAGCTACTACTTCGGGAGCGAAAACACAAAGGTACCGAAACTGGCATTGCCTCTTGGACCAGAGGTCCGGAAACCCGCGTCTCCGGGACCCTCGACGAGACTGTGAGGAGTAGGAGCAGCAGCGCGTGCGGCCCCCAACCCCCGGTGGGAGAAGGAGAGTGAAAATGGGCCTGGCCCCGCCACGCACTGAGGGCACCCGGGCGCCCACCCTCGCTGCCTTCCGGCAGGAGGCATCCTCTCCCCAATAATACCCAACTGGGCTGGCTTTTTGTGCAGCGGAGGACACCCGATAGCCCTGCAGAGGCAAAGCGCGGGGCTAGGCGAAGGCTGGAATCCTGCCCCAGGCTAGCGGTGGGGCAAGGGGCTGAGAGCAAAGCGCAGACCTGTCGTCTCCAGCTCGCCGTCTTATGGAGACCTGGAGCTGCTCAACTAAGGCTTACTACATAAATACCCTTGTGATTTGTGCTATGGCAACAGAGAAAGGCTGCTGCCTGGCAAGGGGGGAGGGGGACCCAACTCAAAAGAAGTCGTTTCCGTTCTCAAGCCTCAGTGTCCTTCTGTACAATGAGAATGATGATTCCATCCCTGCCTGGCGCAGGGGAGACGCCGCAGCGCGGCGACAGCCTGGGACAAGCGTTCCAATGCAGAAGAAAGTCTCAGCGATGGGATTGGGACACGCAAGGCCAGAGCAGAAACTTCACCCTCCCCTTATTTACCCCCACCATTTTCTAGGTTCCTGCGGAGCAAAAGAATGCCGAAGTCAGAGAAATCCGAAAACGGAGAAGGGGAAAGAAGGTGCCCTGGGGCAGAAGAAGTAGCTGGCCGCCCTCAAGCACCAGTGTTTCCCCTAACTCGTTTTAAGACTCCCCCCTTTTTTTTGAGACAGAGTCTCGCTCTGTCGCCCAGGCTGGAGCGCAGTGGCCGGATCTCAGCTCACTGCAAGCTCTGCCTCCCGGGTCTACGCCATTCTCCTGCCTCAGCCTCCCGAGTAGCTGGGACTACAGGCGCCCGCCACCTCGCCCGGCTAGTTTTTTGTATTTTTTAGTAGAGACGGGGTTTCACCGTGTTAGCCAGGATGGTCTCGATCTCCTAACCTCGTGATCCGCTCGTCTCGGCCTCCCAAAATGCTGGGATTACAGGCTTGAGCCACTGCGCCCGGCCATTAAGCCTCCCCTTCACTCATATCACTAAGGAGATGGGCATCATTCTGACTGTAAGCAAAACTGTCAATTCCCTTGCCACTGCTTCCCTGACTTTAGACCAAAGTAAGCAAACTGTTTGGACATTGTGATGCAGTAATCGGATAATTTGGCTAAACCCAGATTTGTGTTCAAATTATCAGAACTCATACCTCAAGTCTCTACTTGATTCTCCAAATGCAGTCGTGGGTTCTGCCTCCCTCTCCCCCTCCCTCACACTCTCCCTGCTTGCTCATTGCCTCTGGTCTCTTCTTTGCCCCCTCTTTGCCCCACGTACACAATCCCTTGTTTTCCAGATAAAGTGGGGCTCCAGTCAGTCATTTCCTTCCAGAAAGATACCATTTTCCAGATCTCAGCTGATATAGACTTTGGGCTGCTAATTAATGGAAGTTACTGAATAAATAAAATACAACAAATTTGCCACCATGAAAAAGCCTGGAGAACATATTTAGGGTGGGAACAAAGAACAGAGAGAAAAAGACATGGTCGTATTTTTTTTTTTTTTTTTTTAGACGGAGTCTCACTCTGTCACCCAGGCTGCAGTGCAATGGCATGATCTCAGCTCACTGCAACCTCTGCCTCCCAGGCTCAAGCGATTCTCCTGCCTCCCAAGAAGCTGAGATTACAGGCGCCTAACAGCACGCACGGCTAATTTTTGTATTTTTAATAGAGATGGGGTTTCATTATGTTCGCCAGGCTGGTCTCGAACTCCTGATCTCAGGTGATTTGCCCACCTTGGCCTCCCAAAGTGCTGGGATTACAGGCGTGAGCCACCGCGTCTGGCAGGAGGTTGGATTTTTTAAAATCTCTTTTTCAGGGAATTTTTTTCTATATTAGGTCAAAGCAGCCCCCACCGTGGTGACAGAAAGAAAGAGTTGGAATTTGAAGTCAAAACACCAAAAGGCGGGGGGATCACGAGGTCAGGAGTTTGAGACCAGCCTGATCAATATAGTGAAACCCTGTCTCTACTAAATATACGAAAATTAGCCCGGGGTGGTGGCGCGCGCCTGTAATCCCAGCTACTTAGGAGGCTGAGGCAGGAGAATCGCTTGAACCCAGGAGGTGGAGGTTGCAGTGAGCCAAGATTGCACCACTGCACTCCAGCCTGGGTGACAAAGTGAGACTCCGTCTCAAAAAAACAAAAACAAACGAACAAAAAAACACCAAAAGGCAATCATGTTTCAGTATCAAGAGGTTAGTTTTGCAGCTGAGGCCTACAAAGTAGGCAGAGAACCGCATAGCAATGCAGGTAGGTGGGGGTGAGCTCCACCTCCAACTTTTTCTCATAAGCTGGCTCTTTCCATCTAGGGGCCTTCCTTAACCAAAAAAAAAAAGCTGGGAACTAAATCCAGGTAGACTTGAAGGCGCATTACCTATCTCATTATTCCTCTGCGTGAATGCTGGAGTTTTAATTACACACTTGCTTTTTCTGGGGAAGAAGACCAAAGATCATATTTTTGAAGGTATCAACTTGTTTTCTATCAGACAGTTGTTGTAACAAGTTCTTTCAGCGACATGTTAGGTCTTTAGGAAAGGGTGCTTCAGATGGTGAGCACTAGCACAATTTTGTGGCTTTTAATTACTATTTTGTTCTTTTGGGGGGTTTCAGAGGCTGGCGCCTGGGCGTGATTAGACCGTCTACCCCGCCCCCGGTAACCTCGCACACTGCCCACCAGGTGGCGCCACAAAGCAAGCGCTGCTGCAGGATCTTCGGACATGGGAGTCCAGCAAGTCTTGCCGTCCATCACCGTCGGGCCAAGGTTTCCCACTACAAGGTTATAGAGACAGAGGAAGTTGCCCTTTCCGACTTTTTAAAAAACAGGAGAATGAAAAGAAAAAATTGCAATGACAGAGTAGAACAGGGTCCCAAAATGCAAAACTGTAAAACAGGATTAAATTCAACAAACCAGATAAAACTTTTTATATTTGTTTTAAATTTACAGAGAAGTGATAAATCCAGTATCTACTTGATAAATCTATAATCTCACCTATTATCCTATTTCCTTTTCCGCAACAGCATCGAATTTTCAAGGCCAACTGGTGAACCTTCTCACCCGAAGGAGGAAGTCCTCGGGATGGCTTTCAGGGTGTCATTTACTTATCAAACATATGTAATTACTCAGAGCCTCGCGTGTCGGGAAAGTACCAGGGAAACTGGTTTCAAATATACTATTAGCAATAATACCTTTAAGTTTATGTAGCTTCTCTTTCAAGCAACAAGGAAAACCCGTTTTAATATTATCTAATTAATTGTCCTAATATCTCTGCGGATTGGTT
Organism: Macaca mulatta; assembly: GCF_049350105.2. NCBI lineage: Eukaryota > Metazoa > Chordata > Mammalia > Primates > Cercopithecidae > Macaca > Macaca mulatta. Next base: position 77,037,621 of record NC_133417.1, on the reverse strand, counting down.
AGGAAGCGGGCATTACACGTGGTTTGTGGATAATTAAATCAATTGACTATGTCAAGTGCCGAGTGGCTAACAAGAGTAAGTGCCAGACACTTCGAGGAAAAGTGGAGATAGAGCTAGCTGGACTCTGGGCACCGATGTACTTTAATGTGTTTGAAAACTGACCTCGGACATGAAAGTACGAATCACTGGAACTGGCACTTGCACACAGAATGGGATGGGGGACCCCACTTCTTCCTCTGAGGCAAAACGCCAGTCTGTCTCCACGCCTTCTATCTTCCTGCTGCGGGCCACCCTGACTTCCCGCTACCTCGACCCCTTGACTCGCTGCTCACATTCAGCGGCAGTCTGCTTGCACCCGGGGCCGCTGCAGCCGCAGCCGCAGCCACAGCGCCCACCATGTGACGCCCGCCCCCTGGCCGGGCGTTCCCGGAGCTCCGCGGCCGTTTGCTTCTGATTGGCTGTTGCTAGGTGACGTCGCCAGCGCTCACGTGACGAGTGTTAAATGCCCACACTGCAGGAGCCCGCCTGGCAGACAATCGTAAAGCCGCTCAGGGCCGCTCACCTGCTCCCGCCTCCCGGATCCCCGACCCGGCCCAGCCACCCCTGCCCCCTTCACTGCCCGCCCCCCGCCCGAGCCCGCGCTCGCGCTGGGCAAGGAGCCGAGAGGGCCCAGAGGCCGAAAGAGGATGCGACCAGCAGCTGTCCCGAGCAGCGCACAGTGATCGCCTCCCCCGAGGAGGAGGCGCCTAGACGGTTGCCTCCTTTCTTGTTTCCCCCCAACCACCCCCGTAATTACATTGGCTGCTGGAGGGGACCGGGAGAGACGGAGGAGGCGCCTGGCTTCCCCCGCACGCCCGCCACCTCTGCTCTTTCCCGTCCCGGGCCAGGATGACTGGAGTCTTTGACAGTCTAGTGGCTGATATGCACTCGACCCAGATCGCCGCCTCCAGCACGTACCACCAGCACCAGCAGCCCCCGAGCGGCGGCGGCGCCGGCCCGGGTGGCAACAACAGCAGCAGCAGCAGCCTCCACAAGCCCCAGGAGTCGCCCACCCTTCCGGTGTCCACCGCCACCGACAGCAGCTACTACACCAACCAGCAGCACCCGGCGGGCGGCGGCGGCGGCGGGGGCTCGCCCTTCGCGCACATGGGTTCCTACCAGTACCAAGCCAGCGGTCTCAACAATGTCCCTTACTCCGCCAAGAGCAGCTACGACCTGGGCTACACCGCCGCCTACACCTCCTACGCTCCCTATGGAACCAGTTCGTCCCCAGCCAACAACGAGCCTGGTATGCATAACGCTGGAGTCAAGAGTGTCGAGTCGGTCTAGTTAATGGGATGGATGGGTAAACGTGTTCGGGGCGGGGGGCCGTCTAAAGCCCTGGATTTTCACGCTGCCTGCTCACCGCCCGCTTGTGCGCTTTACCCTCCCCAGCCTCCAATCTGCCGCAGGTCGCCGGTTACCTCCCTCTCTCCGTTGGTGGGACCTGGTGGCCTCAAGGGCCAAGTGGGCGTGCTCCGCCTGCCTCATAAGGGCATCTCCTTGCCACCTGCTTCTTTCTCTTGGGTGTGCACTTGTCTCCCCCTTCCCTGGAGGGTTCAGCTCCCGGGGTCGGTGGCGGCTCCGATCCGCAAGCTGCAAAGTTGCGCCTGCCCGTGGCGCCACAGTTCAGTGCACCCACCTCCTGGCTCAAGCCAAGTCCCCCCTCCGGGCCTTCTAGGAGCGCGGGAACTCCAAGACCCCTGGGTTGCGCGGTTCTCACAATTCCGTATCATTGCAGAGAAGGAGGACCTTGAGCCTGAAATCCGGATAGTGAACGGGAAGCCAAAGAAAGTCCGGAAACCCCGCACCATCTACTCCAGTTTCCAGCTGGCGGCTCTTCAGCGGCGTTTCCAAAAGACTCAATACCTGGCCTTGCCGGAGCGAGCCGAGCTGGCGGCATCTCTGGGCCTCACCCAGACTCAGGTGGGGCTCGCGCCCTGCGGGGGCGAGGAGAGCGCGGGCCTGAGATGGCTGGGAAGCAGGCGGGTTCAGGACAATGCTTTTAAAAGCTCACTTTAAGTACTTTTAAGGATTTCCAGGCCTACGCCTCGAGCGGCCCTAAGTAAGCTTCTAGGCCCAAAGCTGAAAACCCCCAAGGGGCCGCCTCGTGGGAGGGAAGGAAAGGGACCCGGTGGACAGAAATCCCGTACCTCTCGCTACTGATTAAGCGGGTGAAATAACTGGCCCTCCTCACCCTCCCGCTGTCACCATCATCACAGTGCACGTACACCAGCAGTCCTGGCCTTTTGGCAAGTACCTCCCCAGGGAGCAGGAACCCTCAGAGTCTCAAAGGCCGCCGCCCGTGATCCGCTTCCAGGGCGCTAGCTGCCCACCTCTAGCCGGCGGTTTTTCTCTGCTGTTTTTTTCTCCTCTTCGAACTCCTACTGCCCCAAGACTAGGTTCCTCCACTAATGCTCAGGTCTTTTTCCTCAAAGGTCAAAATCTGGTTCCAGAACCGCCGGTCCAAGTTCAAGAAGATGTGGAAAAGTGGTGAGATTCCCTCGGAGCAGCACCCTGGGGCCAGCGCTTCTCCACCTTGTGCTTCGCCGCCAATCTCGGCGCCGGCCTCCTGGGACTTCGGTGCGCCGCAGCGGATGGCGGGCGGCGGCGGTCCGGGCAGTGGCGGCAGCGGCGCCGGCAGCTCAGGCTCCAGCCCAAGCAGCGCGGCCTCGGCTTTTCTGGGCAACTACCCATGGTACCACCAGGCCTCGGGATCCACCTCACACCTGCAGGCCACGGCGCCGCTGCTGCACCCCACTCAGGCCCCGCAGCCGCATCACCACCACCACCATCACGGCGGCGGGGGCGCCCCGGTGAGCGCGGGGACGATTTTCTAACCCCAGGGAGAACTCGCCAGAGACTGAGAGCAGAGACCAGTTATCCTCAGCGCTTACCCCGAGCCGGGGTTCTCTCCTCCCGGCCCGCTTCCGCCACCCACCTCTCCTGGAGGCTGCGACCTGCAGTGGCCCGTTCCAGGGCCTGCTCCCTCCCGGGGCCACCAAGCGGGCCTCTCTCTCGGGGGAACCTGACAGCAGCTTGGCGAAGGCCTCCCTAAAAGGCCGCATTTCTGACCTGAGCCCCGGGTCTCGGCCGTTTCGAGCCCCGCTTCTGACTTGCCTTCCCTCCCTTCCGGGTGAGCCTGTCTGGCGCCTTCCTCGCCCGGGGCTGAGAGCTGGGTCTCGGGAGATGGACGCCTCCCAGGCGCGCGAGGCTTCCCGGGCGCTCTGAGGCTTCTTTCTCCTCGCCCGCCCCTGGGCTCAGCTCGGACGCTGCAGTTATTGACCTCCCGGTCCCGCCTGCCCGCCCTCCCCTACGTGGCCCCTTGACCCTTGGCCACTTTACTCCCTGCAGTTCCCAGCCCTCGGAGCCCCCATCCCTTCTCTTCCCCCACCGTGCTCCCCAAGGAGCGCTCCCTCAGCTCTCTCCTCATCCATCACCAGTGGAGTTTTTTTATTTTTATTTTTTTAAAAGTTTAGGTGCCTTTGCGGATGACCTCATTTTGATGTTGAAAAAAAATGATTTTTTAATATGTGAACACTGCAAAAATGTGTTTAAATTATCTTTTTTAAAACCTATTCAGGATTATTAGCCTGGACTTGGACACAGAGTTTGTAAATAAAGGTGTCTGTGCGTATTTTCCCACTGATTTATTTGTATAAAAATACCCATCTTTTCAGACTTTTTTGTAAACCCCCAGTTGTGAAAACTGCAGTTTAGCAGTGACCTCGGCAACCCCTCCTTTTTATTTTTTCCTTTAAAAACGTTTCAGTTAAATTAAGCTACTGATTTGGATTTGTTTTATCGTATCCTAAAGTCTTTGTTGTTGAAATGAAAGGTATTTTGGGGTTATTTATTATGAAAACAACATGCTCTTAATGTTGATTTTACAATATGAAGAGATTATTTAAATAAATTATTGTTTTCATTGGATGTGTGCGCTTTTTTCTTGGTGCCAGGGTCCGGTCACTCATGTGCTCAGTGCTCAAGCAGCTGCACAGGCCGGAAAGCCAGCCGGCCGAGAGCTACGTTTCCATCTTTCCGAGGCTGCGACACCGCGAGGTGCGGCAAGGAGAGGACAGGCACGCTGGGCGTGGGGCCGCACCGGGGGTTTCACGCCCCGCCCCCTCCCGAGTCCCTGCGAGTGGTTCTCCAGCCGGTGGAGAGTCGACGCACTCAGCGCCAAGCGGCTCCAGCCTCCGCCTGCCCGGACCCTCCGGCTCTGGCGCCACCGCCCCCGCGCCCGCCTGGATGGCCAGGGTAGGCATCCGAGCCGCCGCGGGGGACCTCCCATCAGGGACCTGAGCAACCTGAGGGTCGGACCCCTACTTTGAACCTTCCCCTCTGTTTGTCCCACGGCATTTCGGGACTGAACTGAGAGCTCTGTGAGTCACCCTCGTGAGGCACGGTTGGCTGCTCTGGAATGCAAGGCGACCCCAAAGGCACGGGGCTGTGCTCGCGCGCTCTAACACACAATCACACACTGAGCACACTGTCACAGGCCCATCTATACTAACACACACTCACCTATACTGATACACACTCTCACAGTCACACTCATGCTCAAATATTCTCAGGCGCACACAAAATGACACATACTCTAACACCGTCAAATCACACACTCATACTCCATCACACTTTTACACACAACACTGACACACGAACTCATGCACACTCGGATTACACCTTTACACACTGATAGAGAAACTCACATATGCACACTCATGTATACACAGTCACAGACTTATATACACTGGTATGAGAGTGGCATCTTTCCACTTCATACTCTTGGAGGGGAAAATGTCCACACACCATTGGGCTCTGCTTTCTACCTTGGGCCCCACACAACCAGCTTCCAACTTTGGCGGTGACCCTACTTTCTGGCATTCCCTACAAAGGCCAGGGGTTGGTGGTTAATGAAGGCCTGAACTAAAAGTCCCTTTCCCTGAAAGTGCTAGGGCCCACAGGTAGAAGCTTCCTGGCTTCAATCACTGACTGTGTGACCTTGGGGAACCCATTTTAACCATCCTGTGTTACAGTTTGCAGATCTGTAAGACATTAACAGCTATAGCTTGGAGTTGTGAGCATTTAATGAGGCAACAATGTAACAGTGCCTGGCACATGGTAACAACTAACTTTTATCTATTTAATATTTAGTATTACTGTTTTATCACAGTGCCCCCAGAGAGGGGTATGAAACCCACAGTTACCCAGAGGCTTTTCAACCTCACCTTGTGTGGAAGAGCAGCATCCTGGGGCTGGGAGAGCCCCTTCTTACCTGGGGTTTGAACCTCAGCCATGCCCTCTGAAGGGACTCTCTGCTACTGCAGAGGGGCTGGATACCAGCCACAGAGCCCCGCCTGCCAGGTCCAGGCTTCCTCTCCTCTAGGATGAGGCCATCTGTGTTGTGTGTCTTCAACTTATCTGCCAAAACCAGACACAGGGCGGAGGTGACTTTCTGGGCTCAGTGGCATCATCCCGAGGAGAATCATGACTTTTCTGGGCAGATTGCTTTTGGGCCTGCTCTGAGTCTGGTTTACAATGGTGCGGTCCAGAGAGTTGCGGCTTTGGAAAAAGCAGGGAGGCTACACAATCTAGTGTCCCATTGCATTTTTTGCATTGTTTTCCCAGGCTAGGGAGGCCTGGGTTGAAGCCCACTGACCTGTGATCCTGGGTTTCCCTAAGCAACCGCTGCCTGGCAGACCCCCATCCCTGTCCACCACCCCTACCCCAGCTCCAAATTCTGTGGGTTTTTTTTTTTAGTGCCACTAACTGGTGCCAGCCTTCCTCCTGAGGTTAACTGTGCCCTCCCCTCCTTTGCGCGCACTCCCCTCCCTCCTCCCGAAACCAGCGGGGAGAGACGGGCAGTAAATTGGCTGGTGTCGAGGATCTGCAGCAGACAAGATGATTAAGAGGCCTACGCTGGAGCGCCCGGGGCAGGGAATGTCAGCCCAAGTTGGAATCACGCAACAGGCCTTGGCTTGAGCCAAGCCTGGGAGCCGGGAGGGCGGGCGCCCTCAGCTCCGGGGTGGGCTGAGGCCCCACAGACTCGCCGGAGTCACCTAACCCGGCACCCAGCGACGGAGGGGTCGGTCTGGGCCACGATGAGCCTTTCCCCAGGGAGCCTGCGAAGCCGAGAGCAGGAGGGTGAAGGGGCCAGAGGAAGAGGTGTTTCCGCAGACGAGGAGAGGGGCAAAGAGAAGGGTTTGCAAGGACGCGCCCAGGTCCCAGAAATGAGGGGGAGAAAAGGGGGAGGAGTGGGCGAGGGAGGAAACAAAGCCTGGCTCCTGGAGGCGGGGGCCGGCTCCAGCCCCGCCGGGGGCGACGCGCTGGCAAGCCTTTCTCACAGTCTCCCGGCCCGCCCGGAGACGCGGAGTCCTGTGATCAGCCCGCCGCCGCGCAGACACGCTCCCCCCGTGCTCTACTGAGCTCCCCAAAGCGCGAATGAAAAATGGAAATGGGAAGCAGCGATCTCGGCTCTCTACACTGGGAAACTAGCAGTGCTCAGAACACACATAAATCTCCATTGTAATCTCCTTCCAATTGCTCGCGTGAAATATCAGGCCAGAGACAGGATATGACAAGCGCTGGGAAGCAGGGGGAGGGAAGCCGAAGAGTGAGGGGTGCACGGTCCTCTCCGCTCCACCCTCTGGCAGGGCTCTCCCAACTCAGACAGAGCGCGGGCACTGAGCTCCAGGGCCAACTGCCTGCCGCCCAGGTGCTCCTGCGCCCCCGGCCCCTTCAGTTCCCTTCTCCCCCCAACCCTCGTGCACGCTCTGCCCACAGCCACCTCGCCCCAGCGCGGTGCTTTGCTGGGCGCAGACCCCCCTCCGGGTGCGCCGAATTCCCTCCGCCGGCCCTGAGACTCCGAGATGGGAAGGGCAGAAAAGAGAGAGAATGGATCCCAGGCCTCACCAGCCCTGCTGCAATGTGGGACCGTTTAGGAGGCTTCCCCTAGGCCTTCTTTCAGGATCACTTGTGAAAATTGTGAATATCCGCCCTGTGTAACGATCCCAGACTGATGAAGCGAATTTGGAAGACATATCAGGTTTGGTGGAGGCGAAGAGAGCGGGGGAAGACTGGAACTTTGTTTACAAACAGTTCGGTGGTAGAAGACAAGGGGCAGAAGAGGCGGGTGGAAAGAGAAGCTCCGAAGTGGTCCCCTGCGCCCAAGAGAACAATGTCGGGGAGGAAGACGCCCCGTCCCCTCTCAAAAAGTCGTTCTTACGGGCAGTAAAACTCGAGTGCAACTCCCTCACTCCTGGTGTCCCCTGCGGTCGCTCAAAAGTCACAAGCCCGCTGCTTTCCCTCCATGGAACAGCGACCACCAGTGGCTTTAACCTGTTTAGGGTCCAAGACTCCTTTGAGAATTAAGCTACAGATCCTCTCCTCCAAAAAGACAGATAGGTCCCTTCCCTTCGAATTCAACTTTGGGGTCCAGGAATCCTAGAAGCTGTAGGATGGGGCGCTATCCTGGGGGCAGCGTTACTCCCAGCCTTGGCGCTAGGGCACTAGGTCCTGCGGGGACTGGAGGCCTCTAGCAGGATCCTAACACCCAAAGCAGCCCCAGGGAAGCCTCCCCCAGGCCGACCTTTCCCTTCCCTCCCACCCAGGATCTGCCAGGCACGCCGCAGCCACCCCACACCACCCCCGCCCCCACACACACCAGTGAAGGCGGATGCAGAGGCCCCACATCCCTCCGATCCCCCTTCCCCCGCGGGAGTTCCCCTCGCGGGGACGGTTTTGGCAGTGATTGCCACATTACAAGATGTTACATTCCGCCCTGGGGCCTGGGGCCGGGCGGGGCGGGGAGACTGTGTTTCAGGAAAAGAAAGTGCAGGCAGGTCTTGGAGTAGCAGCTCGGCGCCTTCACGCCAAGAACGCAGACAGCCTCCAGACAGACCTTTCTTCCCTCGGCCGCTCCGGCTCCGGCTTTCCCACTAGTCCTCCGGGGCCAGAGCGCACAAGCTGCAGTGTCCCGGCAGTTTGCGGGCTGAGTGGCAGCGCTCCGAGAGAGGCCTTTTTGGGGAGGGTCCCCAGTCGCGTCGGGTCCCCGGCAGGGAGATGCGGGCCGAGGGTCGGGTGCCGAGTGGGAGAAGGTGCAGAACCGACCCAAGAGGCAGGCCGGGGGTGCTGGGCAGAGGATTACAACTTCGGGGCGAGAAGCGAGGGCGAAAGGACTGGACTTGGAGCGCGCTCCGGTGACCCCGGGGGGCAGACTGGGGCCCGCACGGAGCAAACGTGGTAGGCTGCCCAGGCTGCCGCTTCTCCGTCCCTATTGCTGTCGAGGAGTCTCGGACAGCGGGGAGGTGAAATAATCGCTCCCGGAACAATGGGGACTTCTGGCCGGAGAACCCGACCGAGTCACGGCAACTCTGAGCGGTGGCCGCGCTCCAGTCGTCTTCTCTCGCCAGGCGCCTCCGCGCTCCCCGCCCCGGGGGCAGCCCCCGCCCCGCCCCCTCCCTCTGCGGATCTGGCCTCGGCTTCTTAAAGTCGCAGGGTGTCTCGGTTCCCGAGAGAAGCGCCGCCCAAGTGGGAAGTGAATGTCTGGGAGGTGGGGGAACGCTATCTCCGGGCGGTAGAGACAAAAGAAGAGCCTAGGCGGTCGCGGGGCGGGCCAGTCCGACCCTCCGCTCCTACCCTCCACTTCCCACCTTCCCAAAACCTCCCTGGGCATCTCCCGAGATGCTCCCCGCCTGGCACCGACAGCACAGTCAGCCAGCTCCCCCATCATCCCGCCCCCCTGTGCCCTGGGGCCGGCCTGCCCATCCCGGGGCCCGGCCCGGCTGCCCTGTGGAGGGGTTTGCCAGAATCCGGGAAGGGGGCCGAAGGAAGGAGGAGGGGAAAACGGGAAAGAAAAAGAAAAGAGGAGGTGGCGGGAGGGGGGATCCGGTTCAGTCACTTTCTCAGTTGCTGCTTTTAGGGTGGGGAGCCCCTCGGGGCCTCCCGGGCATTCAACTGGGGAGAGCAGGTACAGGAAAGGGATTCTCTCATCCGCACGTTCACGGGAGGACAGCGAAAATTTGCCTTGGGTGGCCAATTTCCTCATTCGCCCCTATTAAAAGAAAAAGCCCAAGAAATTCAATTAAAGCCACCCTGGCCAAGGCTCTATTTGAGGCATGAATGTCTCCCCTAAAGCTGTAGCAATCATGTGGCATTAGACACTTCCGGAATCCTATAGCCAACCTGAAAAATCCCAGACCCCCTTTTTCCCTAATTTTTGCTCTGATCTGTAATTTTATCCACATTTGCACTAGTTTGAGCATTCTGGCTCTCCCATCTGAAAGCCTGCAATTACTATATAATTCTTCGCAATTTCAGATGTCCTAATATGGACTGTAATTTTTGCGCAAGACAATTTCCTGCTATTTCAAGCATCAACATTGTCAAAGTTGTATGTACATAATAAATGGGAATATCAATGCATAGTTTTTAGCATAACATCTTGACTCCTCGATAATTATATCCGTTCGGAGCCTACGCAGAATTAGCCTGAATTGCATGGTAACTGCTGCTGCTTTAAAATTTTTAAAAATTACTCATAATTTTCCCAAAGATTACCAAGATCTCGAGTGCACAATGTCATCAGCGTAATGAAGAGTAAACATTTATGCTAATAATCTGCAATTTTTTTCATCAGCTATAAAGACAGAGGCTATATAGCCGAAAATTTCAGTCCTATTCTGCAAGCGCAGCGCTGCAAAAAGCCTGCGGCGCTCTGAGGCGCCTGGTCCTGGGGACCTCTTTCCACTCTTTACTCTCAAGATAGGAGGATGGGGCTGGGGGATTGTTTTTGGTTTTCTGGTTTTGTTTTACTCTGGTTTGGTCGGTTTTGTATTTTTCTATTTTTCCTTTTTTTCCCTTTTTTCTTTTTTGATTTTTCTTTCCTGTTATTCTCCCAGCCAAAAGCTACCTTCGACCCTTTTGATTTGATGTAGCAAAGAGTGTGTGTCCAGATTATCTGAAATTGACACTGAAGAAGGTAAGGGTGGAAACCGGTTTCATTTTTCAGAGGGTTGGAAGGCTGCGCTGCGCCCGCCGCCGTGGCTCCCGCTCCGGGAGTAGGAGGGTGGGGGAGTGATTATGTATGCACCAGCTAATTCTTCCATCAAAACTTCTTGTCAGCGATGTCAGGATTATTTTTTTCCTTTTTATAAAAACACTTGATGTTTCAGGAAGTGTTAATCCCCGAAGATTGAGGGATGAGGGAGGGGGTAGGAAAGCGGTGGGTGGGGGTGACATGTTTCTTGAGCCTGGGGAAGGCAATCTTTACAGCCGTTTGTCTGTCTACGCTGGAGCTGGGGGTTTGTTGTGGAGCTGGGGACCGGAGGAGGATTTCTTTGAGGCATGGGAGGGAAGGACCCTTGCCCTCTATACTGCATTTGACGGAGGTTCCTATGGCCATGTGGGATGAAGAGCAGAAAAGTTTGCTTTAGCCTATAATTTCAAAGGTGTTTAATCCAGGCGGTGGTATGACGAAAACCAGATAGTTCTGAAATCAGTTTATAAAAGATACAGAAAGGAAGAGATGGATACCAGGATAAAGATTTAAAGCTAGGAAGCCTGGGTTGCTTGTTTGCTCCCAATTTTTCTTGATCTAGTATCTCATGTTCCACATCCAGCGCACAGACCTACCTTTCCTTGGGTGACAGAAATTGACAATTTCTTCAAGGTGAAAGATTCAGTTAGTTTCTACATCAGATGACTCTCTATGAATAAATTCACACTTCTGTGCATATAGATGGGGGAATCTTAAAACTTCTTGTGGCTCTAAAAACTCGTACAGAATCAAGAAGGCTGAAGAGCTATTATATCTAACCCAGCCCAGGTGCAGATTTCCGGAAGAAAGAAATAAAAATAAAACATAATGATCAGTGAGGAAAAGCTGTGAACTATAAATGTTTCCAGTTTTATATTTGTAAAATAGTGCCTTGATTTAGGATCTGAGTTCTCCCACAATTAGATTACCACTCACAAGGCTACCCAGCCCCTCCGGGCTCATGAAAGCCAAGAGCAGTGAGGAGGGGGCTGGGGACTGTTGCTTCTGTCCCTACCCCTACCCCTTTTAGAGCTAGTGTGAGTGAGAGAAGATATTAAAGGGATATCTGTTGTTTGGCAATTTTGCTAAGTCTGTCTTCATTACTTTGCTGCTGTGCATTTGCTAATTTGGAGGCCTGGCCATTGACAAGCTTGCTCCATACACCTGCAAGCAATTTGCCGGCTCCGGTACCGCAGAATTGCAGAGATGGCAGCTCGCACCTATTTGATTTTTTTTTTTTTCCTTTTCTCAATGCACAGCAAATTTGGCTTTCAGTGCGTTATCTCTTTTGTTAATGCAAAAAGATTCCCTGGGCGAAAAAATTGCTCATAATTACCAGAGAGATGGGGAAACTGCATTAGAATAAATAAACCTGAAATTACTGTAATTATGTTGTGTTTGATGGGCCCGGCTTGTAATCAAGAAGAGAATACAGTGAAATGATGCTGACCCTCTTGGGTTTGCAGCTGTACGCGCACTTTGGGGTCTTTTTTTGCAGAAAAGAGTCATTTTGATAATCATTAAGCTGTGTGTAACCTATTTCAGAAGTGTTTTAAAATGAGGTTCACATTTTTTGAACAAGGGAAAAAAATCCCAAAATTGCATTTTGCCATTACAGACTCATACATAAGGAAAGGTTGTGTTTTCTAAGTGACAATTGTTAAGACATAATATTCGAAATCAGTATTTAATCATTATAATGAGGTATTGTTTAAATATAACCACCTTTAGATTATTCATAGTTTAATTAATATACTCATTATGAAAATCTTTGAATCAGATATTTGATGAACTACTTGTCAGTAACAAGGCAGCATTAATTAGGCCTATATTGAGATTAACATTTTTAAAAAGTACAACCGCTTATAATTATAATAGAGCCTAACTAAAGACCGTTTTCGTTTAGCTAAAACTAATAATTTCTCTATTTGAACTGTTAGCAAGAGATTATTAAATTAGTATAAGCTAATATCTCAAAGTATTACAATCCGCTTGACCAAACAGATTCTGCCTGTAACTTGAGGCGTTGGGCCCTAGCTGTCTTCTAGGGGACCTGAGTCAGATGCGGGACAGAAATCTTCGCACTAGCAAAGTCACATCTCCCAGTGGAAATTGAACCTAGGAAGACCCCCTACCCCGCGCCGGAGTTGGGAAATTGGTTCTTTCCTCAGCTTTGAGGCCCATCTGACTGCCCACATCCCGGTCTCCAAGGTCTGCTTTCTCCCATTAGCGCTGGTGCTTCTAGGTGCTGCGGAGAAAAGTCCTAATCTCAGGTCTGGAAGGGGCTTGGAGGTCCTCAGCATCATCCCCCCGCCCCCGACTTTCCCTGCTTCTATCATACCGCCTCCCCCCACTCCCAGCAGCCCCGCCACTTCCTCCTCCCCTTCACAAAGGGCGTCGGAAGAACCTGGCGCATCTGATCTTTCACCAGCACCAATTGAAAAATGGGTGCTTGTCACAACACAGATCACTGCCTTCCGGGCTCTGCTCCCCACCGTGCGCCTGAAAGGGGCCCCCAAAGGTGGAGGGCCAGCTCCCGCGGGCAGGAGCGCTGGAAGGCGAATGCAGGAGAAGCAGGAATAGCGTTTGGCAGCCCGTCTGGGCCCGCAGCTCTCTGGGACTGCCTCGGCTCGGCTGCGGGATCTGGGGTTGGGGTTGGGTTGGGACGCAGGGCCACAAGAAGAGAACCAATCTGGTTCTAGTCCCTTGGAGCCCGTGTTCCTCTGGAGGGAACTAATCTGAGCAAATGCTTCACTAGAGGTGCTCCCCCAAGGGCCTGGCCTTGGGACTTTCGGACTGGGATGAGGTGGGAGTGGCGTGCTTGACTTTGGTCAGATTTTGGGGTTCCAAAGAGTCAGCCACCCTTTCCTTACCACCTCCATTCCTGTGAGGTGCAGAGAAAGACCCCGAATCATTAGACAGGAACCTGCCTTTCTCACTGTGGAGCTCCCAGGGTGGCTCCCTGGAACTGTGCCCTGTCCCCTGGAGCGCACTGATTGATAGAGGGGCAGTCTGACAGACGTGTCTTTCCGGCCCCTGCCTGGCGTCTGGCTGCGTCTTTTCCGCGATGGAATCCAGCGCCTCCGGGCATGCAAAAGCCGGGAGGCCAGATCTGGAGAAAGACTAGAGGCAAAGCAGTGTCTCTGCTTCCAGGCCTCTCAGCCTCCCGACATCCCGGCCTCCCAAGAGCTGGCTGGGTGTGGAAAAAACTGAAATCGTCCTGGCCGGCTGACTTTGAACTCTGACTTCATCTCCTCTCAGCCGGTCTTCAACATCCTTTTGGTTCCTGAGCGTCAGCTCTGCCCTGATGCACCTGTTCCTGAGCCCCCTTCCCGGGGAACCCTGGCCAGGGATTCTCTCCTTACCCCTCCAATTCAGGTAGGAATCAGACACCTTGAGGGTCCAGGGAGCAAGGCAAAAAGAAAAGGTCCAATGGGGCACCCCACAGGCCTCTGACGATATCCTGGTGTTTCTGGAGTACAGGGTCCCCATTCTATCACCGATAAGTTGATAAGTCGCTGACCCTGTATGAACTATCTCCAGAGGTGGGAACCTGGCCTGGCCCCCTGGCACACCCTCACACAGCACAAGAGAGAGCAGTTCTTTCAAGAAATCATAATTTTACTGTCTCAAAGAAACTTTATAACTTATTTACAAAGGTTTTTTTCCCAAGATACAAAGCAATAAGTTAACATTCTCAATATAAAACTAAACTTTGACATAGAGAACACAAAACACAGTTGATTTTAATTGATCACATTTTCCAAATTTCACAAGTAAAATGTCAAGATTCTCATTTCACAAAGCATGGGGTTTTACAGCCACACACAACAGAACGCAAAAAGGCTAAGCTTGTGCAACATGTTTACAGAACAATAATAATAATAATTAACAATAATATGTACAGTAATTAGAGCCTGCACTGAAGATTGTGCGTTCAGGGTGGTGACTGGCATTATTCTGTGGTTGAGCCTCTAGGGATTGTTGTAAAGCTGATTTTGTCTTATTGTAAAGCCCACTGGAATTAGGGTGCTTGTTCTCGCCTGTTTTCTCTCTACTCCCCATTTGTCCTCGCTCCCTCTTTCTACCCAAGGAGGAAACCAGTGTTTTCCATCTTGTCCAGGCGAAGCAACCAAGAGTTCTTCCCAGATGAGAAAATCGTGTTGACTTCATTTATCTTTCTTTTCTTTTAAAAAGTATTTATTAAATAATGTCGGACATGTAAAAAATGCAAATCGTTCGGCTCCAAACTCTCCACGCCAGAGAAGTACAAAAGTTACTGTATAAATTAAAAATCACCACGTCCTCCTTATTCGTTTCTCCCCGTGCGTTTAAAGTAAACAGTGCGTTTGAACAGTGAGTTTCTTGCGACCAGCAGAACCTCGAATTGGCAAACAGCCTCAGGCGAAGTCCATTTCTCAATAAATAAAACCCCCTCCCTTCAATGCCCCCAGATTCCCACACCAGCTACACAGATGATCAGGCAGTGTCCCAGGATCCGGAGATGGTCAGCCGGGCAGGACCCGGGCCTCTCAGACCTGGTGGCTTTTTGCAGAGGCCGCAGAATGAGGACAGCGGACGGATGAGGACCTTGACTTTATCAGCGCACAGAGCAAAAGGAGACAGGAGACTGACAGGACAGAAAAGAGCTTTTGCTTTTTCTACATTTTGTTTTTGTTTTGTTTTTTTTTTTCCTGATAGTCCCACAAAGCTGAAGGTCGGTGGGTCGGGTGGAGCCGGGTTTATCTTGTTGCTTGGCCTGTCTCAGGTGGCAGTGCCTTCCCTCCGAGGCCACTCTCTGCTGCTACTGCTCGGCCCAGGCCAGGGTTCAGGCCAGAGCGCGGGCGCCGGGAAGTTGCTGGGCCGGACCTCGCGGGGCTCTGAGGAGATGGAGCTCGTCCTGCTTCCACTGTTCCTTCTTCTTCCCTCTGGGTCCTTCTTTTCCTGACGGGGTGGATGGACCTGGAGGCGGGAGGGACCTGGGCCGGGGAGACAAGGAGGAGGCGGGCGGGCAACCTCACATAAGTTGGGGTTGCTGCATAGCTTCTTGGTGCGCTGAAGGGTACCACGATGTGTAGCTGGGGATATAGGAGCCCGCGTTTCCGCCTGAGCCCTTCCCGGATGAAGAGTTAGGGTTCCAGCCGGGCGGCACTGGTGGGGAGCCAGCAGACAGGGCCCGGCCGTTGGCCAACGCGCTACCCTCTAGAGCCGCCCCACCCTGCTTCATCAGCTTCTTGAACTTGGATCGCTTGTTTTGGAACCAGATCTTGACCTGCAAGAGCGGACAACAACGTGACTCAGGCTGGGACCACTGAGCCTACCTAGGTCACAGGGAGGAAAAAAGGGACCGCAGAACAGCAGAGATAGGACCTCCCAACCCTGCGCCAGCTGGCAGCCCTCTGCCAGAGAAGCAGAGACATCCCTCCTTTCTCCCTTCCCCCATAAGAGCCAAAGCCTCGAAGGCCTAACCGCCCTCCGCCGTCAGCCCATGGGGGCAGCTCTCAGAGAGCCAGGGAGGAGTCGTGGTGAGGGGCGAACTGGGATCCAGGCCTTAGCCTGCCAGGGGCTCAGTCCGACCGTGGCTACCGCCTGCGGAAGATACAGCGCCTGCACAACACCGAGCCCGCAATTCCAATATCAACATCAATAAAAGAATCGAAAACCTAGGAAGGAGTGGAGGAAATTTATTTGCAATGCGACCCAACTTTTCTATGCGACATCCTTTCTGCCCTTGAGTTGGGACGGACTAAGGAGGCCTCAAGGTTTTGGGGAACTTTTCTTTGGATTCAAAACCTTCCTTGCCCTACGGTCTGTTTGCTTTCTCCAGCTCTGCTCCAAATCCCGGACCGGACGTTGGAAGCCCGCGCCCGCCGCCGTCAGAACGCTCACGGGCTCCCCGGAGTCTTAGAGAAAGCCGGGAAGGTCGGTCCCGTTTCTCCTCTAAGATCTGGGACTTGAGAGGTGAGAGGGCGGAGGAAAGGTTCTCCCCCCACCCCCAACCTGTGAGAAGGAGGAGGAGGAGGGAGGCCGAGGCGCAGACCCAGGCCCCGAGTGATTAGTCACACAATTTAAAGGCAAGGGAGGGATTAAGCCCCGAGTCTATTGTTCCAGTTGTTTAGGCACGTGTGACCTCAGAGTTCCCAAACAAAACGTCTAGGGAATTCCTTCCTGCGCCCTAATCAGATTGTCCGGGGACAGAGGGCCGGGCTGCGGGCAGCTCGGGATACCGAGAGCAGCGACAGAGCTAGGGCGGAGGATGAGGGAGGAAGGAGACACGCTGAGAGCCAGGGGTGAACACAAACACACACACACAGTGACACCCCGACCGTGAGGCACAGCGAGCAAGAAATGAAGACCCGGGCGCAGGCAGGCCGCGGAAAGCCTGCGTGGCGGAACGGAGCGGCAGCGGCGAGGTACCTGAGTCTGTGTGAGTCCCAAAGAGGCCGCGAGCTCCGCCCTCTCCGGCAGAGCTAGGTACTGAGTTTGCTGGAACCTCCGGTTCAAAGCCTGCAACTGCAAGCTGGAATAAATCGTCCTGGGTTTACGGATCTTTTTTCCCTTGCCATTGAAGCGCACTTCACCGCCTTCCACCACCGTGCTCTTCTCCGAGTCCGCCCCTGGAGGGACAGCAGAAGCAGGGCCCGTTGTTAATACGAGGGGCCGCCTTTAGTGCGAACAGCCGAGAGCGAGTGGCTACCGAAGGGTGGCGGAGGCAGGACCAGGGAGAGAACGTTCAAGAAACTCTGAAAGCCAGGGAAGGGTCCCCCAAAATCCGAGGGCCTGTCCCGGGCCACTGCAGGCGGGATAGAGCCGTTCCCAGAAGCGCAGCCCCTGCCTTTGCAGGGAAAGTTTGCTATTTTTGCAGGCGGTAGTTGAGGTTTAATTACCCTTAATTGCATACATTGTTTATAGCACTACGCAATAAATAATTACCGAGACTAATACGTGCACATGTGGGTTTCTGTTTTCCAGCGGGGCATTGTGTGCTCTGCACACCGAGCCGCCCAGAGGCCCAGCCAGTGCCAGGAGACGCTCTGGGATTTATCCTTTGCTGGATAGTTGCAAATTGAGTGAATTTTAAAAAAAATTTATTTGCTGTGACAAGGATCTATAGATTGATATTCGAAACCTCCACTGCTCCCGTGCCCTCCCCACCCCCACCCCACCTCGCTCTCCTCTCTTCTCTTTCTCTCTCCCTCTCCTCTTCTCCCCCGCTCCTTCTTTCCCTCTCTCCCTTGTACCTCCTCCTCTCCCTCTCCCTGGCAAGCGCACGTACCTGGGTCCTCCAGGCGGCTCTGGGCGAGGCTGGCGCTGCCCGGGTAGGACTGCACCGAACTGATGTAGGGGCTGGAAGCGTGGCTGCTGACCGAGTTGACGTAGGGGTAGCCCAGCGGTCGGGAGAAGGACGAGGCTGAGCTGTAGGCGCCGTCGGGCTGCGAATGGCCCGCCGAGTGTAAACAGTGCATGGAGTAGTGCCCGTGGGACATGGGAGAAGGAGACATTTGCTGGTTGGGCGGCCCAAACTCCATAAACACCGCCTTGCCCGACACGGGGCTGTTGAGACTTTCTGGCATGGTGGTCATGGTCATCTCTTCTCGCGGGGTCTGGGTGTGGGACTTTCTCTCCTCTGCTTCCCTTTTGGGGGTCTCTATGTTTCTCAGGACAGGAAGGAACCCAATTTAAGCGGAACAGGGGTTTTCACTTTCCATTCATAAGAAAATGGAGTTTGTCTCTTTGAAAAGTCTAAGCATGATGCTGCTGAGCTCCCCAAACTCGGTTCAAAGCTTTGACTCAGCCAAGGTCATAAATATTCATGAGCTGGCGGAGCTGATTGGTCCGCTGTCTTGCATAATCACTGGGGATTGGTCCGAGGCGCTCGGGCTCCGCTGGACTAGAGCGGGCGAGGCGGCCCGGCCTCGGGAGAGTCGCATCCACACTTCCCGGCCGGGGCTGCTCTGCAACAGAGCGCGCCGGGCAGGAAGCACAATGGGCTCCGGCGTCTGCGCCGGGACCGCTGCGACCCGCGGCTCATCGGCCTCCCGCCTCCCTCGCGTGCCTTCCTCCCCAGGAACCAACCAGCGGCTCGGCGCCGCCGCCCCCCTGCCACTGTCCCCACCCTTCAGCGGTCCCTAACGCCAGACACCCTGGACCGCTTCTCGTCGCTGCCACTCAGTCCGGCGCAGAGCTAGGGCTGCTGGGGAGGAGCCTGACCTCTGCCTCTCCAGCGCGGAGTCGCGCACTGGGGGGCGCCCGAGGCGGCCAACAGACAGAGGTCCTCCCAAGAGCCTTGTGCCTAGCGCGGCGCCCATTCGGCCGCGCCTCCCCGGCCCGGGTACGCTCTGCCACATCCCTGGAGTCGGGGCTTAGGGGCCCTCCCTGCGAACTCACTCGCTCGGCCGCTGCGCCGCCGCCGCCGTCGCTCCCTGGGGCCCGCTCGCATTGCTTCAGGCCCAGCTGGCCACTCCAGCTCGAGGCTGCACGGTCTGATTAAAGCAGTGCGCGTGGAGA
The DNA here is from genome assembly GCF_049350105.2 of Macaca mulatta. NCBI lineage: Eukaryota > Metazoa > Chordata > Mammalia > Primates > Cercopithecidae > Macaca > Macaca mulatta. The sequence goes on along the minus strand of NC_133417.1, from coordinate 77,019,035 downwards.
GCCAGGAACCCGCGCTTCTCCTCCCAGGAAAGGCGACTGCGCCGCCCCCTCCCCCAACACACACATCCTCTTTCCCTCCCAGCCTTCCTCCTCCTCCCCCTCCCTTCTCCACTCCCTTGCGCGGAGAGCCCCGGGCTCACTCGCCCCGAGAGCGCGGCTCAGCGTGGAGCCCAGGGGGCCTAGGGGCTCAGATCTGCTGAAGCCGCGGACGCCAGGTGATCATTTTCCGGCCTCCTGAGGTCTAGCGAGACTTCCAGAGTTTAGGAGTCCCTGGGGGACACCGAAACCCGCAGCAAACCCAGCCTGTAGTAGGCTCCCCTATCTGTGTGTATACCTCTCGCGTTGCCACCCAGTATCTTTCTCCAGTGGCCAAAGCGCGCGCCACCGGGCCTAGGGGGCAGGGCTAGTGGAGGCAAGAGCTGCCGCTGCTCCCTCTGTCTTCTGAGGTGCTAGGTACGAAAAACTGCACAAAAGCCCCCAACCCATCGCCACTACTACCAATACAGCCACCCCCTCGCGGTGTGGCGCACACCACCCTGGCTGTAAGTGGATGTTGGTTCCCCAACCCGCCAGTCCCACGGTGAATCCCAAATTACTTTGTTAGGTAATTAGAAAGTGTTGATAATTATTTCTTTCATAATTTAGCGGTGTGACGGGAACGGGAAAATGATCTTGTGAAAGTTCACACGTGCAGATGTATTAGTTACTGATTCATTTGATTAAATGGTAGTCTCAAGTGCTCAGATCCGCAGCTGAAGGCGCTCCATTAGCATAACACTGATGTTTAATTTTCATACGCATAATTAGCCATATATTTAACACTAATAGCAACATGCAGCCTTTCAGCGTTAAACAGCTCGGGATTTGATCTGGCCTGAGCTGAACCTTCATCGCTGCACCTTCCCCTGTCTGGAGTGTGCAATGATCACAGGACAAACCTCTGTAATCAAGCGCATTTTGGCAGAGGGAACACCAATAAAAATGAACATTCAAAACAAATTACATCGGTGCTGTCGTTATAGATGTTAGTAGAGGGGGTTTCTCTTTTTTTTTTTAACTTCTGTACCAGCTGCTGCTGCCCGCAGAATTCCTCTCCTTTGGTTTAAGGGCACAGTGCTGGGGGCAGAAATATTTCAGGCAGCGTGGTTGGAGCAAAAAGAAAAACAAAAGAAAAAAAAAAAAAACCCAATAGGCCAAACCAATAACGGGTTTGCCAACGTTTAAAAGATTTTTTTTTTCTTAATCACCGAACCACACGGTGAGGCTTTGTAGCAACAGCCAGCTAATGATTCCGCCACCAGGCAACTCCTGGAGCCGCTCGGCTCGTCCTGATTTCTGTGTCGCACTTGTGCTTTTAATTGCTCCTTACTAGTGCCTGTTTTAGGGTGCGGAGTGCCATGCCGTGTGCCTAGCACAGTCGCTTGGATACTGCCCGGGCCCCGGGTCTCTTGCGCGTGCCCTGAGGGCCTTGCCCACGTAAGTGATCGCCGCGGCGGGCGCGGGGTCGGGGTTGGGACCGGGGAAAGTGGAATTGGTAATTCCGGGAGCTCAGGGCAAGGCGTGAGGAAACCCGACGGCCGGGCTGCCTAGGGACAGTGTATTCCAGAGACTTGCAAGGAGGGGGGAAGGGGAGAGACGGCCTCACTTCGCGACTGTCTCTTGGGTGCTCTGTGTCCACAGCTGGAGAGGGATCAAAGACTTTTGCAGCAGCACAGGGGACCTGGTTGCCTTCTTGGAACAAAAGTCCGGCATGCGCCCCTCGGGATACTGTTTCAGAGCCTTGTTTAATTTAGAAGCGGATTGTGTGTGAGCAAGAGATGGCTACACTCCGGAATTATTTCTTAGCCCAGAAAAGCAGGTTTAGGGAGGAGCACTGAGCAGGGGCCCTCTCATGCCGAGCCGCTGGCAGTAGCTGGTTTCTCAATGTGGGATCTTAGCCGCACTTTGTGAGCTTGGAGTGGATCCCTCCCACTCTCTACTGCTAAGGTGACACCTGTTCTGAATGCCGGTTTGCTTAAATTGTTGCCTGCCCTCACTCTGAGAGAAAACAAAACCCTCCCATTTGTTCTGAGGGTCCCGGATTCCTCATGGAACCTACTGGAGTCACCTCAGAACCAGGAGGTCCTGGTGGTGTTAGCCACAGCCACTCTTGGCTGGAATCCCAGTGGCTCTGGGTGAGGTTTTGGGCCAGTTCAGCTGGAAAAGGGACAAGAAGGCGTGGATGAGGTATTTTTAAATCTACTTCCTAATCTCAACTTCAAAGCATGTTAAAAGGGAGTTCTTTATGGAGCTGCTGAGTGTTGGTACACACATACACACACACATATATACACACACACATTAAAGGTTAGTCCCTTTAATAAATGGAATTATAAACTTGTCCCATAAATACCTCCACCTCAAAATAATTGCTGCACAAGCAGCGTGTTACCTCAGTGGTTGGTAAAGTCCTGTGGTCCTAATAAAAGTATCCTTGGGGAACCTCGGAGTAAACTGCTTTGCAGATAAGATACAATACTAATGGTTGCAATCTGATTGCCTTAGGAGAAAACTGAAGTCATTCTCCAGCAAACATCTCCCAAGGCCAGCTGAACCCGCTTGCACTTTAGGGAATTCAGATCTTTGGGGGGTGGGGGGTGGGCAGTAGCATCAGCCTGTGGGCCTCTGCTTGGCCAACTTCTGACCACATAAAAAGTTTTTCTATGGACCTTGTAAATCGTCAGCCACTCCCTGGTCTTTTCCAGTTCTCAGACTCACTAGAATCAGAAACACCTCTATCCAAAAATCTACAACCCTGGACACAAAGAAGCTGAGCTGGAGGGGTTGAGGGACGACGGGGAGAACCCTGTGTTAGGTAAAAGCTGGAACTCATCACTTTTCCGAGCCGGCTGGTCCTCAGTTTCCCGTATTGTGAGTGTTACAAAGATGAGCTGGCTCTTAGTCCTGGCCGAGGGGACCACCCGTCCTGGCAACTACAGGTGCCATTTCCTTGCCGCTTCCGAAAGCCCAAGCTATTTTTAAGGGATGTCAGCTTTGCAAAACCCGCTTCAGTAGAAACCAGAGTTAGCACAACCATTAACTGCTTGAAAACCCTCATTGGACTTGTTCCTAAAATCATAACCGGAGGCAGACGGCTTCCTTCGTGGACTGCCAGAGGCCCGGCCCCTCCCTACCCTTGAGCTCAGGTGCGGAACTGGTACTGGAGAGCAAGCGCAAGGGAAAGGAGGGTGCTCCGGGGAGGAATGGCCCTTGGCACACACAGCGTGGGTCCTTGGATTCCTGCTCCTGAAGCGGGATGGAGCTGCCGGCCGAACTGGAGTTCAACTCGCAAGCTTCAGTCCCAGCCAAGTAGGCCCTTGCTCTCAAATGCGCCGGTATCTCCTCTCTCTGGAACCCTCTCAGTTTCCAGAACAGCTGACCTTTGCGGCTCCTGCAGCATGCGAGCGCAGGTCCCGATGCGAAGTGGGCCAGTGTGGGGAGGGGTCATTTTAGAGACCTGACCGCCCACTAACCAGTCACTGTACACAACTGGGCGAGTGGGGCCCAAGCTCGAATTCCTAGTGCAGCAAACGGTCTAGCGTGCGTGCGTGTGGGGTGGTTGGGGGCAGGGCCTCAAACTTCACCTCTGGGATGGCCTTGGAGGGCTGGATGTGGGCAGGGGAGGAAGAGCAGCAGTGGTCCAGGAAAGTCGCGTTTCTGGATTGACAGAAACCCGAAGAATGGCCAGGCCCAGAGTCCACTGCCAAGGACATGTTTGTAATCAATGCCTCTGTTCGCAGGCTAATCTTTCATCGCAAAGCCGCGATGGAGGGGAAAGATACGGAAGGGCTGGAGTTGGGGACTGGCTTCCGCGAGCATCCTTGGGGCCGGCCAATGTGGGATACACAAGAGGGAAAAACGGATTTTTTAAAATCCCAGTCAACAGGTTGGGGTTTTTCGGCAGACGTGCAAAATTCAGACACGAAGATCACTGTAACTGTCAGAGAGGTAAGGACCTCAGACACAATGGATTTAAGAGGTTTTTTTACTGGAACAGTCAGGACAAGGGAAAGAGAAAACCGTGCTTCTCTTGGAATCTCTCGTCTTCCAGACGAAGAGGTTTCCTCCAGTCCCCTCCAGATGCGTTGACCGCGCTGGGAAACCGAGTCCAGGGCCAGGATTTGTTTTTCCATAGCCGCACAACCCCGGCAGGGCTTCAGATCCGAGTTCCCAGTTGCCCTCCAGTCCCCCCCGCGCCCGGGTCTTTCCAAGATGCTATTAGGTGCCACGTAGGTTACCGCATGACCGGTCATTCCCGTTTCTTCTAAAAGTTCTCTAGCCAGATTTCAGCAATTTATTTAAAAAGGCACCCGGTCACCGCGACCTTCGGGCGGCTCCTCAGGCCTCATGGGGCAGTTTGGTCAGGATCTGCGCGCCCCTCGACGTGATGAGAACCGTGTGCTCGAACTGGGCCGACCTGTAACACAGCACCCAGCCGTCAGAACGCACACGCAAGCTCCGGCCGGGTGGCAAGAGCGCCGTCGGACCAATCTTCCCTTCCCATGCAATTTAAAAGCAACGGGGCAGAAAGCACCTTTGATTGTCTAGGGAGACTACAGTCCATGCATCCTCCAGGACTTTAAATTCAGGGGATCCCTCCGTGATGATTGGCTCTGTAAGAGGAAAAATATTTACTGCAGTGACCTCATCAGATTCTTGTTAAACATTGTTTCGGGCTGATTATTAAAAAATAGAAGTTTCTCCTCCCTCCCCTCAAGTGCTTCCCCCACAGGCTCATGTTGTCATCTTGCAAGGGTTGATAATTGATGTTGCTTACATAGTATACTACAAACTAAACAGTAGGAAGAGGAAACACTATGCCATTCAAAATGTATGAAGTTGCCTAGTTCGTAATTTTTTAGAGAAAGAAGGGCATTTTAATCAAGCCTTAATTAGGACCCCGTGGATAATAACCACCCAAACACCAGTCCCTCTTATAAATACGAATTTTTTTAAAAAATTTCAATTTTAAAACCATGCTCAAAATATTCATTCATCAGCAAATAACAAATTTCTTATTTCACTCTAATTGCTTCTCTATTAAGTCCCACAGTCAGAAATATGATGCCTTTACGGCCCTAGGTGACTGGAATTTGGTGGTGATACCAATCACAGGATCAGCCAGGAACGGGCCACCAGAGAGCACATGCCACTTGCTGACAGGGAGCAAGGGACATAATCGCGCCTAGTTACTGGGTGTTAATGAAAAAACAAAACAAAACAAAACAAAAAACCCAACACCACATTATGCTGGTAACAGGATTAGAGGTTGGATGGCTGCCTTCTCCTAAATGTGTCGGTAAGTATCTGATTTAGGAAGATGGGGCTTGAGGATATTATTTAATCAGATTTCCAGTGCATCTGAATTATTTCATTACGCTGATTGGCTTTATTAGTCCTTCACCGGACTGCCGGGCCTAGGCCAGTGGCAGCAGCTTCCACCAGGAGCTACGCACTTGGAAGAGGAGCTTCATTTACCTATAGTGAATGCCATGCCCTCCTCCATGGGTAGATCATTGTCATTTGCTGCAAAACAAAAAACATCAGAGGGGGTGTGAGAATAGGAAATGGGGAGGACAGAAAAAAACAGATTACAGGGGTCAGGCCCATTGAAAAAACTTGGTTGTTTTATTTCTCTTCTTTTAGAGAAGGAAGGGTGGAGATTTCTGGAGTCCTGGACAGTGACCAGAAGTTAAACATGGGGCTACTGGGCCTGAGTCTTTGCATTATCTGTGCTCTGGGTCAAGACTCCCCCAGAAGAGTTTTTCAAGGCCTGGCAGGGGCAGACTGGGTGTTTCAGACACATGTCAGGCTTCCTCTCCCCGCTCTCTGTCCCCCAGGCTACTAGGTCTCCCAGCCTACTGGGTCCTGGGTCTCACCCACACCCCTCCCTCAAAGAGAAAGAAGTCCTGGGGAATGTTGCAAAGGACGGCAACCTCCTTTGGTGCAGGTTGTGGGGAGCAGGGGCCTGACTTCAAATAGTTTCACTCCAGACATTGGCACCAGGTAAGGCACAAGGCTCACAAGCTCTTTCTGCACTCTCACCTGAACCTCTTCTGAGCTGCCTAGGTGGGGGCTCTTTGGTCCAAAGAGGGTTCAGACCTGCTGGGTGTCCAGCGATCCTCCAGGGCATGAGTCCCAAAGAGTAGTCCTTCTATGGACCAACCAAGTCCATAGGGGCACAGGTCAATGCCCCAGGACCAACTTTCCTTTGGTCCCTGTCCAGGTGTGGACCTGCCTTGAGGGTGCTCCACTGAGCTGCCTCCTACCTCAACCCAAATCCTCCCACCCCTGCGGGCCCACACCTGTCTTCTCACTATAGGGTGCACACCCAGGCAGTGAAAAACAGGAGATTCTGGGGAAGGAAGACAAGGGTGGGCATAATCTAGAAATCTCTAAAGAGTACATGCTGCTAAATACATCAGCTGTCAACGCTGTGTAGGATGTAATGAAGTTTAACCACAACAGTCAGCAGCTAGAAAAGGGGGTAGAAAAAGAAAAACAGAAAACAGTCATATGTGCATGCTGCTGGGACACTGATGCAGTAGCGTTTTGTTTTCAGTAACTCTTTCTAAACAAATATCCCTTGTGCCTTCCAGCCATACACCCTTCAGGAGAAGACAGAAAACAAAATAAACCTTATTTTGGGATTGAAACAGCTGGGCTCTAATCCAGTAACACAGTAATGTCCCGGTTAAAATTAAGCAGACTCCCCTCCCCTGCCCACCGCACACAAACACACACACAAACACAAGGTTGATAATGCAGATTCAAAGTCAGAGTAAGAGTTCAGGGGCAAAGCTGCCACATCCTGATCTCTGATCAACAAACAGCTTCCCAATGAACTTTCTTACCATGATGCCAAATTTCTGGATGTCCATGAAAGTAAGATCCTATTCCATGTCCCACAAAATGTGGACAGACTTGCAAACCATTCTGATTAGTTATGTGGCTTTAAAAGTGACCAAAAAATATTAAATTAAATTAGGTAAGTTTTTCAGGCATACTAAGATAAAACAAAGTCACGTTAAAATATTCTCTGAAAAAGAAAAAGTCAGTAATATTTAGAGTCAGATAATAATATTCATATATTTTCATTATGCTGTAATAATTTTAATTTTTGCTGTTGCTTGCAACCACTCTCTTTGGATATATGAAGAAAGAAGGTACATATCTATCTAACACAGTCGTTTGAGTCATTTACCTTTGTATAGCATTCAAACAAAGCCACTTTTAGACAACAAATGAGTATGTATACACACATAGTGATTGCCATACATAACCAGGATACATGTGCATATAATGCAGGTCATAAAAACCTGCCTGGTTTTTTTGAGATTTCACAAAAAGACTATAAATTACTCCTGATTGGGGAACCAAAAATAAAACAAATTACAATATAGAAATATGACTTACTATGGTTCCCTTTTTCTGCTCTATTTCAAAGCGTTATGCATTTTACCAACAGGCACACTCACATGAAAAGCTCAATCTACTTTGTCAGTATTCTTGAAACACTCCAAAACTGTGAGATCATTTGAGAGTTCCATTCAAGACCTGCACCATTAACAAAATTCATAAAGAATGCTTTTTGATCACTAGGATGCTTAAGATAAGCTAGTATTGTGATTCCCAATTCTTAGTGCTTCATTAGTTACTTCATTACATGTATGTAATGAAGTACATTGCATGCACTACATTAGTTACAAGCAAATGTTTTACGTTCCATCTGAAACCAAGCACAGAATCCAACTCTAAAATCTTTATCTACAAGATTGAAAAGTAGTCCTTGAAATCAGCTGAACATGTTTATTTTGGGGAGCATCAGACAAACAAGAACATATATACTATTAAGAACTTATATTTTCAGGTGGACAAAGGGCACAACACCCCTAACCCTAACAATAGATTGGGATTTACAGGACTACTATTTCAATTATTAACAGAACTAAGTTTCTAGATCTCAAACTAGAGTCTCAAACTGACTCTTAGTTTAACATGAACCCAAAGGCTTTCAGCCAGCATCTTTATGGTCATTCATGTCTATATGTTTTTTTAAATAATTTTAACCATCCCCAGACTTGTAAGATAGCTTCACTTAGACCAGGATGTCACTATAACCAGCAGATGGGCAACCTCTTATTCAGATTTAATTTTGATATAACTGTTAGTGCAGAAATAGGTAAGCAATGCATATGTTGAGGACAGGAATGGTAAGTCAAGGTTTTTATCTCTTATGTTGTACTTTATGGTTATTTCTGTGGATCTTTGGTGGGCAAGTAATTCTATTTGGTGTTTCCCAAGGTGTTTTTATTTGTGCCACACAGTTTGTGAATAAAAACTGAGGATGAAGAGTGAATACAGGTGGAAGAAAGATGATTAAATAGGACATAATAATCTAGATTTTTTTATATAAGCAGTTTCTACCAAAACCTATAAATTATGTTAGTTCAATCCCAACAAACCTCAATGATTCTAAGAACATTCAATATAAACTATTCTATTTTCTCTTCTTAAAAAAAAATCTAGGTTTTTTTTTTTTTTTTTTTAAAGGATCCGGCTGATTGGCAGGCATCACGGCTACATCTTAAATGTGTGTTACAATGGCAATCTTCATTTTAATTTCCGATGAGAGGAGAGGAAGAAAGCCCACTCTGAAAAAACACTTGGGGTCCCTCCCCCCATCATACCTCTCGTTCCTCTGCATAAAAGAAGCTGTGCAATTACTAGGTGGCTAAAGATATCTGAGAGCATTCTCTTATAACAATTTACTCCCTGGGTCCTGCTGGAACTTCTGGCTCCAGGAGTATCATAGAATCTATGTGTCATGGATGCAAAGGTTAGAGGATTTCACAGCCAGGTGGAAAGAGGAAAAGAACAGGCCAAATTTCCCCCGGTTGCCTGCTTGAGTACATCTTAATGCCTGACTCCCAGGAGCTGAGTATACACTCCTGTTTGCTTTTCAGAGTATTTTCCTTTTGGATTGGTAGATGGTTTTTAGTACTTACTGGAACTAAGTCAGATAGAATCTCATTAATATTCCTAATTAATGTTTAAAAGCATTCCCTTTCTATTATTTTGGAATAAATGGGGAGCACAAGATTATTTACCTCATTGTAGGGTTTAAATCCAAATTCACAGAGATAACCCAAGTGACCAGTAGTAGCAAATTTCACTCCTCTAATATGAAAGAAAGTACTGGTAACCCTTACTGTGGCATGGGAAGTTGGAGTGTGTCTGCACCCCTTGACTGGCATGCTGGGGAAAATGGAAACAGCAGGGCAGGCAGAAGCACCCAAGTACTCCCAAACACCAGTCACCACAGGCCATGACCCTTTTCTGTGCACAAGAGTTTTCTTGCCCTGAACATTTCACGGATAAAATCTGTCTTCGCTCTGCTGAAACCTACTGAAAAGAACTCTCCTGGTGTTAGCTCTTCTGATTTTCTCTAATTAAAAATCCTTTAAGACAGTATGATATCTACTCATGAGCCCAAGCACACTGATGATTTGAGGCCTTTTTTTATGGAATATTTGGAGAGGGAGAGGAGGATATATAAAGGTTGTTTATGAACTTACTTTCCTATTATACTGTCTTATTACAATTTGCGGTGCAGTTACAGTTTATACATGAAAAAGATATCTCTTGCAAGGAATTTCATCTTGTGACCATTTTCTTCAGTTTAATTCCTTTTCATGAGGCAGTTATACTCAATTTAAATGTCATCTGGGTAAATTAAATTTTTTAATACTTTTCAACTACTTTTTTTGACTAAAAATACATTCCCCAAGAGGGCAGAGGAGTACTATGTTTAAGTACAGGCTCTTATAAAGAAATAAAAATGCACATGAAAATAGATTATTGCCAATTTTACATTAATCCTATAAACAGCACTAATCTCCAAATAGTCACATCTCAAATAAATGATCTCAAATGGCACGCTATTTCATGTTACGAAATTTTTCTTTACTGTTTCTAGATATTTATTTTAGGCAGTACTTATGAATGAAGGAATGCACAAATCCAGGGATTCCTTCTAATGAAAAGGAATGTTTAAGTACAATTAGTAATATTTTTGAAAGCCAACAACTGTTTTCCAAAAAAGTAGTACATTTTTTTTTGTTTCAAACTAGATCACAAATTACTGTATTTTTCTTACAATAGTGCTGAACTTTTATTTGAGGTTTTCTGTTTCTGAAAAGCAGACATGATGGATTGAAATAAAAGATAATTTATTGCAATGCTTACTTTCATGTGCAGAGAGAAGCAGTATAATTGTAATTTACAGTAGCTGTCAAGAAAAATCCATCACAGATGACATTAAAATGACTTATTTTGCCTGAGCCACTTATTGTTTAAATGTGTGTAATCTAATAGAAAGAGATTATTTTTTAAAAATCTGCTTCATATTGTTCCAAATTAATATCAAAACATATAGTTATGAATTAAACATTAAAAACCATTTATTGATACTTTCATCATGACATTTATAAGTTTAAATTATTTTTGATTGAACTGTCACATATTTATGATGCATGAATCTACACATTCACAATATACTCATATGTACAGATTGTATAATCTAGAGATAATTATAAAAATACAGATTTAGAAATATTTTAAAGCAAATGGAGGTTCAGTGAGTCTAATAACACTATGACCTAAAGATTACTAGGCATTCCTCACAAAGCAAAAGGGCCCAGAGAGAATTCTTTCCATTAAAACATTTTCGCTGATACTTCTTCAGAGACATTATCTTCTTTAGGTTTCAGAGGAGAATTCAAAAATTTCCTGTAAAGATCTCAAGGTTTTTGATAACATAATACTAATACAAGTTGTTTGTTCTTTTCCTAGTGTATCAGTAGAGATAGGCTATGCAAAAGATGGTGAATATCTTAAAATAAACAAGACCGAGTTGAAAGATGTTTGTAAACCTTTGGTCTATAATGATTTCAAGTACTTTTGGCTTAAAGGTAAATATGGTTTATTTACTTATTCCCCTAAGATTTTGCCAGAATAAGAAAAGGCAAGATAATAGGTGTCCAGAAACACTGCTTTAACACATCAGAACAAACATTTGTTAGAATCGGGGCCAGTTTCCTTTCTAGTGGCAGACATAAACCATCTAAATAATGAAATGTATTAGGGTACAAGTAAAAAGTTCATTGTCTGTTATTTTCCACATAGTTTTTTAAAGTGCAGTTGTTGGGACTGATCTGGTTTTCAGAAAAGCTTGTACATGCAAATTCATAGTCTGTGAAAACTGACCTTGTATCCAGATAGCTAAAATCCAATGTCACTTTCAATTCTACTCTTCTTCTTCTTCTTCTTCTTCTTCTTCTTTTTTTTTTTTTTTTTTTTTATGTAGCTAGAATTAATGTAGTGAATATGTAATGAAATGCATTATCCTGCATGGAGATTTATCAGATTTTCCAACTGAATGCTATGCTTTGCTAGTACTAGCTGGAGTTCACCTGCATGTTGGTGTGGCGTGTGGCTCTTTTTTGTAAAGAGTTAAGTCGTACACAAAAAAAGGGAACAAAGGTCAGCACCCAGCCGCCACTTGAATGTGAGATTTTTCTTTTTATTCCCCTTGATGTATACTAGGCTCTGTGTTATTAGTCTTAATGATGGAAAATTGTAGTGTTGATACAAATCTTTTTTTCAAAGTAGTAGGCGGGAGCTCCATTTGTTAGTAAGTTTTTTTTGTGACTAAAAGCCATGGACAGTACATTTATGTAGCAGTAAAAGGCCTAGATGCTCTTTCCATAGCAGAGCTAATTATTCCTACTGTGACCTTACTGATCTAGCCTGTTCCTAGTACATCTCATCTGCACGCCTGTTCCTCTGTGTAGATGGTGTCAGAGAATATGAAAAACCCTATAATGAAACCATTTTCATGATGGAGAAAGGCTACTGGAGTTGCACTTGCTACAAAGAGGCTCAATTATATGAGTAATTGTGATAATTTTCTACATTCATAGCCTTCAATGGGGAAAAAAGAATGAGAGCCACAAAGGAAAATTACTTTAACAAGAAAGTACAGAGAGTAAAAATGGAAGAAGAGACAAAAAGGGGAAAAAATAACCAGAAAAAAAGTTTAAAAAATAGATCTGGAGGGAGGAATAGCGAGACAGGGAGAACAACAGAAATGCTCAAAAGCCCATGTGCAGCTGTGTTGCACAATTAAATTGAATTTTTTTTTCTGCAGTTGATGAATGTGACTACTGCAAATGTGCCTCTGTAGTTAGCTATCATTTGTTGTTCCGTGACAGGAAAAGGATAATTACCTCTCAGAGAGAATCAAAGGCTGACATGCCCTTTAGACACAGCCATGAATGCAGAGCTCGATAGAATGCTTGAATAAGAATCTAGTGTTCTCTGCCCCCTTCTACTGAAGAATAAATTTTGTTAAAATGCAAGAGCACCACCAGTAAATTTGTTGAACCCTAGGTGTTCAAAAATATGAGGTGCATCTATCGACTCATCCCATTTGCAAAAATAAAACTGCATTTTGAATTCATTTCTATTATATTCATGGACAGTAAGATAGTGAGATATGCATTAAATTTCTTTTCCCAGTAGGGGTCTGATTCAACATTTCCTATGAAAGAACAGAGAGACACTATCCTTTTTTCCCAGGCTAGTTAGCCTATAATTTAAAACTGTCAAAAACACAATTTTGTTCAAAGTCTTCAATAAAAGCTTCTCAGATATAACCCAAAGAGATTTTACTAAAGTTTGATTCAGACACTGTTACAATATTTTTAAAGCCATAAATACATTTAACTGATATTTTACTGGCTTTTTTCTTAAAGTATTTGAAGGCTTACGAAGAAAAAAAGGCAGCATCTTTTCAAGGTGACTAAGCCTTCCATCCTTTAGACAAATGGGAAGTATTCAATGGTTCATATTAATGAGAACAGTACTTTAAACGATGCTGATGTGATCATCTTTAACAGAATGCATTACTTTAAAATGAAAACATATATTCGGCATGTCTACCTCAAAACAGTTACGGGGGAAAAAAAGACCTAAAAGTAGGTAACAGATTACAAAGAAAAGTCTTAAATTCAGAAAATACACATACACTCAAAAAGTATGGATAGAATACTCTGTGAAAAATAAACAATGGTTTACAGGAAAAATGAACCAGACAAAAAAAGAACAGATCACCCTTTCAGGCTATTTGTTAATCTGCCAATTTGAAAGGTAAGGCTTGCTTGAACTAACACTTTATTATCTTCATATCATAGGAATACATTTCACTTCATTCCTTTATAAAATTTAGTTTTTCTCCTGTCTTATTAAAAACCCCAGGGTTGAGATGCTCATCCCCTTCTTAGGTACTCCCTTCCATATTTGGTGTGATTTTGAATAAAGGGAAACTATAGACCAGTACATCAAGCTAAAACAAAAGCAGCCATGTAACTATTGCTTACTCCTTCTATAAGTTTCTTTGCTGACCCTGGTATAATTCACTTTTATAAAACCTTTTTTTTTGTTTTTTTTTTTCAACTCAGGGAACAATATTGCAGCCTGGCAGTTCACATACTGATATCAGACTGAAATGATGGTTCTGAATCATAAAACATGTCATCAACTTTATACCAAGCCACCAATAACCTCTGTACCATTTGCCAACCCTCCCTTTACTTGTCAATGTAAGGCTTACCTGATTGTGTTTCCAATTACAGAGAAGGGAGCCCCTGCTCTGCAAGCTGCAATTGCTTCATCTCTACACCTCCTGGCAACCTCCACTAACTTTTTACCACATTCGTCCACATTGCCCACCAAAAATGTTTCAGAGGTGTCTCCATGGTAGCCATTGTAATAGACCTAAACATAAGCAGAAATTTAAAAATATGTCCTTGTTTAAAAATCTACTATCCTAAAGTATACATTGTATTCATTTATGTATTTAGTAGACTCATGTGTTTTACCCTTCCAGAATTATTCATTTGCCTATCAAAAAAAGAAGAAATAGATATATTGAAACTTGCAGAAACTTAAAAGATGAAGCCATGCAATTATATTGCAAAATTTAAAAACAAATGTGTTAACTAGTATGGTTATTTCAGCGTTATGACGAGCAATACTACTGTAATATTTTGATTCCTCACTTTATTTCTGAGAAGACAGAATTACATAAGCAAAAATTAGTGGCCAAAGACCTTGATCTACAATTACCACAGTAGGTTTAGAGAACTAAGGAGTATTTAACATAGCGAAAAGTTTCTTCCAGGTCATGAAGACTTACTTGATCTTGTATTTACCAGTTCTACATTTGAAGTGATATATAATGACAAGAAGAAGTAGATAGACATGTTTGTATTATAACAGACAAATAGGATAATTCAGTTCTAAGAACAGAAGTGGTTCCATATAGGAATAAAATGTGTTACGGAAAAACCCTATGTCTAGAAGTGAAATCTCTTTTTTTTTTTTTTTTTTTGAGACGGAGTTTCGCTCTGTCTCCCAGGCTGGAGTGCAGTGGCGCGATCCCCGGGTTCACGCCATTCTCCTGCCTCAGCCTCCGGAGTAGCTGGGACTACAGGTGCCCGCCACCACGCCCGGCTAATTTTTTGTATTTTTAATAGAAACGGGGTTTCACCGTGGTCTCGATCTCCTGACCTCGTGATCTGCCCGCCTCGGCCTCTCAAAGTGCTGGGATTACAGGTGTGAGCCACCACGCCCGGCCAAGAAGTGAAATCTGAATCAAATGTTCCAGATGGCCAAATGTTAACAGAAAGCACTATATATGGATATCTAAAGAATTAGAATATAATAAAACAGGCTTAAAAGCACATTTACAGAAAGGATAATTTTATCATTCTTCAGTGATTCAGAAGCCAAGTAGGATCTTGAAAGATACCAGATTCATTATAAATCAATGATAACCAAGCACTATAGTAAATATAAAAGGCAGAAGCGACTGTTTGGATACTGATCCTTTGATGTAGCATGGAATTTGCTACTTTGCATAAATTTGTCCTATCTAATTACTTTTGACATTTCTCTTGCTCATAAGGTAGAATGTAGAAACTATTATAAAAAAGATGTTTATCTGAGCTTTCAGTCTGTTGTGATACTGAATTAATGTCTTAAATCGTATACTACTCGGCATTTCTTTAAAAAATGCTCTCATACTGTGTGAAGGAAGCAAGAAAGGTCTTTATTAGATCTTCAGTTTATAATTCAGGAAACTGAGGCACAGACAAGTAACTTCTTTAAGGTTGGTGGCTAATACACAGGTAGATTCAGGTTAATATGATGGATTATTGGCTTCTAATCGAGTGTTTTCTCTACTATATCAAATTATCTTAATTACCTTGCAACAGAATAGTGTTTTATACATTTACTCCCATTTACAGTCCTTTGCAATCCAGGAAAGCACAAGTTTTCATTTTATACACTTGGCAGTATTTCACTTTGCTTCATAAGTTTTACAATTTTGAAATAGTTTGAATGTTAATAATGAAACTATTAAAAGTCTTTAGGAAACTTAGAAAAGGAATAGAGTATTCTCTTTGGACACATTGGAAACAGTAGGGAAGAGTATGCTGATTTCATTCAAAAATTCAAAATTTTATATTCTTGTATTTCATTCAAATACAAGAATGCTATTTCAAAATACAAAATACTATTTCATTCAAAATACAAGAGGCCAGGCGTGTGGCTCACGCCTGTAATCCCAGCACTTTGGGAGGCCAAGGCGGGTGGATCATGAGGTCAGGAGATGGAGACCATCCTGGCTAACACAGTGAAACCCCGTCTCTACTAAAAAAAAAAAAAAAAAAAATAGCCGGGCGTGGTGGTGTGCACCTGTAGTCCCAGCTACTCGGGAGGCTGAGGCAGGAGAATGGCGTGAACCCGGGAGGCAGTGCTTGCAGTGAGCAGAGATTGCGCCACTGCACTCCAGTCTAGGCGACAGAGCGAGACTCTATCTAAAAAAAAAAAAATACAAGAATATAAATTTTGCTAATATAGGCGTAGTCAAGAAGATGTATAAATGAATGTTTGTATAACTGTTTCTTAAGTAAAAATGTACTATTTTAAAAAATCTTTATTCATCTTTTCGTATTACTTTTTGCTAGCTTTGAAAATGATTACTTGAGGCTGGGTGCAGTAGCTCATGCCTGCAATCGTTTGGGAGGCTGAGATGAGAGGATTGTGTAAGACCAGGAGTTTAAAAACCAGCTTGGGAAACATAGTGAAACCCCATCTCTACAAAATTAAAAAATTAACCAGGTGTGGTGGCACACGCGTGTAGTTCTAGCTAAGGTAGAAGGATCACTTGAGCCCAGGAGTTCAAGGTTACAGTAAGCCTTGATGGCACCACTGCACTGCATCCTGAGTGACAGAGCAAGACCCTATCTCTGAAAAAGAAAAAAAAGGAAAGAAAGAAAAAGAAAAAGAAAGGGAGGGAGGGAGGGAGGGAGTGAGGGAGGAAGGAAAGGAAGGAAGGAAGGAAGGAAGGAAGGAAGGAAGGAAGGAAGGAAGGAAGGAAGGAAGGAAGGAAGGAAGGAAGGAAAGAACATCAAAACGACTGCTTGAGACTGGTGCAGTGGCTCACACCCATAATTCCAGCACTTTGGGAGGTGGAAGCGGGCGGATCACTTGAGGTCAGGAGCTCAAGACCAGCCTGGAACAACATGGTAAAACCCTGCCTCTACTTAAAATACAAAAATTAGCTGGGTGTGGTGGTGCGTACCTGTAGTCTCAGTTACTGGGGAGGCTGAGGCAGGAGAATCACTTGAACCTTTAAGGTGGAGTTTGCAGTGAGCTGAGATCCTACCACTGCACTCCAGCCTGGGCAACAGAGGGAAACTCCGTCTCAAAAAAAAAAAAAAAAAAGACTACTTGAAAGATTCACTATATACAGAAATACAATACTTTTGAAAGTCTGTGGTAGTCATCTACAATTTCTATTTATACCCACAAACTAGTCTTGTCTTGTACTTCGTTTGTTTATTTATTTATTTTTTGAGACAGAGTCTTACTCTGTCACCCAGGCTGGAGTGCAGGGGCGTGATCTCAGCTCACTGCAACCTCTGCTTCCCAGGTTCAAGCAATTCTCCTGCCTCAGCCTCCTAAGTAGCTGGGATTACAGGCTCCTGCCCCCAAGCCGGGCTAATTTTTATATTTTTAGTATTTTTAGTAGAGATGGGGTTTCGCCATGTTGGCCAGGCTGGTCTTGAACTCCTGACCTCAGGTGATCCACCCGCCTTGGCCTCTCAAAGTGCTGGGATTTCAGGCATGAGCCACTGTGCCTGGTCCTTGTACTTCATTTATTTAACAAATATTTACTGAGCAACTACTATGGACATTACATTGTCTTTAAGAAAAACATTTTTCAATTTTAAAGGGGGGAAGGAAATCTATTTTCTTGTGATGTATACTAGACGTAAATAATTCTAAAATGCAATGAGTATTTTCTGATAGAAATATAGGATCTGATAATGGAGTCCTTCACTTAATAAAATATTTTATAAGAAATGTAATTTGTTAAGATACGGACCTATATGTTTCCTAGATTCCTTCACATTTCTAGACACTTGGAAGTATTTCACTTTGCTTTATAAGTTTTACAATTGTGAAATAATTTGAATGTTAGATACAAAACTGTTTATTAAGTATTCAGGAAACTTAGAAAAGGAATAGAGTATTTTCTTTAGATACACTGGAAACAGTAGGGAAGAGCAGCTGACTTCATTCAAAACATTAAAATGGTAACATTTCATGATAGGGTGACTAGATGAGATAATAGATGTAAAACCCTAAAATCAGGTACAATCCAAAATAAAAGTGTCTTATGAAAAGCACTTTATTTTAGGTATGCTTCATAAAATACCTCCTTCTGCATGATTCTAAGTTGGAAAGATACCAACAGGATGTATGTGGTGCAAGTGTTCAAGCATTTTAAGTACGACAAAATGATACAGGAAATAGTATCAGCAATAAAAGAATCGTTGGCTATCTCCTCATATGATTGATATGAAGAAAAAAGGTTGAGTTAACTTAACTAAAAATCAGACTGAATTCCACCATTGGATTCCTATTTTTATCTCATTCCCACTCCTACCTAAGTTTCATGGTCTAGTTACTATTCTTAAAAACACTTCCTTATTAATAGAAACTGTATTCCTTGAATGTTGTCATTTCAACTAGTTCTCCTAAGATGTTTAAATTTTATTTATTTAAAATATATTTGTTAATCATTAGATGTACAGAATTTATTTATAATCTACATAATCCAAAGGTATCATTACAAAATTCTTTAATAAAAAGAAATGTAAAAGTACACATAATCCAAGTCTGAGAATGGTAAAAGGCTAAGAAAATGAGAAAAAGTTACATCTTGTACAATTTGAAGTCCCTATGTTAAATTACTTAGGCTTGTTACTTAAAAGAAAGGCTATTAACCATTTGGTGAAAACTTAAGTTCAGACAAAAAGCCCTCTGCTTACTTTGAGCGCAAGGTTCTCTATACCAGAAATGGAACTCGACGTTACCTTCAGGGATTTTAATAAATCTAGGGAACACTGCTAGCAAAAGAGTTGCTGTCCAAATAGACTGACATACACAGGCCAATGTAGCCCCTAATGACAGAGTAAGATAATGACAGGCCCCACTCAAAATCAGCAGGAAGAGGAAGATCAATCTTGGCAGAGTGAAGGAAAAATGCTGGCTTTCTTCGTGTTAGCTCATCTCATACATATCTAGCTTCAGCAGCTGCCCAGTGCTGTGGTGCTCTGCGTTAACTACACAGTGGATCAATAACAATTACACCTTCTCAAAAACATGACACATAGCAGGATTGGGTTGACATTTCACTTAGGCCAACATTGATCTCAGTGCATCTGATTGCAGCCCTAAATTCAAGTCAGGCCTGGGTTTACTTGGAATAAACACAGAGTTAAAGACAAAAAAGGAAACCAGCTGCTTGCGTCTGGGTCTAGAAGTAAACAGCACTTCCACTGGTGCAGTTCACATTTTCAATCCACTCTTCCTGTTGCTACCAGCAATTCTGAAGTTGATCAAAGACGATTTTTTATATGATTTACTCACTGTGACATCAATGTTGATAATATCTCCATCCTGAAGAGGTCGACTAAAACATAAACAGAAAAAAAAAATGGTGATAGACAGATCTCAATAAAAGGAAAATAAAAATAAATACTTAATGACTACTATTACAAACCCAATGAGTCGCAATGATAATTTGGAGTGAAGGAGGAATACACGGGATAACTAAATCTAATCTTTAACTTATTTCAAAAGATGCACTTAATTTGTTACCTTAATTTTGCCAAGAACCAAAACGAGAGTTGATAAGAAAAATTTGCCACATTTGGATTTTTACCACTTATATGATTAAAATCTAAGAAGTAAAAGACATATGTAATGCACAATTCCCATCTAGATTACGTACTGCTTTAACACACATTAAATGGTGGTATTGTGTCCACTTAGAAGTAAAATACTTTAAAATTTCTGTTTTATCATAATCAATTTCAGAAGTTTACTGGTGGGTTTCAATTGAATGATAGTGTCTTTCAACATATGTTACAGATCTTAGCTTTATGTTTTAGTTTCCAAAGAACAATATGTTATTAAGAAATGAATACCTGTCAGGAATACCATGACAGAGCACGTTGTTTACAGAGGTACAAACAGATTTTGGAAAACCTCCATAGCCTAGAGGTGAGGGATAGGCATTATGACTGATGATTTCCCGATGAACAAGAGCATCTATCTCTTCAGTTGTCATGTCAACCTAAAATGTTAAATAAAGAAATTGTGCAGCAACAATTGAAGACATTTCTTGTATTTATCAACTATGCTATAGCAACAGCACTTCCATGTGAGACTGTATAAATTTACTGTGATAAACTTATGGTACAACAATTGAATTAATTATGATTAGTGTTACAATTCTCAACTGTGCCTCGTGGACAATCATTTGGGCGTGTGATGGTGTTATGGACCATTAGGAAATAGAAATGTTAAGCCCTATGATCCTCTAAATCATTTGTGAGTCACTAAATGACATAACTCCCTTTTGGCCTGAGGATTTCAAAATTATGTTCTTCGGCAATTCCTTCCTCTTTCTCAATGGTTGGTGCCCTGGGCTACCCAGCGCATATGAATAAATGCTCAAAAGGTTCATCAGTTGAACCTTGAAAAACTTGAAAAGTAGGTCAACCCACATCTTTTTATCTCAATAAAACATTACAGGGGTTTTGCAGCAATGGCATAGAGATTATGGTTGATATTTAAAAGAGTGAGTCTAATACATTTTGTAGAGACTTGATTTTAAGTAATCTTGATTTCTTTCATGTCTAAATAAATAAATGTATTTCTAAAAATATTTTTTCCTTACTAAAGGTATTCCAAACGAAATTGCTCCCAAACTAAAAGAAAACTGAAATTGAGTTTTATAAGTATATGAAGACTATTTCCATAAACTCCATAAACATAAATAAAATTCTAAAACAAAAATAAAATCTTTTATTAAAAATTAACCATTTCTTCAGTAATTTTCTTCATTATTTTATATATACATTATGTTTAGTCGTGTTGTAAGTTTGGTACACAGAAGATACTGTGAGTGATTTTATCTTTGAATCTCACTTCCTAAATTCTGCCCACCTTTTGGCAGAAAATAGGCTCACATATTTCTTTTATAATCCTTATATAGAATGGTGCTTCAGATTATTATGAAAGAACTAAATGAAAGAACTAAATCATTTCTTTTTTTTTTTTGAGATGGAGTCTCACTCTGTTGCCCAGACTGGAGTACAGCAGCATGATCTCGGCTCACTGCAACCTCAACCTCCTGGGTTCAAGTGATTCTCCTGCCTCAGCCTCCCAAGTAGCTGGGACTACAGGTGCTCGCCACCATGCCCGGCTAATTTTTGTATTTTTAGTAGAGGTGGGGTTTCACCATGTTGGCCAGGCTGGTCTCGAACTCCTGACCTCAAATGACCCACACACCTCGGCCTCCCAAAGTGCTGGGATCACAGGTGTGAGCCACTGTGTCTGGCCTGAAAGAACTAAATCTTGTAATAGGAAGTTGTATATAATTGCATTGCTATATTACCTACAGCCTTTTGTATGTGACCTGATCTTTCTTTGCAGGGCAAATGCAAGAAAATAGGAGACAAAGGACAAGGTAGAGCAAATCTTCAGGCACACAGAAATAATGTGGGGAGTACAAGCTGAAACTACAGGCAGGAGTAGGGGGCAAAAATCAAAGCTGTCTGCCATTGATCAACTTGGATAGGGTGACTGAGACCAAAGTATCTCTAGAATTCTGCTAGTTAAAATTGAATTTGGGTTTTAAATTACTTCTTGAATAAACACATAAAATAATAAAATTCCTTTTCCCCATCCCAAGGCTTCACTTATTTTTTTTTTAAAACAAATTAGATGTGTACAAAAGAAGAGTTAAGGATAAGGAAAAAAAAAGAGGAGTGTTTGTTGCCCCTTATGTAAGTCATCCTGAGGCTTGGTGAGACGCCACCTTTAAACTCTTCCCAGCCAAGAGGAGGACGTGGCGGGCCAGCTGACAAGCCTGATGAAGCCCTTGGATCTGATCTTCATTTTTAACTTCTATGCTGTCTCCCCAGTCTGGTACAATGCCTGTCGTCACATAGTCTGGCTTCTTTATGTGCTTGAGGAAAAAGGATTGAAAACGAAGATCAGAACCCAGCGCACGACAATGGGATCATTTTTTCAGACACAGCCTACTGCTTCATGGAGCTCTGCCCTTCCTGCCGGAGCACCGACCTCCGAAGCCAGCACAACAGACCCTCCAGGCTGCCCCTAGTTCCTTCCCCTGCCCTTTTGAACTTAACATTGCCTGTTAGTGCTGCCTCTGGATGGTCTGTTAACCTTACCATGCTTTGAGTCAAACTGGACTGAAGCAGACTTCTGGTCAAAACAAACAGTAGTTTTCTCTTTTTCCTCCTCCCAACCCGGTTAGAAGCATATTCACCATTGATGAAAAATAGCACCAAGCTTCCAATTCACCAAATGGTTAATTAAGAGCACTTTCGTCTTCTTAACACAAAAATATAATTTATGCAAAAGATAGCTCCCAACACCCTCTCCAAATGAATATATGTAAAAAGGCTGACTGTTAAGTTCCCTAAAGCCTATTACATATACACTTTTCTTACATGTTGTAACCATACTCAACACTGAGAGGCTAGAATAAAATGAAACAAGTTTTATTCTTCAAGTACATAAAAATTACCTAAAACATTTCCATTATTTGTCAAGAGTAAACAAAAAGCCACCCCAAAACTCAAGACATGCAACCCTGATCACTTTTGCAGACCATTCTCCACCATGGGCAGTATTCAGAAAATAAATGCCATCTTACACACAGAGCTTCTTTCAGTCCCAAGGTTTTGCACAGCTCTTTACAAACTATTTATAGTTTATAATGCATGACAAACTATAAGCATTGTTGGACAGTCCACAGTAAGGCTCCACAGCAGTTTGGGACAGGAATCTGAGGGAGATAACACTATTCAATTGAAACACCACAGCAGCTCTGGAAGGGCTGAGGTTAGGGCTCTCCTCTTTGTGAAGCCTGTCCTGCAGGAGTTACGGCTCTTCATTTACTCCCTTGTTCAGATGGGTTTTCTGATACAGGTAACACTACTGCCTGGTTTGCCACAGCCGAGCTCTGGAGGAACATCTACTCTCCCACAGCTACACCACGAATGCCCACAAATGCTCACCAGGTCTCCCCCACAGAGCCTGTGTCTTGTCTCCACTCTGCTCTGTGATCTGGCAAGGTTATCACTTGCAGGCAGAAGGGCTGTTGGGTTGTCACACTGAAATTGACTGAAATGGCTAAAACAATGCAATTCACCTCACCAGAGATTTATCTTTTCTTCTAAGGAAAAAAGTGTCAATTTTGTGACTAATACCAAATTCTCACTCTCACTGTGACAGGCCAGGGAATACATCCTGGTGGCCTTTCTGTGTCATCGGCCTTTGCCATAAAAGTGGGCCACTCATCTTCAGAAGTGTAACGTACTAAATGTGGGCTCACTGTAAAAAAAATTCATAAAAGGGAGAAAGCAGATGATTTTTGTGACCAATCTATATTTCTTTAGCTATTCTCCTTCTTCCTAAAGGGCTTGCTTGCACATTCTCTTTATATTACATTTTGAAAAATGGATAGATTGCCTTTCCACAGAACTGTAATCTCTGAAAAAAAAAAAAAGACTGCTCTGAGACATATTTTATTTAATTTAGTCTAAAAGACGATTCAAAGACACCAGCATCAATAACAAGGAAAGTATAAGAACAGGCTTAAAAAAGCTAGTATGCTAGTTTTAAGTTATCTCTTTTGAATCATCACGATTTTATAATTATTTTTTTTCTCTAAAACAGAAAACTACGCACATATAGTTTTATCTTCATGTTAGAAATTTAATATAGAAAATTTCACGTTAGAACTTTTAATTCTAAATACACTAAGCAATTGAAAGCTTAGAGCTTTATTTTAAAAAATTAATGCTATAGAACTGTAGGATATTAAAACTTCTCAAATCACAGTTTTAGATCACAAACCTAGTCTGAAAATTAAAACCCAAATGGCTCAGAAATCAAAGGTGCAAAAATATTTGATCGCTTCTGCAGTCAACTTTTATCTTGGCTGGAAAAAGCAGCAGATAATAGGCAATACAGTACCTTAGGAACCAGATGAGCTGAAGAAACTGCAGCCGGCAAAACTATACTGTGTGAAATATCTCTTTGTCTCCGAAAAAAGAAATTTCTTCTTTGTTGACGGCTTGACTGCTTGTGTAAGTAGATATGATTGAGTGGTGAAGAGAAAATTCTATGAGAACCTGTGAGCAGAAATAGACATATTCTAAGTAAAAAACCAACCTAACACAGTGCTCCACTTTAAGATGTTGTGGCGTTGTCTATTAAATCATTATTCTAATACCTTATTGACTGAAAAAGGAAAAGCCCCAAATAGAAAGGAAAGCAGTGGTATTCTGAGTTCTAGTACAATAGTAACAGTGTATTTATTAGCTAATACTATGTTTACATAAATGCGTGACAATGGTAAACGGGAAACAGACATATAGAAACATCTGCTAAGTACCAGGGCTGTAAAAAGAACAATTTCTGCTGTGATACCTTATGTGACAATGTCCAAGACGACCCTAGATTCAGGGTACTGTTTTGATGGCTTTATACTCTGTAAAGCCGTTTTCCTTTCAAGAATCACAGACAAATTGCCAGCTGTACTTTTTGCCCTCCATAGGATTACTACTCTGTGTTAAGTTCACGTGCAGTGAGGCATTATACTGAAATTCATTGTGATGAATGTTCAAGTCAGATAAAGACTAAATAGCAAAAATGTAAGTATAACACTGAAAGAAAATGAATATAGGGTTCAAAATACTCACAACAGGAATTTAGAAATATCTATCAAAATTTTAAATGCACATATCCTTTGATTCAGCAGTTCATCTCCTAGGACTTTATCCTGCAGACACTATGCAATGATGGATGTATGAAGATGTATCGTCCTTGCAGCAAGTGGGAAACAACTCAAATGTTTCCAAATAGGAAATACCAGTAGGGGACTGATTAAATATATTATGGTATACTTACAGAAAATTCTGGAGCTATTAAAAAGAATAGGCTAAATCATCATCTCTATGTGTTGATACGGAAAGAGGTCACAATACACTGTTAGGAAAAAAGTGAATGCTTAACAAATACATACATAAAACCCATTAATGTAAAAGGAGCTTATACATTTATATAAGCTTGCACATGCCCATACAATTCTGGAAATTAATATTCATAAACAGTAGCTCTTTCTGTGGCATGTGGTTGGGGCTAGAGGTAGAGAGGAAGACTTTTTTTTTTTTTTTCTTTGAGACAGGGTCTTGCTCTGTCACCCAGGCTAAAGCACAGTGGTGTGATCATGGTTCACTGCAG
This sequence comes from Macaca mulatta, assembly GCF_049350105.2. Classification (NCBI taxonomy): domain Eukaryota; kingdom Metazoa; phylum Chordata; class Mammalia; order Primates; family Cercopithecidae; genus Macaca; species Macaca mulatta. Next base: position 76,994,009 of record NC_133417.1, on the reverse strand, counting down.
TCTTGGATTCTCAGGTTCAAGGAATCCTCCCACTTCATCCTCTTGAGTAGCTGGAACCACAGGCACATGCTACCACGCCTGGCTAATTTTTGTATTTTTTGTAGAGACAGGGTCTTGCTGTGTGGCCCAGGCTGGTTTTAAACTCCTGGGCTCAAGCGATCCTCCCACCTCAGCCTCCCAAAGTGTTGAGGTTACAGGCGTGAGCTACTGCATCCAGCCAGGAGGACATTTTGATTCATTTTATTTCATTACTTTCATATTTAGAACAATCTTTTTTTGTTTGTTTGTTTGCTTGTTTTTTGGTTTTTTTTGAGATGGAGTCTCACTCTGTCGCCTAGGCTGGAGTACAGAGGCTCGATCTTGGCTCGCTGCAACCTCTGCCTCCCAGGTTCAAGCAATTCTCCTGCTTCAGCCTCCAGAGTAGCTGGGACTGCAGGGGCACACCACCAGGTCTGGCTAATTTTTTTGTATTTTTAGTAGAGAAGGGGTTTCACCATGTTGGCCATGCTGGTCTCAATGTCCTGACCTCATGATCTGCCCGCCTCAGAATCCCAAAGTGCTGGGATTATGGGCGTGAGCCACTGCGCCTGTCCAGACAATAGTTTTAAAAGTCCCCAACAGGTCACAACTACATGGCAGGGGTCAGAAAACTATAGCTCAAAGGCCAAATCTGGCCTGCTGACTGTTTTTATATAGCACAAAACCTAAAAATGGTACATTTATTAATGGTTGAAAAAAACTTTTTAACCCAATATTTTGTAATACATGAAATTCAAATCTTGGTGCCCATAAATAAAAGGTTTATTGGACCACAGCTACCCTCATTTGCTTACAAATGTCTATGGCGGGTTTTGACCTACAGTGGTAGTTGAGTAGTTGTGAACATGTGTTCCACAGAGCCTAAAAAATGTACTCTTTGGCCCTCTACAGGAGACATTTGCTGAATCCTGGTCTAGAGCAGTAGTCCTCAAAATGAGGTTCACAGACCAGCACTATAATGTCACATAGAAAAAAAATGCAAGGCTGGGTGCGATGGCTCACGCCTGTAATCCCACACCTCGTCTCTACTAAAAATACAAAAATTAGCTGGACATGGTGACGCAAGCCTGTAATCCCAGCTACTTGGGAGGCTGAGGCAGGAGAATTGCTTGAACCCGGGAGGCAGAGGTCGCAGTGAGCCAAAATCACGCCACTGCACTCCAGCCTGGGTGACAGAGAAAGGCTCCGTCTCAAAAAAAAAAAAAAAAAAAGAAAAGAAAAGAAAAGAGAAAAAGAAAAAGAAAAAAGATGCAAAATCTTGGGCCCCGTATCGATCTACAAACATAGAAACTGGTGATGGAGGCAGGCAATCTGTGCCTTAACCAGCCCTCAGGGTAATCCTGACGCACAGGAAGCTTGAGAACTACTGGCCTAGAGTAACATTTCAGCTGTGAAACATAATGAAAACATGAATTGCAGGTAAGTACTGGCTTCAAAACTCTGGATATCTAATTGACTTGGGGAAAGTTACTGATGCAAACATACCGCAGTGGTCAGTGATTCAGGGTGATAGGTTTCACTCAATTATGTTCCTCCTTAAAGTGGACTGTAATATTGTTGAATCTAACTTATAGAGGTGTTTGGGTACTATTTTAAACAATTTCAAGCATCAGACAAAATGTCAATAATATCATTTCTTTAAAAAGAAGTTGCAAAACTCAGGTCCAGTGACACATACATGTAGTCCCAGCTACTCTGGAGAGCAGCTGATGCGGGATTGCTTACACCCAGGAGTTTGAGACCAGCTTGGGCAACAAAGTAAGACTCCTGTCTCTCTAAAAAAAAAAAGTTGCTTGATAGAGACAGGTATGTATTCTGTAAAGTTTTTAAAGTATAATATTTCCCAAATGACAATACCACCAACCCTAGTATTGTCAACTGATATATGAGGGACAGGGTAGTATCCTAGGAAAAGCAGACAGTTGGAAAGTAGAAGCCTGGACTTTTGTTTCAGCTCTACCACTTATTAGCTGTGTGGCCCTGCACAAGTTTCTTCATTTCAGTCTCAGGTGAGAATTAATTGAAATAAGAAATATGAAAGTGCCTTGCATTTAGAAGATACCCAATAAATAATAGTTCTTTCAAGAATACATAAAAACCTGTAATCCCAGTGCTTTGGGAGGCCAAGGTGGGAGGATTGTGAGATCCCATCTCTACAAAAAATAAAAGAATTAGCCAGATGTGGTGGCTTGGGCCACCAGCTACTGTAGTCCAGCTACTCAGAAGTTCAGCTACTCAGGAGTCAGTCCAGCTACTCGGGAGTCTAGCTACTCAGGAGGCTGAGGCAGGAGAATCACTTGAGCCCTAGAGTCTGACATTGCACTGAGCTATGATCACACCACTGCACTCCAGCCTGGGCAACAGAGTAAGATCCTGTCTCAACAAATAAAAAAATAAAAAATAAAATTAAAAAAAGACTACATAAAAAATAAAATGGGAAAGAAAACAGGGCTCAAGTATAGTTTCTAACTGAACACTCATTATGTCTTAATTATTGTACTAGGCACTTTACATATGTTAGCTCATTAATCTTCACAGAAACTGTATGAATTGTGAACTGTTATTACTCCATGTCACAGTTGAAAATACTGAGGCACACAAAGGAACATGCAGTAAGTCCCAAAGCTGAGAGGGAAAGCAGGCTAAGTTGCCTCTACAAAATATATTACTTCTCTCACAGGCATGAGAAAAACAGGAGCTAAAACACAGGGAAACACCCAGAAAATTTAAAAGTCATCACAAAACTATTGTTACTACTACTATTAAGTTATTTTTCCAAAAGCGGTGATGGGTTGACCTAACCCATCCACTACCTCAAACCAAGCTGCCTTCGCTGACCAAACACGCTCTTCGCGGAGGTGGCTGCCAGAACTATTAGTTGGACAGTCTGTGGATATGAAATGGAAATTTTGGAAAGACTCAGGTGGACTCGATCTGTGATTCCACCTCCCTAATTGCATTGCTAGGCAGGACCACATACAAGACACAAACTCATAAGTGTTTCCCTTCTGAGGAAAGTATTATAATTACTATTAATAATGATAATACTAATATAAATACTAACAATGGTTAAAATTTAATAGACATTTAGATTAAGCTCAGTGCTAGGTGCTCTACATACATTATCTCTTACCAGCTCTGTCATTAGGCAGGTAGCTGTTAACATCACTGCTTTATAGATGAGGAATTAAGGCTCACATGTCTGGTAATCAATGACCTGGCCCCAAGCTTAATCCTCTAAGTCCAAATCCAGTGCTGTGTCTACCATTCCAGTTGCCTCTCAGCCGTGTGCAGGGGCTCTATGAGTTCTATTCGCTAGTGTGTTCTGTTATATAATGTATTATTTCAGGGATTAGATTTCAAGGTCAGTTTTTTAATCATGAAAAATGTACATATCATGTAACTAGTTAGCATTTAGAATGAAGACACTTTTCATGAAAATTCTTAGAAATGATCCAACTGGGAGGCACTATGGTAGTGAAAACAGCATGAGCTTGGAGGTCAAACAGGTGTGAGTTACCAAAACTTCTGAGACTCATTTTCTTCACTATTAAATGGAAGTAGTAGTGTTCTCTCTACCACGAGCTGATGCAAGCATTTGCTGAGACAAGATAAATAGATAAACCATCTTTTAAAAAATAGGTGCTCCATAAATCCTCCTTTCTTTTCCTTTTCCTTCTCTACTCTTCAACATGTTTACCTGAGGGGTCTCTAAATGCCTTCATTCATTCAACAACTACTTAATGAACTCATTGCATGTGCCATGCTCTGGATTAGAGAATTCAGTGGTGAATGAGGTGACAAGGTCCCTACTGTCAGGGAGCTTACATCCTTGTAGTGGGAGGCAGACATAGACAAATCAACAAATGCATTTGATTACATCAGATAGTGCTATGCATGATGAAAAAAGAACCAAAGTGGCACAGCATTGGACAGAAAGTTCTACCCCTGGTCCTGCTAAGAGCTATGTGATCTTGAGCAATAACAATAACAGTTGACACTGACTGACCAAGTGCTTACTGGTGCCAAGCTCGGTGCTGAGTACTTCAAAGACATTATCCTCTGAGGTGCAGAAGCTCAGTAAAATGAGAGAGTTGGGCTTCACAATCTTTGAGGTCCCTTCAGCTCTGAAACGTGTGCCTTCATTCAGCACCATCTGATTGTCATGCTACATCCCAGGCATCGGGAAGATGTAGCCTCTGATCAATTTTAGGACTCATGAAGATTTTTTTCAATGTGGTTGATTACATGAAAGATCATCTTTATCAGTGTTATCAAGTTCAAGTACACAATCATTATAGGGGGAATCTTTTCCATGTACTTAAACTTGAAGCATGAAGTCATCAGGCCTCTAAGACTAGGATATCTGGATGAGGCTTTTGAGACATTCACTTTTAGGATGAACAGTGTTGCCAAGGTACCTGCCCTGCCAAATGACAGCCTCACTGCCGAAAAGATGCAGACACACCCACACATGACTGGATGGTAAAATTCGAAACGTCAGGAACATAGCCTGAACATATCCAATCTGTTGACAATTATGGTTCTACACTGTATTCAGCAATTTCACTTTCATAAGACACTTTTGTATTTGAAACGAATTCTTTTCTTTCAATCTGATAAAAGACACCCTTATAAATGTTGTCACAAGGCAACAGGATAATAACGTGCCATACTGTGTTTATTCCACTAACTACTCGTTACAAATGATTCCATCTTTTTATTAGAAATAAAATCTGGTATTTTCACAGGTGAAATGAAGAAGTGGGCATAAGTCATGGTACCTTTAGAAGATAATGGTCCTCCAATTAGCCTGGCAAAGAAAGAGGGGTGGGCCCTCAACTTTGTTTATCATAATATAAATAAGTAGTAAATTTTCTAAATGTTGAATGAGCAAAATTAAAATCCCCAGTATCCATTATATTCAGGGTCACAGAAAGGATACCCAAACTACAGTAACTAATGTAGATCAACGTAGAAATGGTCTCTTGAATTTCCTATATATAATTCATTTCTTGACAAAAGCACTGCTGATACCTTATAACTACATCTAATTTCCAACTTGCTACCACCAATATTACAACAAATCTGATGCATGATGACCATCTTCAGAGACAGAAATGGCCCCTCCGTCTCCCACACACTATCATTCATTCAGGATTCACTGCACACTGTGTTTTGATAAAGCTATTTGGGGAAACAAGACTCAAGTGCATACTAATTACCATAAGGGGCAAGTGGACTAATGTGACGTTTTAGAGACACCAGTGGGAAATCACAAGAAACCTCAGGGGAGTAGAAGAGCCCAGAACAGCGAGGAGTTGCTTTGTACTAATTTGATCTTGTAAGAGATGATCGTAGTATTGTTACTGGTGATGACCTAACACCAACTCTATATCGGATTTTTTTAGGCAGTAAATCTATATGTTATTTGTTATGAATACTAGAATATTTATTGTTATCAAAGGTAATAATAAGACTTATTTTTAGTGTTACAAGAATTCTATCAGCACCTAGTCTGAGTTGAACGCTGAAAATTATAGGTAACTGCTTCCTGCGCTCCATGGAAGGACACACTGTGCAGCCTGAATGTCTCTTGAAATTGCTCTGTGTCCTCCGGATCCTGCAGCACACTTTTTCATATTTCAAATTTGTATTTGGAATGTAAATCTAGGTTACAGTTTTAAATATTTTCATATTCAGTAATAACATCCACTTCTAAAAGCTGCATTTTATTTTCCTTTATAGATTAAGCCTGAAGGTGGGATTATAGAATTCAAGTATGATGGAGGGAGGAATGCATTTTAAATAACTAATGTTGCTGCACATAATATGCCCTATATTTATTGGCCTCTTACTCAGGGTCCATTTTAATTGTTATCTGCTCATGCATCCTATACTACATAATGAAATGCTTCCATTTCACCCACTGAGCCCTGGGTTTTCATGTGCACCTTTACTAATGACCCTTAATTAAGCTGATTTTATCCCTGAAAATGTGAGTTTTCTTTTGGTCAACAAGTATTTTTAAGGGAGAGGTCTGAATGAACTTTCAAAGAGACATTTAAAATGCTGATTATTTTAAGAAGTTGTAAAACTGAACAAAGTACATTTGTACTCAAGTGTGGGCTACCAACACACATATTTTTCATTGTATGTTTCCAGGGAAGCACTTTCACCCTGCAGTGTGCCATCAATCCTCAGTTATGTTACATTGCAGAGGTATCAAATATCTGGGTAGAAAACAACACAATAAAGTAGCTTGGCACTACTTTACATTAGCTACCAATGTCAACCAGAGATAATATGTGATTTAAAAGACACCCTGTAAAATGTCTTACTGAATATATTTTTTTCATAATGATCAGTAAACGCCAAAGTCTAGTAACAAAACTATTATTTATAGCATGTTAACATCTAATTGATTTTACAAATGGAGGCAATTATTTTGGATGAAGAGAGGAATGCCTGCCAGATTTAAATGATTTATGATTACCAAGAGAGAAAAACAACGTTTTGCTAATTCATTTTCAAATATGATTCTTACATTCATTGATGATTTTAATTTTAAACCAAATGATTTGCTTAATAATATATTAACTTTAACAACAAAAAAACCCCAATTTACTTTGTGACAGCAATCTGATACATTTTTAACTGTTTAAAAATGTTGCCTCCTACAGTAAGCTCAGAAGGGATGGTATCATAGGAATATATTTTCCAGGTGCTGATTTAGACCCACAGAAAGATTACACTTCATGAACTCCAACCAATTACTCAGAGTAGGAGCACAGGCTCTTACAGCGCTGTGTGCTTCAAGTCCACAAGAACACTGCAAATGCATCCATGCCTTATATTTCTTGACCTAAAACACTGACTGATTGCTTAACAGGTTTCATAACGTGTACAAATGTTGCTAAAGAAAAATTAAATAGTCTGCATCACTCGATATAACTCTTTTATTGATTTTTATAATCTAGTACTAAGGTGTATGTTTCAAAATAAATGAGAAAGATTGAAGGTTCCTTCCCATCTCCAGGCAACTTAAAGCAGAAGGGAAGCTCACATTTCACAAGAAATAACCTGTGCATTTGTTGAGGGAAAAAAAAACCACATGCACTACTAGGGAATGCCCCAGGCTGAAGCAGATACTGACTGCGCAAAGCTAAAGGACAAGAACCCTTGAAACTAAACAAAAGCAAATTCATCTGTTGACAGATGTTGATTACATCAAAGCAATAAGGAACTCCCCCAATTCCCAATTTTTTAAAACAATTAATACAGCTCTACAATATGCACAATAAGGACAAAGTTAAGTTTTTTAACTTATAATAAACGTTAGTAAACTTGTTTTAAAAGAGTTCCAGTTCAGTTACAAACTATTCTAGTGTGTTTTTAGCTATGGGCTTCTCCAAACAGTGGTTTATTCATTCCCATGGACATGTCTGGGAAGCCAAGTTGGCCATGCCATCAGCCCCTTCCTTCCAGGGGTTAACTGCTGTGGCTGCCAAATAAAATACAGAGTGAGCCATGTAATTATGGAGACAGTCAAAGGGCAGGCTCTATTTTGAAATCTATTTGCACAGACAAGGTCTTCCAATTGAACTTACAGGAAACAAGCTGGTAAAGAGCCTCCTTTTCCCCAGATGCTTTCCACACTTTTTCTCCAATGCAGGAAATCGTGGATATGGACACCATACACCACCGCTTCCTGGATTTCAAGCTAAGATGCCATTACAGAGAGAAAAGTGGATCTGTTTCACCAACCTTTAAAAAATATTTTTTGGCCTAATTAACAGCATTTGGCAACAGCCTCTGGATGATAAAGTCACAGTGTTTATTTATTAAACAACATTTCTAAAGAGGATGCAGGCCCAGTTGGTATGCAGGTGTTGGAAAACAGCTCATTTTCTTTAATGCTGAAAATAAAGCACGTAGCTGAATCTAAAATATATGGGCATAATACTTGTCTGAAATAAATATTCTACTTCACATCCAACAGTGTTGTCCTTGAAATTATTTTTACCTAAGACCACTAAAACAGTAACAAAGATCCCACAGAAATAAAAAGGAAATGTGTAAAATATTTTAAGTGACAAAAAAGTCATAATTCACTTTTATGCTGAAGTATAAAAGTTCATCCTAGTTGTTTACTGCTCTAACTTTGCAATTTTTATGAGGATGCATCATTCTCATATTAAGGTAGGACTGGGCCACTACTACTAATAAAACTTCACCTCAAATGAAGTTGAGATGGATACTGGTCTGTAGATGTCAGAATTCATCTACAGCCCGGGAGTCCTGGTTCTAGAAAAGATGAACTGGAAAGTCGGTCATAGAGCACTTCTGGGGAGAGGAAGGGCAGCAGCCTGAGGGTACCCTCTTCCAATAATAACAACATTTAAGAATGGTGCCCAGGTCACTGCAAAACATGACCTTCCCCAAGGCCTAATCAGGAAGTTGGCTCTGTACTATATCCCTCCTCCTTTAAATAAAATTATTAATAGCAACTGATAGAGAATAACATCAATGACAAGTTCAGAAGTGGTTTACAAAAATACTTCATTTTGCTTCTTTACAAAAGCTAAATCCAATAATATGTGATTATTCACTAATGTACACCACCAGCCCACAGGCATCTGTATTTAAACAAGAAGCATTCCCCTCTTTTTGGGAAACAAAAACACCTCAACCTACTCTAGAAATACAGATCTATAAACATTCCTACTTAATAATGTAGGCTCCTGCTTGTGAGTCTAGGAAAAAAAAATTCCTTTAGGCTGGCCGAATTATAGCTGGGGGAAGGGTGCCAAAGATTATAGTCAGAAATCAAATATAAAACTAAAAGCTGATTGTTTGGTGGGTAAGTAGAAGTTACATAGAAATGTTTAATTTGTACAATAGGGCTATTGCATGGAATTTCTCCATTTGAGACAAAAAAGTTTACTTCAAAATTTAAATTAAATTCATCTTTATAATCATAAAGTATTGAGTCACAATGAAATGGTATATACTTGGCAAATCCCATTGTCCCTCAGCTAAAGTTTAGAGAAAAGCAGCTTTTTAGCACTTCAACAATACACATACTCAGGCAACTTCTTAGACAAAGAAATACTGTATCCTTACAGAGGAAATAAAGAAGCTGTTTATTAGGGCCATGGTTAAAATGTAATAATTCATTCTAGTTGAGCCCTGTGAAAAATGTCATCAAAATATCATTTTCTTTGCCAGATTTTCTGGATGCCGTAATATCATTTAAACACAGAATAAAAGACAAGCTCTGATCAGAGTACAAGCACAACACTAAAATGAACTAAAACCAAATGCTCTGTCAAAGATACAGGAAAGAATTTCACACAGTCCTGGTACCCAGGGAATGCACACTTCTAGGTTAGCACAGAACATCTGGCAAATTTCAACCTTCCAAAGTCTCTCAAAAGAAACATTCCTGTTACCTCACACACTTTGGTTAAAGAAGAGGAAAACAGAACGATTTTATATTAAAGCACACAAATCAGAACCAGAAGTGCAATTTCATAGGAATCACACATGGAACTCAATTTTAGAGAAAGTCTATATAAAAACATCATGAGTTTTTTAAAAAAACTGATATAGTGAGAAAATCCTTCTTTAATTCTTTTTTTTTTTTTTTTTTTTTTGAGACGGAGTCTCGCTCTGCCGCCCAGGCTGGAGTGCAGTGGCCGGATCTCAGCTCACTGCAAGCTCCGCCTCCCGGGTTCACGCCATTCTCCTGCCTCAGCCTCCCCAGTAGCTGGGACTACAGGCGCCCGCCACCTCGCCCGGCTAGTTTTTTGTATTTCTTAGTAGAGACGGGGTTTCACCGTGTCAGCCAGGATGGTCTCGATCTCCTGACCTCGTGATCCGCCCGCCTCGGCCTCCCAAAGTGCTGGGATTACAGGCTTGAGCCACCGCGCCCGGCCTTTTAATTCTTAAAAAAACCTCCAGACCATTCATAAATACTACTGTCATATACTACTTAAAATATTAGTTATTTCGTATTAAAATACCAATAACAGAAGATATGAGGGCTTATAATCTATGATCAAAAGCACAGATTTAATATATTTTTAAAGTATATTAAAGCATTTGAAAAGAGCATGATTTCAGTCTTCCTATTACAATAGTGTCAACTAAATTCTATATACAGCATGCCCTAGGTATTCTGTTGGATGTCTTTCTTTCCTTTTTTCTTTTCAATGGGCCATTTAAAGTTATTGCCACATAAGCAAACCATTGGGATGAAATAGCTCAGAGCTTTGACCAAAATTGTAGTATCAATACCAAAAACAAATAAGACAAAAAACAAAAAACCCTACATCTTAAACTTCCTGAGAAAATTTTCACTGTACATCTCTAAGTGAAAGGCATGGGATAGAAAGAAAACATGTGAATATCAGTCTTATTGTGGTATTTTGACAACAGTAGGAGTTTTGTCTCTGCCCTGTAACCAGTCAATAGGAGTGGTAAATCGGTAGGTAGATAGGTCAATAATTACCACCTAAAATAAGAAAGCTAATGCTTCAGGAAAACAACATATTTCCAAGCTTCTGCAGTTGAGAGTACACAGATTCACGACAACAGAAGCCAAGATCACTCACCAAGGAGTTATTTTCAACCAGAAAAATAAAGAGAAAGTATACAGTAACCTCTTTAGTAAAAGCAAAAGCTCCAAATTTTCTGAAGGCAGCTTTTTGGACTGGTATAGTTATGTTGCCACAAATAGTTTTACACTCAATTCCACTAGGTATACTTGGTTGACCATATGAATACTCACTCGACAGTTTTGGGTATTAATGCAAAAAGTACAATGTGTTAAAATGGCACAGGCTTAAAAGGGGAGCTCCATAGAAGGCTGCTTACAATTTGGCCCATATATATGTGTGTGTATGTATATAAACATAAATATAAATATGTATATAAGTAAATATATGTATATAGGTAAACATAAATATATTTAAATATATATACTTACATATTTAAGGATATGAATTTTCAACTATCTGTTACTTTTTGTACTAAAGATTAAAAATTAAGTCAGGCTGACACCTATAAACCCAGCACTTTGGGAGGCTGAGGGCTGCAGATTGCTTGAGTCCAAGAATTTGAGACCAGCCTGGGAAACATGGTGAAACCTTGTCTCTACAAAAAATACAAACATTAGCCGGGCATGGTGGCACACACCTGTAGTCCCAGCTACTTGGGAGGTTGGGGCGGGAAGATCATTTGAGTCCAGGAGGCAGAGGTTGCGGTGAGCCGAGATTGCGCTGCTGCACTTCAGCCTAGGCAACAGAGTGAGACCCTGCCTTAAAAAAGTTAAAATAGGCCGGGCGCGGTGGCTCAAGCCTGTAATCCCAGCACTTTGGGAGGCCGAGACGGGCGGATCACGAGGTCAGGAGATCGAGACCATCCTGGCTAACACGGTGAAACCCCGTCTCTACTAAAAAATACAAAAAACTAGCCGGGCGAGGTGGCGGGCGCCTGTAGTCCCAGCTACTCGGGAGGCTGAGCCAGGAAAATGGCGGGAACCCGGGAGGCGGAGCTTGCAGTGAGCTGAGATCCGGCCACAGCACTCCAGCCTGGGCGACAGAGAGAGACTCCGTCTCAAAAAAAAAAAAAAAAAAGTTAAAATAAAATAAAATAAAAATTTAAAAACGTTAAAAATTAAAACCACCACAATCACCAACAAAACATGTACTCTTTATCTGTATATAGCAGGCTGCTTGCTTCTCATATCTGAAAACACTTAGCCAACACCAAGATTATTCACACAGTAAAATGACAAATTCATCATTTCATATTTAAAGTTTTTAATATTGCCACAATACCAAAATATTTGATGTGTAAAACATTTGAAACATATTTATTGTCTGAGGGGATGGGACACTTTTTGAAGTATACTGCTACTGGAGTGTTACAAAGAAACCTCAACCCTTGAATGCCTAATAAGGTACAGTCAATTTGGGGGTAAAAAAGAAGGAAACAGTGTGAAATTTTAAATTTTGTATTTTGCTTGTGAATGCACCATGAGAATTTCCTCCAAAAGATATGCTTTCCTATTTATATTTACTTGAGCTCTTGTTTAAATTGGTTTTCCTTCTCTGAGTACTATTGGTTTACTTAAACAAGTTAGTTAAATTTTTTAAGCCTTAGTTTCCTCATTTGTTAATGTGGATAACAATACCTTCCTCACAGGGTTGCTATGATAATTGTATGACATGATATATTGAAGGTGGCATAAGGTAAGCACTCAATAAATGGTAATTACTATCATTGGTTACCTGACTGTGGGAGGAGGTCACTCTAAAACGGACTAATCAGTAGGTAGAAACCAGCCTGAATTTTACAACGTGCCTTGGATAATCCACAAAGCAAGTAATTCACAAAGTAATCATGAGATCCTAGGTTGGGTCCCAGAGCTGCTACTTAAAAGTGACACTATCCAAAGCACTGGGCCTCTCCTCACTCCATCACAGGGCCAACCTGAACCCCAAATGAGACTGCAGATGTAGAAACACTTTACAAACTGGACAGCATTTCATGATTGTAGTGTATGAGAGAAGGCTCACACTCACTAGGATGAATTATGGACAGCCTAATTTTGATGTTTTCCTGAGAGTTCCTGCTGGGCCCTTGCTAGTATGCTGATGGTTAATGATGAGGTCTAAGGAAAATTCCGTCCTACATCCATAGGCATAAAAGGCCCTGGCTTTTTTCAAGAATCATATCTTTCTAAATATATAAGAATACTTCTTAAATTTGTGAAAGGGTGGGATGGGAGAAATTATGTTATAGGAAGATTCTATTTTGCATTGAAGACATTCCCTGTAAAGTGTACTATCACAAACAATTTTAAGAGTTAGATCGGAATGCTGCTATTTTGGCTGAGCGCTGTGGCTCACGCCTATAATCTGAGCACTTTGGGAGGCCGAGGTGTGCGGATCCCTTCAGCTCAGGAGTTCAAGGCCAGCCTGGGGCAACATGGTGAAACCGCGTCCCTATGAAAAATACAAAAATTAGACAGGCATGGTGGCATGTGCCTGTAGTCCCAGCTCCTCGGAAGACTGAGGTGGGAGGATGACTTGAGCCCAGGAGGCTGAGGCTGTAGTGAGCCAAGATCGCACCACTGCATTCCAGCCTGGGCAAGAAAGTGAGATCCTGTCAAAAAAAAAAAAAAAAAAGGAAAAAAGAATTCAGCCTTTTTTATTCTGTTACTAAATACCATTCAGCCAATGCCGTGCTTAGCCATAAACTTTAATGTTGCCCTTGGTAACCTCAGTTTGTAAGAATCTAAACCTATTTGTCTTGGTGTGCAATCTGTTTAGCAGAAATATTTCAGAGCTCAACAAACCTTATTGTTTAAATGTATCAAGAAGTCTTCTTTGCATAAAAATTCCTCTTTATTAAACAGTGATACAGGAAGAACTTATTTACATTTCAAGCACTACCAACATAACATCACTTATGACAAAAAAGGCAAGCACTCCATAAGAAATGCTCAATCACTGTCAATCACAAACACTAAAATATACATAAACCAAAGCACGCCGTGTGAACTGTATTAAACTCAGCTAAACACAGAATTACCAACAGAACAAACAAAAAAACAAATAATTATCAGTGCCTCACAGACCTATTTATACAATACACAAAATAACTTGGAAAGGTGTAACCATGGAAACCTGATAGCCTAAATTCAGTGCCTTTAAATTTTGCATTTATTTAATCACTGTGCAAATGATGTCCTTACAAAATTTAAATATTTTTAAAGCTGTCAAAGCTTATCTTTGTTATTAGATCATTGATTGAAATAGTTTCAGCTATAAATTAGTTATCTTTAAAATTATTCAGAGACCAGTTTAATGAAACTACGATAAAAATGTCAAACAATTTTTTCTAATTTTGTCAGAAAACTATTATTTCACAACCACTGATTAACTGAAAAACTCAACTATTTACAATAAGTCCCATAATAGTCAAGTAATATTAACAGACACTTTGACATAAAGACTTACCTTAAATTCATTCTGTTGCATGCAACCACCCCCACTTCCTCTAATTAGCTACTAAAACAGAAATGCTACTAGTTGTTTTGGTTTAAAAGTTGTTTTTACTGACAATTACCATTTGAAGAGTTTAATATTTAATGCTATAGTTAGTCCTAATGTCTTATATTTTATTTCATAATCTAAATGAGTAAAATATTATTTTGTAGTTCACTGGCTCCCACACTTAAGCTGTAATGTTCAGTGTGTATTTCATTATGTAGATGAGCAATGGATGCTGTCTGACATGATTTAAATGGGTCAACAGTATTTTCCTAGTCACATTAATCATCCAGACAGCTAAAATGAAAAAAAAAGTCCTTGAAAACTAAAACTAGAGAATCTATTCACACAAATGACACTTACCATCAGTGGATTATCTAGGATGTGGTTAAGGAGAAGGAAGAGTTACAGACTTTGAACATATGTTTCATCATTTATTCAGAAACCACTTCAAGACCCTAGCTCTATTTTCAGAATTGAAGTAAACACCCACAGAAAGAGATTTCTGAGATACCAAAGTGTAATTAAAAAAAAAAAAAAAAGCATTACATTGCAATCTTTGAAACTTTTTTCATTCCAGAAAAAATAAAATAAAATAAAATTTGGGAAGCCCAGCGCTAAGTGAGGCTGAGCCCTGAGAGTAGGGTCAGGCTTATTGTATATATGAAAATACACAGCAGCATAGGTGCACCAAAATCTCACAAATCACCACTAAAGAACTCCGTCATATATATATATATCCTCCATGATATATATATCCTCTGTCATATATATATATAATCCTTTTATTTTGAGATGGAGTTTCACTCTTGTTGCTCAGGCTGGAGTGCAATGGTGCGATCTCGGCTCACCACAACCTCCGCCTCCCAGGTTCAAGTGAGTCTCTTGCCTCAGCCTACCGAGTAGCTGGGATTATAGGCATGTGCCACCACGCCCGGCTACTTTTATATTTTTTAGTAGAGATGGGGTTTCTCCATGTTGGTCAGTCTGGTCTCAAACTCCTGACCTCAAGTGATCCGCCCGCCTCGGTCTCCCAAAGCGCTGGGACTGCAGGCATGAGCTACTGCGCCCAGTTTATATATGATCCTTTTTAGTGGTTTTGGAGCATTCCCTTATACGAAAGGATTATGTAGTACCTTATTTAAACAATGATGAGCATTTTGGTAGGTCCTTTCTGTTTTGGTTTGATTTTTTTGCTTTATATAATGTGCTTTTTCAAGTACAGTTGCACAAGTGATTACTTCTTTTTAGTTTAAATGTGTAAAAGTACTTGTACGTTGGGCCGGGCGCGGTGGCTCAAGCCTGTAATCCCAGCACTTTGGGAGGCCGAGACGGGCGGATCACGAGGTCAGGAGATCGAGACCATCCTGGCTAACATGGTGAAACCCCGTCTCTACTAAAAATACAAAAAAACTAGCCGGGCGAGGTGGCGGGCATCTGTAGTCCCAGCTACTTGGGAGGCTGAGGCAGGAGAATGGCGTGAACCCGGGAGGTGGAGCTTGCAGTGAGCTGAGATCCGGCCACTGCACTCCAGCCTGGGTGACAGAGCAAGACTCCGTCTCAAAAAAAAAAAAAAAAAAGAAAAGTACTTGTAGGTTAAGAAATATGCAAAACTTTAACTTATTTGCAAAACTGTTCACAAACACTGCAATTTGTATTACTAATGATGCCTATTTTCTATACCTTTACCAATAGTTTAACGTTAAAATCTGTTAGTCTGATAAATGAAAAATGTTATCTCACTTTTACTTATTTTTCTTCAGATACTCCTGAGGTTAAAGGTCTTATCCTTTGTTTATTTCTGTATCCTCTTTTGTGAAGTCTTCTATTAGGCCTCTTGGGTTGTTTTTCACCTGATTTATTTATTTATTTATTTATTTGAGCCAAAGTCTCACTCTGTCACCCAGGCTGGAGTGCAGTGGCACGACCTCCATCTTCCAGGTTCAAGAATTCTCCTTCCTCAGCCTCCCGAGTAACTGGGATTTCGGGCATGTGCCACCATGCCCAGTTAATTTTGTATTTTAAGTAGAGATAGGGTTTCACCATGTTGGCCAGGCTGGTCTCAAACTCCTGACCTCAAGTGATCCACCCTCCTTGTCCTCCCAAAGTGCTGGGATTACAGGCGTGAGCCACCAAGCCCAGCCTCTTCACCTGACTTATTTTATTTTTATTTTTTAGACAGAATCTTGCTCTGTCACCAAGCTGGAATGCAGTGGCGCGATCTCGGCTCACTGCAACCTCTGCCTCCCGGGTTCAAGTGATTCTCCTGCCTCAGCCTCCTAAGTAGCTGGGATTACAGGCACATGCAACCACACCCAGCTAATTTTTTTTTTTTTTTGTATTTTTAGGAGAGATGGGGTTTCACCGTGTTTGTCAGGATGGTCTTGATCTCTTGACCTTGTGATCCACCCGCCTCAACCTCCCAAAGTGCTGGGATTACAGGCATGAGCCACCGTGCCCAGCCCACCTGACTTATTTATTTTTTTTATTTTTTGTATTTTTTAGTAGAGACGGGGTTTCACCATGTTAGCCAGGATGGTCTTGATCTCTTGACCTCGTGATCCACCCGTCTCGGCCTCCCAAAGTGCTGGGATTACAGGCTTGAGCCACCGCGCCCGGCCCACCTGACTTATTTTTAAGAGTACTCTGTGAATTAGAAACATTAAACGTGTGTACTACATTGTTTCAACTATGTTTTTCAGCTTGCTTTTTGTATTTCCACCATGTTTAAAGTGTTTTTGGCCACAAAATTGGGTTTACATTGAATTTACAGATTAAGGACAATATGATTATAATTTTTTTTTGAGACAGGGTCTTGCTGTGCCACCCAGACGAAGTGCAGTGGTGCAACCATAGCCCACTGCAGTTTTAACTTCGTGGGCTCAAGCAATCCTCCTGCCTCAGCCTCCCAAGTAGCTGGAACCACAGGCACATGCCACCATGCCCAATAATTTTTTTTATTTTGTAGAGACAGGGTCTCACTATGTTGCCCAGGCTAGTCTCAAACTCCAGGATTCAAGTGATCCTCCTGCCTCGGTCTCCCACAGTGCTGGAATTACAGGTGTGAGCCACCATGTCCAGTTGACTCTAAAATATTTAACTGTCTTCTTTAAGATAAGAAATGTCTTCACATTTCCTACAGTGTTCTTAAATGTCCATCGGTGGAGATCTAATGCTTTCTTCATAAAGGCCTTGTACATTTCTTGTTATTTGTCTATCCTTGGGTTTTTTTAACTCCTTGGTTGCTACTATAAATGAAATTTTTATAATGGAATATAATGCTATTATACATAAATACAATAATTTTTATAAAACATTAAACTTATTTTAAAAAAACTTGTTTTAAAAATTGAAGTGTAATACTCTAATGTCATATTTTTATGTTCTTTCATATATCAAAAATCAAACATACATGCAGACGCACATATCTTCTCCATTGGAGGTTAGTGAGTTGTGACCAACTGGGGTTAAGTTGACTTTGCTTTCCATCACTGCCAACTCACCCCTCTCTTACCTTGCCTCTCCCCAAATATTATCCTCCCTCCTTCCAAATATGGAGTGCTGGACTGGATAAACTAAGAGGTGTTGGAAGTGCCAGCAAAGTAAAGCTCCAATAAAAGAATACTACTTTTTTTTGTAAGGATCTGATATTGAAAATATTTCTCATAGCCGGGTGCCTAAAATCCCAGCTACTTGGGAGGCTGAGGTGGGAAGATTGCTTGAGTCCAGGAGTTTGAGACCAGCCAGGGGAACAGAATGAGATCCTGTCTTTAAAAAAAAAAAAAAAAAAAAAAAAATATATATATATATATATATATATACACACACACACACACACACACACATATACACACACATATATATATTTTTTTTTTTAATTAAAAAAATATATTTCTGGCCAGGCACGGTGGTTCATCCCAGCACTTTGGAAGGCCGAGGCAGGTGGAACACTTGAGGTCAGGAGTTCAAGACAAGCCTGGCCAACATGGTGAAACCCCGTCTTTACTAAAAATATAGAAATTAGCTGCGCATAGTGGTGGGTGCCTGTAATCCCAGCTACTGGGGAAGCTGAGGCAGGAAAATTGCTTGAATATGGGAGGTGGAGGTTGCAGTGAGCTGACATGGCATTACTGCACTCCAGCCTGGGCAACAGAGTAAGACTCCATCTTAAAAAAAAAAACAAAACTATATATACATTAGGTCATTTCTTTTGGGGGATGAATTTAGTTGTTTCATTAATTCCTTTATGGACAGGCCACACAACACCTTCTTTAACCAATGATGAGCATTTAAGTGGGTTCTTTTTTTTTTTTTTTGTCACAGAGTCTTGCTCTGTCACCCAGGCTGGAATGCAGTGGCACGATGTGGGCTCACGGAAACCTCCGCCTCCTGGATTCAAGCGATTCTTCTGCCTCAGCCTCCCAAGTAGCTGGGACTACAGGCGCGCACCACCACGCCCAGCTAATTACTGTATTTTTAGTAGAGACGAGGTTTCACCATATTGGCCAGGCAGGTCTCAAACTCCTGACCTCATGATCCACCCACCTCGGCCTCCCCAAGTGCTGGGATTACAGGCATGAGCCACCGCACCCAACCTTAAGTGGGTTTTTTGTTTGTTTGTTTTTGCTTTATATAATATGCTTTTGGGGGGCCTCAGACTCATTCAGTTCTTGTATACTGTTCAGTTCTGTAACTGTGGCTATCGCGTACAAGAAGGCCTGAATGTAACAAAGCAAATAGCACAATCAATTACGATGTTTCCCCTAGTCTTATAACAGTAAAAGAGATTTAAAAAAAAAAAAAAAACTTTGAATAAAAATAAATTTAAAACGAATCTGACACTCTGCTGAACAAGGACTCTGTATAGCTCTAGTTCCTAGAACCCTGTGTATTTAGTTTGATTTTCCCCTGGGAATAGCAGTATGTCTTAAAATTTTCGAAGAAAGTGTGGGGATCCTCTCACTATTGCTCCCTTAGGGCAAATGCTCTCCTGATGTAGTTTCCTCCACGTGTTTCAGAATACGACTTCCGACTCCACCTACTAGTCTGGAAGAAAATTACTATGCTGTATAGTTGACAGAAAAAACAAGACTTGTTGATATTTTTAAATATAGGTAAAAGTAGAGAAAGGGGTAAAATGAAATCCTTAAAGTTAAGCTATAACCCTGGTATACCTGAAATCCTTACAACTTTTTTCACTAAAAAAAAGTTTTGGGCGGAGTGCAGTGGCTCACGCCTGTAATCCCAGCACTTTGGGAGGTTGAGGTGGGCAGATCACGAGGTACAGGTTCGAGACTAGCCTGGCCAACATGGTGAAACCCCATCTCTACTGAAAATACAAAAATTAGCTGGGCGTGGTGGCGGGCACCTGTAATGCCAGCTACTCCGGAGGATGAGGCGGAAGAATCTCTTAAACCAGGGAGTCGGTTGCACTCCAGCCTGGGCGACAGGGTGAGACTCCGTCTCAAAACAAAACAAAACAAAAAGAAGTTTTGGCCAGGAAGGTGGCTCACGCCTGTAATCCCAGCACTTTGAGATGCCAAGGTGGGCAGATCACGAGGTCAGGAGTTCGAGGCCAACCTGGCCAACATGGCGAAACCCTGTCTCTACTAAAAATACAAAAATTAGCTGGGACTGGTGGCGGATGCCTGTAATCCCAGCTACTCAGCAGGCTGTGGCAGGGGAATCACTTGAACCCGGGAGGCGGAGGTTGCAGTGAGCTGAGATGGCGCCATTGCACTCCAACCTGGGCGACAGAGCAAGACTCCATCTCAAAAAAAAAAAAAAAAAAAAAAAGGCTGGGCCGCGGTGGCTCATGCCTGTAATCCCAGCACTTTGGGAGGCCGAGGCGGGAAGATCACGAGGTCAGGAGATTGAGCCCATCCTGGCTAACACAGTGAAATCCCGTCTCTACTAAAAATACAAAAAATTAGCCGGGCGTGGTGGTGGGCGCCTGTAGTCCCAGCTACTGGGGAGGCTGAGGCAGGAGAATCGCTTCAGAACCCGGGAGGCGGAGGTTGCAGTAAGCCGAGATGGAGCCCCTGCACTCCAGCTTGGGCGATAGAGTGAGAGTTGGTCTCAAAAAAAAAAAAGTTTTAAAGGTATTTGCTCCATCACCCCCAGCCCGCAAAAAACCCACCACCAACAATACCAAAACTCATCCTTCCTGAAGACTTCTAAGAAGCGTAGGAAATGAAAGGGTTATTTTAATTCTGGGATGCCCTGTTCTTATGTGAAAATACAAAGAAAGCAGTTAGGAACAGCCCCAGCACTAGTGCTTCTTGATGGTCAAAACTATACAACTGTACACACATTTTTAATTTGCAGTTCACAGCCACAGCGTTTCCTGGGAGTAACCTTGAGGCCTGGAGTTGTAGCTGCTCATTACCCCATACAAGTCAAACTCCTGAAGTGCACTAGAGCACGAGTGTGGGTCTGGACACTTAATTATTTCTGAGCATAGTATGACATAAGGTACTAGCTGGGATCTAAAAGTTTTTGAGACTTGGCCATTGTGATGATGTACAGAGAGCCAGGAGGTCTTCTCAGGAGTTAAACACGAGGAGGGTTGGAGAAACACTGCAGAGTGAAGAAAGTCCCATTCCCACCTTTGTGTTATGAAACCTTAGGTGGCAAGTAGATTTTTGCAGAATGTAGGTATCTCAGGGACAATATATAAAATAGGAAGGCTATAAATCCTGTAAAGGAGGTAGCAGTGGACTAAAATGGACAGAATTTATACTTATAGCTAATGTTTCATCACTACCAAATCCACCCTGCTCCCAACTCCATTGCTGTGACTAGATGATGCTGACTTTAATGAGTAATCTGAAACACTGGCAATATTTGGGTTTGGTGATGGCTAACTTCAGACCTCATAAATATTATGTAACCCTAGTCTTTTTGCCTCTAGCCAACCAGACTGACTGCATAAATGGCAAACTGACATTGAGAATTTATGAGCTCTGCTGCATTAGTAATGCACATTTCCTTTTGAATTATTCTAGCCTGTAGCCTGAAGCAGATTATAATTATCATTCCTTTTGCCGCACAAGTCTGAAGATCTACGAGTGGTTCAGGTAGCTACATGAATATATTTCAGTGTTTTAGGGGGGGTTGGTAAATAAAAACCCATATGTCACAAATGAAAAACAGATGAATATATATATTGCTACAATTTTAAAAATATCCTAGCTAACTAAAATTTGGTCTCAGTCACAGTAAATCCATAGAAAATGTTTCTCTATCTTACTGAGATGTTTTTCTCTTTACCGTCAAAAAAATGGTGTTAGTATTGTTCAGTTTACTTGGAGCAGTGTTCAGGTGGTCAATGATCTATGCCATGGATAAAGTTAGCTCTACACTAAGATACATACATGGTCTTAGCTGTTTGGAATGCATTTTCCGACATGAACAATGCAGCTAAGTTCTCAGCTAGCCCAAAAGCTCATAAGACAAATAAACTACTACACAATTGCAATGAAAACAAAAAACTAGGAAACAATACAGCTGTAAGCATATATTTTAGCCACATTATAGGTTTTTTCAGCAGGCCTGGGAATGTTGCTGCTATTTACAACATGGTTTCTAAAGGATAACATGTTCCATATTTTTGGACAATTAAGGAAAATGAAACATCCACTTACTGCTTCCTACCACATATTCTCAGCCATTTCCACCCAAACCCTAAGCGACAGAAGGTGAAGGCTGAGTGTCCCCAGGAAAATCTAGAGAGTAAAGGGAGAGGGCCAAGTCCTGTCCCTTCCTGTAATACCTGTACCAGCCCCAGAGCCAAGATTCTCATGCTGCTTCAGCTTCTTTCAGCTTCTATAGCAAGTGAAAGGAAGTAAGTATCTGTCTTGAAGTTCGAGCAAACCTGCTTCCTAAATGTTATCACCAGAAAGAACATATCAAGCCCAAATACAGCCACCCGGAGACAAAACATGGTGGCTCTGGAGGACTAACGTCACTCGAACCAGAACCCACCAACAGGGATAGGAGGTCTAGATGTTAAGTGTTCAGAACCCAGATGGAACCAGTGAAGCTCAACTATTGAGCTTCAGCTCTGGCTCTATGATTTACTAGCTTACAATCTTCAGCAAGTTACTTAACCATTTAATGCCTCAGTTTCTTCATCTGTTAAAAAATGGGGAAATAAAAAACTGTTGTAAAGATTAAATGAGTTTACATATCTTAAGAGTTCATTAGCACAGGCATGTAGCAATTGATAAATTGAGCTATCACTTATAGGTTTAATATCACAACAAGTGAAAAAGGTACAAAAATGCTCTCTCCTTTTTTAAAGCTATACTATTTTTTTTTTCTGGTCTCTAGCATAGCAATTGTTAGGTAGGAAGATGTAATTTAGCAAGTAGATAGCGATGACCAGAAAGAGTCTCTGTACCTCTGAAATATTCACACACACACCAAATAAAACCTAGACTTTTTTTTTTTTTTTCTCGAGATGGCGTTTCGCTTTTGTTGCCCAGGCTGGAGTGCAATGGCACAATTTTGGCTTACGGCAACCTCTGCCTCCCAGGTTCAAGTGATTCTCCTGCCTCAGCCTCCCGAGTAGCTGGGATTACAGGTATGCACCACCATGCCCGGCTAATGTTTTTGTATTTTTAGTAGAGACAGGGTTTCTCCATGTTGGTCAGGCTGGTCTTCAACTCCCGACCTCAAGTGATCCACCCACCCTGGCCTCCCAAAGTGCTGGAATTACAGGCGTGAGCCACCGCCCCCAGCCATAAAACCTAGACTTTAACATTACAAGTACATATAAGTAATAGACAAGAGTAAACTTACCTATGTTGTTTTACTACTAATATTTTAAAAGAAAGCATTTTAAAAGTCTGACAATGCCAAGTACAGGTGGAAGATGTAGGACAACAAGATCTCTCAAATACTACTGGAGAGTCAACTGGTACAACCACCTTGGAAAACTGCCTGTCAATTATGAAGTCACTAATTCAATCCTAGGTATACACATAAAAGAAATACATACAGAAGTGCACCCAAAAGACATACACAGAATGTTTGTCATAGAAAAAGGTGGAATCGGGCCGGGCGCAGTGGCTCACGCCTGTAATCCCAGCACTTTGGGAGGCCAAGGTGGGCAGATCATGAGGTCAGGAGATTGAGACCATCCTGGCTAACACAGTGAAACCCCGTCTCTACCAAAAATACAAAAAATTAGCCGGGAGTGGTGGCGGGTGCCTGTAGTCCCAGATACAGGAGGCTGAGGCAGGAGCATGGCGTGAACCCAGGAGGGAGAGCTTGCAGTGAGCTGAGATCATGCCACTGTACTCCAGCCTGGGCGACAGAGTGAGACTCCGTCTCAAAACAAAACAAACAAACAAACAAAAAAATAAAACACAGTACAGTAGTTATATAGGTATTTGCTTTATAATCATTCATTAAATTGTACATTTCTTTTACAAGTTTCTCTCTATATATTTCACAATAAAATGCTGGGAGGTAGGAAGGAAGAAATGAGGCCAGAATTAGAAAATAAAGCAACCAAAAAAAAAAGGAAGGAAAAAGAAAAAAATTCTTAACAATCAGGGTTTCTCTATATTTTGAAGAAATAAATTTAAAATCTTTATTGATGTGTTAAATTCAAGCAATTTCTTTAAATCAAGAAAAATAAGAAATCAGAAATAATTTGCAAATCTTTTTTTTTTTTTTTGAGACAGAGTCTTGCTCTGTCACCCAGGCTGGAGCGCAGTGGCCGGATCTCGGCTCACTGCAAGCTCCGCCTCCCGGGTTTACGCCATTCTCCTGCCTCAGCCTCCCGAGTAGCTGGGACTACAGGCGCCCGCCACCTCGCCCGGCTAGTTTTTTTTTTTTTTGTATTTTTTAGTAGAGACGGGGTTTCACTGTGTTAGCCAGGATGGTCTCGATCTCCTGACCTCGTGATCCACCCGTCTCGGCCTCCCAAAGTGCTGGGATTACAGGCTTGAGCCACCGCGCCCGGCCAATAATTTGCAATTCTTACTATACAGGGAAAACATTAATAGCACAGTTGTCTATACGACATTTAATTGACTAGGCCATGAGAAATTTCTTTTGCAAATTTTTAAAAATAAAGTCTTATAATTACTCTATTACTACAAACTAATGGATAAAACCCTTGTTGGATACATAACTATATTCTTATTCCAAAGCTTCTTAATTGATATAATCTATCTAGATAGCCATACTGCTTGTTGGAGCAGAAAAAGCTACTAAATTTTCTAAGCAGAAAACCTGGATCCTTTCAGGAACTTTATAATAATAAAACAGTTGATATATTTGTAGTAATTTACAAAGTAACCTCATACATATTATTAAGTTTGGCACAACAACCTGAACCAGGTGGTAAACTGGGAATATACACTTGTACCTATTGTTTAGGTAACCCCCCAACCAGAAATAACACAAAAAACAAAAAAACCTGAGACTTGTGGAGGTTAATGAATTTGTCCACGATCACAGATTTACAAGTGGTAAATCTGGGATTTACCTAAGCCTATTTGAAAAACTTTTTGTTATAGAAAATTTCAAAACCACACAAAAGTAGATTAGTGTAACAAATCCCCATGTATCTATCATTCAGCTTCAACAATGGCCAATGGATGGCCAATCTTGTTTCATCTATAATCATCATCCCTTCCCACTGGATAATTTTGAAGCCAATCCAGATATCATATAATTTCATCTGTAAATATTTCCATGTGTGTATCTAAAAGATGAGGTTTTTTTTTTTTTTTTTTTTTTTTTTTTTGAGATGAAGTCTTGCTCTGTTGCCCAGGCTGGAGTACAATGGCATGATCTCTGCTCACCACAACCTCCGCCTCCTGGGTTCAAGTGATTCTCTTGCCTTAGCCTCCTGAGTAGCCAGGATTACAGGCGTGCACCACCACTGCCAGCTAATTTTTTGTATTTTTAGTAGAGACAGGGTTTCACCATGTTGGCCAGGCTGGTCTCGAACTCCTGACTTTGTGATCTGCCCGCCTCAGCCTCCCAAAGTGCTGCAGGCCGTGAGCCACGATACCAGGTCTGTGATGAGAACTCTCTTTAATGGTTTAATACTATAATATTATACCTTTAAAAATCAACAATAGTTCCTTAGTACCATCGAATATTTCATCAGCCTTATTCTCCTTTTGTCATATATTCTTTTTTAAATTAAACAAATGGGCTGGGCACGGTGGCTCACGCCTGTAATCCCAGCACTTTGGGAGGCTGAGGCAGGCACATCACTTGAGGTCAGGAATTCAAAACCAGCCTGGCAACATAGTGAAACCTTGCCTCTCTAAAAATACAAAAAAATTAGCCCGGGCATGGTGGCAGACACCTGTAATCCCAGTTACTTGGGAGGCTGAGGCAAGGAGAATTGCTTGAACCTGGGGGGCGGAGGTTGCAGTGAGCCAAGATCACACCACTGCACTCCGGGCTGGGCGACAGAGCGAGATTCCGTCTCAAAAAAAAAAAAAAAAAAAAAAAAAAAAAAATTAAACAAATGGATTATTAAAATAGGAGCCAAATAAGGTCTATTATACTTGATTGCTATGTCTCTTATGCCAGTTTTAATGAATTCTTCTCTTTTTTCTTTCTCGTAAATTATTTGTTAAGGAAATGAATTTGTCTCTAGCACTTCTCACATTCTGTAATTTACTAGTTGTATCTGGGTGGTGTCAATTAACATGCTTCTCTGTCCTTTGTATTTCCTGTAGACATATTAAACCTAGGGATTTGTTCTGATTCAAGTATGATTTTTTATTTTTATTTATTTATTTTGAGACAGAGTCTTGCTCTGTCGCCCAGGCTGGAGTGCAGTGGCGCGATCTCAGCTCACTGCAAGCTCCGCCTCCCAGGTTCACACCATTCTCCTGCCTCAGCCTCCCGTGTAGCTAAGACTATAGGCGCCCGCCACCAGGCCCAGCTAATTTTTTGTATTTTTAGTAGAGACGGTGTTTCAGTGTATTAGCCAGGATGGTCTCGATCTCCTGACCTCGTGATCCACCTGCCTTGGCCTCCCAAAGTGTTGAGATTACAGATGTGAGCCACCACGCCTGGCCTCAAGTTCAGTCTTTTTGCAAGAATATTTAATGGACAGCAGTGTGCTCTGATAGCTGTGGCTCTTTTTGTGATGTTAGCAACCACTGATGACCAATAGCTAGATCCATTATTTCACTAGGGGTTTGCCTAAATGGTGATGTTCTCTCAGTACTTTTTAATTTGTTGGCAGAAATACTTCTAAAAAGAGAAACGTTCTTTCATCAAATATTTGGTAATCTGAGGTTCAGTTCCATACAGAATATCAAGTTAAGGGCTTGATTCTTTCCTTCTACTTAACCAGTTTTCAAGAATGAGTTAAAAATCTAGGGCTTTCAACAATAAACTCAGTGTTCCTAATCAGAGATTACATAAAATATCTATCTAGAAGACGATCTATTTCTATCTAAATGATTTCTAGAGGAAAGGTTGAGTCAATGAAACATAATTTCACTTTGAAGTAAGAATATTGGTCAGAATCCAGTAAAACAGAAACATTTTACTGATTTTATCGTAAAGTAAAACTATTAATCTCTCAGATTTAATAAATCACGTATCTTTTCTATTCTTTTCTTCTCACACTTTTATTTTGGGAGTGGGATGGGGCTGGGAGATTAGAGGTAACAAGATAAGACTGCAATTTAAAGGGGGGAAAGCTCAACTCCAAATGGGTTTTTCTTTAAGAAGGAAACCCAAAACCAAAAGAAAACAGGTAAAATTAGCTATTGAAATTATGGCTATGTGAATCAACCCTTGCTCCCTACATCTGGCAGCATTTAGCTCCCTGAGGGCACGCTTGGTGCCCTAGGGCACTGTTACACATGTTTGACCAGCCGGGCAACAACAAAGGACGCAGAAACTATGAATAGAGGCAGCAGGTAACCATCAGGCCGACCAAATGGCTGAGGCACTTTGACAAAACACACAGTGAAGCAACTGGTTATTCCCACGGCTGAAAAGTCAACGATGGAGGGCTTTATTTTAGGATTCGAATTCCACAACACTCCTCTTTAAGTCACTGGGTTACTTCCTTGTTTAAATCAGGTCCTCAAATCCTCCCTTTTCTTTCAGACACTCAGTGAAAAGCATCAGAGATGAGCTGTATAAAGCTACTTTGTATTCTTGCCAAAAACCCATCTGAGAATTCAACTAGACTGTTTTCTGGACTCTACCCCAAGTCTGTGCAGGAAGTGAAGGTGCCAAATTATTCTGGAAACACTTTGGCATTATGCTCAAAAAGAGAGAGAAAGCATATGTGAATGACTTCCTCCATCTTATTATATAATATCCATTTTACAACTCAGATAAGTATAGTACTATAGTTTTAAATATGGCTCCCCTCTAACTAAACATTTTATTATTATAAAGGACAGGCTTTGCCTGCCTTTCCCACAGCCTAAAGCCCTCTTTCGGAGCCCCTGGTAGGGGAGTGTCTCCCTTCTCTCCCACCAAGATCCCTACCCTCTCCTCTTCCTCTGGGGTCTTCACCAAGACTACTGAAAACATACCCAACTCATTCCTTCTAAAGCAATCTTGGCAAAACACAGAGTGATAACTCCTATTAAACTAAGCCTTTATGAGGATACTCCATTAACCCAAAGAAATTCTAATACGTAGCTGGACATTTTATGTTCCAAGAAGGCTGTAGGGGACATATTTTGGGGCCAGTGGACCTTTCCAATTATTTCAAATTATATCATTTGTTAATAATAATCTGTTTTATAAAAATATGACACGGGGAAAATACTATAAATATCTTTAGTCTCCCATTAAAATATTTCTGAATTATAAATTTTAAAAATGATGAGTACTTGAGAAAATTTTCCTAAATTATCATTTGCTAAATTATCATTACTAAATTATCATTATCATACCTAAAGTATTTACTTCTGAAAGTAATTTCTTAAAACTACACAACAGGATGACATTTTTAATGTATGATACATACATACATGTGGGTGAGCTTAATTGTAGAATTAAGACATTCTTTAACAACTGGTTTGCATACAACTAAATATTTGGAGAAGCTAAATATATTTCCAATTTTAAGTACAGAAGAAAGTTAAATGAAAGACTTTCTTAAGAAACAATATATTTCCTGCTAATTGATGTCGCTCCATGGTCTCCAATTTAAGACAAAAGCAGAAAGGTAATTGCTGACTGCATTCCTATTGCTCATGACTTTATTACAAAACCAGAAGCAAATCAAGGATTTGAATTTAGAAAGATGCTTTCCAGTGGTAAAGACTGAAGATAGGGTTCATGGGGTAAGAATGCAGAGATTTTGTGTAGAATATTCCTCCATAACATGGTAGCAGTGTTGTGTTGCACATCCTTGGACCCCGACCCTTACTTCGTGCCTACTTTAGTTAATTTTCACCTCTGCAATACATTTTTTTTAAAATGTAGTCTTAGACCAGGCACGGTTGCTCACGCCTGTAATCCCAGTACTTTGGAAGACCGAGGCGGGAGGATCACCTGAGGTCCGGAGTTCGAGACTAGCCTGACCAACATAAAGAAACCCCATCTCTAATAAAAATACAAGAAAATTAGCCAGGCATGGTGGCACATGCCTGTAATCCCAGCTACTCAGGAGGCTGAGGCAGGAGAACTGCTTGAACCCAGGAGGCAGAGGTTGTGGTGAGCCAAGATCATGCCATTGCACTCCAGCCTAGGCAACAAGAGTGAAACTCTGCCTCAAATAAATAAATAAATAAAATAAAATGTAGGCTTAAAGGCCGGGTGCAGTGGCTCACATCTGTAATCCCAGCACTTTGGGAGGCCGAGGTGGGTGGATCACTTGAAGTCGGGTGGATCATTTGAGACCAGCCTGGCCAACATGGTGAAACCCCATCTCTACTAAAAATACAAAAATTAGCTGGGTGTGGTGGCTTATGCCTGTAAATCCCAGCTACTAGGGAAGCTGAGGCATTGGAATCACTTGAACCTGGGAGGTGGAGGTTGCAGTGAGCTGAGATGGTGCCACTACACTCCAGCCTGGGTGACAGAGTGAGACTTTGTCTCAAAAAATAAATAAGTAAGTAGAAATAAAAATAAAATGTAGACTTAAAAATGAGCCTACATTAGGGACCATGAGTTTGAGGTGGTTATTTTGTGGGCTATAGTTTTTTCATTCACCTGCTTTTCTGGAAAATATTTGCTGACCATAGATGCTCATGCTACGGTAACTCTAAGACCAGAAAACAATCCCTGTCTCTGTTTCACTGTAATATTGACAGCTTCTCTTAGTCAGGCTTTGTCTATATACTATTTTGTAAATGGATAAGAACTAAAATGTGCTGGAGTTTTTGTAGTTCAAGGGTTTTTAGGTATATCTTTTCACAAAAATATATTTTAAAAGCAAATAAATAAGTACTTCTCTTTTTGAGACAAGGTTTGGCTCTATCGCCTATGTTGGAGTGCAGTGGTGTGATTTCAGCTTACTGCAAACTCAGCCTCCTGGATTCAAGCAATTCTCCCACTTCAGCCTTCAAAGTATCTAGGACCACAGGCGTGCACCAAAACAGGCACATGCCACTATGCCTGGCTAATTTTTCTATTTTTAGTAGAGACGGGTTTTCACCATGTTGCCCAGGCTGGTCTCAAACTCCAGAGCTAAGCGATCCTCATGCCTCGGCCTCCCAAAGTGCTGGGATTACAGGCGTGAACCACCATGTCCAGGTAACAAGTACATTTATAACTAATGGCAATAGTAAGCCATACTTTGAAAGGTGACACATTCTCTCTAGAGTCTCAGTATCTTTGGGTTTGTTACGGTTTGACCACGTACGTCTACTGAATTCTTATTCTTCTATTTTCCTCCTTTGTTCAGGCGGTGCTATACTTTAGAAGACTAAAAATGGTGTGTAAAGATGCTTTAACAATAAATGCATAATTAAAGTAACATACTAATCATGACAAGTTTATGAGAAAATCAAGAATCAAGTTAGAATACATTTTTAATATCATTAAATTATTACAGGGAATTCATAGGTATAACAGACATTGAAAACAAGCACTCTCCTTCCTTTTTGACTCCTAAGAAACTAATTTTCCACCATAGCTTCACATTTTTGCATATCTAAATTTGTTATATAGTTCGTGGCAAACCTTATTTTTCTTTATAAGTCTTCCTTTCAGAGATGACCAAGATATTATTGGTAAATGAAAAACAAGTTGCAGATTATATACACAGCATGTTACTACTAAGAAAAAAAAAACACACACACACAGAAGTCTGCTCATGTGTAGGAAAAAAGTCTAGGTGAGAATAATTACTAAGTTTTCCTGCTTCAAACTCTTCAATGTTTATCCACTGCTTTTTGAACATAGTTTCAACTTCCCATTATGGCCTTGAGGGCCTGCATGGTCTGACCCCACCTCCCTCTGGCCTCCTGGTACTCCACCCTCCTGTCACTCACTGCCGCCAGTCACAGGGGCCCCCTTTCTGCTCCTCAGAGACACTAAGCCCTTTCTGGGCTCTGCATTTGCTCTTTCACCAAGTCCTCACATCACTGGCCCATTCATGGCCTTTGAGTCTCAGCTCAAATGTCACTTCATCAGCAGACCTTCTGGGACTTCTCTCTCTAAAGTGGTCCCCTCCCCCAGTTACTGGCACCCTCTTAGCTTTGTTTATTTCCCTACACGCACGGTTCTCATTTTGAAGTTATCATGTTTATTTGTCTAATTGCATCTATTGTTTCCCCATCAGAATGGCAACTACGTGAGGTCTAAAACCCCAGCCCCCACCAGTCCCAGTGGACCTGGCGCATTTAATCCCTCACCAAATCAAGAGACTTGCAGCTGGGAGATCTGGCCCTCCCTTTCTTTAGGTCTCTTCAGTCTGGTGAAATCCTTATCACTTTGCACCTGAATTTTCTTCTTTCAGAGTTTAACTTCTATAGTTTGGACTTTACTTTCTTACCAAAAGAACTTGTCACATGAGCAGACACAACAGAAGGCAGAGAGTAAATTCCACTGCTACCTGGAAAGTGGGGGATGAGAAAACTTCATGCAAACTTTAGCACAAATGACAACTGAAAATGAATTAAAAATGAAGAAAAATATTTTTAGAAATTATAATATAAGTCAGAAGGGAATATGACATACACATGTGTACACGTATACAATTGTAAATACATATACACACTCATATCCTTACACACAGTCATGCATCACTTAACAACAGGGATACATTCTGAGAAACGCATCATTAGGTGATCTGTCATGTGTGAACATCATGGAGGGTACTTACACAAACCTAGATGGTATAACCTACTATACCCCTACGCTATATGGGATAGCCTATTGCTCCTAGGCTACAAACCTGTATAGCAGGTCAGTGTACTGAATATGGTTAGCAACTGGAACACAATGGTAAGCATTTGTGTATCTAAACATGGAAAACGTACTGTAAAAACAGCATTATACTCTTATGGGACCTGCCATCATATATGCAGTCCATTGTTGACCAAAATGTCATTATAGGGCATGTAACTATGGGTATGTGATTTACCTATAAGCACAAGATGACACCTGATGCCTAACTCTAGACACAGAGGCACATGGTTTTGTGTGTTAGGTTGGGAGTTTTCTAGTATTTATCATCTACCCCAGTGTCTGGCATACAGCCGGCAATCAGTGAGTTTGCTGAATAAAGGAATAATTCCATTCATTCTCAGTTCCTGGAGTAATCTTGGCATATCCAACCTCATTCTTCTAGACCCTCTTCTTCTAGACCCCTTCATGTTGCCCTGAAGGAGGGTACTGGGGTATGGGGAATTGACTTAGTTAATGCTCTAAGTCATAATTGTGTGCCCCATAATTGTGTACCCAGAAACCTTATGTTGGACAAAATAAGTAAATATAGATAATAAAAATTTATCCCCTTCCCTCTGGATAGGATGATGGTACAGAATTGGTGACTGTCTTACTTGTATTTGCACCTGGGCAACTTACCTGCAACTGTAATTTCACTCGAGGGCCCTCAACTTTCTGTTCTGTCATCCATTCATCTTAACATGTCTCAGAAACAGAAATAAATTTGGGGGACACTAGGACAAATTTTAAAGATTACTATATTGTGTAAATGAAACTAAGATATGAGAGCAAGAAAGCCTTTCTGGTTTCTACAGCAAACAGAATGTCTAGGTAGGCAGCTATGGGTTCACTGTGAAAGCTATGAAAGCTCTAAAAGTCTAACTTAGAAAAGAAAAACCTCCATGATGAGGGGGAGAGATTCATGAGCAACTCACTAAGTTAAAATATGAGGATCTCCCTAAGGAAATAAAGGATCTCAGCAATGACCATCAATGGTGCTAACATGACAAAAAACAAGACAACCAAACGTGTGCCTCCTGAAAGATGGACAGGACGCTATCTGTGATGTATTCCTGCCAAAAAACTGAACTTGAATCTGATCATACTTCAGGAGGGAAGTGATTAAACCACCAATTTGCAGGAAACAGGAGGGGAAAAAAAGGTAAATGACATCATGGGGACCCAAAAAGCAAAATCTAGACTGAGAAAATCTATAGAACAAATGACCTGGTTTCGTCAACAAATAAATAACAAGGAAAAAAACAGAGACAGGAGGAACCTACAGAATAAAAGATTACAGACATATCAGCCAAATGCAACATGGGACTATGTTTGGTTCCTAATTCCAACAAAACAACTGAAACAAACAAACAAAAAAGATAATCAAGGAAATCTAGACACTGACATATTTGATACTAAGAAATCACTCTCAAATTTGGTAAGGTTTAACTGTCATATATCTTTAAAATAATACTTATATTTTAATATTTTAGAGATGCCTACTAAAATATTTACTAGATGTAATGATATATCTAACATTTGCTTCTACAAATCACCTTGGAGGAGGGGTGCAGGAAAGGGTGAAAGTCGAAGTGAATCAAGATTATTGAAGTTGTGAAGACAGGCACGCTGAGTCCAGGAGTTTGAGGATGCACTGAGCTGACTGTGTCACCGCACTCCAGCCTGCGCAACAGAGCAACCCAGACTCTTAAAAAAAAAAATCTGATGGATGTTGGGTGATACTTCTATCTCTTACATGGAGACTCGTACTATTCTCTCTAATGCATATTTAAAATTTTCCATAACACGGTGCATGCCTGTAATCCCAGCACTTTGGAAGACCTGGGAGGCTGAGGTGGGCAGAACACTTGAACCCAGGAGTTCAAAATCAGCTTGGGCAACATGGCAAGACCCCATCTCTACAAAAAAACATAAAAATTATCCAGGTGTGGTGGCACTCGCCTGTAGTCCCTACTACTCAGGAGGCTGAGGTGGGTGGATTGATTGAGCCCTGGAGGTTAAGGCTGCAGTAAGCCATGATCGTGCCACTGCACTCCAGCCTGGGCCACAGAGTGAGACCTTGTCTCAATATAATAATAATTTTTTTTCATAACAAAAAGCTAAAAAAATTGTCAGTTAATATAATACCCATCAAAACACATCTACACCATATCTTTTAGAGCTTTCACAGCTCTAAGAGTTCTAATAGCCAATAATTGCATCAGTATCACACTGGGTGCTTATTAAAATGTAGATTTCTGGGCTCTGCCCTAGGACAATTGATTGAGAAAACCCAGTCTGGAACCCAGGAATCTCTATTTTAACAAATCAAATTATGTTTACACACATCAAGGTTTCTTTTTTTTATTTTTTTTTATTTTTTGAGATGGAGTCTTGCTCTGTAGCCCGGGCTGGAGTGCAGTGGCCAGATCTCAGCTCACTGCAAGCTCCGCCTCCCGGGTTTACGCCATTCTCCTGCCTCAGCCTCCGGAGTAGCTGGGACTACAGGCGCCCGCCACCTCGCCTGGCTAGTTTTTTGTATTTTTAGTAGAGACGGGGTTTCACCGTGTTAGCCAGGATGGTCTCGATCTCCTGACCTCGTGATCCGCCCGTCTCGGCCTCCCAAAGTGCTGGGATTACAGGCTTGAGCCACCGCGCCCGGCCACATCAAGGTTTCTTAACCAATGATTCCTACTACACAAAAGTTTGAGAACCACGGGCTAGCCATTTTGTGTCAGGCTTTATTCTCACTTTCCAAATGAGAAAATCAAAGTTTGGACATAAATTAACTTACCAGAGTTCACTATGAGACCCTGAAGGAATTGGGATCACTGAGCCTCTCAAGTCTTGATTTTCTAGTTTACTGCTCAAGCATCAACTGAACAATATGGCCTCATTAAAAAATGTATTATCATTAGCTTTTAAAAGTTTGGTTCAAATTCTACCAGAACCAATTTGTCCTTTTGACCCTTCAAGATTAACACACACACACACACACACACAAACACACACACACACAATCTATATGTCTTTAAAAAGGAGGCTTTATCAGGATGTAAGAAATAGCTTGGCATTCTGATAAAGTGGAGGTGTTCATGGACAAATCCTGGGGATTTGGCTGAAAACCGAAAGCCCATTTTCATTTGATAGGGTCTTAGTATAAGGTATATAGCGGGGGGTCACCCTTGCCATTGGTGAAGATTACATGTCAGGAAGTCATGTCTTTTTTCATGGTTAGGGTTCTGGAGGCCAATTTTTATCTGCCTGGAGAGGTCATTGGTTGGGCTTTGTGGTTTGGGTTTCTCAGAATTATTCTTGTTTGTAAAGACACCTTTGGCTTCCATGCTTGGTAATGGTCTTTCAGCAGGTAATTAGAGAAAGTATGAAGTGGGTACATTTTTCTGTTTATCTAAATAGCTACTTTCACACCCTTCCCCTTTTTGGTATTAATCCAAGTGGTCTGATTTTGAATTAAGGAGGGGATTTAAAATGGAGGTACACAGATCATTAAATGAGCAAAAACCAGTACCTTCATCTTTTCCCAATATTTTATGAAACACAACATTTTATGTCAAACACACAAAAAAGCTGAAAGAATTTTACAATGAGGCCGAGCGTGGTGGCTCATTCCTGTAATTCCAGCACTTTGGGAGGCCAAGGTGGGCGGATCACGAGGTCAGCAGATTGAGACCATCCTGGCTAACATGGTGAAACCACATCTCTACTAAAAATACAAAACCAAAAATTAGCCAGGCATGGTGGCGGGTGCCTGTAGTCCCAGCTACTCGGGAGGCTGAGGTGGCAGAATGGCGTGAACCCAGGAGATCGAGCTTGCAGTGAGCCAAGATCACACCACTGCACTCCAGCCTGGGCAACAGAGCGAGACTCCGTCTCAAAAAAAAAAAAAAGAGAGATACAGTGAACATTCACACTACCTAGATTCTACCATTAACATTTTACTATACTTTTTTTTTTTTTTTTTTTTTGAGACGGAGTCTCGCTCTATCGCCCAGGCTGGAGTGCAGTGGCGCGATCTCGGCTCACTGCAAGCTCCACCTCCTGGGTTCCCGCCATTCTCCTGGCTCAGCCTCCCGAGTAGCTGGGACTACAGGCGCCCGCAACCGCGCCCGGCTAATTTTTTGTACTTTTTAGTAGAGACGGGGTTTCACCATGGTCTCGATCTCCTGACCTTGTGATCTTCCCGCCTCGGCCTCCCAAAGTGCTGGGATTACAGGCGTGAGCCACCGCGCCCGGCACTATATTTACTCTTAACCACATTTCTAAACGTTTCACTATCCATCCATCCATCTTTTTTAGGGAGTACATTTCAAAGGAAGTTTTAACAATCAAGATCAGTATCCACTCTCCTACCATACTTTAACATGCTAGATTTTAATATACGTTTATAAGTTCCTTTGTTGGTATCTTGAGGTAAAATTTACATACCATTATATGCACAAATCTTAAGGTACCATTCAATGAGTCCTGACGAATGCATGTACCGGTGTAACCAACACCTACCAAAACACAAACTATTATCAACCTTCCAGGAGGTTCTCTCCTCCCTTCCAAGCAAATCCCTGCCCTCACCCAGTACTTATAAAAATATGTGGTCTGATGCTTCCACATCATCTGATGAGGTCAGGGACTGAAATCACTGTAACAATCCTCAAGTGGGATAACTTAGGCCACTTGAAATTAATTATTTTTTTTAGATCACATTAACATGATATGAAAACAAAAGTTCAGTCACTTAACAGTCAGTTTAAACGCTTTTCCCACTTGACTATGTCCCAATTTTTCATTTCAAAATTTCCAAATTAAACTGAAATCAAATTTGTGACTTCAGACTGTTTCCAAGCAAGCAATTTTTTATTTTTTTATTTTTTGAGATGAGGTTTTGCTTTTGTTGCCCAGGCTGGAGTGCAATGGCACGATCTCGGCTCACCGCAACCTCTGCCTCCCGGGTTCAAGCGATTCTCCTGCCTCAGCCTCCTGAGTGGCTGTAATTACAGGCATGTGCCACCATACCTGGCTAATTTTTTGTATTTTTAGTAGAGATGGGGTTTCTCCATGTTGGTCAGGCTGATCTTGAACTCCCAACCTCAGGTGATCAGCCCGCCTCGGACTCCCAAAGTGCTGGGATTACCGGTGTAAGCCACCGTACCCGGCGGCAAACAAACAATTTTTTATAACTTTTTGTCAAGACAAATCTATAGGAATGGCTAGTATGGAGGAAAAGAACCATAAATACATTTAAAAAGAGACAAAAACAATTCATATAGAAAATGCAATTAAGTTTAATTGCATTGACTGCTAATACCTTACCATCTTAAAAACAAGTATTTGAAATAAATTCTAATAAAAGGAAAAGCCACGAGTATGTTACATAGCTAAACAGCACAGATTTGCTTAATATTTACATTTTTGGCCGGGCGCGGTGGCTCAAGCCTGTAATCCCAGCACTTTGGGAGGCCGAGACGGGCGGATCACGAGGTCAGGAGATCGAGACCATCCTGGCTAACACGGTGAAACCCCGTCTCTACTAAAAAATACAAAAAACTAGCCGGGCGAGGCGGCGGGCGCCTGTAGTCCCAGCTACTCGGGAGGCTGAGGCAGGAGAATGGCGTGAACCCGGGAGGCGGAGCTTGCAGTGAGCTGAGATCCGGCCACTGCACTCCAGCCTGGGCAACAGAGTGAGACTCCGTCTCAAAAAAAAAAAAAAAAAAAAAAAAAATTTACATTTTTATTATGATTCCAAACCTAATACAACCCAGATTGCAAAAATTAACAATTCTACTATTTTTTACTTACACAAGCAAAGGCAGTAAGATTACTAAGAATATTCTTAGGACATCTGAAAACTACCAATAAACAGCATCTTTTTTCTTATTTGTTTAATAACTGCTGTCATTCTTTTTGTGCGCAGCAATCACAAGATGTCAAACAAATTCTGCCTTGATTGTGAGTACTGATAGATGTCTCTGCTTGTTTTTATTAAAAACAAAAAATTTTCCCCCATTAATTACCAACACTGGAGAAGTCGGGGCACTGCTAGGATGTTCACCAGCCTCTGGGCAAGGAGAGATGCAGCTCAAGAAAACCACAGTGCAAATGTAAATGCCGGAACACATTTTTCTTTAACTCCCTTGGGGATCCGGCGACTCAACGTCTTAAATTCCCTTAAAGGGAAAAGCAGGAGTCTGCATGGGGGGCAGGGTGGGATCATGTTTATCAGTCACAACAGTTCATCTGGGCCTGGATCCAGGTAGTCTGCATGTCTAAATTTGATGAAATATAGGCGCCACCAGGTAACAGTAGTGGTCAGGGAGCTTGCCAGAAACCTGTAACTCAAAACTAAAAAATGAAATTAAAAGACTACTTTAGCTAGGCAATTTCTTTCTTCAGGATGCAATAACTGCAAACTACAAACTTGAAAGAACAGACAATTCTTTGTTTTAAAGTTTCTTCTTCCTACTGTTAACACAACATCTGGGCCAGAAAAATAGACACAAATATTTTCATACTTGCAGTTCCATACTGAGCAAGCAGAACTTGCTCTCCTCTTCCTCCTTTCCCCTTCCTTTTCTCCTCATTCTGCATGGGAGTTTGGCCTATGGCAGGGAGCCAAGGCCAGGGAGGTCTTGGGTGTATCCGGAGGGCAGGTACTCGGGGCAGTGGTGGCTAAGCAGACGCCTGACCCTGTCCTGTCAATAAACCTTAACCCCGACCTGCCAAGCCCCTGAGCCGCTCTTCTCTGTCTAGCCTTTTCTCTAATTGCTCTAAAAATGACTCTTCATTTAAAAGTACCTTTGTGTAAACACCCCACAGGAACTGACAGTCATCAGAATCACCACACAGTTCTAGTTTTTCAGAAACGCAAGAAAAGTCTTTTACTGTTTGGTAGGACTTTGAAAATCAGTTTCAACTGCTGTGCAAAACAGTGCTCATCACTCTTTTCGCTTACTCTGCAGGTGACATTAATTTTGACTTTTAAGACTGTTTACAATGAAACATTAGACCTTTTGATTAAGTAAGTTATTTGAGAGTAAAGATGGAGAAGTGATTTTCCTTGCAAAAACAGACTGCTTCTCTTACTTAGTTCTAAGCACCCCAGAGAGGTTAAGCTAAGTCTCCAGCTTCCTCATTCCATACCAGAAGTCCTGTGCTTCTTCATACCATTCCATCCCTATGAATTCTAAAAGGACCAATATCTTTTTACCTAAATGGGAAAATGCAAACAAAAAATAAAAACGAAGAGGTGAGGAGATAATAGAAGAGGTTTTAGAGTATAGGTATTTTTTTAATAATAAAATTAACTCTGCCTTGTAGACAAGTACAAAACAATTTTTTTCTGGTTTGTGGCTTTTTTTTAACAGTAGTAAAAACATTTGTATAAACATAATTTACTTTTGACTCCTTGGAAGCAATTCCCTGAGTCACTAAATTATTTATTTCCTATTGACATAATGGGAAAGCCATTTACTGTCAACTTTATAAAAGGAAACCAGACCTGAATTTTGCAAATCCCAAGTTCTCTTCTGATTACATGTAGGTTAAATCCTGCCTTTTAAAGTATGGCTTATTTAAATAGCTCAAATTTTTAAAAATTACTCTCTCTAGTAATTTATTACTAAACACTGACAAGTAAAAGAAAGCCCCTTTAAATGTTCTATTTTCTCCATAGTACTCATCACCTTCTAAGATACTTTGCTTTACTTATTTTATTTGCTTATTGCCTACCAATGGAAACTCCTAGAGGGTAGGGGTTTTCTCTGTGTTGATGTACTCCAAATGACTAGAACAGTGTCTGGCATATAGTAAGCCCTCAATAAATAGTTTTAGAACTAGTGAATAAGAATTGGACACATTGTGCAAACACTCTTAAATGAAATAAGGGTATTTATCTTATTTCTATTTATCTACTTTACTCTAAATTTCAGTATAAGCTCTTATTGTGGGCACGAAAGAAGACAGCCTCTGCTTTCTTTGTTGCTGTTTTTAATCAACTACCCGAAAGCTTTACCTGCCCTCCCCAATACCAATTAAATTGCAAAAAAAAAAAAAAAAAAAAAAAAAAAGCCTTGATATTTCAGAGTTGAAGTAGATTTTAAAAACCACTTAAAACTGAGATTAGGCCAGGCACGGTGCTCACGCCTGTAATCCCAGCACTTTGGGAGACTGAGGCTGGTGCGAGGTCAGGAGATAGAGACCATCCTGACCAACATGGTGAAACCCCATCTCTACTAAAAATATAAAAATTAGCCAGGCTACAGGCATGCACATGTAGTCGCGGCTACTTGGGAGGCTGAGGCAGGCGAATTGCTTGAACCCGGGAGGTTGCAGTGAGCCAAGATTGCACCACTGCACTCCAGCCTGGAGATAGAATAAGACACCGTCTAAACAAAACAAAACAAAAGAAAAACAGACAAACAAACCTGAGATTGGAGCCCTAGAATGCCCCGAGGAATTCGTTGAACATGCAGATTTCCGTGCCTTACCTATACCTATTGACTCAAATCCATATGTTCAAGTAATTTATAGTCTAGAAGAGAAAAAATGATGAACTAATTAAGTGATGGTTACAATATAGCACTAGAGGTATGATCAGGAAGCCACTGGAATCAAGAGGTGGCTCATCTAAATCAAATGGTACTTGAGATGAATTTTAAAGAATGAGCAGAAATGTATTGCTAGATGAAATTAGTGGCATGCGCAATTCACAGAGAGTAGGTTTTATAAAGTTTATAGGTGCTAAGGCTTGACGGAAGAGGGTCCATCACAAGATTAGAGATGTAGGCTGAGGGTCAGAATAGGAAGGGCTTTGTATTCTAAAATAAGGAACTTAAATTTTATCTTAGAAACTATGGGAAGACATGAAAGCATCTTTTTTTTTTTTTTTTTTTTTCATTCTTGTTGCCCAGGCTGGAATGCAGTGG
The DNA here is from genome assembly GCF_049350105.2 of Macaca mulatta. Classification (NCBI taxonomy): domain Eukaryota; kingdom Metazoa; phylum Chordata; class Mammalia; order Primates; family Cercopithecidae; genus Macaca; species Macaca mulatta. Next base: position 76,953,607 of record NC_133417.1, on the reverse strand, counting down.
GGCAATCTTGGCTCAATGCAACCTCCACCTCCCAGGTTCAAGCGATTCTCATTCCTCAGCCCACCACCATGCCCAGCAAATTTTTATATTTTTAGCAGAGACGGAGTTTCGTCATGTTGTCCAGGCTGGTCTCGAACTCCTGACCTCAGATGATCTGCCTGCCTCCCAAAGTGCTGGGATCACAGGTGTGAGCCACCATGCCCGGCCAGGAAGACAATAAAGCATCTTGAGCAGAGAAAAGTTATGATCTATTACCTTCTTTTTTATTTTATTTTTTTGAGATGGAGTCTTGCTCAGTCACCCAGGCTGGATTGCAGTGGTGCTATCTTGGCTCACTGCAAACTCCGCCTCCTGGGTTCAAGCAATTCTCCTGCTTCATCCTCCTGAGTAGCTGGGACTACAGGCACACACCACCACGCCCAGCTAATTTTTGTATTTTTAGTAGAAACGGAGTTTCACCATGTTGGCCAGGACGGTCTCGATCTCCTGACCTGGTGATCCACCTGCTTCGGCCTCCCAAAGTGCTGGGATTATAGGCGTGAGCCACCGCGCCCGGCCGATCTATTACACTGTAGAAATATCTGCAGAATGGATTGGCTGGGTTGGGCTGGGGTTTGGGGCAGGTTGGAGATGAAAATAAACAAAAAGGTTATTGTACTATGGAAGGGGACAAGTGATAATGGCCTGACTGGGAAGCCACCAAGGAGGCAGAATCTACAGTGGCTGTGTGTTGGGATGAAGGAGAAGGAGAAGCCTAGAAACTACCTACCTACCCTCTTCTCCCCCGCCATTTCTGGCTTATGACCCTGGTAAATGCTAAAGTTACTAACCTAAACAGGGAAAAGAGGAGGAGGAGCAGATTTGCAGGCAAAGATGATGAGCTCCATTTTGGACACACAGACACTGCAGTGGTGTGATTCCGCCAAGTACATCATTACCATCACCTGGGAACTCGTTAGACCAATCCAGGTGCCAGAGATGGTGAATTCCTCTTCACGAGCTCTTGTTTTTAACACAGGTTCTAAAGGAGCTAAGTGATCAGTCAACAAGCCCACCAGATGATTCTAATGCACACTGAGGTTTAGAACCACTGGGACAGACTAATCTCCAGCTTCACAGGACAGTCAGATTTCAGGAGCCATCAATAAAGACACGGCAGCTGAAGCCATAGGCTGCCAGCTAAGAGACTTGCTCAAGGTCACAGGGGAAGTTAAATCCAGAACTGAGGTTACTCCTCCTCCTATAGTCTTGTGTTCCTACCTCTGTACTACCCAGAAATGTCTCTTAAATGAGCCTCTTATTTCAGAGAAAGATGTAAATTCAAATTCAATTGTATTATTTTATTTTTTATTTTTTTTTTTTTGAGATAGGGTATCACTCTGTTGCCGAGGCTGCAGTGCAGTGGTGTGATCACTGCTCACTGAAGCCTCGACCTCCTGGGCTCAATCCATTCTTCCACCTCAGCCACCCGAGTAGCTGGGACTACAGGCTCATACCACCGTGCCTGGCTTGCCTCCATTCTTAATAAGCAAACATTAGTTTACAGGACTCACTTCCACCTACTGTACTGAATCATCTCATTCCAAACAGTGTTAGGTTCTCCTGCAGCAGCATTCTAGTGTCCCACAATAGCTTTGTGAATACTGAGAAGCAGTTAGAGGTGGTGGCAGCTTAGTTTCCCTGGTAGGCCAGTTCTACTTGCTCCCCTTATGGGCCAGTTCAGAGCAACTGTTCTGGAAGTTGTTCCTTCAGGCTCAGTCTACAGGCTATTTCTCTAACTTCTCAACAATTAGAAACACCCAATTCCTATATTAAAGGCACTTTTGCTTAAATAGCTAGAATGCCTTCAGTTTCCTGCAATTGAGCCCTAACTCATGGGGTGGAAGGAAGGAAGAGATGGACAGACAGGTACGCAGAGAGGCAAAGTCATAACTATTAGGGAAGATCAAGAAAGGCTCTACAAAGATAATGATGCTTGTAAGAGTCCTTATTTATAGATAGGATTTTGACAAAAATGAGGGAACAACATTCTAGACTGAAGGTAAAGGTATAGCAGAGTTATAAAAGCCCATAATACATTAGGGTTGACTGATCTAGTTTTTGCTAAGGTAATGAGTATGCTTATGCAGAGGAGTAAGCTTTGACCACACTCTGAAGGAGTTAAAGTGCTTAGGATAAACAGCTTACCTTTAATTCAGCAAACTATTAAAGTTTTTCAATAGGGTAATGCCAATAGCAAAAATGACTCCTTAGGGAAATGAAAAGGGGAGAATGGCTTGGAGTGGATAATGAAGATGATACAGTTAGGAGGCTATCACAAGAGGCCAGAAGCAAAAGATGAGAAGCAAAGAGAGATTAAACTTTGTGGTGATTTAGGGAATCACCACAAAGTGGTGAATGAATACGAGAGACTGCAGAGGTGTCCTTTACATAACTTGACAATTGGTTGAATACATACATATCAGAGAAAAGGTGTTCCAAAATTACTCTGAGCCGTGTGTACACATCTACAGTCCCAGCTACCAGCAAGGCTGAGGCAGGAGGATTGTTTGAGCCTAGGAGTTCGAGCCAGCCTGGGCAACAGAGTAAGACTCTGTTTCCAAAAAAAAAAAAAGGTGATTGGGAGAACAGAGGTGCTACTAACAGAAAGAGGCAACACAGGAATATGAGTTGCTTCCGGTCCAGGGAAGATTTAGAGTTTGACTTTGGACTTACTGAATGTGAAATGGCACCCTACGTGAGGGTGTCTAGGGGCACCTGGAAATGTAGGATTGGTGCTGAGAGGCCAGCCATGTTACATTTGGAAACTTACCTCAACATCTGATGACAATTTATCTAAAATATTAACTAAAAAGTAATTAACTATAGAGCCTTCCTACTTCTCTGGCTACTCTTCATTCTCCTTTGTAGGCTTCTTTTCCCTGATCACCCCTTACATATCAGTTTTCCTTAGGGTTCTGTCCTTGCTCCTCTTCTTCTCAAACAATCCACCTTCCCCTATGGAGCTTATATTGTCACCATATGCTTTTGACCTCCACATCTGTACCTTCAGTCCAGGTCCCTCTCCAGAACTTGCCTGACATGTTTATCTCCTCTACTTACTGGAACTCTCCTCTTGGCTGTCTCCAGGCACTTCACACTCAACATGACCCAAGTTAAACTGATCATATTCTGCTGGGTGTGGTGGCTCACCCCTGTAATCCCAGCACTTTGGGAGGCTGAGGTGGGCGGATCATGAGGTCAAGAGATCGAGACCATCCTGGCCAACATGGTGAAACCCCATCTCAACTAAAAATACAAAAATTAGCCAGGTGTGGCGGCACGCGCCTGTAGTCCCAGCTACTCGGGAGGGTGAGGCAGGAGAATCGCTTGAACCCGGAAGGCGGAAGTTGCAGTGAGCCGAGATCGTGCCACTGCACTCCAACCTGGTGACAGAGTGAGACTCCGTCTCAAAAAACAAACAAACTGATGATATACTTTTCCAAATTTCATCCTTCCTCACTCAACTACCCAAGACAGAGCCTGGGGCTCAGGGGGTCAGTCACCTCTCATCCCTTTCCATCATCATCATCCCCAAACCCAAGCAACACCAATGTGAATCTACTTCACAAATATCTCCTAAAATGATTCACTTCCCTCTACTCCCATCACCCTGACTCAGGCAATCATCTATCACTCAAAATGCTTGCAATTGCTTCCCCACTAGTCTCTCTGTTTCCAGAGTCATCCTCTTCCAAATCATCCTTCTCCCTGAAGTGAGATCTTTACACCATGTTAATCTGAACACGTCACATCCTTGCTTATAATCCTCCTCGTCTCCATCTACCCTTATTATACAGTCTAAACATCTTAACTGTATGGGTTACCTCTGGCTGTATCACATGTCACCCTAAAAATTAGTGTCTTTTGTTTTTTTGGTTTTTTTTTTTGAGACGGAATCTCGCTCTGTCGCCCAGGCTGGAGTGCAGTGGCGTGATCTCGGCTCACTGCAAGCGCCACCTCCTGGGTTCAAGCGATTTCTCCTGCCTCAGTCTCCCGAGTAGCTGGGACTACAGGTGCCCGCCACCACTACTGGTCAATTTTTTTTGTATTTTTAGTAGAGACAGGGTTTCACTAGGTTAGCCAGGATGGTCTCAATCTCCTGACCTCGTGATCCGCCCACTTTGGCCACCCAAAGTGCTGGGATTACAGGCATGAGCCACTGCGCCTGGCCAAATTAGTGTCTTAAAACAACACTTCTGGCCGAGCATGGTGGTTCATGCCTATAATCCTGGCACTTTGGGAAGCTGAGGTTGGTAGATCATTTGAGCCCACAAGTTCAAGACCAGCCTGAGCAACATGGCGAAACCCCATCTTTAAAAAAAATACAAAAATTAGCTGGGCATGGTAGCATGCGCCTGTAGCCCCATCTACCCGAGAGTCTGAGGTGGGAGTATCACCTGAGCCCAGCAAGGTTGAGGCTGCCGTGAGCCATGATCACACCACTGCACTCCAGCCTAGACGACAGAGTGAGACCCTCTCTCTCAAAAATCAAACAAACAAACAAAATTTAAATTTTTTATGAGTCTATATTTTAGCTAGTTCTTCTGGTCTGGGTCAGCTTAGCCAGAGGTCAGCTGAGGCTGAGGTGGTCCAAGATGGCCTCAGTTCCATGTCTGAAGTTTGGCTGAGTGTTACCTGGGGTGATAGTGAAAACTTAGCCATGTGTCTTTCATCATCCAGCAGACCAGCCTGGCTCAATCAGATGGTGATGGTCTCAGTGTTCCCGGGGCAGCAGAAAGTAAGCTCCAATACAGAAGTGCCTTTCAAGCCTCTGCTTATGGTCATCCCATTGGCCAAAGAAGTTACATGGCCAAACCTAGATTAAAAGACTGTTAAAAACAGAGCTGACTTTTTGATGGGAGGAGCCTCCAAGTCATATTACAAAGGAACATACAGAGAGGGGAAGAACTGGTAGCGTTTTTGTAATCTACCACATTAATATACTTCACAAATTTAAATATATATATATACACACATATATATATACACATATATATATACACACACACACATATATATATATATGTATTTTTTTTTTTTGGAGATGGAGTCTTGCTCTTGTCACCCAGGCTGGAGTGCAATGGCATGATCTCGGCTCACTGTAACCTCCGCCTCCCAGGTTCAAGCAATTCTCCTGCCTCAGTCTTCCAAGTAGCTGGGATTATAGGCGCCCACCACCACACCCAGCTAATTTTTGTATTTTTAGTAGAGACAGGGTTTCGCCATGTTGGCCAGGCTGGCCTTGAACTCCTGACCTTGTCATGGACCTGCCTCAGCCTCCCAAAGTGCTGGGATTACAGGCTAAGCCAATGTGCTCAGCCTTATTTTTTTATTTTTAACCCACCTTCAGCATAAACAAACTTTTTATGATCTAGACCCTAGTTACCTCGTAGGCCTCATCACTTAAAACCTGGCCCTTGTCCCAGGACTCTCATGGCATTGCTTCAAACGTAACACATTCTTTTCCTTTTAGGCCTTTGTTTATGCTATTCCTCTACCTTGAATACTCTTGCTTCACTACCATTCATCCTTCAGGTCTTTTCTTAAATGTCTCCTTCTCTGGGACATCTTTGATCCTTTAAGACTGGAGGAGATGTCCTGCTGCTGTGCTTCACAGCCACCGTGCTTCCCTTCATCACAGCCCTTAATACAGACTGCCATTACCTTCACATTCACCTGTACCTTCCATTAGACTGTAAGTTCCCTCAGGGTAAGGACTGTGTTTTTTTCATCCCATGAGTGGTAAGTGGTAGATTTCTGACTAACAAAATTACCAGACATGAAGTATTAGAGCAAAAAAAGTTAAAGGAAAAATTAGGGCTATGGACAAAAATGTGATTCATGGATAGTCTTCAAAGATTAACAGTGTTGTCTTGAATTTAATTAAAGAAAAAAAAAGGACTTGCAGAAAACTTGAGGCCGTTCACACTATCATCATATCAGAGGTGATAAGACCCAGTAAATTGTTTGAGAAATTGGGTAATTGTCACTAGGTAAAGGAAAAGGATTGAAAATTAGATAAGGGTTAGTCCCACAAAAGAAATTATAAAACTGGGCTGGGCGTGGTGGCTCACACCTGTAATCCCAAACACTTTGGGAGGCTGAAGTGGGTGGATCACGAGGTCAGGAGTTTGAGACCAGCCTGACCAACATGGTGAAACCCTGTCTCTACTAAAAATACTAAAATTAGCTGAGCGTGGTGGTGCGCACCTGTAATTCCAGCTACTTGGGAGGCTGAGGCAGGAGAATCGCTTGAACCTGGGAGGAGGAGGTTGCAGTGAGATGAGATCACACCACTGCACTCCAGCCTGGGCGACAGAGTAAGACTCCATCTCAAAAAAAAAAAAAAAAAAAAAAAAAGAAATTATAAAACTGAATTAAAATGAAACAAAATATGACATATATAAGGGCAATATTTCTGGTCAAGATGCAAGAAAATTCATTTCAGAAGTCCAAAGTTCAAATAAACATCTACCTTTGCTGCCTCTCTTGTAGATTAAGGCATGACCCTATAAGATTAGAGAACAGGAGAGGAGACAACAGGAAACAAGCAAAAAAAGACCAGAAGCTGAAAAGCAGATAATAGGAAGTAAATGGCAGCAGAACCAAGAAAACATAATCCTGTTCAGGTGGTAGAGAAAGGCAAGAATTTCCAGGAGTCAACTGGTGACACCAGGTATCTTTCGATACAAGAGTAAAGTGGAACTAAAACGAAGAACTGCTAACCTCCAGATTTCATACTCTACAAAATGTAATGACTACCCCTCTACCATTTTGGCAGAATTATTCTTAGGAGAGAGTAAAACATTCTTAAGAGAGAATAAAACAGAGAGGTCTCTAACTGGAGAAGCCTAGCAACATAGTATCCCAGTTAAGGGTGGGGTACTATGATGAGTGATGAGGGAGATTAAGTGAACAACTGCATACTTGGATGCTAGGACACCCCCATCCCCTCCCCACCCCACCACCACCTCCCACCAGCTATTAGCTTTCTGCCCTTCTATTTATCTTCCAGAATGTTGGCAGCAAGGCCTTGACTTTCCAGGTAAATTTTACCAATTTCTCCACTAAAATTCTTTTTCTGTTCCAGGATCCAATTCAGTATTCCACAATGTAATTAGTTGTAAAGTCTTCTTAGTCTTCTATAATCTTTCCTTGTCTTTCATGAGTCCACTGAGGTTTTTAAATCCCCCACTCTTACATAGAAGCAGACAACCATGGATTTCCAGATATCTGAGAACCTCTAATATAAAAGACAAATATCAAACAAAAGAAAGAAGCCAGGCGCAGTGGCTCATACCTGTAATCCCAGCAGTCTGGGAGGCTGAGGTGGGAGGATCACTTGAGACCAGGAGTTTAAGACCAACTTGGGCAACACAGTGAGACTCTATCTCTACAGAATATTTAAAAATTAGCTGGGTGTGGTAATGGATGCCTGCAGTCCTATCTATGAAAGAGTGTGAAATAGGAGGATCACTTGAGCTGCCACTGCATTGCACTCCATCCTAGGCTAGAAAGAAAGAAGAATTCAGAGACTATACAGAGAAGAAATTTTCTAGAAAACTATTAATAATATACTCAAGAAAAATATTCCAACCACAAAACAAGAATAGAATTCTATTTTTAAAAACTTTCATGGGGCTGGGCATGGTGGCTCACGCCTATAATTCCAGTACTTTGGGAGGCTGAGGCGGGAGGATTGTTTGAACTCAGGAGTTCAAGACCAGCCTGAGAAACACAGAGAGACCCCTCTGTCTCTATTTTATACATATATACATACACACACACACACACATACACACACGCGTGCGCGCGCACACACACACGTGTGTGTGTATATATATATAAAAAACATATTATATATTTCCAAGGAGGAAAGGACCTAGACTCTGTGTGTGTGTGTGTGTGTATATATATATATATATATATATATACACTCTCTCCAAGAGTCTGTCTTGTTCCATGAAAGGTTTTATATATATATATAATATATGTACATATAAAGGTTTTATATATATATAATATATAATATATATAATATATATGTACATATATTATATATATATAAAACCTTTATATAAAACCTTTCATGGAACAAGACAGACTCTTGGAGATTTAAATATGGCAACAGAAATGAAAACCTCAATTGAAGGGACAGAGAAGAAACTTGAGGAACTCCTCCAGAAAAGAGAGGAAAAAGACCAAGTCCAGAGGGAATCTGGGAATTAAAGAGCCATACAAATGAACATATGATTTTAAAATGTGATATATGTTACAAAGAAGAAACATAGACGACAGTGACAGAATATATCTGGGGCCTCTCCTTTGGGTAGAGAGGTCAGGAAATCCCTCTCTTAAAATGACAATGAGATGAAGACCTCAAGAACAAGCAGGAATTAACCAGATGAAGAGTTGGGGAAAGATGGTTCAAGCATGAGGAACAACATATGCAAAGATCCCAAGGAGGAAAGTGCCTAGAGAATTACAGCACCTGAGGGGCAGGCCAGTGGACAGGAGTGGAAGGACTGGAGACCAGAGTAATGGGATGAGGCCAGGGAGCCTTGGAGGTCAGGAACTTATAGTGACTAGAGTGAGAAGCCAAGAAAAGATTTTAAGGGGGAGTGAAATGATCCAATGTACTTTTAAAATCCTCCCTCCCTTCCTTCCTTCTGGGGGTGGGGGCAAGGTCTGGCTCTGTCGCCCAGGCTGCAGTACAGTGGCGCCATCTTGGCTCACTGCAACCTCCACCTCCCCAGCTCAAGCAATCCTCCCACTTCAGCCTCCCAAGTAGCTGGGACTACAGGTGCACACCACCATGCCTGGCTAATTAATTTTTGTTTTTTTTTTGTAGAGACAGGGTTTTGCCCTGTTGCTCAGGCTGGCCTCGAACTTCTGGGATTACAGGCATGAGACACTGTGCCTTTTATATATATATATATATATATATTTTTTTTTTTTTTTTGAGACAGGGTCTCACTCTGTCACCTAGGCTGGAGTGCAGTGGCATGATCTCAGCTCACTGCAACCTCTGACTCTTGGGTTCAAGCAATTCTCTTGCCTCAGCCTCTTGAGTAGCTGGGATTACAGGCACATGTGACTGCGCCCAGGTAATTTTTTTTTTTTTTTTTGGTAGAGACAGAGTTTCACTATATTGGCCAGGCTGGTCTCGAAACTCCTGACCTCAAGTGATCTGCCTGTCCTCAGCCTCCCAAAGTGTTAAGATTACAGGCATGAGCCACTATACCTGGCTCTCTATTTTTATAGTTTTAAGACACAGAGTCCCACTCTGTTGCCCAGGTTGGAATGCAGTGGCACAATCATAGCTCACTGCAGCCTTAAACTCCTGGGCTAAAGCAATCCTCTGCCTCAGCCTCCCGAGTAGCTACCTGCACATGCCACCATACCCAGCTAATTTTTAAATGTCTTATAAAGATGGGGGTCTCACTGTGTTGCCCAGGCTGGTCTTGAACTCCTGACCTTAAGTGATCCTCCCACCTTGGCTTCCAAAGTGCTGGGATTACAAGCCTGAGCCACCATGTCTGGCCACAATGTACTTTTTCAAAGGTCAATTGACTGCAGTGTGGAGAATGAATTGGAGGAAGTATAATAGTTTAATAGGCAGTATTTTAATGACCATACAACAGCCCATCTCAACTTACGAATAAATCATAACTTACTTAATAATTTATTTTATTGGACATTTAGGCTATTTCCAGTTCTTTGCTAATATTAATATAAGCGACACTGTAATAAACATCCTTGAACCTAAATCTTTGCCAGCATCTCTAATTATTTTATTTTTTTTTGAGAGGGAGTCTCGCTCAGTCGCCCAGGCTGGAGTGCGGTGGCGCCATCTTGGCTCACCACAAGCTTCGCCTCCCGGGTTCACGCTGTTCTCCTGCCTCAGCTTCTCGAATAGCTGGGACTACAGGCGCCCGCAACCACGCCCGGGTAATTTTTTGTATTTTTAGTAGAGACAGGGTTTCACCATGTTAGCCAGGACGGTCTCGATCTCCTGACCTCGTGATCCGCCCACCTCGGCCTCCCAAAGTGCTGGGTTTACAGGCGTGAGCCACCGCGCCCGGCCTTATTTTCCTTCTTTTTGAGAGGGAGTCTCGCTGTCGCCCAGGCTGGAGTGCAGTGGTGCGATCCCGGCTCACTGCAACTTCGACCTCCTGGGTTCAAGTGATTATCCTGCTACAGCCTCCCAAGTAGCTGGGATTACAGGTGGGCACCACCACGCTTGGCTAATTTTTGTATTTTTAGCAGAGACGGGTTTCACCATTTTTGGTCAGGCTGGTCTCAAATTCCTGACCTCTGGGATTACAGGCGTGAGCCACCGTGCCGACTGAATTATTTTCTAAATATAGATTTCTAGAAGTGGAGTTAAGTAAATAAGTTAAAGGGTATGAAATTTTGTGGCTATTTTATAAAAATTGTTTTTAAAAGATAAAGATTTTTGATCACTAAATATAAAAAATCTACTTTGCAAAATGGATATCTTTTCACCTATCCAGTCAAATGGTATCAGCAGAAATGTGCTTTAAAAAGATGAAAAACTAGGCAGGGCACCGTGGCTCACACCTGTAATCCCAGCACTTAGGGAGGCTGAGGTGGGCAGATCACAAGGTCAGGAGTTCAAGACCATCCTGGCTAACATGGTGAAACCCCATCTCTACTAAAAGTAAAAAAAATCAGCCGGGCATGGTGGCAGGCGCCTGTAGTCCCTGCTACGCTTGAACCTGGGAGGCGAAGGTTGCAGTGAGCCGAGATAGTGCCACTGCACTCCAGCCTGGGCAACAGGGCGAGACTCCGTCTAAAAAAAAAAAAAAAAAAGATGAAAAACTATCTGGATGTAAAAATTACCACATTTTAAAAAATAAGTGGCAAGACAGTCATCAAAACCAATACTGTCCAACTTCTTGGTCAGAACAGGCCACATTTTAAACAACCAACATGCCAGCAAGCAGGCTATGTCTCTGAATCAAATGACTACACCTTTGGGACAACCTAAAATAATCCCAATGTAATGTAATATGCTAAGTATATATCTGTGTTTTTATAATGATAAATTTCTGACCAGGCACGGTGGCTCACGCTTGTAATCCCAGCACTTCGGGAGGCTGAAGCGGGCAAATCACCTGAGGTCAGGAGTTCAAGACCAGCCTGGCCAACATAGTAAAACACTGTCTTTATTAAAAATACAAAAATTTGGTTGGGGGCGGTGGCTCACGCCTGTAATCCCAGCACTTTGGGAGGCCGAGGCAGGCGGATCATGAGGTCAGCAGATCGAGACCATCCTGGCTAACACGGTGAAACCCTGTCTCCACTAAAAATACAAAAAATTAGCCAGGTGTGGTGGCGGGCGCCTGTAGTCCCAGCTACTCCGGAGGCTGAGGCAGGAGAACGGTGTGAACCCAGGGGGTGGAGCTTGCAGTGAGCCGAGATGGTGCCACTGCACTCCAGCCTGGGGACAAAGCAAGACTCCATTTCAAAAAAAAAAAAAAAAAAATACAAAAATTAGCCAGGCGTGGTGGCTGGCGCCTGTAATCCCAGCTACTTGGGAAGGCTGAGGCAGAAGAATTGCTTGAACCCAGGAAGTGGAGGTTGCAGTGATCCAAGATCGCGCCACTGCACTCCAGCCTGGGTGACAGAGCGAGATTCCCTCTCAAAAAAAAAAAAGTAGGCTGGGCACAGTGGCTCACGCCTGTAATCCTAGCACTTTCAGAGACCGAGGCGGGCAGATCATTTGAGGTCAGGAGTTCGAGACCAGCCTGGCCAACATGGTGAAGCCCCATCTCTACTAAAAAAATACAAAAAATTAGCTGGGCATGGTGGTGCGCACCTGTAGTCCCAGCTACTCAGGAGGCTGAGCCAGAAGAATCGCTTGAACCCAGGAGGCAGAGGTTGCAATGAGCCAAGATCATGTCACTGCACTCCAGCCTGGGTGACAGCAAGATTCTGTCTCAAAAAAAAAAAAAAAAAAGAAAAAGTAATAATAATAATAAATTTCTTTGTTATAAATACATTTACAAATTGGAAAAAATGCTTCACCAGACTATATCTCCCAATGCTGTGCATGGTCACGTTCTGCCAGGCAAAGCTGTCGTTTTGCTCTCTCTATTCTCTCACATGTGGCCTCTTTCACATGCAAATTTCCCTCTTTTGTTCCTCATTTCAGTGACCAGCACCCACATATCCAAGCTCCTTTATGTACTCACCTACTTCTTCCCCCTGCCATCCTGTCTTTGTATACAGGTCTCATCACCCTCATATTCTGACATATTTCTCTTCCACGGATATGATCTCCCTCTCCCACACTCCTTTGCTCTCACTTTCATCTTCCCTCAGACTCCTGAGACCTGTCACCTTTCCTCTCCCTTCTCTAACAACTCCTGCCCCCAGTCCTAGTTCAGGGAAGAACTGTTAAGTCAAGAAATCTGCCACTGTGGCTGAGGGGACAACTGGGGCAGATGCGTAGATGCTGGGCATGAGGACACCAGGTGGCCAGGCTGGGTTTCCCAGGCCTCTGAGGCAGGAGGGGGTGGACCTGAACTAAAAGATGGGGCCAGTGAAGCTGGGGACAGAGGCCAAGTCCTGCTGCTCAACAGCCGGAGCACGCACACAAGCCACCCGGAAATGCTCTGTGGCCTGGATGGGCTCTGAGAGTTGGCAGTTGGACGTACTGACCTAGACAAGCAATTAGGCGTGTTCAAGGTCTGCTGCACAGATCATACAGTCTTGTAAACTAGGCTAAATCCCCTGTTAAGAGTTACTGATTTTTCTTCCCCCAAATTCTCCAGATTTACAGTCACAATAAGAATTGGAAAACAAATCAGACAAGGGTACTGAACATCTGACACACACTGAACATGAGACTTAATGTTCTTTTATGTACTTTTGGAAACAAACCAGGTATTCAGTGAACACTGGGAGATCTAGTAGGTATGTTTAATGAGAATTTGTACCGGGAAGGAATTTGAGATCAAGGTCAGGAATGATTAATATGCATGCAGGAAGTCATCAACATTTAAGCATAAGCAGTATGAATCTCATTAAATCTTCAATAGCTTCCTATTGCCTGAAGGAACTGGTGGTATTCTAATGATTAAAGCAGTAACATTAAGGTAGAAAACAGCATTAGAAAATTAATCTGACCCTCATGAAACAAGCTACCCCAAAATACTAAGCCACTAAAACTGGCTTTGCAAGACTCTCTTCTGCAGTGGTGATTTTTCTTTAAAGTGCAGCGTCTCCTTCCGTTGAGTTAGAAGGCTTTGGTAAAAGTGACCAGTGACAGAGGTGTTCGAGGGCTCTCTTTTTAAAATCTAGGTAATTGATAATCTCCCCCATGCTTCACCCCACAGTGAAGCCATCACACTGCTGTCTAGCTGTTTGTCCTGTCTCCCACTCACTGGCCCCAGAACAGCCTTCTCCTGCTGTGTCCCTCGCTTTTCTGATTGCAGTGCCCCTGAGCTCGGCGATGTCCTGAACAGCTGCTATGCACAGAGCACAAAGTAGGGGAGAGAGGACAGAAGACGACAGAGAGGAGTTGTCCTTTGAAATATCAATTCTTAAAGAGGCTGGTATTCAGGAACATCAGCTAGTTTGAGGAGAATAAGGCCAGGGAGCTCTTTTCTCTCCTGACCTATTTCTATTTGATCTTAATCATAATCTTCCTGATGACAGACACAGGGCGTATGGGGCCCCATGTTCAGAATTATCACAATGCTGACTCAAAGGAAAAACAAGGTTGTGATATATAGACTCCAAACGTGAGAGACGAAAGGATCGCAAAAGTTAACTTTCATAAAGGAATATTTCAGTACTTAATAAACATTGTCTTGTGGATGTGGTAATTTTACCACATCCTTACCAGTTTCTTTGCTTCCCTCTGTATCTAAACATAGCCTATTTCAAAACCAAAACAAAATATATGCCCGCACAAAAACATGTACACAAATATTCATAGTAGCATTATTCGTAAGAACTAGAAAGTAGAAATAACCCAAATGTCCACAAACTGGTGAATGGATAAACAAAATGTGATATATCCATACAGTGGCATATTATACAGCAATAAACTGACACATGCTACAATAGGGATGAATCATGAAAACATCGTGCTACATGAAAGAAGTCAGTCACAAAAGACTGCATGTTGTATGATTCCATTATATGAAATGTCCAGGAGAGGCAAATCTATAGAAACAGAAAGATTAGTGGTTGCTTAAGGATGAGGGGATGGGCAGATTGGGGAGTGACTGCTAATGGGTAAGAGGTTTCTCTTTGGGGTGATAAAATGTAAAACTGATTGTGGTGATACTTGCACAACTCTTTGAATATACTAAAAAATCACTGAATTATACACCTTAAATAGGTGAACTGTATGGACTGTGAATTATATCTCAAAAAAAGTTGTTAAGATTGAGCGTGCAGGCTGGGCGTGGTGGCTTACACCTACAATCCCAGTACTCTGGGAGACTGAGGCAGGCAGATCACTTGAGGTCAGGAGTTTGAGACCAGCCTGGCCAACATGGTGAAACCCCACCTCTACTAAAAATACAAGTTAGCCAGGTGTGGTGGCGGGCACCCGTAATCCCAGCTACTCGTGAGGCTGAGGCAGGAGAATCGCTTGAACCTGGGAGGTGGAGGTTGCAGTGAGCCAAGATCATGCCACTGCACTCCAGCCTGGGTGAAAGATCAGAGACTCCATCTCAAAAAAAAAAAAAAAAGATTGGGCAGGCAAACCACTTGAGGCCAGGAGTTCAAAGCCAGCCTGGCCAACATGGCGAAACCCTGTCTCTTACTAAAAATACCCTAGCCAGGCGAGGTGCGCACGCCTATAATCTCAGCTACTCGGGAGGCTGAGGCAGAAGAATCACTTGAACCCAGGAGGCACAGGTTGCAGTGAGCTGAGATTACACCACTGTCCTCTAGCCTGGGTGACAGAGCGAGACAGAGGAGAGGGGAGGGGAGGGGAGGAGAGGAGACGGGAGGAGAGGAGGAAGGAAGGAAATGAAAAAAGTTGTTAAAAAAAAAAGAGGGCTGGGTGTGGTGGCTCACACCTATAATCCTAGCACTCTGGGAGGCCAAGGTGGGCAGATCAATCACTTGAGCTCAGGAGTTTGAAGCCAGCTTGGGCAACATGGTGAAACCCTATGTCTACAAAAAAATGCAAAAAATTAGCTGGGTGTGGTGGTGTGCGCCTGTAGTCCCAGCTACTTGGGGGACTGAAGTGGGAGGACCGCTTGGGCCTGGGAGGTTGAGGCTGCAGTGAGCTGAGAATGCGCCACTGCACTCCAGCCTGGATGACAAAGTGAGACCGCCTCAAAAAAAAAAAAAAAAAGAAGGGACAAAAAACCCTCCACAATTCTCTACAACCCAACTGTCACTTTTCAAAGCTCCTTCTACTGCTAAATTTTGCTCCAATCTGCCATCATCCCTAGTGGCCAAATTCACTGATAATTACTTAAGTCATCCTGCAACTTCATCTGAGAGACTCTTTTTCCTACTAGGTTCTCTGTTCCTGCCAACTCCTCCTTTTCTGCTTTGATGGCCCCTCCCCTTCCTCGGGTCTCCTTCCCAACAAACCACCAGGTCGTGATGATTTCTCCTCTGTACCATTTCCTTGGCCTCCATCTCTCCCTTTCCATCCTGCAGTCATTACCCTAGTTCAGGTCCTTCTGTTTCTGCCACTATGTTCTAACTGACTGCAATGGCTTTCCCTCTCCAATACATTCAGAACACACCAGTAGCAGATTGAAATGGAGACACCATCTCACTTCCTTGTTAAAAAGCTTCAGTGGTCTCTGCTGCCTATAAAGATAAACCCTAAGCTGGCCTTCCAGGTTCTCCTTCTCCACAATCTGCTCCTCACCCGTGTTATTAATCATCTCCTATAACTCCCCTACAAAACTCTCAACTCCAGCCAAATTCTCCATTCTGGAACCCTCTTAACATGTCTTGACTTCTTCTATGTCCACATGGTTTTCCCACCACTACCCTACCTTCCCCCCTTTGCAATGTCCCCCTCAGCCCCTCTGCTGACGACTTGACCCATCCTTCAAGGCCTAATTCAACACTAATTTCTTCAGTGAAGTGACCACGCTAGCCTCAAATTATCTTTTCTTTCTCTTATTCACAGAGCACTATTATACTGCTCTGCATTATGATATGTATGAGCCTTCTTTCTCCAATTAAACTAAGAATGTTTGACCAAGTTCAGAAGTCACATCCATCGTAAAACTCCAGACCGTACCTCACCCTGCCAGTTCTCTCCGTCCTCCTTCCCACTATACCTGCTCTTTAACCTGGCTGGGAATTCTTATCTTTGGATCACTCCTTTTTTCCCCAAACTGTCGGTCTTTTCTCTCTTGACTTCTACTCTCCAGTTTGCTCATTTTACCAATAAGGGATGCCAATACAAACAAAATAGACATGGTTCATGTCCTTATAAAGTTTCCAGCCTAGGCTAGACTCTGATTCATCAGTTCAATACCTCTCTTGCCAACCATGTGCCTCTCACTCCCTGGTCCTTCTAGTGCATCCAGCCAATCCAATGATCTACCTCCACTCTTTTTTTTTTTTTTTTTTTTTTTTGAGACGGAGTCTCACTCTGTCACCCAGGCTGGAGTGCAGTGGCCGGACCTCAGCTCACTGCAAGCTCCGCCTCCCAGGTTTACGCCATTCTCCTGCCTCAGCCTCCCGAGTAGCTGGGACTACAAGCGCCCGCCACCTCGCCCGGCTAGTTTTTTGTATTTTTTAGTAGAGACGGGGTTTCACCGTGTTAGCCAGGATGGTCTCGATCTCCTGACCTCGTGATCCGCCCGTCTCGGCCTCCCAAAGTGCTGGGATTACAGGCTTGAGCCACCACGCCCGGCCTACCTCCACTCTTTTACACACCCACAGTGACATGTGTTTGAAGAAAATCACACAGTGGCAATGAATGAAGCCACAACAAATACACTGTCTCTAATTTCACTGGGGTCTCAACTCTGCTGGGCAATCCTTCCACTCATCCCTTACCAGTTTCTTCTCCTTTTCCCCTACCTCATCATTTCATCTCTAATCTCTGCAAACGTGTACAGAAATAGAAGTCACTAGGGACACGCAGCTTTTTGAATTTTCTGTCCCCTCTCCCATGTGAAAACTATCTGCATGAACATCTATCATTTCCTCTAACCCTAAGGGAACAGAAGTCTGCCTATCTTCACCCCTCACACACATGTCTCAGCTCTCCCCTGCAGTTACTCAAATCCTGCATATTCTATGGCCAAAACTAGCTACTTCCAACCTACCTTCTGGCTACTTGCTAGCTCTCACCCTACTTGTCTGTCATGTTAAACCAGCAATGATCCCAGGAAGGCTATATAGGCTCTCACATCTCTCTCTGTCTTTGGACAAGAGGCCCTCTCTATCTCTAAATTTCTTCATCTGACCAAGCACAGGACTTGCAAAGACTCAGACTCGGGCCAGTCTTCATGTCCTCTGCGAAGCTGACTCCTCAGTCTCTACTGGATGATCCCACCGCACTATTTACTTGCATCTGTCTGTGCATACATCTTCCTCTGTTGCCATAATGGATTTACATGTCTGATTTCCCTAAAGGAATATAAACTCATGGAAGACAAGAACCATGTATTCCAAGGCCAGTATAGTGTTACCTGCACGTCCCCCACTACTTAGGTTCTTTTTGTATTTCCACAACACTTGGGTCAAACCTCTTTTCTCCTTCCATTAATGTATGCATTATAATACATTGTGGTCAGAGAAAGTAGTTTATATATTTTTTCTCTCCAGAAAATCTTCTTAAGGTTTTAGTGACATAACTTATCAAGTTTTATCCTATTTTATGTGTATTTGTAAAAAATACACATAATTATAACATTCTGACCCTCAGTAACCTTATTATGGCTACTTAAATTGCCAAATCCTCAGAAACATGCTAAAGTTTCCCACTATGTTGTCATTGTATACATTTTTCTTTTTATTTCTAACTGCTCTTGCTTTATGTATTTCAACATGTTATTTGATTCATAAAGGTTCATTGCTAACAACTTTATTGCATCACCATTAACCACTTTTCGTTCATTATTGAATGCACATTATGTACCAAGTGTTGTTCTAAATGTTTGGAGTACGTCAAGAAAAACAACAAACAAAAATCCTTCTCCTTGTGGAGCATATATTCTAGGAGGGAGAGTGGTAACAGACAATAAGCTTGACAGATAAGTTTATCATACAGTGTGTTAAAAAGCATTAAGTACTATGAACAAGGTCTTACAGGAATAAGGAATTTGGTTTCTACTCTGAGTGAAACAGGTTTTGAGCAAAGGATGACCTGATCTGACTTACATCTCTAACGGATCCGTCTGGCTGTTGTGTTGCAAATTAAGTGCAGAGGGCAGGGGTGGAAACAGGGAGGCCAGTAGTAAGGTCTGCAGTAATCTACTCCAGATAGGATAGTGGCTTAAATCAGGTGGTGACAGTTGGGTGACAGAAAATGCTTGAATTCTGGGTATATCTTAAAGGTAGATCCAATAAGATTTCTTGACAGATTAAATATAGAGTGAGAGAAAGAAAGGAATTGAGGGTGATTTGAAGGTCTATGGTCTGAGAAACTGACAGGACAGACTTAAAACTAAGGTGAGAATATCTGGAGTGGAGCAAATTTTGGAGGGAGGGGAGAGATTGGAAGTCCAGTTTTAGAATTTTGGACATGTTAATTTTGAGATGTCTATTAAGACATCGAGTGGAAATGTTCAGTAGGCAGTTGGATGTACGAGTCTAGGATTTAGGAGGAAGGTCTTGGCTGGGGCATAAATATGGGAGTCAACAGCTTAATGTTTGTTGTTTAGAGTCACCAGACTGATGAGATCAGTAAGCAGACAGTGAATGTAGATACAGAAAAAGTCCATGAACTTCTTTGTTCTGTTTGATGCTTTTTGTCCTAAATTCTATTCTGCCCAGTATTAATATTGCTACCTGGCTTTTCTCAATGGACACCTCTCTATGGGCAAATCTGACCTTGGGTTAACCTTATAGCTCACTTCCCCCTGGAAACCTGGTAAAAAGAGAACGTCAGCTGTGATATGAAACAATATCACTTATAATAAAAATGACTCCTGATTGGTAAACCTCATCTAGACTATGAATAAATAATAAATATCTGGTAACAAGCCATACTTTGCTGTGTGTGGTAACTCCGGATTTGGGGCAGACATTTTGTTCCTGCCTACAGGTACTCCCTACAAGTGGTTCTTTCAACTTTCCACTGAGAAATAATTGTTACTAGCTATTAGAGATTATAGACTGCTCCAGTTTCTATTGCTGTGTAACAAATTACCCCAAATTTAAGAGTGTTAAAAAAATCCAACCAGGCCAGGTACGGTCACGCCTATAGTCCCAGCACTTTGGGAGGCCGAGGCGGGCGAATCATGAGGTCAGGAGATTAAGACCATCCTGGCTAACATGATGAAACCCCGTTTCTACTAAAAAATAAAAAAAATTAGCCAGGCGTGGTGGCAGGCGCCTGTAGTCCCGCTACTTGGGAGGCTGAGGCAGGAGAATGGTGTGAACCCGGGAGGCGGAGCTTGCGGTGAGCTAAGATCAAGCCATTGCACTCCAGCCTGGGCGACAGAGCAAGACTCCATCTCAAAAAAAAAAAAAAAAATCCAACCATTTTATTATGCTCATGGATTACATGGATCAAAAATTCAGAAATAAATGTCTAAGGCTATATGGCATCTGAGGCCTTAGTCAAGAAGACTTGAAGGCTGGGGGTGACTCAGTGGCTGGGGGCTGGAACCATATGAAGGCTCATTCACTCATGTGTCTGGTGCCTGGGATGGGATGAGTCAAAGCCTAGGACTACTGACTGAAGTACTTTCACACAGCCTCTGCAAGCGACTTGGCTTCCTCCAGGCATGGCAGTCCCAGGGTACTTGGGTCTCTCATAAGGCAGCTCATGCTCTGAGCAGGAGGGTTCCCGTGAACAAGGCAGAAGCTGTACCCTGCTTTATGACAGCCTCGAGTCCTACAGCATAACCTCCCCCATACTCTTTTGGTTGAAGCTGTCATAGGACAATCTAGATTTGAGGGGAAGGGACAAAGACTCCTCTGCTTGATGAGAGAAGTATCAAAAAGATTTTGAGGTCAGGGGCAGTGGTTCATGCCTATAATCCCAGCACTCTGGGAGGCCAAGGCAGGCGGATCATCTGAGGCCAGGAGTTCAAGACCAGCCTGGTCAGCTTGGTGAAACGCCGGTCTCTACTTTTCTTTTCTTTTTTTTTGAGATGGAGTCTCTCTGTGTTGCCCAGACTGGAGTGCAGTGACGCGATCTCGGCTCACTGCAACCTCCGCCTCCCAGGTTCAAGCAGTTCTCCTGCCTCAGCCTCCAGAGTAGCTGGGACTACAGGCACCCGCCACCATATCTGGCTAATTTTTGTATTTTTAGTAGAGGCACAGTTTCACCATGTTGTCCAGGCTGGTCTCGAACTACTGATCTCGTGATCTGCCCACTTTGGCCTCCCAAAATGCTGGGATTACAGGAATGAGCCACCACGCCCGGCCCCTTTCTCTACTAAAAAGACAAAAATTAGCTGGGCATGGTGGCTTATGCCTGTAATCCCAGCACTTTGTGAGCCTCAGAGCCCGGGAGGCGGAGGTTGCAGTGACCTGTGATCATGCCACTGCACTCCAGCCTGGGCCACAGAGCAAGATGCCGTTTCCAAAAAAAAAAAGAATTTTGATATTCAAAGGGGGAGTACAGACACAAAAATATATGCAAAATTTTGCATGTATGGGTCTATGTCTTCTCCCTTGAATCTGGGCTACCTTGTGATTGCTTCAATCAATAGAGTACAGAGACAGGGGCATAAGAGGCACATCTGCTAAAAGGAAAAAGACATTTCTTGTGCTAGGTGTTTTCACAGGTTATCTTAATTAACTTTTTCTAAAATACACTTTTTTTTTTTTTTTTTTTTTTAGAGCAGTTTTAGGTTCATGGCAAAGTAAAGTGGAAATTTAAGTTACTTTTTAAACTTATGTGATAATAATTTGTAGGGAGAAGATTCAAAACCAGATCTTTACTAGTTGCCTCATCTTCCTATACACAATCACTCTGTGGATGTTAAGAAGCATAGTTCTATTTATTCTAAGCACAAGGTTTGATATTTCACTATATGAAGAAATGAGCATCTTATTATAATGCGAATGCCCAATACCCTGAGAACCAATTTGCAACAAGCTCAGGAGGATGTTCAATCCTCTGACCCTACAATCTTCCACTCTAACATTAAGGTATAGTAAGAATTTCTTAAATTTCATATTTTAGAAATGCTACTTCTGTCAATAGCTCTTCTATCTTGAATCTTGCAATCCTGCCTCACAATTTCATTTCAACACTCCATGACATTTCATATACTTTCAGAAAATTAAAGTAGATACACAATTAAAAATAAACCCATATTTTAAAAAAATTAGCCCATATAGTGACCCTAAACAAAAACTCATTGGTCACTTTTGGAGGATAAACCTGTTATGGTAGTCTCCTCTTAGATAAGAGTTTCAGTTATCCAAGGTCAATCAAGGTCTCAAAATATTAAATAGAAAATTCCAGAAATAAACAATTCACAAGTTTTTAAATTGCACAGTGTTCTGCACAGTGTGATGAAATTTCACACTGGCCCACTCCATTCTGCCCTTTTTGTCAGCAGGTCCACACCCTGCACACTACCGACCCATTAGTCATCCACATCCTCTGCTTCTGACATCCATGTCATGGCTTAGTGATCCAGGATCACCTGAAGCAGATGATTCTCCTTCAACAGATGAGTCTCCTTCAGACATGCAGTCTAAAACTACATCACAATGCCTTCTTATTCACCTCACTTCATTTCATCACGTAAGCATTTTGTCATCTCACATCATCATTAAAAAAAGGGGTGAGCACAGTGCAAAAAGATATTTTCAGAGAAAGGCCACATTCACCTAACTTTTATTACAGTATAGTTTTAGTGATTGTTGTTAATTTCATACTCTGCCTAATTTATAAATTAAATCTTAGCACAGAAATGTGTGTATAGGAAAAAGCATAGTACAGCACAGTGCAGGGTTCAGTACCATCTGTGGCTTCAGACATCCACTAGGGGTCTGGGAACATACCCCCATTGGATAAGCGGGCGACTATGGTATTTTTAAAACTGATAAATAAAGAGAACAAACCATTTAACTTTCCTTGCTGGGACAGGGCCTGTCAGGGTAATGAAATACTTGATGAGAAAGTTTCTCTTTGCAGATGTTTTCTAGCTGATAAATAAAGAAGGAGTAATTAAAATATTGTCATATGTAAACTCCTAATGAGCCAGGTAATGATCACCAATGGCCACTAATGTCTCCAATGTCTCCAGGCCACAATGTCTCCAGCAACACCACTATGAAGTACTTGTAACAAAAAATGTCTAACTTAAGTCAGGCCTTGGATCTAATTACCATTTTATAGAGGAACATCTTCAACAAGCCCTGTGGAATATACTACAATCAGCAAAATCCAGAAAATGCAAAGCTCCACAGAAACAACAGACTAACCAGTTGCTTCAATAAATAATTTTCAAAAAAAAAACTGGAAAGTAAACTTATAGATTTAAAAAAAATTAATATCCAGCTGGGTGTGGTGGCTCATGCCTGTAACCCCAGCACTTTGGGAGGCTGAGGCAGGCGGATCACTTGAGATCAGGAGTTGGAGACCAGCCTGGCCAACATGGCGAAACCTCGTCTCTACTAAAAATACAAAAATTAGACAGGCGTCGTGGCATGTGCCTATAATCTCAGCTACACAGGAGGCTGAGGCAGGAGAACTGTTTGAACCCAGGAGAAGGTTGCAGTAAGCTGAGAATGAGCCACTGGACTCCAGCCTGGGCGACAGAGACTCTGTTTCAAAAAAAAAAAGAAAAAAAAAAAAAAATATATATATATATCCTTTTCCATCCATTTCAGCATAACTGGTATTAGAATTCCCACCTGTCTTAAGCAATTAGACAAAACATGTGAAGCAACTATATCTTGGCACTGGATATCAGGCAATGCAGGACCATGAAACTTAAAAGAAAACAATACAACACATGAGCCCACACTGGCCTCAGCCACTCCCTAGAACCAACAGCAAAACACAAATAGATCCATCCTAACAGAGGATGAAGAATCAAAACTCCTAACAGAAGATGAAGAATCAAAACTCTGTTTGATTCTTTCAGGCTTGAAAGAATCAAGCAGATTTAACAAACTGCCTGGCGGTTCTTTAAAACATATGCTAAAGAAAAACAACATAATCTCCACCAAGATATTATCTGTCATGTCACTTATAAAACTAAATATTACATGATTAGCCAGACATGGTGGTGTGTGCCTATAGTCTCAGCTACTTGGCAGGCTGAGGTAGGAGGATCACTTGAGCCCAGGAGTTTGAGGTTGCAGTGAGCTATGATTGTGCCACTGCACTCCAGCCTGGGTGACAGAACAAGGCCCTTCTCTAAAAAAAAAAAAAAAAAATTACATGACATGAAAAGAAGCAGGAAAATATAATGTACAACCAAAAGAAAAAAAAAAGCAGTCAATAAAACAGAAACAGACTCTGAGGGGACCCAATAATAGAATTAACAGCCTTTTAAAAAGCTGTTATAAATATGTATGTTCAAGTACTTAAGGGAAAAGATGAACATAATGAGTAAACAGGTGGGAAATCTCAACAGAGAAATGGAAATTATAATGCAAATTCTAGAACTGATATGTACAACATAAGAAGAAAAACAAGGCTCCCTATCTTTTAGAGATACATGGTAAAAAATCTACAGATGAAATAATATAGCTGGAATGTGCTTCAAAATAATCCAGCTGTGGGGAGGCAAAGTGGCTGGGGGTATAGATGTAACAATAGTGGCCATAGGTTGATGACTACTGTAACCAGATGATGGCTACGTGGGAGTTCATTGTACTGTTCCCTCTACTTTTGCATTATGTTTAACTGTCTCCATGTTCAAAAGCTTAAAAAGAAAATTCAATCTCCACAAGAACAAGCTGTTTCAGCTATAAAACAAGATGTTGTTCAAATGAAGCTCTGCATACACGTAATACTTCTCCCATCTTTGCCAAGTTCCCTAAGATATGTAGCATCCACACTGATTTTCATGGATTTCTAATGCTTGAGGAAAGTGGGTATTTCATGGAAACTATAAATATTGGCCAGGCATGGTGGCTCACACCTGTAATCCCAGCACTTTGGGAGGCCAAGGCGGGCGGATCATGAGGTCAGAAGATCGAGACCACTCTGGCTAACACAGTGAGACCCCATCTCTACTAAAAATACAAAAAACTAGCTGGGCGTGTTGGTGGGCACCTGTAGTCCCAGCTACTCGGGAGGCTGAGGCAGAAGAATGGCATGAACCCGGGAGGGGGAGCTTGCAGTGAGCCGAGATCGCGCCACTGCACTCCAGCCTGAGTGAGAGCGAGACTCTGTCTAAAAAAAAAAAAAATAGAAACTATAAATATCTAGTTGTATGTCATACTCTGTGTATATACATGTTATATGAACTTAGACACATGTATACACACACAGAAATATTGATACTTTATTTACAAAATGTGAGTATCTTATATTGTTTTACAACTTGCTTTTCCCAAATAATGTATTTTGTGGACATCATTCCATACCAACAAATGCAGGTCAATATCTTTTTTTTTTTAATGACTGCAAAGCATTCATCACTGAGGGTCTATATGCCCTGTAGTATACATTGAAATTTCTTACTTTCAATGAGCATTCATCACTGAGGGTCTATATGCCCTGCAGTATACATTGAAATTTCTTAATTTCAACAGAAGACAGGAACTATTTGTAGTACAGAAAGCTGTTTCACATCAACCAATGAGTAGATAAATAAAATGTGGTATTCACGGTGGCTCATGCCTGTAATCCCAGCACTTTGGGAGGCCAAAGTGGGTGGATAATTTGAGGTCAGGAGTTTGAGACCAGCCTGGCCAACATGGTGAAATCCTGCCTCTATAAAAAATACAAAAATTAGTCAGGTGTGGTGGCGGATGCCTGTAGTCCCAGCTACTCAGAGGCTGAGGCAGGAGAATCGCTTGAACCCAGGAGATGGAGGTTGCAGTGAGCCGAGATTGTGCCACTGCACTCCAGCCTGGGTGACAGAGAGACTCTGTCTCAAAAAAAAAAAAAAAAAAAAAAAGACACTATAGAATACTACTCAGCCATAAAAAGGAAAAAAACAATATCTTTTATAGCAACTTGGATGGAACTGGAGGCCATTATTCTAAGTGAAGGAAAAGAAAACCAAATACTGTATGTTCTCACTTATAAGTAGGAGCTATGCTATGAGGATGCAAAAACTTACAGAGCGATATAATGAACTCTAGGGACACGGGGGTGAGGGAAAAAAGACAACATATCGGGTACAGTGTACATTGCTTGGGTGATGAGTACACTAAAATCTCAGAATTCACCTCTAAAGTATTCATCCATGTAATGAAAAACTACTTGTACCCCAAAAACTACTGAAACAAAACATAAAATAAATAAGAAAGAAAGCTGTTTCACAGCCTGGGCAGCATGATGATAACCTGTCTTTATGGAAAAAACAAAAAATTAGCTGGGTGTGGCGGTGTGCGCCTAGCCACTCAGGGGGTTGAGGTGGGAGGACTGGTTGAGCTCAGGAAGTTGAGGCTGTAGTGAGCTGTGATTGTGCCACTGCGCTCCAGCCTACGTGACAGAGCAGGACCCTGGAAAAAAAAAAAAAGGAAGGAAGGAAGGAAGGAAGCTAGCTGTTTCAAATAGAGGAAAACACATACAAGTATGTATGGATTTAGGAGCACTTAGGACTTTAGAGGCATGGTTTCATTGTAAGTATTTCTTAATCTGTGTAGTAACATGCCACATTATAATACAATTGGAATGTATTTGTTAAAAGATGTCATACGGCAAAACTCCATTTCCATTCTCTGGTTGTCAACAGGAATGTAGTCTAAGTAATAGGAAACTAAACTTAGGAATATTAGCATTTTCCAAATCACCCATGAATTGCATCCCAAAAGTTTAATTATAAGTTGGTTTGGCGCTGGGCATGGTGACTCATGCCTGTCATCCCAGCACTTTGGGAGGCCGAGGCAGGTGCATCACCAGAGGTCAGCAGTTCGAGACCAGCTTGGCCAACATGGCAAAATCCCCGTCTCTACTAAAAATACAAAAATTAGCCTGGCATGGTGGCGGATACCTCAGGAGACTGAGGCAGGAGAATCACTTGAATTTGGGCAGCAGAGGTTGCAGTAAGCCAAGATCAAGCCACTTCATTCCAGCCTGGGCGACAGAGCAAGACTCCGTCTCAATTAAAAAAAAAAATTGGTTTGGCAAAACTGAGCAGACATTTTCCTGCAGAAGCTATACAAGATAGCAAGGATCTCAGGGCAGTTAGCAAACGTTTAAAGTACTTAACTCATGGTGTATAATAGCCCCTCCCCTGCCTGGATATTACATTTTTGAAAAAAACCACTAAGGTAACAAAATTCCCCCTCCCCTGCCTGGATATTACATTTTTGAAAAAAACCACTAAGGTAACAAAATTCTCAGTTGGAAGAGTCTAGGGCCTTACAGTCACAAGTGAACAAAAGTACTTTTTTAAATATATTTATTAAAAATAAGTAAATGGCCAGGTGCAGTGGTTCATGCCTGTAATCCTAGCACTTTGGGAGGCTGAGGCAGGTGAATCACCTGAAGTCAGAAGTTTGAGAGAGACCAGCCTGGCCAACACGGCAAAACCCTGTGTCTACTTAAAAATACAAAAATTAGCCAGGCGTGGTGGTGGGCACCTGTGGTCCCAGCTACTCGGGAGGCTGAAGCAGGAGAATCGCTTGAACCTGGGAGGCAGAGGTTGCAGTGAGCCAAGATCACACCACTGCACTCCACCCTGGGCTACAGGGCGAGACTCTGTCTCAAATTAAAAAAAAAGAAAAGAAAGAAAGAAAATATGCCCTCTTACTTGCTGTATTAATCTGTTCTTACACTGCTATGAAGAAATACCTGAGAATGGGTAATTTATAAAGAAAAAAGGTTTAATTGACTCACAGTTCCGCATGGCTCGGGAGGCCTCAGGAAATGTATAATCATGGCAGAAGGCACCTCTTCACAGGGTGGCAGGAGACAGAATGAGTGCAAGCAGGAGAAAATGCCAGATGCTTATAAAACCATCAGATCTCCTGAGACTCACTCATTTTCACAAGAACAGAATGGGGGAAACTATCCCCATGATCCAATTACCTCTACCTGGTCCCGCCCTTGACACGTGGATTATTACAATTCAAGGTGAGATTTCCTTATTCCTTTTCATACTCACTGGGATCTTACTTAGTGGCCTGAGCTAGACCAGGGATTCCAGTGAAGTGAGGGCTGGGAGTGAGTTCCTGGGGCCCCAGGGTAGGGATTCTGTACTCTGAGTAAGGGATTTCCTGCCAGTGCTAGTACTTGGGAGTATTTTAGTCCCTTAAAGGCCCCTGTTACCTTCTCTCTTGGTTCCAGAAGGCTGATCTGTCTTTTCCTCTTTCCAATGTCACTACTCAAAGTTTCTACCCCTCCCTCGTTAGACCATGATGGAAGAGAACAAGTCTTAACAGCCTCTCAATTCAGTATGCTTTTAATGAGTTTAACTTTGAGCCAGGTACTGTGCTTATAAAGACAGAAAGATACATAAGACAAAGCTCCTGTTCAACAACAATTAATAATCTAGTAAGGAGTAGAAATGGTGAGAGGAGCTAGGTAACTACTGTTTACAGGGTATACTGTGACCAAAGCCACAATGAGTTGAGGCATCACAAGAGAAACCTCATGCCCTTTTTAAAAGGTTAAAAAAAAGTCTTCCTATATTTCAAGAAGAAATGATGCTCGGAGATGCTGATGATAAATCCTGGTACACGAAGACTTGTAATGGATTGCTTTATATCAATCTAGATGGGTGAAAGGGAGGAAGAGAGTGGAGAGAGGAGTCTTCGTGAATTTACCCTTCATTTTCAATTATTGGGGGTGGGGATCAGGTAGCAGGAAAACCTCTCTGCAATTTAAAACTAGCTATGGATAGTCCAAAAAAGGGCCCTTTCCCATCATTAAAACAGCTTCCTGATGACACACTTTCCTTCTCTCCTCTAATCAGAGGATCCACTTCTTGGTTGTTGCAACACTTTGGGATACAGTGGGATGGATTATAGGAACCAATAATTTGGCCTGACTTCCATATATCTTTTCTCAAGATTGTCTAAACCATCATTTGTCAAAATCACAAGTGATCAAAAAGAAAGAAAAGATTAATGCTATTTCTGTAATCTGCAAAGAGATGTTATATATAAAGCTGGTGCAAAGTAATTGCAGTTTTTGTCATTAAGTGATTCTAAAACTGCAATTACTTTTGTACCAACCTAATACATATATATGTACATACAAGAATATGTTTATACATGCATAGGTGTATATATATACACCTATGTATGTTTTCAGGGTTTTTTTTTTGTTTTTTGGCTCCTCCTCTACATTGACTATCTACTCAGATCCTTCTCACCATTACCAGAAGCACACAAAAATGAAGTCTGAAGGCCATGATTTCTTGTGAAAAGAAGAAACAGAAAAGTAACTTAATTAGTAAAGAAAGTCTGGACTGGAACCCAGATTTTTTTTTTCCGGCTTACTACAACTTCCGCCTCCTGGGTTCAAGTGATCCTCCCACCTCCCCCTCCCAAGTAGCTGGGATTATGAGCATGTGCCACCAAGTCCAGCTAATTTTTGTATTTTTAGTAGAGACAGGGTTTCACCATGTTGGCCAGGCTGGTCTTGAACTCCTGGCCTCAAGTCATCTGCCCACCTTGGCCTCTCAAAGTGCTGGGTAATATTACAGACATTAGCCACCTTGCCAGGCCTGGAGCCCAGATGTTAAGAGATATAAATTGGCTGTCTTTTCACAAGGCTACACTCTCATGCTCATCTCCATTCCTCCATGCAACCAGTCCACAAAGCTCACTACATCACCTTTCCCATACACATCTCTCCCTCCAATATTCCTGTGGCTCCTTTCTCATCTCCACTAACACTGAAGTCTATTGCATTACCAACCTTCTTCCTCTCTAAAAATATCTTCCTCTTCACTTCTTATTTTTTATTATTTTTATTTTATTTTATTTTTTTCTGAGACAGTCTCGCTATTGCCCAGGCTGGAGTGCAGTGATGCGATCTCGGATCACTGCAACCTCCACGTCCTGGGTTAAAGCGATTCTCCTATCTCAGTCTCCCAAGTAGCTGGGATTACAGGCATGTGCCACCATGTGCAGCTAATTTTGTATACTAGCAGAGATGGGGTTTCACCATGTTGGTCAGGCTGGTCTTGAACTCCTGACCTCAAGTGATCCACCCGCCTTGGCCGGGATTACAGGCGTGAGCCACCGTGCCCGGGCTCTCTTCACTTCTTGCACACACTCATCCTGTACTGTCTCTGCTGAACTTTACACACAGACTTCTATGGAGTGACCATGTCATGCAGTACAGAGAAATGAGTTTAAAAAAAAAAATTAGAATCATGTTCAAATGAACATTCTGCCTCTTACCATTTGTGTGACCTTAGTCATGTTACTTAACCTCTCTAGCCTCACTTTTCCCTTCTGCAAAGAGAAAATAATTCCTAACTCACAGGGTTTTTGTTTTTGTTTTTGTTTTTGAGACAGGGTCTGGCTCTGTTGCCAAGTCTGGAGTGCAGTGGTAAGATCACCGTTCACTGCAGCCTCTCGACCTCCCAGGGTCTCACTCATTGAGTTTTAAAAGGAAGCAAGCATATGTAAGGCGCTTAACACAGTATCGTGTACTTAAAAGGCACTTAATAAACAGTAGCTATTACTATGAAAATAATATTTACCTCACAAAACTGTTCCTACATGCCTGACACTTAAGTAGCTCCTCAAAGTATGAGTTTTCCTCTTTCCCCGTCCTTGAAAAAACTTTCCAGTTCTTTCCAACAAAGATTCAGAACCTAGTTCAAATCCAACAAAGATTTCCCCAATTCTGCTGCAAAGGCATTTGTATATATACTAAAATCTCAACACTCACGCAGGATAAAACCTACTTAGAACTGCCCAGACATCTTTTCTTATCTTCTTAACTTTAAGTCACTGGAAGAAAACAATCACATTTTGCAAGTCCCCAAAAGGCATGTCTACATAAGCTCTAGGGAAGGAAATCGGGTGTCCAGATGCATTTCAGAATTACCATAGGTTTCTTCGTTCGGCATACAGAATAAATGTTTGTTACACTAATGATACAACCGAAGTTGGGAAAAAAAACTTCAGACGATGGCCCGCAAATCTCAAGGAGTAATTGCGAATAGATGCCACGTGGTGACGTGGTCTAGGCGGGTGATCAGTGAACAAATTTTTGCGTGTGTTCCTGGGGTGTGTGAATGTGTCATCGTGTGTGCCTGCGTGTGTCTGTAAAGACTGAAAGTACAGTCGTGTGCGCCGAGAATTCTCAGCGCGGGTGTGCATCCCTTTGGACCCGGGTGCGTACCGAGTGAACAACCGTGTGAACCCTCACAGGATTGTCCTCCACGCGCTTACCTCTGCGGACGAGCAGGTGGACGCCGCTGGGCGCCGCCATGTTGGCGTCGGTCACGTGGCCGCGAGCACTCGCTCACCGCCCTGCCAGCTGGAGCCGGCCAGTCGCATCTCTGCCGAAGCCCTGAGGCGTCGAGGCCGCCCGAGGTGAACGCGCGTGCGCGCGTGGGGCTGACTGCGGGAGCCCTGGCGGGGAAGCGACTAGGGCACCCGGGCAAGCAGCAGAACCTGCGGCCGGCTGAGTCCTCTCCAGCCGCGAGAGGCGGGCTCCAGCCGCGGCTCTCGCGCTCGCTCTGAGCCCCCGCGCCCAGGTGGGATGGAAGAAGCCTGTCAGGTAAGCGTGGCATCCAATATTTATAGCATCAACATTGTGGTGCATGGAAACGTGAAGTTGGGCGGAAAAAATAAAGCACAATCTAGTGTTCAACATAGCACTTTGTATCATCTGCCACTCTGTTGCAAATTATTCCCCTGGATTCAGTTGAAAGGTAAAATTTGGTTCAAAGTCACCAGCTTCCCTTTTGCTGTCCCAGAATCTACATTACTCAGCAGAGACTCCAGACAACACAGGATCTGTGTGTCGCTGCAAAATCTATTCTAGGTACCCCAGTGGGTATGCTCAGGAGACTTCTCTTTCCCCAAGGACGCCTTCTGTACTTGGCAGTAATAACTGGAGTCTTAATCCTAAACTTGGAGTTTAAGTATAAAAGGATGACGCCTGCCAATTGCATTGCCAAGAGATGAAGCCTGCAGAAGGCCAATTGTGAATCAAATGAGGGAGCTGATGTATGCCTACTGATGACGGTGCCCATTTTTACCAAATTCACTGTCTCTCTTACCTGTGTTCTGGGGTAGATGCCATCCTGTCATGGACCAGGTGTTATTCATCTTAGTAGCTTCCGTGCCTGACACAGAACCTGATACCCGAGGAGTGTCAGGTGAAGCAATTGAACACTGCATGAAACCAGTCAAACTGAGAATGTAACCGTTTCCAGACTTTAAATGCAGTAAAGATTGATAAGGATTCTCGGTGAATGTGTGTGATGTCTTCTAATTAATTTTTAAGCACTACTAACTCAGTGAATAATCTAGACAATTCAGAACAATTCAGAAATGAGTTAAGGAACAAGTGCAAGCCCCTTCCTCGCCCTCTGTACACACCACAGTCCCACTCCCCGGTTAACCACCGTGTGCTCAATCCAGATCTTTGCCTTTTACACACAGGCAAATGTAAGTATTTTAAACAGAATCATATACTTACTGTTATGACTTGCTTTTTCCATTCCACTCATCATAGACATCAAATCTTAGAACACTTAGTTCAAACTTACTCTTTTTAATGACTACATAATCTTGATATTTTTACTTTTAAAGAGAGTGAATGTTGGCATTTCATTAGAGGACACAGGCTATAATTCTTGGAAACCTGGTTTTGGATGCTTTTGGGTCACCTTGAAAGATAAAGAGAAATAATGCTTTCCAACAAGGTAAATAAGATGTACAAGACTGAGAATAAAATGTAATCCTATGGGTTACTTCAAGCCCTACCTTTCGCAAACTCATTTCAATTCCAGGGAAAGCATTTTTGAATGTGGCAAGTCTTTCCTCTGTATAACTGAAGCCAGCAATCTGAGTGCAGCAAAGGAGCCTGAGAGTTAGCTGGCCACGAGTCTTAAGAAGTGTGCAGAAAAAAGAAATCTAGATGTCCCTAGCAAAATTCCTTAAGGCATCAAGCCCAGTTTCAAACACATTTGAAAGAGAACACATGTTCATGTGATTTAACTCAGCCAACCCTTGGAAAATAAAGGAATGCTTTATTCCCCTACAACTAGAAGGAAAAGGAAACACTATGAGGACCCAGGTGGCACCAGCAGTAGTGGAATCCAGTGAGGAAATCCTCAATAAGTTCAGCATGGAATGTATATATCTGGGATGAGCTAGAAATGAAGCAAATATGAACTTGCACAGGTGATAGCTCATCCACTGACCCTGGATCTGGCTTCTCTCCTACACATCCTTCTCACAGTAGAAGGGTTAAAAGCTGCCAGCACATGTCTGCCAAAGCCATCAATTTATAGGATATAGGCCAGGTTTGGTGGCTCATGCCTGTAATCCCAGCACTTTGGGAGGCAGAGGCAGGCAGATCACTTGAGGCCAGGAGTTGGAGACCAGCTTGGGCAACATGGTGAAACCTGTATCTACTAAAAATACAAAAATTAGCCAGGCATGGTGGCGCACACCTGTAATCCCAGCTACTCAGAGGCTAAGGCGGGAGAATCACTTGAACCTGGGAGGCAGAGTTTGCAGTGAGCCGAGATCCCGCTGCTGCACTCCAGCCTGGGCCACAGAGGAAGACTCTCTCAAAAAAAAAAAGGCGGGGGGGGGGGGGGCAGATATATACATAGTGACCAACAAGGTAAAGGGCTGGATCACTGATATCTAGGATCCCTTGCAATTTTAACATTCTGTGATCTTGAGCATTAGAGTGCTTTTATTTAGATGAGTAACCACTACTGAGTCACTTCTCTACTCCATTTCTGTCCATGCTTCTATCTGTGAAATGAAGGTTAATTATATTATGGCACTTCACTGATTTGAATTCTCACCATTAGTCAGATTATGTACTTGGGATTCTTGAATAAAAAATCGAATAGTTCGGCCGGATGCAGTGGCTCACACCTGTAATTCCAACACTTTGGGAAGCCAAGGCAGGAGGATAGCTTGAGCCCAGGAGTTGGAGATCCAGCTGGGCAACACAGTGAGACTCCATCTCTACAAAAAATTTAAAAACTAGCTAGATGTGGTGGCACATGCATATAATCCCAGCTACTTGGGAGGCTGAGGCAGGAGGCGCGCTCGAGCCCATGAATTTGCGGCTGCAGTGAGCTGATTGTGCCACTGTACTGTAGCCTGGGCGACAGAGCAAGACTCTGTCTCAAAAAAAAAAAGTTGAATAAATTTTCAAAACCAGGGTTCAAGAAATAAAGGATAAGGTAATACCTTCAGTTTATGTCCAAAAATTCATTCTTGAATGTTAAAATATTTTTATTAATTGTGATTATTATTTTATAGGTCTTTACCTTGATTTTCAGAAGACCATGTCTTATTCACTTCTTTTAAAATCTTTTTATTTATAAAATGTATAAATCAAATAAATTCCGATATGCATATTTTTGAAAAGCCCATTTTTCCTTCCTCTTTCTTGAACTTAATGATATTATAGACTTATACCATGAGTTTTTCTAAAGTTGTATATAGTTTGTAATAAAATTTAAATTATGCAGGTTCTGTAATGTATGTATTGAATTTTTAATTGAATATTTGCATTTTTAAATGCTCTAAGGGATTATGCGACATGAAGTAAATAATTTTTTTTAAAATGTTTGTCTTACAGTAAATAACATCATCTTGTAATTTGTCTCACAAGTTTAGATTTATTTATATTTTTATATATATATTTATATATATATATATTAGGATTACTATAATATATTTGAAAACACAGGCCGGGAGTAGTGGCTCACGCCTATAATCCCAGCACTTTGGGAGGCCAAGGTGGGCTGATCACCTGAGGTCAGGAGTTCAAGATCAGCCTGGTCAACACGGCAAAACCCCATCTCTACTAAAGATGCAAAAATTAGCCAGGCATGGGGCGGGCACCTGTAATCCAGCTATTCGGGAGACTGAGGCAGGGAGAATTGCTTAAACCCGGGAGGCGGAGGTTGCAGTGGGCCGAGATCACGCCACTGCACTCCAGCCTGGGTGACAGAGCGAGACTCTGTCAAAAAAAAAAAAAAAAAAAAGAAAGGAGGGAAGGAAGAAAGGAAGGAAGAAAGGAAGGAAGGAAGGAGGGAAGGAGGGAAGGACAGAAGGAAAGAGAAAGAAAACACAGACCGTGAAATAGGGGCCAAGGTGCTTACATAGCTGTAGTAAAAAGCTGTTTTATATGAACACATTGTAAGATTAACTGATATAATGTGACTGCTAGGGGAAACTGGTACCCTGGGACCACACAGCTTCAGCGCAGTTGTCATCTAGACCTCATTCTCCCTTCCTGACCCTGCCTCATTCTCCCTTCCTGACCCTGCCTCTTCATTTTGCCATCTGAATCCGTAAAGTTAGCCTTTTGATTTGATTTCACGATCAATTCTTAGCAACTCTGTGGTTGGAGAAGAATCTCCAGTCTTGTTCTCTAGCTTCTCTAATTTTAATATGTTGGTATGCTACTTGTTTACATATTTTAAGTCAAATGAACATTCTTTTCAGGAACTAGGAGTCCTGCATAAACATAAACTGCATGTACAACAAAGATCTGTCTTAGTAGCTGATTGGGCCCCTCTAAAGTTAGGGTCTATGTTTGAAGGATTATAGGTTCAGGCAGACAGTTTCTAGGGCACTCTCAACTAACTTGCTGGCAGAATGTCATGTTTCCTATACCAATCATTTGAAACAATCATGAATATATTACTGAGTAATCTAAGGGTACTGTTAGAGAAAATGTGTAAATATTTCATGTTTTGCAAGGAAAAGTAATGCCATATGTGAGACAGTGTGGTGGCATGATCCTGGCTCACTGCAGTCTCAACCTCCCGTGGTCAAGTGATCCTCCTGCCTCAGCCTCCTGAGTAGCTGGAACTACAGGCACACACCACCACATCCGGCTAATTTTTCTATTTTTTGTAGAGACTGGGTCTCACTGTGTTGCCTAGGCTAGTCTCAAACTCCTGGGCTCAAGCGATGCTGCCACCTTAGCCTTCCAAAGTGCTGGAATTACAGGCATGAGCCACTGTGCCTGACACTATTTGCTGGACTTTCTAAGGAAGATACCCATTTTTATCACAACCAGTCACATAGGTATATAGAATAAAAGACAGCAGACTAGGCAAGTCACACACGAAAGCATAGGAATGCACAATAATATTCATGTCTTTATTGCAGTCTACTGTGCATTCTCTCTCTTCCTTTTGCCTTCGCTCCGCACCTGTTTCTCTTCTTTCTTTTATTTTTCCCTCTCTTGTAAAATTACTTATTTTCTTGTGGCTTTTTTCCCTTTCCCTCATGAAGTGGTGATATTGGTTATCTTCTCATATTTTTCCATTTTTGTTTACTCTTTTGCTATATTTATGGTTCTGTGTTTGCTGTTACGTTCTTAGTGGTTTTGATTTAAAATATTTGGTCCTGTAGGACTGTGTGAGGCCAGTGCCTATGGAAAGCAGTTTGATCATTAATATCAGAGGATGAAAATATTTGTAATTTTGCCATTTCCTGCATATAAGTATGAAATAGTGTTCTTTAGTCAGTTAGCAGTTACACAAAAGAGACTGCTATAAGAATCTCTGAAGTGGAGATCATGAAATGAGAAGGGATTTAATAATAGAAAGAGAAAACTAGCTGTATGTCCCTTTCTGCCCTCCCACTCTCCACCTCCACTCCCCAAACTGGCTGAGAAACTAAGCAGTAGTGCATTTTTTAACTTCTTCGCTCGCCTCTCTCTGAACACATTCTATATTCAAGACTGAAACTGTTGAAATAAGAGGGCAGATGCTGCCACGACCTCTCTTCCCATTGAACCGAGCTCCTCTGTGCTCACCCCATCCACTTTAACCCAGAGAATAACCTGTCTGGAGTGCATTCTCCTCATCTAAAGCACGCACAAACATCACTGCATTTTCTTTTGCTTGATGAAGGATAAAGGAAGAAAGCGGCAGCTGCTCTAGGAGCAGACAGCAAACAAGCCTCTCTGTGGTAGCCCCACGGCCTTCACAAAAGGGGATTCAGAGAGCCGGGCAAACACACACATCCAGCCCAAGGCTTCCGCACAGATTCACCTGCCAAAATTATTAATTAAACATGTAACGAGCTATCCAGGTGAACTGAGAGTCTAAAGCACATGTTCCAACTAGTCTTTTATTAAGATGGAGGAGCGAGGATATGGTTGAAGAACTAGAAATGGCTTCAAGATCACCTAATCCAACTCTAACCCTACCCCTTCTGATTTTAAGATAAAGACAGTGAGACCCAGGGAGGTTATAGAAGATTTATTCCATTTCAAGCCTGTATATATTTTAACACTGGAGGTTTTTAAAAACAATTTTTTACATTAATACAGCACTTCTTGCAGCATCTTACACACAAGAGCTCAGCAGATATTCATAAATGATGATATTATACTTTTATTGCATTACATTTCTCCACTGAGTTTATGGGAAGCCCAAAAAATTATGAAATATGTTTTTCAGAGCTTTGGTGACTTATAAAACCAGTGTATCAAAGATGGAGACAATTTGCTTTGATAACAAATTTTTTCCAGATTCGTCTTTTACCAAGTAAAGTACATGGTAAATTATGATTCCTTTGAGAATCAGTTTCCAAAGAAAAGAATTGAGTATTGCTCTTTTTTTTCCTAAGAAAACTTTCACTATCTTTTGGTGAATTCTACCTGGTCGGAGTCAGGTGGAGCACAGTTCCATTGTTTAAAGGTGTCATTTGGTTGCTTCAGGTAAACTTTTATTTTAAAAATTTCCTGGATTTACAGTTTTATTTGACAATAATATGGAGCTTCAGTGGCAGAACAATATACCTATAGTAATATTAAACAGATTTTTATATCAAAGACATATATAGTGAAAAAATAACCATACAATTATAACAAGGTTTACAATGAAAAGCAATAGGTCAGGTGCAGTGGCTCATGCCTGTAATCCCAGCACTTTGGGAGGCTGAGGTGGGTGGATCATCTGAGGTTACGAGTTCAAGACCAGCCTGGCCAACATGGCAAAATCCCATCTCTACTGAAAATACAAAAATTAGCCAGGCATGGTGGCCTGGGCTTGTAGTCCCAGCTACTCTGGAGGCTGAGGCAGGAGAATCGCTTGTACCCGGGGAGGCTGAGGTTATAGTGAGCTGAGATAGCACCACTGCACTCCAGCCTGGGTGACAGAACAAGACTCCGTGTCAAAAACAAATAAACAAAGAAACAAACAAAAAACAATTCAGCATCAGTGCTTTGAAGATATTGTTCCGTTATCTTTCAACATGCAGTATGACTGATAAACTGTAATGCTGAATCCCCCCTTCCTCCCCCAGGTTGTCTGCGTTTTCCCTTATGAAAGCTTTTAGGATCTTAATTTTATGCTGTGGATTCTGAACTTAATAATTTGGCCTGTGAGTTGATCTTTTTAGCTAAGTAGTAGCAGTACAGTGGTTGAGAATCTAAGTGAGTCATATTGCATGGGCCAAATTTCCAGCTCTGCCACTTACTTGCTGTGTGACCTCGGGCAAGGTAACCTTCCTAGGCCTCAGTTGAGGATACAAAGTACCTCAAAGGGTTGTTAATGAGAATTGAGATAACTCATGCAAGTGCTTAGCCAACAAGAGAAAGTGCTCAGTAAATGTTAGCAATGCTGCTCAAACTTCAGGGAGCTCTTATAATAGTCTGAAGATTCATTTCTTCAACTTTGAGGAATTATCCTCTTCCTTTGGTTATGTTCTGTTTGCTTTTCCTCTCTGAAACAAAAATTATTGGTTATTGAATTTCCCAGATTGATCCTCTGTTTTATCTTTTTTTCTCATATTTTCTGTCTCTCTTTTTGATATTCTGGGAAATTCCCTCAACTTTATATCTCAGTCTTTCTGCTGCTTGAGTTAGAGCAATCATTAAACACTTAAAAGATGCAGCAGGTCAGGCAGAGTGGCTCATGCCTGTAATTCCAGTACTTTGGGAGGCCTAGGCAGGCTGATCGCTTGAGCCCAGGAGTTCGAGACTAGCCTGAGCAACATGGCGAAACCCCGTCTATACCTCCCCCACCCCCCCAAATATATATATATATATATGTGTGTGTGTGTGTGTGTGTATATATATATAAAACTAGCTGGGCATTGTGGTGTGCGCCTGTGGTCCCAGGTATTTGGGAGGCTGAGGTGGGAGGATCGTTTGAGCCCAGGAGGTGGAGATTGCAGTGAGCCAAGATTGCACCTCTGCAATCCAGCCTGGGTAACAGACAAGGACCTTGTCAGTCAATCAATCAGTCATACAGGTTGAAAGAACCATACAGAGAACACCTGTATTTAATTCCACCTATATTCGACACTTTTACGAACTTTGTCACATTTGCTTTATATGTATATATACACACACATACACGCCCCACATACACAAACATATTTTTCTGGACCATTTGAATGTAAGCTACAAATGTCATGACCCTTTGCTCCTAAATGCTAAGGCATATGACTCTCAGGAATAAAGACATTGTCCTGCATAATGACAGTACCATTATTACAACTCTGAAAATTAACAAAATTCCTTACCAATTGTGTCCGTAATTTTCCTTCTGTTGGCTGGGCGCTGTGGCACACGCCTGTAATCCCAGCACTTTGGGAGGCCGAGGCGGGCAGATCACAAGGTCAGGAGACCGAGACCATCCTGGCTAACATGGTGAAACCCCACCTCTACTAAAAATACAAAAAATTAGCCAGGCGTGGTGGCGGACGGCTGTAGTCCCAGCTACTCAGGGGGCTGAGGCAGGAGAATGGCGTGAACCCGGGAGGCAGAGCTTGCAGTGAGCCGAGATCGCACCACTGCACTTCAGCCTGGGAGACAGAGCAAAACTCCGTCTCAAAAAAAAAAAAAAAATTCCTTCTGTCTCAAATATGTGCAAAATCTACCAAAATGTAAAATGTCCATACCTTTTCACTCAGATATTCCATCACTATTCATCCTACATATACACTCCCACATATATAAAATGGTGTATACAAAAGGCTATTCGCTGCGGCATTGCTTGTAGTAGGAGATAGGAAACAACCTAAATGTCCTTTAATACAGTATTGGGTCAAACATTGACATCGAGCTATGGAATATTATACCGTTGTTTAGCATTAAGGTGTTCAGAACTGAAGTAACATGTGCTGGTAGAGATATGCATTAACTGGAAAAGATACTCAAAGAGTACTGCATGTAGTATATCAGTATTTGTGTTTATAATATAAATGGATGTTTGTAGACTGATAATTCTGGGGGATAAAAGAGAAACTGGTAAAAATAATTGTAAACAAGTGAACTGGGTGGCGGTGTGGGAGGATAGTTTATTTCTCATCAAATACTTTCATAAATTTTAAATTTTTTATTTTTACTTAGAAAGTCCATGACTGCATTGATTTTTTTTACTATGTATATGTTACGTTATTTTTAAAAATCGTGCTTAAAGTAGATGGATATTCAATCCCAGAGAACAATGATTCTAAACCAAGGATGATTTTGTTCCCCAGAGGACATGTCTAGAAACATATTTGGTTGTCACAACTAGTGGTGGGGGTGGCACTACTGGCATTTTAGTGGGTAGAAGCCAGGGATGCTGTTAAACATCCCACAATACATAGGTCAGCCTCACACAAGAAAAAATTATCTGGCCCAAAATGTCAGTAGGACTGAAGCTGAGACACCCAGAAATACAGTGATTTGTAAGGATGCAAAGGTTTGAGAAGAGCTAAGCCAAGACTAAAGGAATAAACAGAAAGGTGCATATGCCTACCATTCAAATCATTGTGCATTTAAGATAAGGCCAGGCACAGTGGCTCACGCCTGTAATCCCAACATTTTGGGAGGCAGAGGTGGTGGATCGCTTGAGCTCAGGAGTTGGAGACCAGCCTGGGCAACATGGTGAAACCTTGTCTCTACCAATAACAACAAAAATATATAAAAATTAGCCAGGTGTGGTGGCACTTGCCTGTGGTCCCAGTTACTTGGAGGGGCTGAGGATGCAGTGAGCCGAGATCATGCCACTGCACTCCAGCCTGGGTGACAGAGTGAGACCCTGTCTCTAACAACAACAAAAAAAGGTAATTCAAATTTCTGGCCATGAAAGAGATGGTTGGAGAAGTCCAATATGCTCCTGTTTGCACAGAATTTATTCAAATTGGGACATTATAGAGTTCCCACAACCTTAGTTTATGGTGATAATTTTAACTGTTGTAAAGGTAGTAGAGTCACTTTAAGAGTGAGGTTAGACTAATGTCCACGACTTCTAGGACTTTCATCTACTGATATACTTGTATATGTATGCATAGCACATATACAGTAGGCATTGCAGCATTGTTTGTAAAGGAAAATATTGGGAACAACATAAATATGTTACTGGTAGAGTAACTTATGATATATCTACACAATGGAATACCATGCTGCCATTAAACAAGATAGCTCAAATAATCTCCAAAATAAAAGTAAAAAAGCAGTTAGAAAACGTGGGTCATCACATATACATATGGTATATAAAAAGTATATATACAAACATGCTCCCTTATGCATGTATCTCTGAAAGATACACAAGATATTGGTAACTGGTTGTTTCTGGAGGAATGCAGTGAGGAAGTTTTCACTGTATGCCCTGTTGCTTTTTATTTCCATATGCATACTTCCTATTGAAATATCATATATACGTAAACACAGCTCTGCCCAACTCAGTGAGTAAACTAAATGCACTGTATACTTCCACCACACCTCATAAGACAAGAATGAAATATTTTTAATAGAAATGTAAAGGCATATGGGAACACAGAAAAGTTGAAGATTAAATGTTGAGAGAAAATGAGTAACTTCAGGCCATACTTCAAGAGGCATTGATAATTTCAGTCATTGCTATCAAATATACTCTTAAGGTTTTTTGTGTTTTTTTACTTTTTTCTTA
Organism: Macaca mulatta; assembly: GCF_049350105.2. Taxonomy (NCBI): domain Eukaryota; kingdom Metazoa; phylum Chordata; class Mammalia; order Primates; family Cercopithecidae; genus Macaca; species Macaca mulatta. The sequence continues at coordinate 76,912,232 of NC_133417.1, read as the reverse complement.
TTTTTAGAGATGGGGTTTCACTATGTTGCTTAGGCTAGTCTTGAACTCCTGGACTCAAGCCATCCTCCTGCCTGAGCCTCCCAAGTAGCTGGGACTATAGGCATGTGACACACCAAGTCCAGCTTTCTTGCTTTTTTTTTTTTTTTTTTTTTTTTAGGAGACAGCGTCTGGCTCTGTCACCCAGGCTGGCGTACAGTGGTGTGAACATAGCTAACTGCAACCTTGAACTCCTAAGCTCAAGCGATCCTCCCACCTCAGCCTCCCAAGTAGCCTGGCTTGCACCACCACGGGTGTGCACTACCAAGCCTAATTTTAAAATTTTTTGTAGACGGGGGCTTGCTATGTTGCCCAGGATGGTCTTGAACTACTGGCCTGAAGCAATCTCCCACTTTGGCCTCCTAAAGTGTTGGGATTACAGGGACTAGCCACCGTGCTTGGCCAAACATACTTTTCTTAATACTTGCTCCTCTAAAAGTCCCTCTTAGGAACAGCCTAGTGGGCTGGCATGCTTTACTTGGCTGGTCTACTTGATGGAAGATGAGATGGAGTAGAAGTAAGGAGCCTAGTGTATATTCCTGGCTTTGCCACTTACTTGTAGTGTGGCCTCTGGATTTATTGTCCATTTATAAATTGACAGTGTAGATTGCAAAACATATTTTTTTTAAAAAACAGATAATTCATATCAAGGAAAAGATTTTACACACACACACAATTCAACCTTCCCAGTAAAATAAATGTAAGTAAGATATTATATCTATGGAAACAACAAACATCCCACGTCATTGAAATTCTGTTAAAATTGCATATACATTCACATCAGGTAGTATTTTAACGATTCTGCAAAATATGGCATGTTTATGTAATGAAGCCATAGACATATTCTTATCCTTTAACTCAGTTAACTAAATTTCCCAGGCAATGATTTTACAGATACAAATATATACCTGCACAAAGATATACTACTATGTTCCAAGTATATACACAGAGATATACAAATGCAAAAATAATTTTATTTGGAAGAAATCATGAGTACTTTATTAAATCAGTATTTAATGGTTAAACTGCCTTTTAAATTCTAAGAAAAATAACTTAAGAACTAATTTAAGGAATTAAATCAGTTGACCTCTAAGGTGTATGATTCTAATCTTATTATCAAATATGGCCTTGGTAGCTTTGCTGCCAGCTTTTCTCTAGTAGGCAAAGATGGCAGTCGATCAGCTCTGATAGATTTTCAGCCTAGACAAGGCTCTAGTACAACAAACTGGGCCCCCAGCAATTTGGAGACAATCAGGGACACAGTCCTTTTTCCCTTCCTTCTCACACAAACTATGTCACATATAAACTATGAATATCCTTGTGTGACTTAGAAAAGTGTTTTATTTTAGACATATACCACATCTACACCCACATCTGAGTATAAAAGTATAAGGGTAAGGAGAAAGGATATGAAAATGACAAGCACAGAACCTAGAACAGGGAAGGAGTGAGCCTAGAGATGATTCTAGTACAACCTCAGTTTTACAGATGAAAAACCTGATGCTCAGAAGGAGATATATGTAAAGAAAATGCAATTTGTATAGGACAGGGAAAAAGTAAATTAAGAAGCCGGGCACGTTGGCTCAACGCCTGTAATCCCAGCACTTTGGGAGACCAAGGAGGGCAGATAATTTGAGGTCAGCAGTTCGAGACCAGCCTGGCTAACATGGTGAAACCCTGTCTCTACTAAAAATACAAAAATTAGCTGGGTGTGGTGGCTCAGGCCTGTAATCCCAGCTATTTAGGAGGCTGAGGCAGGAGAATTACTTGAACCCGGGAGGCAGAGGTTGCAGTGAGCTGCATTCTAGCCTAGGCAGCAGAGACTTCATCTCAAAACAAATAAACAAAAGAACAGGAAAATCAGCATCACATTTTCTTTCTGTTTTTTATACAAAAAAAACTTGAAAGATAATTGGTTTAGATGGTATTGATGCTTTCCTCAGAGCTCATCTTTAAGTATCAATTGTAAACTGTCGATAACAAAATTAAAAATTAACCAATTTAGATGAAAGACAAATTGCTTTCATTTCAGAAAGGATTTTAACTGAACTAGTTCATTTTATCTGTAGCAAATTATGTACACAGATATAATCTCTCAGAAGTCAACAAGTTTTATCTGTATACAGGCTTCTAAGATGAGACGGTTTGAAACTTTTATAGCTCCCTCATTTTAAGAGAATAGTGGTACTGTTGGTATGCTGCTGGTCACAGCTATTTTGTGTCCAGAGGCTACCAGTTACTTTACTTCTCTGACAGATTTTACTGATGGAAATTGATCAAAGGACAAGACAATGCTTGTCCAACTTGGGATTTTGCCCCAAGCATCCATCAAATCAGATTTTTAAAAGTAAATTTCAACTTACATCCTGCTTTTGTTATATAATAACTGGTTTACTAGCACACATTATAAATTTTTACTTTGAATGATTCTGTTTCCAGCTATTTATACTCTACTTCATTAAAAACAAAACTATATTAAGCAGTTTGTCATTATTTTTTCTTGCTGTATTTCAATACCTTGGTAACCTTACAGCAAATCCTAATAGATGGGCATTTCATTTTACACAAGACATATTTTAATAATGATGTGTAAATTGGATTTTTATACACTGATTTGTATCTTCCTATATTTTTATTTATAGAATGTTTATGCTAACTTCTAAGTTATCTTCAAATAATATTTGATGCCAAAATTTTAGCTTTTAGGCTGTATCTAGTTTGATTTCCTTCTCTTAACTGCCTTCCAGAACAGTTAATAGGATTTTATTTAAAACAAAATAAAACCTATACTAATAACATTTCCTATTATGAAAAATCAGTAAGAACTTAAACAAATTTACAAGGAAAAAACCAAACAACCCCATTAAAAAGAGACATGGACAGACACTTTTCAAAGAAGACATACATGTAGCCAAGAAGCATATGAATAAAAGCCCAACACCACTGATCATTAGAGAAATGTAAATTAAAACCACAATGAGATACCATCTTACACCAGTCAGAATGGCTGTTATTAAAGTAAAAAAATAACAGATGCCGGCAAGGTAGTGGAGAAAAGGGAACACTATATTATAAACCGTTGGTGGGAGTATAAATTAGTCCAACCACTGTGGAAAGCAGTGTGGCAATTCCTCAAAGAGCTAAAAACAGAACTACCATTTGACCCAGCAATCCCATTACTAGGTATATACTCAGAGGAATATCAATCATTCTACCATAAAGACACATGCATGCAAACATTCACTGCAGCACTATTCACAGTAGCAAAGACATGGAATCAACCTAAATGTCCATCAGTGACAGACTAGATAAAGAAAATGTGGTATATACACACCACAGAATACTATGCAGTCATAAAAAAGAACAGGATCATGTATTTTGCCAGGACATGGATGCAGCTGGAAGCCATTATCCTTAGCAAACTAACACAGGCACAGAAAACCAAATACTGTATGTTCTTACTTAACAAGTGGGAGTAAATGATGAGAACACATGGACACAAAGAAGGGAACAACAGACACTGGGGCCTACTTGAAGGTGGAGGTTGGGAGAAGAGCAGAAAAATTAACTATTGGATACTAGGCTTAGTACCTGGGTGTTGAAATAATCTGTATAAGAAACCCCCGGGACACTAGTTTACCTATGTAACAAACTTCCACATGTATCCCTGAACCTGAAAGTTAAAAAAGAAAGAAAAATCATATTGAAAAAATAAAATTACCAGGATAACCTTAAAGAAATGTTTTAAAGGTGTCAGATGTAAAATCTTAGAAGCAAAGTGTGGAAGGAATGATAAATATTTAAGAATGAGGTTTATTGTAACTATTTAAGAATCATATCACACATTAACATATCACAACTAAGCATTTATTATACTGTTTAAGAAGGGAAGCAATTGCAGTAGTATTTCAGAAGCTATATCTTTTTTTAAATGCAATATATGCTCATAAACTCTAAACAGTATTTTAAAATATACAATCTCTGCAAAAGAAAATATTCAACTAAAGATAGATAACTTTTAGTATAAGCAAAATGTCACAAGATTTTAAAATTAAAGTCATCAGATTTTTCACAGCACATTGTACAGAAAATTTGCAAGCTTCCTGTACAGAACAGTATAATCTTTACTCTTGAGCGAGTCGCTCAATAACACGCCGGTAATCTTCCACTAGTTCCTGAAAACTCTCTTCCAGCTGTTCATGTTGCATGCTTATTTCTATTTGGTTCATCTGGTTTGTCAGTTCTTCTGGTCTGAGACATTTTCTCATCTTAGCAAGATCTCTCTGCTTTTTCTAAGTGACAAACAATTATTTGTTAGATTAAGAAAGCAAATATATTTCCTTATAGTCTTACAATTTTAAGTCTCCAATGTTAAAACGAAGAATACTATGAATACGCCCAAACTTGTCCCTGTATTTTTTTTTTTTTAAAGGAAGCTTAAATGTAATGTTAACCATGAATTGCAAACTCTCTAAAAAGAGTTAACAAGAAGACCTGGTATTTGTGTCCAATGATGGTAAATATAGACATGTGACTAGCAGCCCCTCCAAAACTTTAAAGAACTCTGGGCAGTATAGACACTCAAATATTTGTTTAATAAATACAAGACATTAGCTAAAGAAAGACAACTGAGATTAAGTGCTATTATTCTTCATTTTACTATTCAATCATTAATTAATTACATTTTAAATTCCACCCAGTGAAGTACTTGTGGGCCACAGGCTAATTTTAACATTAACTGTTAGAAATGTTTCAGAAACACAAATGGGAAACTGTTATACTTTAAAAATATATTAATGAGAATTTGAGTCTTTATTAAGTTCCAGACATACATTATCATACTAAACCCTCCCTGTTTAACTGATACCGCTATGCTGAGGAGTTTGCAACAGGGAGCTGGTAACAACTTTTATGCAGGACACTGTGTCAAAACAATACTGTGTCAGAGATGTTTAGGATGGGACTGGAGGACTGGGCAGCTACTGCAGTAGTTGAAGCCAGAGCTGATGAAAGCCTAGATCAAGTCAGCAGCAGCAGAGACGGAGAGGACAGGGCAGATTTAGGGGAGAAAATAGTGGGTGATATGAGAAAGGAAGAATGAAGAATAACTCCAAGATTCCTGGTTGGGTGGCATTATGCAAAAAAATATGAAGCTTTCATGTTTTGGATATACTGTTTTAGAACTCCTGGGCCCAAGCGATCCACCCGCCTTGGCCTCCCAAAGTGCTGGGATCACAGGTGTGGGCCACCACGCCTGGCCATGAGTGAGAATTCTTATAAATAACTGGAAGAATATTTCTACTTTTGTAAAAGTTAATTTTACAAAATGACTTGGACTCTCATACATTGGCATTTGGTAGCTTTTCTTCTGTTTTAAACAGTGAAAAGAATACAGTGTTTAAGATTCTTGAAAGTCCTACCTTATATGGGCTAATTAGTCTTCTTTTAATATCCAGTCTATAGCTTCTGTATTGTTCGGCATCACTCATGTCAGTTACTAGTAGTCGAAGAATTTCATAAACCCTTCTAGCATGTTGCTGGAATGAAACAAAAGAAAATGTGAACATTTTCAAAGTAAAAATAATGACACAGGATATATTTTCGAAGTAAAAAAAAATACATTTTTTTAAAAAGTAAAAAAATATACATATACACAGGATACATTTTCAAAGTAAAAAAAAGAACACAGGATATATTTAATATCTGCCATGAGCAAGGAATTGTGCTAGATACCACAGGAAAGGCAATAAAAGTAGTTGCCCTCAAGCAGTCTAGTGGGTAACACAAATGATTGTGGTATGGATAATTTAATGTGGCACGTTCATAGTTCACTGCAGCCTCAACCTCCTAGATTCAAGCCATCCTCCCACCTCAGCCTCCTGAGCAGCTGGGACCATAGGCATATGCCACCACACCCGGCTATTTTTTTTTTTTGTAGAAATGGGATCTCACTTTGTTGCCCAGGCTGGTCTTCGACTCCCAGCTTCAAGCAATCCTCCTGCCTCAGCCTCCCAAAGTATTAGAATTACTGGCGTAAGCTACTGCCCCAGCCTTGGTGACAGATTTTAAATAGGAGAGTAAGCAACATGCACAAATTTTGAGTTTTAAATAAGTCACTCTTTCAGCTACGTAGAAATGGTAGCAAAAAGAAGTACAGAGAGACCAATCAAGAAGCTGAGTTATTACATCAGATAAAAAACCATGAGGGCATGAACTGGAACAGCACAAGTAAGAAGACCAAGGGGACAAGGACTCTAGAAACATATGAGAGGAAAAACTGACTTAGAGAAGGATGCAAAAATGTGAGTTTTCACAGCCTAGGAGAGAGATGGGAGGCAGCAGAAAATAGAAAATCTGAAGAAAATTCTAGTCTAAGGGCAAGGATTTAAGCAATGTCAGTATATAGGTAAGAGTTAAAACCATAAGGTTGGTTAAGGTCACCTGAAGAAAGCATATACAGTGATAAAAGGAGAAAAGTCAGAAACCTGGTAGTACAGTGACAGTTAAAAAGCAGATAGGGCTGGACATGGTGGCTCATGCCTGTAGTCCCAGCATTTTGGGAGGCGACGGTGGGCAGATCGCTTGAGCCTAGCAGTTTGAGAACAGCCTGTAGGAACCCTGTCTCTACAAAAATTAGCCAGGTGTGGTGGCGTACCCCTGTAGTCCCAACTACTCGGGAGGCTCAGGTGGGAGAGTCATTTGAGCCCAGGAGGTTAAGGCTGCAGTGAGCCGTGATTACACCACTGTACTCCACCTCAGATGACAGAGCAAGAGACCCTGTCTCAAAAAAAAAAAAAAAAAGAAAAAAGAAAAAGAAAAAAAAAGACAAATAGTATCAAGGAAATATCAGAAGAATCAGGAAGTTTTCGGTAGCACTGAAGCCAAAGGAGAACCACAGTTTTTCTGTTGGTGTTGTTTCACTTGTATATTTATTTGGGCAGGGAGTTAGGGTATGGGTAGGTTGGGAAGATAGTATTTTCTGACTTTCTGGAAGGGAACCTGAGTTGAGCCTGGAAAAATGAGTACTATCTGGCCAGGCAAATAGGAAAAGGGAGTATTTCAGGTAAAGAGAATAGAATATGTAAAGGAATACAGAAGGAAGAAGGATGTGGCAGAGTTGGGAAATGGCTAGAAGATCAGTAAAGCCAGAGCATGTGGCAAAGTAGTAACAGGCTTGAAGCTAGCAAGGTAGGCAGGGTCCAGATTATCATGGACTCTGTGCCCTAGGTAGGGAGTTTGAATTCCTTTTTAAAGAAAGCACCATTAAAATATATATATATATTCATACACCCTTTCTTTTAAAAGTTGAGCTATTAAACAAATTTTTTTTTTTTAAAGATGGAGTCTGTCTCTGTTGCCCAGGCTAGAGTGCAGTGGCATGATCTCGGCTCACTGCAACCTCCGCCTCCCGGGTTCAAGCGATTCTTCTGCCTCAGCCTCCTGAATAGCTGGAATTACAGGCATGCGCCACCACAAATTAATTTTTGTATTTTTAGTAGAGACAGGGTTTCACCATATTGGACAGGCTGGTCTCAAACTCCTGACTTCGTGATCCATCCGCCTTGGCCTCAAAGTGCGGGGATTATAGGCGTGAGCCACCCTGCCTGGCCTAAACAAATTTCTTTTTTTTTGTTTTTTTGAGATGGAGTCTCACTCGGACGCTCAGGCTGGAGTGCAGTGGCACCATCTCGGCTCACTGCAACCTCCGCCTCCCGGGTTCAAGCAATTCTCCTGCCTCAGCCTCCTGAGTAAGTGGGACTACAGGCGCATGCCACCATGACCGGCTTTTTTGTATTTTTAGTAGAGACGGGGTTTCACTGTGTTAGCCAGGATGGTCTCGATGTCCTGACCTCATGATCTGTCCACCTTGGCCTCCCAAAGTGCTGGGATTTACAGGCGTGAGCCACCGCACCCAGCCCATCCCACATACTTTCATAATCTAAATCCTACTCATTCTTCAAGGTTTATATCAAATGCCATCCTTTCTATGAAATAACTACTGATTTTCTTGCTTACATAAATGTAATAAACTTCCTTCTCTGAACTTTCATATTATTTTTTCTGTACCTATCTTAAGACATTTACCACTTTAAAATTTAAATAAATATATAAAAGTATATAAAATGAAATACAAGTTTTACTTCAACCCTTCTTCCCATCAATAATGTCTCCAGGGGTACAACTACTTGAGAGAGCAAAAATAAGATCCTATTATCCATCTTTCCTCTGCTTGTTATGCTTAATATAGCAATAACACCTATTATCTTCCCATTTTATTAATGAGGAAATTGAGGCACAAGGAGGTAAATTAAATTGCCATAAATCACAGAGCAAGTGTTGGAGCTAGATTTGAACTCAGGCAATTTGGCTTCAAAGCTGTACTGTTAACCATTGCTGGTTCCCACACATATATTCTTAATGTCCTTATAATATTTTAGTTAAGATATACACTTTAAAAATTTGTTTGTAATTTAAATCTGTTTTCCTCCTACAGAATAAAAATACCTTGTTTATTTTGAACTTCTGTTGTGCCTCTATTGCCATATCTTCATTGAATCCTTGCATTAATTTTTCCCGGGAAAAACAGGGCAAATCTTGACAAAGCTTCACAAGCACAAAGTCTCGTAATTTCACATAGCTTTTGGATGGATCTTCCGCTAAATAAATAAGGCAAAATAATATTAACATTTCCTTTATACTCAATATAATTTCTTCATCATTTGCAATCTCAACATATATGGTAGGCTAAGAAGGCAAATATTCTTAAAAGAATTACACACACAAAAGTTACAACATGAAAGGATTATTCCTTATAAGTAAAACTATTATAAATCCAATCCTTTTGCAAAGACATTTGTATTAATATTTGTGAATCAAGAGCCACCTATTTCAAATTTAAACTTTTTTTTTTCTTTGAGACAGATTCTCACTCTGTCACTCAAGCTGGAGTGCAGTGGCATGATCATGGCTCACCACAGCCTCAACCTCCCAGGATCAGGTGATCCTCCTATTTCAGCCTCCCTAGTAGCTAGGACTACAGGCTCCCGCCACCACACTTGGGTAATTTTTGTATTTTTTGTAGAGACAGGGTTTCACCATGTTGCCCAGGCTGGTTTTGAATTCCTGGGCTCAAGTGATCCACCTGCCTCAGCCTCCCAAAGTGCTAGGATTATAAGCATAAGTGACTACACCCAGCCTCAAATTTAAACTTTTTAACTGGCATGGTATCACATGCATCTTAGTTTTGATTCCAATTAAAGTAGCTGTATAAGTGGGAGATTCAAATTTGGATGAACAGATCAGGCACAGTGGCACACGACTGTAATCTCAGCACTTTGGGAGACATGAGGCAGGCAGATCACTTGAGGCCAGGAGTTAGAGACCAGCCTGGCCAACATGACAAAATCCCATCTCTACTAAAAATACAAAAATTAGGCTGGGTGTGGTGGCTCACGCCTGTAATCCCAGCACTTTGGGAGGCCAAGGCAGGCAGATCACCTGAGGTCAGGAGTTCGAGAAAGCCTGGTCAACATAGTGAAACTGTTTCTACTAAAAATACAAAAATTAGCCGAGCATGGTGGTGCATGCCTGTAATCTCAGCTAGTCAGGAGACTGAGGCAGGAGAATTGCTTGAACCTGGGAGGCGGAGGCTGCAGTAAGCTGAGATCGCACCACTGTACTCCAGCCTGGGCGACAGAGTGACACTCTGTCTCCAGACAAACAAACAACAAATTAGCCAGGTGTGGTCATGCACACTCCTCCCAGCTACTCAGGAGGCTGAAGCATGAGAAGCACTTGACTCTTGGAGGCTGAGGTTGTAGTGAGTGAGCCAAGACTGCGCTACTGCACTCCACCCTGGGTGACAGAGACTGTCTCAAAAAAAAAAAAAAAAATTCATACAGAAAGACAAAGGACCCAGAATAGCCAAAACAATATTGAAAAAGAACAGGCCGGGCACAGTGGCTCACACCTGTAATCCCAGCACTTTGGGAGGCCAAGGCAGGCGGATCACAAGGTCAGGAGTTTGAGACCAGCCTGGCCAACATGGTGAAACCTCGTCTCTGCTAAAAATACAAAAATTAGCCAGGCGTGGTGGTGGTAATCCCAGCTACTTGGGAGGCTGAGGCAGGAGAATCACTTGAACCGAGGCTGCAGTGAGCCGAGATTGTGTCACTGCACTCCAGCCTGGGCAACAGAGCAAGACTCCATCTGGGGAAAAAAAAAAAAGAATAAAACATGGAGGACTAAACACTTTCTGAGTTTAAAACTTACTTCAAACCTAAGATAATCAAGACCATGTGACACTAGCATAAGGACAGACACATACATCAAAGGAACTGAACTGACAGTCCAGAAATAAAACCATAGATTTAGGTCTGTTAATCTTGGAGAAGGTTGCAAAGACAATTCAATGGGGGAAAGAAGAGTCTTTTCAACATATGGTGATGGGACAATTGGATCTCTATCATCAAAAGTATAAAGTTGGATCCCCTTTCCTCACACCATACATAAAAATTAACCAAAATTGATCATAGTCCCACATTTAAGAGGTAAAACTATAAAACTCTTAAAAGAAAACACAGAGTAAATCTTCATGACCTCTGGTTAGACAACGGTTTCTTAGATAATGAGACCAAAGCATAAGCAACAAAAGAAAAAATAGATAAACTAGGTGACAAAAAATTTAAAACTCTTGTATTTCAAATGATACTAGTAAGAAAATGAAAAAAATAACATACAGAATGGGAGACTATTTGTAAATCATGTATCTAATAAAACACTTGTATCCAGACTCATATAAATTGGTATAAAAACTCTTATAATTTCGTTTAAAAAACCCAACTAAAAAATAGGCAAAAGATCTAAATTGACATTTATCAATAAGATATATACAAGTGGATAATAAGCACATGGAAAAATGCACAATCTCCCTAGTGGAAATGTGAATCAAAACCACAATGATGTACCACTTCATACCTACAAGGACGGCTAGAATTAACAACACAGTAACAAGTATTGATAAGTATATGGAGAAACTGAAACCCTGATACCCTGATATTACAGTAATAGAAATGTAAAATGGTGTAGCCATTTTGGAAAATAATCTGGTGATTCCTCAAAAAGTTAAACCAGATTTCCCATAATTTCCAGTCTTTGGTATATACCCAAGAGATAGGAAAACACAGGTCCACATAAAAATTTGTAGATGACTGTTCCTAGTAGCATTATTCATTCATAAGAGCCAAAAAGTGGAAACAATCTAAAGTGGGAACAATCTAAAATGTTCAACTGACCAATGAATATATAAAATGATATAACACACAGTGGAATATTATTTGGCAATAAGAAGAAATGAAGTACTGTTATATGCTATAAGAATGCACCTTGAAAACATTATGCTATGTAAAAGAAACTAGTCACATATTGCATGATTCCAATGTCCAGAATAGGCAAATTTATAGAGACAGGAAGTAGATTAGTGGTTGCCTAGGGATAGGAGTTGAGGGGAGGAAAGGAGTGCTAACAGGGATTTCTTTTGGGGGTTTCTTTTATTGGGGGAACAGAATATTCCACAATTAGATTATTCGCTAGGGCCGCCAGCACTTTGGGAGGCAGAGGTGGACAGATCTCTTGAGACTAGAAGTTTGAGGCCAGCCTGGCCAACAAGGCCAAACACCGTCTCTACTAAAAATACAAAAATTAGCCAGGTGTGGTGGCACATTACTGTGATCCCAGCTACTCAGGAGGCTGAGGCACGAGAGTCGCTTGAACCGAGGAGGCAGAGGTTGCAGTGAGCTGCAATCACCCTACTGCACTCCAGCCTGGGTGACAGACTGAGACTGTCTCAAACAAACAAAAATATTATGGTGATGGTTGTGCTGTAAATATCATCTTAAAACTGTCTACTTTCAGTGAATGAATTGTATGGTATGTTAATTATATACCAATAAAGCTATTTTTTAAAAAAGCCTGAGACAGGGTAATGTCTTATGATTCCAAGAAAAACATTCATGGCTGAGCGCAGTGGCTCAAGCCTGTAATCCCAGCACTTTGGGAGGCCGAGACGGGCGGATCATGAGGTCAGGAGATTGAGACTATCCTGGCTAACATGGTGAAACCCCGTCTCTACTAAAAAATACAAAAAACTAGCCGGGCGCAGTGGCGGGTGCCTGTAGTCCCAGCTACTCGGGAGGCTGAGGCAGGAGAATGGCGTAAACTCGGGAGGCGAAGCTTGCAGTGAGCTGAGATCCGGCCACTGCACTCCAGCCTGGGTGACAGAGCGAGACTCCATCTCAAAAAAAAAAAAAAGAAACACATTCATTCATTCAACTCATTTGTACTAAATAACCTTTTTTATGCTTCTATGCCACAGTTAATTATTCACATCATATGCATGTAGTTATTAAGTGCCATTTGACTATGACTTTAAAATAGTAAGAATTGAAATCAAGCCACTGCATCAATTTGGGATGAAATTATGATCTATTAAGAATAGTGAAATCAACAGTAAAACAAAATAAGTAAAATACAGACCTACACAGAAAATCAAGTAAACCTAAGACTGTTATATAATTTGTCACCCTATCCCATTCTTCAGTCTTTTCTCACTTTAATTTACCTGCATCATCCATTATACAAGCCACCCAGAAACCTGGAGGACATTTATTTCTTCCATCTGGTTCCACTAGTATTTTTGTCAACTAATAACCTTTTTTTTAACTCATCCTCCTTACCTGTTCTCCCCTGCTTTATAAAATATAAACTGAACTCTGACACCACCCTATATTAAAATTGTTCAAGCATGTAAGAGAGGAAAGGAAGGAACAGAAAAAATACTTGAAGAGGCCGGGCGCGGTGGCTCAAGCCTGTAATCCCAGCACTTTGGGAGGCCGAGGCGGGCGGATCACAAGGTCAGGAGATCGAGACCACAGTGAAACCCCGTCTCTACTAAAAATACAAAAAATTAGCCGGGCGCGGTGGCGGGCGCCTGTAGTCCCAGCTACTCAGGAGGCTGAGGCAGGAGAATGGCGGGAACCCGGGAGGCGGAGCTTGCAGTGAGCCGAGATCGCACCACTGCACTCCAGCCTGGGCAACAGCGTGAGACTCCGTCTCAAAAAAAAAAAAAAAATACTTGAAGAAATAATGGTCAAAAATTTCCCAAATTTGATGAAAAACACTGGTCAACACATCTAGGAAGCTCAAACTTCAACTAGGAAAAACATAAAGAGATCTACACCCAAACATATCATAATCAAACTGTCAAAAGTGAAACAAAAAATTTTTAAAGCAGCAAGGGAAAAATGACTCATTAGAAACCAAGGAGGTCCGAAGTCAGTGGGATGACATATTCAAAGTACGAACAGGAGAAAAAAACCTATCAACCAAGAATTCTGTATCCAGCAAAACTATCCTTCAAAATAAAGGTGAAATAAAGATATTCCCAGAAAACCAAAGACTGAGGAAATCTGCTGCCAGCTGACCTGCCCAAAAGAAATATTAAAGAACTGCTTCAGGCTAAAAGAACATGGTACCACTGAAATCCACATGAAGAAATTAAGTGTACTCATAAAGATATACATAAAAGTTAATATAAGTATTTTTTCTCTTTTCTTCTCTCAACTAATTTAAAAGACAATTACATAAAGCAATAATTATAAACCAGTGTTTGGCTTATAGTAATACATAAGGATGTGGCCAGGAACGGTGGCTCATACCTGTAATCCCAGCATTTTCAGAGGCCAAAGCAGGCAGACTGCTTGAGCTCAGGAGTATGAGACCAAAAAGTACAAAAATTTAGCCAGGTGCGGTGGCATGCACCTTTAGTCCCAGCTACTCGGGAGGCTAAGGCAGGAGAATCGATTGAGCTTGGGAGGCAGAGGTTGCAGTGAGCCCAGGTCACACCGTTGCACTCCAGCCTGGGCAACAGGAGTAAAACCCTGTCTCAAAAAAAAAAAAAAAAAAGATGTAATCCTACTGAGCAGCTAGGACTAGGACTACAGGTGTGTGCCACCACACTCTGCTAATTCTTTTTTTCTTTCTGGTAAAGAGATGGGGTCTTGCTATGTTGCCCAGACTGGTCTGAAACTCCTGGCCTCAAGTGATCCTTCCTCCTTGGCCTCCCAAAGTACTGGGATTACAGGCATTAGTCACTGAGTCCAGCCTAAGAAAATAACTTAAAAAAAAAAAAATTTAAAAAACCACAAAGAAATTGAAGTGGTTCAATAGAAAATATTATTTAACACAAAAGAAGGCAGTAAAAAAGAAACAAAATAACAAAAAGGGTTTGACTCACACCTGTAATCTCTGCACCTTGAGAGGCCAACGCGGGAGGATCACTTGAGCTCAAGAGTTCAAGACCAGCCTAGGCAACATAGCAAGACCCTGTCTCCACTAAAAATTAAAAAAATCAGCCAAAGTGTGGTGGCATACACCTGTAGTCTCAGCTACTTGGTAGGCTGAGAGGGGAGGACAGCTCGGGCCCAGGAGTTTGAGGCTGCAGTGAGCCATGATCATGCCACTGGACTTCAGACTCTGACAGAGCAAGACCCTGTCCTCCCCTCCCCACCAAAATAAATGAGACATATAGAAAACAAACAGCAAAATGGCAGGCATAATTCTAACCATAATAATAATTACATTAAATGCATGTATATTAAAATATTCTAATCAAAAGGCAAAGATTGTCAGACTGAATTTTAAAAGATCCAACCATACGCTGTCCACAAGAGAAACATTTTAGATTCAAGATGGATAGGTTCAAAGTCTAATGATGAAAAAAGATAGCCGGGCACCATGGCTCACGCCTTTAATTGCAGCACTTTGGGAGGCTGAGGCGGGCACATCACCCGAGGTCAGGAGTTTGAGACCAGCCTGGCCAACATGGTGAAACCCCATTTCTACTAAAAATACAAAAATTAGCCAAATGTGGTGGTGGGCACCTGTAATTCCAGCTACCTGGGAGGCCAAGGGAGGAGAACCCAGGAGGTGGAGGTTACACTGAGCCAAGATTGTGCCACTGCACTCCAGTCTGGGTGACAGAGACTTCGTCTCAAAAAAAAAAAAAGATATACCAAGCAAACAGTATGCAAGCTAGAGTGGCCATATTAATATCAGGCAAAATAGAGTTTAAAGCCAGATGCAGTGGCTCATGCCTGTAATTCCAACACTCTGAGAGACCGAGTCAGGTAGATCGCTTGAGCCCTGGAGTTTGAGACCAGCCTAGGCAATATGGCAAAACTCTGTCTCTATTTTTTTTTTTTTTTTTAAGAGTTTAAGACAAAAAAGGGGCACATTTTATAATGATACAAAAAGTTTATTCATCAGGAAGATATTACAATTATAAACAAATGCACAACTAACAACAGAGCCCCAAAATACATGAAGAAAATACTGACAGAATTAAAGGGAGAAACAGACAACAGAAATAGTTTGAAATTTCAATACTGCACTCTCAATAATGGAGAAAACAATTAGACAGAAAATTGGCAAAGATATAGAAGGCCTGAATAGCACTATCAATCAACTTGGCCCAACTGATATTTATAGAACACTTTACCCAATAACAGCAAAATACATGTTCTTTATGAGTGTGCAAGGAACATTCATCCAGGAAAGACTTAATGTTAGGCCAGGGATTAATAAACTATGATGGCCCACGGGCCAATCTTGCCTGTGGCCTGTTTTTGTATGGTATGTGAACTAAGAATGGTTTCTAAACAATAAGAACAAAAACCAAGAGTATGCAACAGAGACTGTGTGTAGCTTGCAAAGCATAAAATACATCCTATCCTTAAAAAAAAAAAAAAAAAAAAAAATTTGCTGACCCCCTAAGCTTGAACAGAAAACAAAACTCAATACATGAAAAAGGGCTGGGCATGATGGCTCACACCTGTGATCTTAGCACTTTGGGAGGCCAAGACGGGGGCACTGCTTGAGCCCAGGAGTTCCAGACCAGCCTGGGCAACATGGCAAAACCCCGTTTCTACAAAAATAGTAAAAATTAGCTGGGTGTGGTGGCGTGCACCTGTAGGCCCAACGACTTGGGAGGCTGAGGCAGAAGGATCACTTGAGGCCAGAAGGTTGAGGCTGCAGTGAGCCATGATTATGGCACTGCACTCCAGTGTGGGCGACAGAGCAAGATTCTGTCTCAAAAGATAGGTAGGTAGAATAAATGAAATAGAAAAAATAGAATAAATGAAAAAGGTTCACTGGAAGGTCATGCAAAAATTAAATATAAAATCACATAAGTAAATGAAAAAGGACCGAAATCATTCCCTCTCTCTCTCTCTCTCTCTCTCTCTCTCTATATATATATATATATATATATATTTTTTTTTTTTGGAGACAGAGTCTCGCTCTGTTGCCCAGGCTGGAGAGCAGTGGCGGGATCTTGGTTCACTGCAAGCTCCGCCTCCCGGGTTCACACCATTCTCCTGCCTCAGCCTCCCGAGTAGCGGGACTACAGGCGCCTGCCACCGCGCCTGGCTAATTTTTTGTATTTTTAGTAGAGTTGGGGTTTCACCGTGGTAGGCAGGATGGTCTCAATCTCCTGACCTCATGATCTGCCTGCCTCAGCCTCCCAAAGTGCTGAGATTACAGGCGTCAGCCAACGTGCCCGGCCTTTTTTTTTCAGACGGAGTTTCGCTCTTGTTGCCCAGGCTGGAGTGCAATGGTGCCATCTCGGCTCACTGCAACCTCCGCCTCCCACGTTCAAGCGATTCTCCTGCCTCAGCCTCTCAAGTAGCTTGGATTACAGGCAGATGCCAACACGCCTGGCTAATTTTGTATTTTTAGTAGCGACGGGGTTTCTCCTTGTTGATCAGGCTGGTCTCAAACTCCTGACCTCAGATGATCTGCTGGCCTCCACCTCCCAAAATGTTGGGATTACAGGCGTGAGCCACCACGCCCGGCCCTAAAATATGTTAACAACAGTGGAATTAAATTCAAACTTTACAAAAGGAAACATGGGAGTCCACATTATTTAGAAATTGAACAACAGGCTTTAAATAATCCTTGGATCAAAAAAGAAATCACAAGGAAAATTAAAACATATTTTGAACTGAATGAAAATGAAAGCACAATTTCTAAAAAGTATGTGATGCAGCTACATCAATGCTTATATTTATACATAAATGTATATTATGTGTAAATATTTAGGTATTTAAATGTCTATATTAGGGGCCGGATGTGATGGCTCACGCCTGTAATCCCAGCACTTTGGGAGGCCGAGGCGGGCGGATCACGAGGTCAGGTGATCGAGACCACGGTGAAACCCCGTCTCTACTAAAAATGCAAAAAATTAGCCAGGCGCGGAGGCAGGCGCCTGTAGTCCCAGCTACTCAGGAGGCTGAGGCACGAGCATGGTGTGAACCTGGGAGGCGGAGCTTGCAGTGAACCGAGATCGCGCCACTGTACTCCAGCCTGGGTGACAGAGCGAGACTCCGTCTCAAAAACAAAATGTCGGCCGGGCGCAGTGGCTCAAGCCTGTAATCCCAGCACTTTGGGAGGCCAAGACGGGCGGATCACGAGGTCAGGAGATTGAGACCATCCTGGCTAACATGGTGAAACCTCCTCTCTACTAAAAAAACAAAAAACTAGCCGGGCGAGGTGGTGGGCGCCTGTAGTCCCAGCTACTTGGGAGGCTGAGGCAGGAGAATGGCGTAAACTCGGGAGGCGGAGCTTGCAGTGAGCTGAGATCCGGCCACTGCACTCCAGACTGGGCGACAGAGCCAGACTCCGTCTCAGAAAAAAAAAAAAAAAAAAGTCTATATTAGAAAAGAAAGGCCAAGCATGGTGGCTCACAACTGTAATCTCAGCACTTTGGGAGGCCAAAGTGGGCCAATCATTTGGGGCCAAGAGTTCAAGACAAGCCTGGCCAACAAAGCAAAGCCCTGTCTCTACCAAAAATACAAAAATGAGCTGAGTGCAGTGGCGCATGCCTATAGTCCCAGCTGCCCAGGAGGCTGAGGCCTGAGAATCGCTTAAGCCTGGGAGGTGGAGGAGGTTCCACCACTTCACTCCAGCCCGGCTGACAGAGCGAGACTCTGTCTAAAAAAAGAAAAGAAAAGAAGACATCAAATCAATATAACCTAAGATTCTATCTTAACTAGAAAAGGAAGGGCAAATTAAACCCAAAGTAATAAGAAGCAATAATAAAAAAAGAGTAGAAATCAATGAAAAAGAAAACAAAAATAGACAAGTTCACATAAACACAGTTGGTTCTTTGAAATGATCGATGAATTGACAAACCTTTAGTTAGAATGACTGAAAAAAAAGAGAAAACAACATTTACCAAAATCAGGTATGAAAGAAGGGATATTCCTACCAACTTTACAGAAATTAGAAGAATTGTAAGGGAATATGCCATGAACTTTATGTCAACAAATAAGACAACTTAGATGAAATAGCTTCTAGAAAGACACAAATTACCAAAATGACTCAAAAAGTAAATGACTATGTGAACTGACTATAACGAAGACATTTAATTACCAACTAAAAATCTTCCCACAAAGACAATCTACAACCAGATGGCTTTACTGGTAAATTCCACGAAACACCCGAAGAAGAAATAATGATGATCCTTCACAAACTATTCTAGAAAATAGAGGAAACAGGCCAGGCGCGGGGGCTCATGCCTGTAATCCCAGCACTTTGGGAGGCTGAGGCGAGTGGATCACCTGAGGTCAGGAGTTCGAGACCAGCCTGGCCAACGTGGTGAAACCCCATCTCTACTAAAAATACAAAAATTAACCAGGCGTGGTGGTGCAGGCCTGTAGTCCCAGCTACTTGGGAGGCTGAGGCAAGAGAATCAGTTGACCCTGGGAGGCAGAGGTTGCAGTGAGCCAAGATGGCGCCACTGCACTGGCAACAGAGTGAGACTCCATCTCCATTAAAAGGGAAGGGAAGGGGAGGGGAGGGGACAGAGGAAACCCTTCCCTTCCCTGCTTCCCCCTTCCCTTCCCTACTCATTCTATGAGGTCAGAGTTACCCTGACACTAAGGATCTAAGACAAAAACTACAAATCAATATCCCTCATGAATGTAGATACAAATGTCCTCAACAAATATTAGCAAACCAAATCTGGCAATATATAAAATGAACTACATACCAGAACTAAATGAGATTTATACCAGAAATGCAAAGTTGGTTTAACATCCAAAAAAAATCAATCAATGTAACATACCATGTTAACAAAATAAATGAGAAAAATTCAATACATGCAGAACAAAGCATTTGACAAAATCAAACATCAATTCATGATAAAAATGCTCAACAATCTAGAAATAGAAGGGAACTGCCTCAATTTCATAATTAACACATACGAAAGCTACAGCTAACATCATCGACAATGGTGAAAGACCAAATGCTTTCCCTCTAAAACTGGGAGCAAGGCATAGCTGTCTGCTTTCACCATTTCCAGTCACCATTATATTGGAGTTCTCAGCTAAGCATTCGGGTAAGAAAAAGAAAGAAAATGCATCTAACTGCAAAGGACGAAGTAAAAATGTCTTTACAGACAACGTGATCCTGTATGTGGAAAATTCTAACCAAAAAACCACTACAACTAATAAACAAGTTCAGCGAGGCTGCAGGATAGAACGTCGATATATAAAACCCAGTTGTATTTCTACATACTAAAACAATCAATGATCCAAAAATGAAATTAAGAAAATAATCCCATTCCCAACAGCATCAAAATTAAAACATTTACAAATAAAGTTAACAAAAGTAGTGCAAAATTTGTATACTGAAAACATTGTTTAGAAAAGTTTTAAAAGATCTAACTAAATGGAGATATTTCCTTTCTTTTTTTTGAGATAGGGTCTCACTCACCCAGGCTGCATTGCAGTGTACGATCTTGGCTCACTGCAGCCTCGACCCTCTGGGCTCAAGTGATCCTCCCACCTCAGCCTCGTGAGTAGCTGGGCCCACAGGTGCTTGCCAACATGCCTGGCTAATTTTTGTATTTTTGTAGAGATGGAGTTTCGCCATTGCCTAGGCTGGTCTCGAACTCCTGGGCTCAAGAGATCCACCTGCTGCAGCCTCCCAAAGTGCTGGGATTACAGGTGCAAGCCACCACGCCTGGCCCAAGACATTTCATATTAATGGATTAGAGCAGTGGTCCCCAAACTTTTTGGTACCAGAAGTGCCAAAAATCTCTAGCACCAGGGATTTTGTGGAAGGCATTTTTTCTCTGGGGGTGAGGGGAACAGACAAGGGATGGTTTCTAGATGAAACTATTCTACCTCAGATCAGTCATCAGGCATTAGTTAGATTTGACCTATATCCTTTACATGTGCAGTTCACAATAGGGTCTGTGCTCCTATGAGAATCTAATGCCGCCACTGATCTGACAGGAGGTAAAGCTCAGGCAGTAATGCTTGTTCACCCATCATTTACCTCCTGCTGTGCAGCCCAGTCCTAATAGGCTCTGGACCAGTACCAGTCCGTAGTCCGGGGTTTTGAGACCCCGGATTAGAGGATTCTGAATTGTTAAGATGCAAATTTTCTTCAAATAAATAACAGATTCAATGTAATCCCTCAATCCCTATCAAGACTCAAGAGATTTTTTTTTTTTTTTTTTTTTTTTGCAGAAATTGGCGAGCTTATGCTAAAATTTTTATGGAAATACAAGGGACGTTGTATAAACAAAATAATTTTGAAAAAGAACAAAGTTGGAGGACTTTCACTTCTGATTTCAAGACTCATATATGGTTGAGGTGCTGCTTTGCCAGAGCCTCTGTGCCTAAAGGAAGGAGAAAGGGAGGCCACAAAAGCTAAGCAAGGCAGTACATAATTCCCCAAGCAGATCAATGTACACCTCCAAGTTGAAAAGCAAAAGGCCAGAGAAGACACAAGAAGAGAGTGGAGAATGGAAGCTGCAAGTAACCCCAAAAAGAAGAAATCTCTAGCATCAGGCAAGAGATTGCCTGAGAATGAAGATGACTGACTGCCAACAAAAGTACAAAGGCATAGAACAACTCATTGACATGAAGAACCCCAATTGGGTGCCACAGATAACCAGAAAGGTCACACAACTGAATCTGGGCAGGCCAAAGGAAATTTCAAGAAAAGAAGACATTAAGAGAAAGCAAAAGAGCATTACATGAAATTGCATTTAGCTTGGAAGACAGAGCAGGTGATTATCTGGAAATAGCAGGAGAAAGCCAAGAGGAAGAAAGACAGGAAAGCAAAAGATGATTCATCTTTGTCAGGAAAGTGAATGCAGTCACTCTCCCTGAAGAAGTAACCATGGACTATATAGGAGGAGATACCAGGAACTGGGCCATGCTGCCAAAACCTCTGCTGTGCCTTGCCCACTCTGTGTTGTCACCACTGCAGCAGCCCTTTACAGCTAGGAGACCCCACAGCCTGCTGCCTGTGGGGGTTGGGGAAGGGCACCTGCTATAACTTTGTGTGTGCCAGGCAAGGTGCAGTTGCTTACACCTGTAATCCCTTGCTTTGGGAGGCCGAGGCAGGACAGCTGGAGCCCTGGAGTTCAAGACCAGCCTGGGCTACATAGTGAGACCCCATCTCTACAGAAAATGCTTTAAAAATTAGCCAGGTATAGTGGCATGTGCCTGTAGTTCCAGCTACTTGGGAGGCTGAGGCAGGAGCTTTGCTTAAGCCCAGGAGTTCAAGGTGCAGTGAGCTATCACTCCACTGCACTCCAGCCTGGGTGACAGAGCAACACACTGTCTCAAACACTACCCCTACCTCCCCCCAAAAAACAAAAGAAAAACCCCAGAAAGATGCAGACAGCATTTCATATGTAACCGTTTGGATGTTTTCTTAAAAACTGTTTTTAGAGTTCAGGATCCTGGTGGGGGTCCTGGGAGGGGTGCCTTAAAAGGCAGGATTTTGTCAGGTAGATTATACAGTAGGGGGTGGTTGTGCCAGGGGTCGAGCACTGATGTATTTGCAATATGCAGTCCCAGTGTGTGCTGCTTGGGTGCTCACTCAGAAAAGGGCTGCCCTTTGGGACCCTGTACTCCTGTGTCCTTGAGGGTTATGGCCCAAGCCCAGCCAGTCCGCTCTGAGGCCTCTATCTCTACCCTTCCTTGTCCCATTCCCACCTGCCTGGCCAGGGCTAGGACCCATTTTTAACCCTATGCCATTGAGCATTTCAAGAAACTTCTGTTTACCTTGCAATACACAGGCAAAACATCTTCCACAGATTCAACTCATATATTTGGCAGGTTAAACTTGACATTATCGTTTAAAAATATATATATATATATATATATATATTTATATATAAAGCTATATCAACCTAATCACGGCGGTTTGGTAGTGGCATAAGGGTAGAAGTATAGATCATTAGAGTCTGGGAATAAACCTTCACATTTATGGTCAACTGATTTTCAAGAAAAGTACCAAGGCAATTCAATGAGGAAAGACACTCTGTTCAACAAATGGTGCCAAGACAGCTGCATATCCACATGTAAGAAGATGAACTGAGATACTTACCTCACATCATACACAACAATTTATTCAAAATGGACCAAGGACCTCAATGGAGGTTGGGTGTAGGGATGGAAACTGACTACAAATGGATATGAGGGATCTTTTCAGTGATGGAAATGTTCTAAAACAGGCAGATTTACTAAAAACCACTGAACTGTACACTTAAAATGGGTGAATTTTATGGTCTGGAAATTATACCTCAATAAAGTTGTTTTAATTAAAAACTCTACTAAAGACAAACGCTTAAGCAAGTATCTCTTGTAAAACATTTGTTTGTTTGTTTTTGAGATGGAGTCTTGCTCTGTTGCCCAGGCTGGAGTGCAGTGGCGCGATCTCAGTTCACTGCAAGCTCCACCTCCCGGGTTCACGCCAT
Organism: Macaca mulatta; assembly: GCF_049350105.2. Lineage (NCBI taxonomy): Eukaryota > Metazoa > Chordata > Mammalia > Primates > Cercopithecidae > Macaca > Macaca mulatta. The sequence goes on along the minus strand of NC_133417.1, from coordinate 76,889,356 downwards.
TCTCCTGCCTCAGCCTCCTGAGTAGCTGGGACTACAGGCGCCTGCCATCACGCCCGGCTAATTTTTTATTTTTAGTAGAGACGGGGTTTCACCATATTAGCCAAGATGGTCTCGATCTCCTGACCTTGTGATCTGCCTACCTTGGCCTCCCAAAGTGCTGGGATTACAGATGTGAGCCTCCGTGCCCAGCCACATTTTAAAAATTATAATAGATGAGGTACAAGCTTATCCAATGTCAGTTTTTCCAAGTCTTCTTCTTTCTAAATTGGTTTAGAAAAACAACTGCATCGCAGCCAGGGGTGGTGGCTCACGCCTATAATCCCAGCACTCTGGGAGGCTGAGGCCGGTGGGTCATGAGGTCAGGGGTTCAAGACCAGCCTGGCCAATATGGTGAAACCCCATCTCTACTAAAAATACAAAAATTAGCCGGGCGTGATGGCGGGCGCCTGTAGTCCCAGCTACTTGGGAGGCTGAGGCAGGAGGGCTTGAACCCAGGAGGCGAAGGTTGCAGTGAACCGAGATCGTGCCACTGCACTCCAGCCTGGGGGACAGAGGGAGACTCCATCTCAAAAACACACAGAAAAAAAGAAAAATAACTGCATTGCTAATATTGATTTAAAGTAACATTTAGTGTATGTGTGTATGGCTCTGTGTGTGTGTGTGTGTGTGTGTGTGTTTTTGAGACAGTCTCACTCTGTCGCCAGGGCGGGATGCAGTGGCGGGATCTCGGCTCACAGGTTCAAGTGATTCTCCTGCCTCAGCCTCCTGAGTAGCTAGGACTACAAGCTCATGCCACCACGCCCAGCTAATTTTTCGTACTTTTAGTAGAGACGGGGTTTCACCATGCTAGCCAGGATGGTCTCAATGTCTTGACCTCGTGATCTGCCTGCCTCAGCCTCCCAAAGTGAGTATTTTTTAAGAAAGGGTCTCGCTCTGTCCCCCCAGCTGGAGTGCAATGGTGCAATCACAGCTCACTGCAGCCTTGACCTCCTGGGCTCTAACGATCCTCTCATCTCAGTCCCCCAGGTGGCTGGCTGGGACCATATAGGTGTGTGCCATCATATCCAGCTAATAAAAAAAATTTTTTTTATAGAGACAGGAATCTCCCTATGTTGCCCAGGCTGGTCTTGAACCCCTGAGCTCAAGCAACCCTCCAGCTCAGCCTCCCAAACTTCTGGGATTACAGTCATGAGCCACTGTACCCAGCTGAGTGAAATTTTAAGTAACTTCTATACCCTCAGAAAAGTTTAGGAAATAAGTATCATAGGAAAATGAGTTACAGTTGAGAAAAACTGAAGTACTCAGGCCACATTTTTACCTGAAATTTTCACATAAGTCAAAAAACCATGCAAAAATTTTCCAATTTTAAATAAGCCGTTATAGACTGATAATACTTTGTTTGCAGTTTAATATAAGGAACCAAGTCACCACTCAATCTTTAAGCCCTTTGAAAGTGTCGGTCTGAAATGAACTTAAAATGATGACACCCAATAATTTGTGACATCCTTCAATTCCTTTGTTTCTATGCTACAAAGATAAGCAACATATTTAAAGATAAAATTTTCTTGAATTTAAATCTACAGTGATATGCAGAATCAAAAACTGAGTTTTTTCCAAATTTAATACATCATCTAGCAATCATTTTTTAAAAGCTTCTCCATATTAACGCACTATATTAGTGATAAAAAAAATCATATTCTAAAGCAGAGAAATGAGATAACAGCACAATCACCTAACTATAAACAATTCACATAATATTCTAAAAAGCTATATGGCACATCCCAGAACAATAAAGGACATTTAAAGGACAAATATAATTAGGTTTTAATGTACTACTGACAGGTAATAATACTGATATGTATTCCAGCCCAGAATCAATTTCTATTGCCAGATGCAACTCCTTTCAGAAGGCCAGAGGAAACAGATCATTGATTCTATTTATAAAGTTAAACAACTGAGATATATTCAAATGCTGTACATCTTAAGAGAATGACATCTTCAAAAGGCAGATGGCATATAAGGAATTGTCTGCCGGTATTTTACCTTAAAATTGAGTGCAAAAAAATGAAAATGGGTGGCAATTATACCACAAACACCCATCCATCGGAAGTAAGATATAACTTAGGCCATCTACAGGAAGTTTCAATTATTATTAGATCTGGCTATGTGTCAAGTAAGCAAAAGGCCATCTCAATATAAAGAATATTCTGGATTGCAAATGGAGGTCCAGAGCCTGCAAAAGAACCACAAAGCTAAAAAAACACACACAATAATGGAGAAACAACTAAATTACAGAAGAGTAGAAAAATCTGCAGTTTCTTTTGTTTTTTAAGGACTGGGTATGGAAATCTAGGAGAAATAAGTATCTTAATGAGAACAGCTGATAAGGCATTTTTAGTATTTTTAAATGCTGAGAAATGTTAATGCTGAAAATAAACACCAATACCCAGTTGTCAAATTCAGAAGTCCTTTAGCATGTTTAGTCTTTTCTTTTTAGAGACTTCAGTTTCTAATGAATAACACCAATGAATAAAGGCTACCATTATTGATGACTCTTCACTGAGATTTAAGAAATAAAATTCTTTATCTGCTAATTGGTGCTAAGTATCAAGGACTTTATTGGTTGGAGTAGACAGAAGAAAGTGGTTAAGAGGCTTCAGAGAAACAACCCCTTGCTGGCACATTACCCACTAGAGTAGACAAAGACTACTTATGTGAACTCCACATTAAAATCACCAAAAATGTCCCTTCATGTAGCAGCAAGTCTAAGCTCTACAATAGAAGCTAAACAATTTTCTGCCCAACTAAAAGAAGTGACATAGTCTGTATTATGTTTCTACAATTTTATAAGTCATTGAGCTAGTGAAGTTGTTGCTTAAACAATTTATAACTTTTGTTATAAATGAAGTTTAGTAACTACTACTTTATCTCCTGAGTTTCCAACCCATTTAACAGTAGCAGGAAAGTCAGATGAAAAGATAATGCACCTCTGTAAATGTGGAACTCCCTTTTAAAAACAACATGCTTTCCCTCCAGTTTATTATTCTACAGATCAGTTCACTGTTCTGAAGCAACCTCAGTTTTATTTACCTTAGATTACTAGTCTATATAAAAAAGGATGAAACAATCTGCTTACCAGCTTATTTATGTGGTTGCCAGTCTCACATCCAGTTTTTTTTTTTTTTGGTGGGGTGGGGGGGTGGGAGGTGGTATCTTTAAACAAAATTCCCAAATAGCATTTTTTAACATGTTAATATTTTAGTGCATGTTAAATATTATAGTTTGTAACAAAGATGTATCCCAATTCAAACTTGTAAGATTAATACATTTTAATACCAATTTGTATGTAACCATCTGGTAAAATATTTTTCATGAAAAGAAAAAGGCAACTTTCAGTTTCATCAGCAATTTTATGAACAAATGTGAAAGTTAGAAAATAACATAAATATTTCTTGGGCCACTTTGTTTTTTGGTGGCTCACACTTTAACATACTATCATCTGAAACTCCATCTAATAATGCCTTCTCCTTTTAAAGAGTCAAGTCGAGTAAGTTGTCTTTCCTTCTCCTAAGCATTCTATTCATACTACTACTTCTATGGCTAATCCATACTGAAAGACATTTCCAAAACAAATAGGCCTACATTTCACCTTATCTACTACTGTTGTGAAGGCATGTATTTTAGGAATACAAAACACACACTTTAGGAAATGTGTATTCTATTTAAGAAGTATTTACTTTGACTTTTTTTCTCAGTAAAGTTTAGAATATTCTGACCCTACATGTAAATTAAAGCGCAGGCTGCCTCTAAATAATGCAACTGTTTGCCAAATAAAGTGAACAAATAAGTTATACCATACTTTCAACATATTTATGCCTGACCAAGATTTCCCCATATATATTCCGCTCATTATCTTCAATTTGTTCCATTAAGCACTTCACAGTTAGGGATGTAATCCAATCCCCACAAAGCCTTATGATTTAAAACATAAACTTAAGCCATCTTTAGATGGCTTAAGCACCCTAGGAAAATGTTGTTGTTTAAAATAGTTATTTCTGACAAAAATACAATCAATCAGTAAGGAGACATTTTTTAGAAAGGCTCTTTCAGTAACAAATCAAATTTTACATACCTGTAATATCAAGAACTGTAGGAAATTCAGTGTAGTATCTATGAACTGTTTCAAGAAGCTGAGCACCATGGCCTTGACCTTGAAATGGAGTCAAAATCAGCATCTGACTACAGTAAAGAAATTATTTTAAAATTAAAATATCATAACATGACCAGTTTAAAACTTGCAAATCACTATAGTATTACAAACACTTTAAAGTTTGTGTGATCTTTTTTCAATCCACCTTTGAGATACCCAAAAATTATCAGGATACTCAAAATTAGTTTAATCTTCTACACTGTTTCAAAGGGAACAATGAAATAAATCAGTACATAGTCCATGAATAATAGTGATTTTTTTTTTAAACAAATCAACACTATTATAACAAGTATTGGAAACTTCAGCAGTTCCTTCTGCTGAAATAAAAGACAAGGCACGTGTTATACTGCCAATTACCTTACACGTGGCCGGGTTTTGTCTGGGTACACATAGTAATTATAGACTGTCATGTAGCCTACGGTCGCAAAAAGCGTAGCTCCATCCTTATTATACTTCTCAAATCTGCAGATAAAACAGAAAGCCAAGCAGGTCAATTACAGTCGCGCTCCCATGCAGTGTCCATTTTCTTTTCCATTCTCTGACTGAATTTTCAGTGTCAGCAAGCTACTCTGTGAGGGCCCAATGGGTACACCTGCTATGTTCTGAATGTACAATTCACTTAATTGGTGTGCAGCAACTTGGATAAATCAGACCTCTTTACATCACTTCAGTGCACTTGCCTATTATAAAGATGAATAGGTGGCAAGTAAAAGAAAACACAGGCAAAGCTCATTTTACTGTTTAAGCCTACATTCAGGGCCCTAACGGACAACAGCATTTAATTCAGCTCTATTCTCAAGGTCTCCCAAAGCATAATGAAGGAAAACTCAAGCCTCATAAACAATAGTTTTTCTTTCCTGGGAAAAATATCATTATACTGTCCCAATAATTGGGCTGCCACAATTAAAATGCTGGCTTTGTGGAGGTAATAAGGTCTACTGTTGCTTTAGAACTGTACTTACACTAGAAAGTAGTGCCATCTTTCATCATCCACGTCAATAAAGCTAGCAGTTTCAATAAACCACATCAAAAAGGTCTGAAGCCTTTCATGATACTCTCGAAAGCCTCTACATGTCATGTCGGCCTAGGGAAAAAGCCAGGAAAAGTCAGGTGAAACTCATCACAAAGGTAAGTGAAAGTCTGCAGAACACAAAATTATCCTGTGGGAAAATGTTTAGAAGTCTCAGATTAAGATGTGGACACAGACACAGACATACACACAAAATAGATCTTTGTTTATAATGCTGATTAAAACTTGTTTACTGCAGTTAGAATAAATCACTGACAACAAAACTACATACAGGTTTCAGGCAAAAAGAACTTTACTCAATAAATATTTAGATTTATCTTTACCTTATATATCTGAAAGGTAAAGTTTTCTCCTCCTGTTGGACTGAGAACTGAGTAGGTATGAAGTAAGGTTCCGAATGGCTTGAAATCAACTTCTTTTTCCAGTAAAGAAAGGAAATCATTTGTGTTTGTGCAAAATCCAGGTGGAATGATTTGTCTAATTTTGCCCTCAACATCATCTGCCTAAAAAATAAAGGATATAAAAAATCAATAACAAATTCAACTTTAAGTTGAATATGGTTACTTTCTTTAAAACTGACAAAACCAACACAAATTATAAAATTTTGGTTGAAAACTAAAGAAGTAAACACACAGTGAACTGGAAAAGGATGAGCTTCCTGTGCACAAACTACATCACACAAAACTGAGATAAGCATAACATAAAAGTAAATAAGAGAAGGCAGGTAATCTGATACCAAGTACAATAATAAGGGCAATGCTATGGACGTTTCTGTTATGTAGAAAATGCTGACTATACCCCTTCATGACAGTCTGAACTGGCCAAGGCAAAAGGCTGCTTATTATTTTATATGTGTCAAAGAAATCATATTATCCAAGACATGAAAAGATCACCAGAGGTAGTGAGATGAGGCTAGAGTCAGACCAAATGAATAGCAATCTCACAACTAGATGGGTCACAATTCCCTCATATGCCAAACTCAAACTAAGATGATAATTTTAAAATATACCTATTTAGGAAATAACATAAATTATATGAATGCATATATCATTCTTTCATCCTTAGAATGTGACACAATTCTTAGAGACCTGGATTTGTGACAGTAAAAAAGAGACAAGACTGGACAACAAAACTAAACTTGGAGATTAAAATTACCCTTAACAACCTCTATCAATGTTATCAGCTGAGCAGACTTCATAATCCTTTTCAAAATCCCAAAAGACCACTTGATTGAATACATTTACTACTTCTCTTTAACCATGAATATTTGATGAAGTCTTACAATAAAGTATTGCTGCTTCTCACCAGGCAATAAAACTTAATGAATTGGTCTCAACTTAACAAAACCTTATCCCTCAATACAGTCCCTAAAAGCCTGACATTACATTCAACAAAATGAGCTTGTATTCTATTCAAACTTTTTCCTGAACAATGAGGCCAGGTTTTTACTTAATGGAGTTTGCCGTGAGTTCAGCTGTAATGTTTGTATTGTATCTATTTCCACAAGGACTGACACAAGAACACTTTGTGTTAACTTACTAAGCAGCTCTTTCATACCGTTTACATGCATGATGGGTATTAGTTCTAAACCAAGACCCTTGCTACTTAGCATTCAAAACAGGGAAATTAAGATGCTTAGGACAAAATACACTACAAAAGGCTAATACAACATGCTACTAATTCCTGTCCTTTCAACCATCTTTTAACTAAGTAGAGGCAATGCACCTGCAGATGAATAGCACTTTATTATGATTCAGTTACATTTTAGGATAGAGAACCAGGGATGACGTTTATCACAAACAAGTTTTATTTTCAATGCTCTGGTACCACCAACATGTATATATAATTTGTTTATAGCTATAAAAAAAGACCTATTATTGAAAATATAGCTCTTCAGCATTTTGCCCAACAGTTTATTTCTAATATGTACATCAGTCCTTACAACTCATTCACACTCGAGATCAAATAAACTGCATTTCATAGGACCGTTTTTGTTTATTTTTAAAGTACTATTTGATAAATATTTTTCCTTGCAATTGCTAACGTGAAGAGGCCATCTTAAGCATATTTTATAGAATCAGTACAATTTCAACCACTATCAAGGAAACTGTCATAATGAGGGATAGCTGTAATAGGTATGCTGTGTAGCAATTAAAATCCAAAGTAGTGATGAGTAAAACAGTATAGCATAATGTTAGTTAAGGTTTTTAAAAAGTCAAGGAAAACTACTTTTAAAAAGAGATTTATAATCTATCAGTTTAAAAATCACTTTAAGACTTTCATAGCATGTATAATTTTAACTTTTAAAAACTTTCCTTATGTCCTGTCTTCTCAAGAAGGCATTACAAATCATTTTACATATCTTGCATCAAATCTACTTCAAAGATTTCTCAGAAACTCTAAGTTTCAAGTAGCACTTTTGGTGGCGGGCAGAGCAACCCGAAGGTTTGAGCCCAACAAAGACTTCAAAGGATGCTTATTTACTGTAATAAATATCTTCAAATAAAATATTTTGCTTTGCATAAGTTTACACATTAAGAATTTTTATAGGGGAAAAGGGCAATTTTAAAGCAAGGAATCTTTATTTATTTATATAAATATATATTTATAGTTATGTATATAAACATGCATCTGATATACTTACATAAAATATACAACTGAAAACCAAACAGTTCTTCAATCTAGAATTTAGAACTTTGCTTCACTAAAGGGAAAATGTCTGCATTTCTCTATTAAATGGATTCTGTTTTAAGAAAAAAAATCCTGACTACCATCTTAGAGATCTGTACTCTTTTCTCAAATACATAATTTAGTTCAGTTTAAAATATTTGTTTTTCAGATTGGATTACTGATCAGATAATAAAATCAGCACAAGAGCAAAACCTCATGTAATCATTGTTAATTGAATAGAGTTAAAAATCAACAGAAACTTTTTAATTACAGTGTTTGTGGCTAAAAGTTTAGAATCTATTTCTGAAGATCACTGAAAAATTCCCTGTCTTCCAGAACATTATTCTAAACTTCAACTAAAATTACATAGAAATATAGAAAGGGTAAGAAATTCAGCTGACTAGACAGACCAGGGAACTAGAATTTCAAAAAAATGTTTAAAAAGAAACCAGGCTGGGCATGGTGGCTCACACCTATAATCCCAGCACTTTGGGAGGCCAAAACAGGTGCATCACCTGAAGTCAGGAGTTTGAGACCAGCCTGGCCAACATGGTGAAACCCTGTCTCTAATAAAAATACAAAAGTAGCTGGGCGTGGTAGCGCGCGCCTGTAATCCCAGCTACTCCGGAGGCTGAGGCAGGATAATCACTTGAACCTGGGAGGCGGAGGTTGCAGAGAGCCAAGATTGCGCCACTGCACTCTAGCCTGGGTGACAGGATGAGACTCCATCTCGAAAAAAGAAACCAGAACACAACCAGATATGTTTAATTAACAAAGACATCTCTTACAAATGGTTTCCTAACACTTGGCAATTTCTTTTTAAAAAGGAAAGTGTAAAAGTATTCTAGTTAGATATTCTGGTAGGTGGGTCATGATGAAATATTTTTAGATCGTATACTCTTTAACTATGGTCATTTCAAGTTCCAATGTTCTGTACTTTGTTACACATGAACATGTTCATATGGAGCAATTTTTGCATTTCCTCATTATTGAATAAAGCGATATGCCTGATAATTAGTAATCTATTTTTTAAAATAAATGTTTATATTTGTATTTATACACATTTGAAAACCCAATAACCTTTCTAATGTCTTATCTTAAGCAACACCATTTGTCTAAATTTGTCTAGTTATTTTTGAGATTGCAATTAAAGACACGTTAAGTAGGTGGTAACATGCTGTTCTTTACTTGGCTAAAGTGGTACATAGACTTAACTATATTCTAAGACTACCTAAAATATGCTATAAAAACAAGCAAAAGAGATTCTATATCTACTTAATTTTCTCAATCTCACGTTCTCTGATAATATTTAAGCTTTAACTACAGAATGTATTGTTGAGAAATTAAAAGTGTGAACTTTTTCACTAATGGAAAAACAAAGGTCATATTATGTTTATTTACACTGCATTAGTATTTTGCTACTTGAACTAAACAAGACAAACTTGTCAATATATACTTTTAAAGCTCTTTATGATATTTCATAAAAAGTATTACTTATCAAGAACACTGTCACAATTTGAAATTTTACTAGTCTACCAAAGATATTTTCATTTCCTCAAGATGAAATTTCTGGAAGTATGTAGGATTTTCCTAGAAAGAGGTTAAACACTCCATAAAATTTTTTAAATCTGCTCTTATCTACTCTCAAATTCAATCCAATTAGTGGGACACCAGGATAAAATAACTGAAATTCACAGTTAATACAAACTTTATCCACCTATTTCAACTTCCTGTATCAAACCGTTCCCAGAAATGCTAGCAATTAGGAAGACAACAATCTTAGTTACGTACCACTTCACTAAAAGGCAATGAAATTACACCCAAGAGAAGGCAGGAGGTTTTTGTTTTTAAGACAAGAGTCTTGCTCTGTCACCTAGGCTGGAATGCAGTAGTGTAACCATAGCTTACCGCAGCCTTGACCTCCTGGGCTCAAGAGATCCTTCTGCCTCAGCCTTCCAAGTAGCTAGCACTACAGGAGCATGCCATCATGCCCAGCTTTTTTTTTTTTTTTTTTTTTTTTTTGAGACGGAGTGTTGCTCTGTTGCCCAAGCTGGAGTACAGTGGCATGATCTCGGCTCACTGCAACCTCCACCTCCCGAGTTCAAGTGATTCTCCTGCCTCAGCCTCCCGAGTAGCTAGGATCACAAGCATGTACCACAACACCTGGCTAATTTTTGCATTTTTAGTAGAGACAGGGTTTCACCATGTTGTCAAACTCCTGACCTCAAGTGATCCGCCAACCTTGGCCTCCCAAAGCGCTGGGATTACAAGCTTGAGCCACCATGCTCAGCCCCCCCCTTTTTTTTTTTTTTAAGAGGCAGGGTCTTATTATGTTACCAAGGCTGGTCTCAAATTCCTGGCCTCAAATGATCCTCCTGAGTAAGCCTACAGAGTAGCTGGCACTACAAGCACAGAACAGGAGGTGTTAATAAAAGCAAAGGTCAAGGACAACCAGACGAAAAAATCATCAGTGTCTGAATAATCAAGTTTATTGTATTGTAAAATTCAGAACTGTTTCCTTTAAAGATGATGGCTAGTAGAGATTTTATAGGCATCTTAATTGTGACTAAAGAATTTTAGGTGCAACTAGAGCATTCAGCTTGGAAAAGAAAAAGAATGGATGATTAAAAATTAATGTAATGACATAATCCTAATACATAACTTCTAAGCAGATGTTATGGCTGCTGACCGCCTATGTAGTATGATCTGCAAAGCCCTAATATATAGTCTCAAACCTAACATCCAAAATAAAATTTTTGATATTTTCCACTTAAACCTATTTCTTCTATCGTCTTCTCAGTTAACAGTACCATAATTGAACCCCCGTTGCTTGGGCAATGGGGTTCTCCTTGTTTCTTTTCCTCATCTGTCACATCTAATTCAACAGCAAACCTCCAAAATGTTCCTTACTCTGACAACTAAATCCAGTGTCACCTCTAACACTGCAATATTCCAGTCTCTCTTCTTTCACTTTTGCCCCATACAGTGTGTTCTCTGCACGGCAGCTAGAATCATATTTTAAAAATATAAATCACATCGTTTATGACCTCCACCTACTTAAGAATGCCTCTGAAGAACACCAACTACTCTTATTTCTTGCAAACACCTATCACAGAAGATCCTACAGATCTAGCTTTGCATCCCCTTCAACCATCTCCTACCCCTCTCTCCATCACCATGATTTAACCCTGTTAATCTATATTTTTTAGCAAAAATGCTATATTTTTTAGAGCCTTTGTACCTGCTAGTCCCTTTGCTTAGTAAGTTTTACCCTCAGCTTATAACATGGCTGGTTCCTCCTTCATTATTCAGAAATGAGCAAAATGCATCCTCATAATACTACCTGAATTTGTGTATTTACTATTTTGTTTACTGACTGTTCCTCTTGGCTAGAACGTAAGCTCCATGACTTTGTCTGCCACTGTATCGCTGGCATCAAGAACAGAAGGCACTATGGAATGAACACTCACTGCAAACTGAGATAGAAGACGCAAGCCCATGACCCACGTATCCCCTACCCAATCGTTTTTAATAAGGGGAAAAAAGTCTTTGTTTGAATACTCAATATAAGTGATCTTTGACCACAAAGCAAATAAGTAACTCTACAAAAAGACATTATAAAATATTGATTCCTTACTCCTAACACAGTATTTCTAAATGGAAAAACCTAATTTTCAAGAATGGAACAATTAGATGTCAATGCAAATACACAGCTATTTTCACTGCATGAAGTATTTAAAAGATTTATCTATAACTAAGTCAATAGTTCCTTTGGAAGAAATCAATTCAGTGCTATCAGCTGCAACTGTAAAAAACAAAAACCCTCCAACAGTGGATTTACACACAAGGAAAAATATCACCTGCATTTTTAATAAGAATATCTAGCTGGGCTTGGGTCTGGAGAATTTAGCAATCTATATATTTGATTATGAAAAAACTCTATTTTAATAAATGTGTTAAATGCTAGTTCATCTAAGATTAAATCTTTTCAAACATCAAACCACTACAGTATTACTCAGAATCACTTCTGTATCTGCACAATTTCAAAAGTTGTCCTGGGACACAAACTATATTAAAACAAATATTAAATGTAGTGACATACTATTTATCTGGCAAGCTCAGTCATCTCAAACATGGCTGGGAAGTGGGGAAAAACACACACACAAAAAACAAGTAGTACTCAAAATATTTCTAGTACTAAAGTTGAATGAATATGAAACTACTTCAGATCTTTTTCATGCTATGCACAATTTGTATTACATGAAACTTATTTCAGATCTTTTTCATGCTATGCATAATTTGTGTTATAGATGGGGCATAGGGTTGGCAAAAGAGGTAAAGTCAGAAGTTAAAGTCCTGAAAAAGTTGGTTGCATTGTTAATATTTTAGGAACTGCTACTTCTGCAGAAGAAAGTTATGACACATAGTATGAAGTAATCAGATTCCATCAAGCTCACCAACATGGTACTTTTAACCATAAGGGGTCTGCTAGTGTGAAGCCCCTTACAATGATAGCAGTAAACTGGCAGTGCATGGCATAAAACACAGGAGAAGGCTGGGTATGGCGGCTTAAGCCTGTAATCCCAAGCATTTTGTAAGGCCAAGGTGGGAAGATTGCTTGAGGCCAGGAGTTTGAGGCCAGTCTGGGCAGTATAGCAAGACCCCACCTCTACAAAAAATTAAAAAAAAATTTTTTTTTAATGAGGGGAAAAAAAACACACGGTAAAAAGGAGAAAGATACCTATGTAACAAACCTGCATGTTCTGCACATGTATCCCAGAACTTAAAATTAAAAAAAAAAAAAAAAAAAAAAAGGGAGAGAGAGAAAGAAAAAGCAGTAAGCACAAGAGCCTGGATCCTCTTAGAACAGGTCAAAAATATTCCTAACATCTTTTAATCAAGGTATTATTATATATTATGCATACTAACACTGAATAATCATCTCCTAGTCCAATACTGATTATTTACTAGTTGTATGACTTTGGGCAAAACCTTTACAACATAACAAATCCCTCAAAATGTAAATAATAAAAAAGGGCCAAGTCAGTCAGTTCCAGTAATGAGAGGAGGTTTTAACCAAAAATATAGATGGGGTATGGGGTGGCAAAAGAGGTAAAGTCAGCAGTTAAAGTCAGTTTAAAGCCCTGAAAAAGTTGGTTTCATTGTTAATTCATTAGGAACTGCTACTTCTGCAGAAGAAAGTTATGACATACAGTATGAAGTAATATATTTCGTTTTCCATACTTGTGTCTAACACAGTATTACCAACAGTATATCAGATATAATTTACTAAAACTTGCTGGATTTATAAGTGCAAAGGAAAGAGATTTTGCTATAAGAATTAACTTTCAATTTTATACATATGATTTAGTGACAAAATGGGATTTAATCTTTAAAAAAATCACCTTTGTGAAGTAACGCTTGATGAAGTTTCAATGCCCTTAAGGAATGCTCTGAAACAGAACAAGTCTAAAATAAAATTTTCTTAAGGCCCTCAAAGATTCATGTCCATCCCAGATGCAAAATACATTCATTCTATCCAGACATTCCTAAAAGTCTCAACCATTATAATATCAACTCAAGTCCAAAATCTCATCTAGATATAATCAGTTCAAAAGTCACACATCTCATCATCTAAATCAGCTATAGGTAAGACTCTGGCTATGATACATCGTAGGGCAAAATTCCTCTCCACCTATGAACCTGTGAAATTAGAAAACAGTATCACTTCCAAAAGACAATAGTAGGATAGGCATAGGACAACAGTTATAGAATCTCTCATTCCAGAAGAGAAAATGGAAGGAAAAAAGGAGCCACTGCTATCAAGCAATTTCAAAATTCAGCATGGCAAATTCCATTAGGTTTCAAGGCCTAAGAATAACTGTGCTGGCCGGGCGCGGTGGCTCAAGCCTGTAATCCCAGCACTTTGGGAGGCCGAGACGGGCGGATCACGAGGTCAGGAGATCGAGACCATCCTGGCTAACCCGGTGAAACCCCGTCTCTACTAAAAACTACAAAAAACTAGCCAGGCAAGGTGGCGGGCGCCTGTAGTCCCAGCTACTCGGGAGGCTGAGGCAGGAGAATGGTCTAAACCCGGGAGGCAGAGCTTGCAATGAGCTGAGATCCGGCCACTGCACTCCAGCCTGGGCGACAGAGCGAGACTCCGTCTCAAAAAAAAAAAAAAAAATTTGCCCTGCAGCTCCACCCTCTGGACCCAAAGCTTTGCCCTCAGAGTCATTCTTCCGTTTTCTTTAAAGGTAGCACATGCTTGCAACTGAGCAGTTTTATCAGCCTGTTTCCTATCTGTGGAATTTGGAGAGTTCATACAGCCTTCCTTCATTTTTGTCCTGTCAGTCCAAGCTGCACTATAAAGTTTTAATTCTCAAAACCCTTGAGTCACCTGTGTACATCATGAGGGTTCATACCATTAGACAAGAGGGTCCTCCACAGATGTTCCCCAGATCTATATTCCCAGCTTTTTGCTGAGACAACTGAGGAGACCCATGAGTCACATGCCTAATCCCTTCAGCACTAGCAAAAGGTTATCCTGTCACACTCACGGCTTTCTCTCCAGAACACACTTCCCACTTTCCTGACAATGAATATGCTAACTAGTGTCTTCTGAAATCTGGATAGGCTAAGAATTTCCCAAATCATCAACTCCTGTATCCTTTTTGTTTAATAGTTCTTCCCTCAATTTATCTCTTTCCTCACTTTAAGCAGCCAGAAATCAGGCCACACCTCCAATACTGTGCATAAAAACCTCCTCAGCTAAACATCCAAGTTCACTGCTTACAGTAAGTCCTCCTTTCCATATAATTGCAGGACATAACTCAGCTAGGCTTTCTGCCACTATAGAACAAGGATATCCTTTTCTCCAGTTGCCAAACACATGTTCCTCATTTTGTTCTAAGCCCTCACCAACCAGAGGCACTTTGTTTTTTTTTTTTTTTTGGAGACAGGGTCTGCATCTGTCACTCAGGCTGGAGTGCAGTGGTACAATCTTAGCTCACTGCAAACTTCACCTCCTGTGCTTAAGCCAACTTCCCAGCTCAGGCTCCAGAGCAGCCAGAACTACAGGCACATACCACCACACCCAGCAAATCTGTGTGTGTATGTGTTTTGGTAGAGATGGAGTTTCACCATATTGCCCAGGCTGGCTTGAACTCCTGAGCTCAGGTGATCTACCTGCCTTGGCCTCCCAAAGTGCTGGGATTACAGATGTGCCACCAGGCCTGGCCATTTTTTTTTTTTTTTGTAAGAGATAGGGTCTCACCGTCACCCAGGTTGGAGTGCAGTGGCATGATCATACTTACCTTACTGTAGCCTCAACTTACTGGCCGCAAAGGATCCTCCTGCCTCAGTCTCCTCAGTAGAAGCGGCACTTTCTTTTTTTTTTTTTTGAGACAGAGTCTCACTCTGTAGACCAGGCTGGAGTGCAGTGGTGCAATGTCAGCTCACTGCATCCTCTACCTCCTGGGTTCAAGCAATTCTCCCACCTTAGCCTCCGGAGTAGCTGGGATTACGGCATGCACCACTGCACCCAGCTAATTTTTGTATTTTTAGTAGAGACGGGGTTTCGCCATGTTGGCCAGGTTGGTCTCAAACTCCTGACCTCAGGTGATCTGCCCACCTCAGCCTCCCAAAGTGATAGGATTACAGGCGTGAGCCACCGTGCCCAGCCTTCTCTCTCTCTTTACCTTTATCCCCTTTAGATCCACTCACTTTAAATAGTTTTATAATGTGATCAGCTTGAGCATCCATGTATTCCATTCATAAAGGAATATATTAGCAAAATGTGTGGGATTAGAAATGCAGCAAAAGAAACTTCAATAGATTCTACACTAAGTAAAAGTGGAAAATTTAGCTATTTCCCTCCTCCATCTTTGACTTATAGGAAATAAACACAATAAAAAACAAAAGTTGGCAAAAAAAATAAAACTCTGATCACAAAGGCAAAAATTTTTATGGGGAAGGTCCATGCAGGAAACAGAACACGATCATGATCACAGGGTTAACTGTAATGACAGGGCAGCAAATGCCTCCATAACTACAGACTGAGTATATGATTTTATTTAATTAATTTTTTTTTGAGACAGTTTCACTCTGTCACCCAGGCTGCAGTGCAGTGGTGTATTCTCAACTCACTGCAACCTCTGCCTCCTGGATTCAAGCAATTGTCGTGCCTTAGCCTCCCAAGTAGCTGGGATTACAAGTGCGTACCACCAAGCCCAACTAACTTTTGTAATTTCAGTAGAGACGGGGTTTCACCATGTTGGCCAGACTGGTCTCGAACTCCTGACCTCAGGTGATCCGCCCACCTTGGCCTCCCAAAGTGCTGGGATTATAGGTGTAAGCCACCGCACCCAGCCTGAGAATGTCATTTTAAAACTATCACGTAACAGATTCTCTCCTCCCTCAAACCTTAATTTTTTTTTTTTTTAGAGATGGGGTATTGTTCTGTTGCCCAAGCTGGAGTGCAGTGGTGTCATCATGGCTCACTGGCAGCCTCAAGCTCCTGGGCCCAAGTAATCCTCCCACATTAGCCTCCCAAGTAGCTGAGGGTCTCACTGGGTTGTCCAGGCTGGTTTCCAACTCCTGGGCTGGAGATCCTCCCACTTCAGCCTCCAAAAGCATTGGGATTACAGGAACAAGCCACTGCACCCAGCCCAAACCTTTAATTTTTAAAACCTATTTGTTTGTTTGTTTTGTTTTTGAGACAGGGTCTAGCTCTGTGATCCAGGCGGTAGGGCAGTGGCATGATCTCAGCCGACTGTAGCCTCTGCCTCCTGGGCTCAAGCCATCCTCCAACCTCAGCCTCCTGAGTAGCTGGGATTACAGATACATGCCACCACGCCCCACTAATTTTTGTGGTTTTTTTGAGAAATGGGGTCTCATTATGTTGGCCAGGCTGGTCCTGAACTCCTGAGATCAAAAGATCTGCCCCCCTCAGTCCCCAAAAGTGCTAGGGTTACAGGTGTGAGCCACCGCACCTGGCCTAAAACCTATTTTAAAATAAATTCAATTGGAAAACAGTTAAAAAAGCATTTCTGTTCTTACCTCTACACAGTCAAAGTTCTCATCAACTTTAGATGCATATTCAACACGGAACATTGTTGACAGGCTACCAGCAATATAGTATAACAGGATCTTCAGACCCTTGTAACCAAAAGCAGTTTCACTGAAATGGAAAAAATAGCAATAATGAGAATGAATTTCTGCAGTCATTAAAAAGTATTAACCCTACATATAAACAAGTTTAACTTCATGGGCAGTTTCAAGATTTTAAACTATATTTTTTTTAAAAAAATCATCTACAATAAAATGTGCTTCAGTTTTCATCTAAAATAGAATAACTCAGGAATGTTGCCTAAGTCAGGAATGTTGTTTGAGTTAAATGAGTAAGTTAATACATGTAAACTACTTATAAAACTGGCACATTGTATAAGTACTCAATAAATGTCAGACATTTAATACTATTGCTACTGTTGCTGCTGCTGCTACTATTACCAGTATTAGAAAGCATTTCAAATGAGAGAAGTAGTGTTAAACTAGGAGCTGGCTAAGCAAGCAGCTACCAAGCCTTGGACCAGTCCCTCCAACTTACCGCTTACTGAATCACCAAAATCCAGAGCTGCAGCGATAGCACCCACCTGACCACAAGTAAACTGCTCTATGAACTCAACAGGCAGATATGGAACTGCTGCTAATTTTTCCACCCCTGCTCCCTGCCATCACATTTATGCTGAATATTCCTTTTTCAAGCTTAAAAGTCTTCTAAAAAGTGAACTCTAAATTATCCAGAATAGGTAAATCTATAGAGACAGAAAGTAGATTAGTGACTGCCTAAGACTGGGGTCAGGGTAAAGGAAAATGATTATTAATGAATTCTAGGGTTTCTGATGGAAGTAATGACAATGTTCCAAAATTGACTGTGTTTGCACAACTCTGAATACATTAAAAACCACTGATTTGTACACTTTAAATAAATGAATTGCACAGTATATATCACAATAAAGCTGTATTCTGATTTTTTAAGAAAGTGAATTGTGAAAGAAAAGTGTTTGAAAGGAGCAGTGTCATGCACTTTGGGAGGCTGAGGTGGGGGGGTATCACTTGAGGTCAGGAGTTCAAGACCTGCCTGCCAACACGGTGAAACCCCATCTCTACTAAAAACACACACACACGCACACACACCAAAAAAACGCCAGTGTGGTGGTGGTTGCCTGTAATCCCAGCTAGCTACTCAAGAGGCTGAGGCAGGAGAATAGATTGAACCCAGGAGGTGGAGATTGCCGTGAGCTGAGATTGCACCACTGCACTCCAGCCTGGGCAACAGAGCAAGATTGTGTCTCAAAAAATTAAAAAGAAGCACTATCTGTAAAACTAGATCTTATCCACTAAGATATTACTATACACATTTTTTTTTTTTTTTTGAGATGGAGTCATGCTCTGTCGCCCAGGCTGGAGCGCAGTGGCCGGATCTCAGCTCACTGCAAGCTCCGCCTCCCGGGTTCACGCCATTCTCCTGCCTCAGCCTCCCAAGTAGCTGGGACTACAGGCGCCCGCCACCTCGCCCGGCTAGTTTTTTGTATTTTTTAGTAGAGACGGGGTTTCACCGTGTTAGCCAGGATGGTCTCGATCTCCTGACCTCGTGATCCGCCCGTCTCGGCCTCCCAAAGTGCTGGGATTACAGGCTTGAGCCACCGCGCCCGGCACACATTTTTTAAAGTAGTAAAACGTAGAGAATAAAACAATGTCTCTTTAAAGATAGAACTCCAAAGAGAAAATATTATTTTTATAATAAAGTAAAACCTGTTTAAAATATAAAAGGCTGAAATTTTGGCATTAATTTATGTATTATAAGATATAATTATTAATATGTGAAAGCACATAAAATGCCTAATCTGTATATTAATAATGAAAAATTCACAAGAAATTCATTGCAGGAAGAGACATTTGTTGACTTAAAAACACAATAAGGGCCTGGTGCAGTGGCTCACACCTATAATCCCAGCACTTTGGAAGGCCGAGGCAGGTGGGTCACCTGAGGTCAGGAGTTCAAGACCAGCCTGGCCAGCATGGCAAAACCCCATTTCTACTGAAAATAACAAAAATTAGCTGGGCATGGTGGCAGGCGCCTGTAATCCTAGTGACTCAAGAGGCTGAGGCAGGAGCATCACTTGAACCCAGAAGGTGCAGGTTGCAGTGAGCCGAGATTGCGCCATTCACTGCACTCCAGCCTGGGCAACAAGAGCAAAACTCCATCTCAAAACAAAACACACATTAAGGCTGGGCACAGTGGCTCATGCCTGTAATCCCAGCACTTTGGGAGGCCAAGGCAGGTGAATCACCTGAGGTCAGGAGTTCAAGACCAGCCTGGCCAACAGGGGGAAACCCTGTCTCTACTGAAAATACAAAAATTAGCTGGGTGTGATGGCACATGTCTGTAGTCCCATCTACTCGAGAAGCTGAGGCAGGATAATCGCTTGAACCTGGGAGGCGGAGGGTACAGTGAGCTGAGATTGCACCACTGCATTCCAGCCTAGGCGACGGAGTGAGACTCTATCTCAACAAAACAAGCAAACAACAACAACAAAAAGCCACACATTAAATATAGCTGGGTGCAGTGGCTCATGCCTGTAATCCTAGGACTTTGGGAGGCTGAGGTGGGCAGACTGTCTGAGCTCCAGAGTTTGGGACTAGCCTGGCCAACATGCCAAAATCCTGTCTCTACTAAAACTACAAAAAAAAAAAAAAAAAAAAAAAAAAAATTAGCTGGGTGTGGTGGCGCAGGCCTGTAGTCCCAGCTACTTGGGAGGCTGAGGCATGAGAATCACTTGAACTGGGAGGCGGCAGAGGATGCAATGAGCCAAGAAGATCGTGCCACTGCATTCCAGCCTGGGCAACAGAGCAAGGCTTCATCTCAAAAAACAAACACACAAAAAACCCCAAAACTCCCACACATTAAAGAAATATGTCAATGATGTTAAAATAATGCATGGGGGGAAAAAGACATGAAGGGAAATATTTAAATGTCCACTATGTCTAAATAACCCTTTCCTACTACAACAAACCAGGGGTTCCATGGGAGACTGATTGACTACAGAACTAACAGGGAAAATACAAGATGAATCTGGAAGCATCTTATTGTGCGAGAAAGTAAAGTATCACCAAAATTATAAGGACATATCAGAAAGAATCAAAAGTGTCTGAAAGGGTGGCCACTTGCCAAATCTGGGATAATTTGAGCATCAAAATTAGTAGCAGAAACAGACTGTACATAACTCACTGAATTTTAAAAGAATCCTTAGCCAGGTGCGGTGGTTCACGCATGTAATCCCAACACTTTGAGAAGCCAAGGCAGGAGGATCACTTGAGTCCAGGAGTTCAACACCAGCCTGGTCAACATAGGGAGATCCCCATCTCTTTTTAAAAGAAAAATTTTTTTCTGTTTTTTGAGATGGAGTCTCGCTCTGTTGCCCAGGCTGGTGTGCAGTGGTGCAATCTCAGTTCACTGCAACCTCTGCCTCCCAGGTTCAGGCAATTCTCCTGCCTCAGCCTCCCGAGTAGCCAGGACTACAGGCGCACGCCACCACACCTGGCTAATTTTTTGTATTTTAGTAGAGCATGGTTTCACCATGTTGCCCAGGCTGGTTGCCAACTCCTGAGCTCTGGCAATCCTCCCGCCTCAGCCTCTCAAAGTTTTGGGATTACAGGTGTAAGACACTGCACCCGGCCAAAAAATTTTTAAAAATTAGTTGGGCATGGTGGTACCCACCTATGGTCCCAGCTCCTTAGGAGGCTGAGGTGGGAGGATCTGCTTGAGCCTGGGAGTTCAAGGCTGCAGTGAGCTGTGATCGCACCACTGCAGTTCAGCCTGGGTGACAGAGCAAGATCTGTCTCAAGAAACAAAAACAAAAACAAAATCTCTGAGTTTGATATAAATAAAGAAATAGGCTGGGCGCGGTGGCTCAAGCCTGTAATCCAAGCACTTTGGGAGGCCGAGACGGGTGGATCACGAGGTCAGGAGATCGACACCATCCTGGCTAACACGGTGAAACCCCGTCTCTACTAAAAAAAAAATGCAAAAAACTACCCAGGTGAGGTGGTGGGCGCCTGTAGTCTCAGCTACTCAGGAGGCTGAGGCCGGAGAATGGCGTGAACCCGGGAGGCGGAGCTTGCAGTGAGCTGAGATCGGGCCACTGCACTCCAGCCTGGGCGACAGAGTGAGACTCCGTCTCAAAAAATAAATAAATAAATAAATAAATAAATAAATAAATAAAGGGAAGAAGAAGAGCTCTTTCTTATAGTAGCATGCCCAACTAATAAATGAAAAAAGTATGGAAGAGTTACAAAATCACCATTTTACAATCATCATAGTAAACGATTCAAGCAAGAATCATTAATGGATGCTAAAACTTCTGGGTGAAAGCTTGATGGAAAACAGGATTATTTTCAGTCTCACAGTATCTCCCTACAAACTACTTATAAATTACAAAGGAAAAAAACATTAACTTTATAGTGGAAAAACCTGGCAGCTACCTCTAAACTAGGTGACCCAAGTTAACTTAACCAACAAGGGACAAAGTGATATCACGGACTTCCTGATTTGATACACTGAGGACACAATACCATTTCTGTAATGGCACAGCAAAAATATGCATTATCTGAGTTTAATCACAAATAAACCAATCAAATTAATCCAATATAACAGTTCTACAAAATTAGCCTATACCCTACAAAAATGTCTGTTAGGAAAAAACAAATGCTGAGGATCTGTTTCAGATTAAAGAAGAATGAAGAAATATGACAACAAAATACAGTATGATTCTGTATTGGATCCAGGATTGGAGAAAATTGCTATAAAAGAATTACCAGAAATCAACTGACAAAATCTGAAACATGGACTGTATATTAGAAGATAGTACTGTATCAGGCCAGGCATGGTAGGTAGCTCATGCCTGTAATCCCAGCACTTTGGGAGGCCAAGGTGGGTGATCACTTGAGGTCAGGAGATTGAGACCAACCTGACCAAGATGGTGAAACCTTGTCTCTACTAAAAATACAAAAGTTAGCTGGATGTGGTGGCGGGCGTCCGTAAGCTCAGCTACTTGGGAGGCTGAGGCAAGAGAATCATCTGAACCCAGGAAGCGGAGGTTGCAGTGAGTTGAGATAGCACCACTGCACTCCAGCCTGGGCAACAATGCGAGACTCTATATCAACGTTAAATTTCCTGAACTTTTACAACTCTTCCATGATTATTAACTTTACTTTTAGGAAATACATACTGAAGAGAAATGAGGGGTAAAGGATCAGGATATATCTGCAACCTACTCTCAAATGATTCAAGAAGAAGAAGAAGAAGAGACAATGATTAAAGCAAATGTAGCTAAATGGCAACTGGTGAATCCAGGTAAAAAAATATACAGAGATCACTGTACTATTCTTGCAACTTTCTGCAAATGTGAAATGTTTTCAAAATTTTTTAAAAAGTAACTATTTCAATGATGTAATCAAAGTATAGGAAATTAAAGAGCAGTGTTAAATATACTGGGACATATCTTTATTTTGTTTTTGTTTTTTTTGATACAGTCTCGCTCTGTCGCACAGGCTGGAGTGCAGTGGCGAGATCTCGGTTCACTGCAATCTCTGCCTCCCGGGTTGAAGTGTTTCTCTTGCCTCAGCCTCCCGAGTAGCCGGGACTACAGGCGTGTGCCACCACGCCTGGCTAATTTTAGTATTTTTAATAGAGACGGGGTTTCACCATGTTAGCCAGGCTGGTCTGGAACTCCTGACCTCAGGCAATCTGCCCACCTTGGCCTCCCACAGTGTTGGGATTACAGGCATGAGCCACTGCACCCGGCCTGGGACATATCTTTAAAGTTCCTTCTAAAAAATAAACTTCAGGGCAGGTACAGTGGTTCATGGCTGTAGTCCCAGCTCTTTGGGAGGTGCAAGTGGGAGGATCACTTGAGTCCAGGAGTTCAAGACCAGCCTGGGCAATACAGGAAGACCCAATCTCTACAAAAAAAAAGAAAAAAGAAAAAACCAGGCATGGTGGTGTGTGCCTGTAGTCCCAGCTACTCAGAGGCTCAGGTGGGAGGACTGCTTATGCCCAGGAGGTTCACACTACTGCACTCCAGCCTGCATGACAGAGTGAGACCCTATCTCGAAAATAAATAAATAAATAATAAATAAACAAACTTCTCTCAACTGCTTATTTAATCACAGAACAACAACTTAAGCTTTCTATTACAGCTTTAGGGGAATACATGCTACTAGAAGTAATTTAGCAAAATGGTAGGCAGAAAAAAGTAGTAGTTATGATTATGGGCTCTGGAGTCAGATTGCCTAAAGTCTACACTCCAGCCATTTGTATGTTCATAAACAATTATCCAATTCCATCAATATACAAAGTAGCAAATAATAATACCATTATTAATACTGTTGTGAGAATTAAATAATGCATTTATAGCACTAAATGGTAGGTATTAAAATGACCAGTGTCTCAATGTAAAAAAAAAACACCGTTATAACATATATTTTAAGATAAACCACATAAAAAATAAGAGCAAAGAAAATAAAACTTGATTTCCTCAAAGAAAAATAATGAAATTTTTTTTCCATACTAATTTGGCAAACATTTTACTAAGTTACTTACTCATCCCCAAAGAGTTGATGGGTATACTCAGGAAAGAAAGTTCTAATGTCATTTTCAAGATCTTCAGGAAAACGAACTGTTTAAAGGGACAAAAAATAGAGATATTAAAGACATTAAAGATATTGAAGGTGACAGGTATTTCTATTTCATGAATTTCAGTATAACTAGGATACAGCCAACATTTTTCTTACTCAAAGTGTCACTTCTCCATTATGTGATTTATTTACACTGTATTCTCAAGAGACTAATGAACAATGAAAATTAAAATATTACTTTGAGTGCTTACTTATTCTAAGAATTAGAAGGCGAGGTATGACAGAGGCACGTGATTTATTTTTATTTTTCCATATGTTTATGCACAATGCAAAGAGTAAAGGAAAAACAAAAAGACACTTTGAGATAAGAAAAGTTACAGCAAATGAAAACAGGATGCTGTAAGAAACATTCTGATAATAACAATAACCTGAGTTTGATGAAGTCATTCTTTTTGACTACTAGATGACATTTATGTTGTTCTCATGTTTGTTTTTTGCTATTAAAAAGTAATACTGCAATGACATCTTTATATATATCCTGCTGTACTTTTATAAGTATACACAGGGGAAATTCCTGGCAGTAAAAAACTAGGGGGAGAGTACCAAAATATTTGTATAAATATTGCTAAAGTGGCCAGGTGCAGTGGCTCATGCCTGTAATCCCAGCACTTTGGGAGGCCAAGGCAGGCGGATCACCTGAGGTCAGGAGTTCACACCCAGCCTGGCTGACATGGTGAAACCGTCTCTACTAAAAATACAAAAATTAGGCTAGGCACAGTGGCTCATGCCTGTAATCCCAACACATTGGGAGGCCGAGATGGGCAGATTACCTGAGGTTAGGAGTTCAATACCAGCCTGGCCAACATGGTGAAACCCCATCTCTACTAAAAATACAAAAATTAGCCAGGCATGGTGGCACACACCTGTAATCCCAGCTACTTGGGAGGTTGAGGCAGAAGAATTGCTTGACCCCAGGAGGCGGAGGTTGCAGTGAGCTGAGATCCTGCCACTGCACTCCAGCCTGGCCAACAGAGTGAGACCTTCTCTCTCTCTTAAAAAAAAAAAAAAAAAAAAATTGGCTGGCTGTGGTGGCGCATGCCTGTAGACCCAGCTACTTGGGGGGCTGAGGCAGGAGAATCACTTAAATCCAGGAGGTAGAGATTGCGGTGAGCCAAGATCATGCCGCTGCACTCCAGCCTGGGCGACAAAGACTGTCTCAAAAAAAAAAAAAAATAATAAATTATATATATAGCTAAAGTGCCCTATAAAAATATTGTAACAGTTTATATACCCACAAGCAGTTTATATACCCATAGTTTGTAAACTCCTTTGTTCCCTACATCCTTGAAAGCACTCTGCTGTACTCAAGGATACTCTGTACCCTCAACTTTAATTTCTATCAATCTAAGATGGAATGGGTATCCTTTTGTTATTTTTATTTGTATTTGTTGTGAGTACTGAAATACTGGACATTTTCCTGATAAAATTTATCTTATGAAGAAAATTTTATTCATTAAAAAAATTTTTTTTTTTTTTTTTGAGACGGAGTCTCACTCTGTCACCCAGGCTGGAGTCAGCTCACTGCAAGCTCTGCCTCCCGGGTTCATGCTATTCTCCTGCCTCAGCCTCCCAAGTAGCTGGGACCACAGGCGCCCACCAACTCGCCCAGCTAGTTTTTTGTATTTTTTAGTAGAGACGGAGTTTCACCGTGTTAGCCAGGATGGTCTCCATCTCCTGACCTCGTGATCCGCCCACCTTGGCCTCCCAAAGTGCTGGGATTACAGGCTTGAGCCACCGCGCCAGGCTGAACAATTCTTAAGCAATTGAAGAATGAAAAGATAAATTGCAGGGCTGGGCGCAGTGGCTCACACCTGTAATCCCAGCACTTTGGGAGGCTGAGGCAGGCAGACCACTTGAGGTCAGGAGTTCAAGACCAGCCTAACCAACATGGTGAAACCCCGTCTCTACTAAAATATAAAAATTAGCCAGGCATGGTGGTGGGTCCCTATAATCCCAACTACTCTGGAGGCTGAAGCATGAGAATCGCTTGAGCCTGGGAGGAGGAGGTTGCATTGAGCTGAGATTGCACCACTGCACTCCAGCCTGGGCGACCAAGAGAGACTCTGTCTCGGGGGGTTGGGGGGGAGGGGAAGATAAATTGTAGATGAAAAATTTCTAACACTGTCCTCACAGACCAGGTCATTCCCTGCATGCCAAAGTATCACCAGCAGATTACTAATTTACAGAAGAAAAGGTATATTTTCACTGTAGAGATCTGGTAGTCACCTACTTTCCAAATGATCTAACTTAGCATCATTCATTGTGGGACAGAACATTATGTGCCTCCTGATTCAATGCAATATGAAGTACAGTCATCCCTCAGTATACTCAAGAGACTGGCTCCAGGACCCCTGACTGTACCAAAATCCATGATACTCAAGTCCTGTAGTTCTGTCTGGTGTCCCAAACACTGTATTTTCTATCTGCATTTGATAGAAAAAAAAAATCCGTGTGTAAGTGGACCCACACAATTCAAAGCAGTGTTGTTCAAGGACCAACTGTATGCTGCATCACCCATGAAGTTTTCTCACCAAAATTTTTTATTTTAAATCTAATCAAGCTTTTTACCTTCCAATTTGCCGGAAATACAGAGGATAGAGGAGGAAGTTAAACTAACATCAAAAGGAAATATACAAATCCAGAATGTAGATTTATCTAATAGTTCTGTGCAATGACTTTACTCTCCCAAATAAATTAATATCATGTAGGGGAAAAGTTGCATGTGGACGGAAAGGGACTGCTCTGCATTAAAAGAGATTATTTAAGAAACATTATGACCAAATGCAGTACATAATCCCTTACTGGATCCTTGTTTAAGTAATTTTTTTTATTTTTATTTTTTTTTGAGACAGGGTCTCCTTGTCACCCAGGCTGGAGTGCAGTGGCACAATCACAGCTCCCTGCAACCTTGAACTCCTGGGCTCAAAAGATCTTCCAGCCTCAGCCTTTCACATAGCTGAGACTACAAGCGCAAACCACCATGAACAACTAATTTTTTAAAGTTTTTATAGAGATGGGGGTCTTACTTTGTTGCTCAGGCTCGTATCCAATTTCTGGGCTCAAGCCATCCTCCCACTTCAGCCTCCCAAAGTGCTAGAATTATAGGTGTGAGCCACTATGCCTGGCCTAATTTTTTAAAAAGCTATTAAAGTGTTTTGATGGCAACCAGGGAAACCAGAAATTACACAGTATTGAAAAAAATTACCATTAATTTTCTTAAGTGTGATAACAGTATTATGGGTATATACATATGAATGTCCATATATTAGGAGATACACTATAGGAAAGTGTCGTGATATTTAGATACCTCCTGTCAAATAATTCAGCAAAAATACACACATACTAAAGCAAATATGGCAAAATGTTAACTGTTGAATCAAGGTGTTAAATATACATGAGTATTGTTTTATTCTCTCAATTGTTCTGTGTTTAAAATTTTTCATAACAAAATTTAAAGAAAAAAAAGAGGTCTAGGCAAATGCAGCCAAATGTTAAGATTTGAAAAAGCAGAGTGATGGGATCACAGACATTGCTTAGTTTCCTTTTTTTTTTTTTGAGACAGATTCTCTCTCTGTCGCCCAAGCGGGGGAGTGCAATGGCATGATCTTGGCTTATTGCAACCTCCTCCACCTCCCGGGTTCAAGCGATTTTCTTGCCTCAGCCTCCCGAGTAGCTGGGATTACAGGCACCCACCACCCAAAAATTAGTGCCCAGCTAATTTTTGCATTTTTAGTAGAGATGGGGTTTCGCCATGTTGGCCAGGCTGGTTTCAAACTCCTGAGGTGATCCGCCCGCCTCAGCCTCCCAAAGTGCTGCGATTACAGGCAAAGTCACCATGCCCAGCCAGCACTGTATTTTTTTTATGCCTGTAATCGTTAAAAAAAAATAGTCAAGTATGTCCAGACTCATTAACCTAAAAATTCACAACTACTACATCTCTAGTGTTTGAAAATGTTTGGAAATATCTAGAAATTCTGAAAAATTAATTTTCAAATATAATATGTATATTACATGACATTTTGGTAGTGATGGGTAAAAAGACATAAAGAAAAGAACAAGTAATGAGTAAGAAAAGTTATCTTAAGCCTACTTATGATAATTATTTCTAAAATTCAGATTGGCCTTCTTCTGATGCCCGTCATCCAAATTAGTGAGTTTTAATATTTTAATATTTAATAATAAAAAATTAGGTCCACAGAAGACAGGAACTAAAAGTTGGTATTTAGCGGATTTAAGGTTCAATCAGTGTGACATATATATATGTTACTTGAGAACATGTATATAATGTGAACTTTCTCTAGGATATCAGAAACATTAAATATTTTCAAGTCTTTATAAGGCAGTTATGGCAGCACAGCAAACAAGCAACCCAAATGTCACAGGTGAATGATTAAATAAATTACAGTAAATACATGAAATGGCTTACATAATTATTAAACATGTTATCATGACAAACAGAAAAATGTTCACAATGCAAAGTGAACAGAACATGATATGGTAACCTCGATTTTATAAAAGAGAAACAATAGAAATGAATATATAATAAAAAATACTAGAAGAAAATAACCCAAATTATAATACAGAAGTAGGTATTTTGAGTGATGAATTATGGATAATTTTTATTTCATAAACTTCTATGTACTTTCCAAATTTTCTGCAAAATATGTATTACCCCGATACCCAGAAAAAATAAACAGTATAAAAAACTGAAACAATTCAAAATAAGTACTAAAAACCTATGTCACAGCTGGGCACAGTGGCTCACGCCTGTAATCCCAGCACTTTGGGAGGCTGAGGCAGGTGGATCACCTGAGGTCAGGAGTTCGAGACCAGCCTGGCCAACATGGTGAAGCCCCGTCTCTATTAAAATTACAAAACTTAGCTGGGTGTGGTGGTGTGCACCTGTAATCCCAGCTACTCGGGAGGCTGAACTAAGAGAATCGCTTGAACCCAGGAGGCAGAGGTTGTAGTGAGCCAAGATCAGGCCACTGCACTCCAGCCTGGGCAACAGAGCAAGACTCCATCTCAAAAAACAAAAACAAAAACAAATCTATGTCACTCACGCTTTTGTAGAAAAATGGAAGCTTGGTCTAGAATACTAAATGGCACCTTATTGCTCTATAGGAGGGGTCCCCAAACCCCATATATCGGTTTGTGGCCTGTTAAGAACCAGGCTGAACAGCAGGAAATGAGTAGTGGGTAACCTAGAAAAGCTTCATCTGTACTTAGTTGTTCCCCACTGCTTGCACTACTGCCTGAGTGCCACCTCCTATCAGATCAGCGGTGGCATTAGATTCTCATAGGAGCAAAAACCCTATTGAGAACTGCACATACAAGGGATCTAGGTTGAATGCTCCTTATGAGAATCTAATGCCCGATGATCTGAGGTGGAGCTGAGGCAGTGATACCAGCACTAGGGAGGGGATGCAAATACAGATTAATGTTAGCAGAGAGGTTTGACTGCATAGAGACCATAATAAATCAATTGCTTGCAGACTCATATGAAAACCCTATCAGCCCAGCCTGGCCAACAAGGAGAAACCCCGTCACTACTAAAAATACAAAACTTAGCCGGCCGTGGTGGCGCACACCTGTCATCACAGCTACTCCGGAGGCTGAGGCAGAAGAATCACTTGAACCCAGGAGGTGGAGGTTGGAGTGAGCCAAGATCGCGCCACTGCACTCCAGCCGGGGCAACACAGCGAGACTCCGTCTCAAAAACAAAAACAACAAAAAAACCCACCAACCATATCAGTGAGTAGTGAGTGGCTAGTGACAATTAAGCTGCATCTGGTGGCAGGCTTTATAGTGGCAAGTGAATTCATGTAGTTCCATTGTACAGCTGCATCTAGTGGCAGGCTTTAAGTCAGAGTCCAACATTTATTTTAGTCCCCATGTTGCCAACCCATTATTTTATTTGCCACTTCCATCTGTGACTCTTTCTCACACTGTACACTTGTCTCAGTCACAGTTTTGGTTAAGTCTTTTTGCTAACCCTAGCCAAAATGAGTAAAAAACAAATGTCACTGGAGAGCTTCTCTGAAAAAGGGGAAAGACCCAATGATGAGACAGCAGAAGACTCTAAGACTGCCAACAAAAATAAAGCTGCATGTAAAATACCAAGAGTCCTACTTAAATTATGGGTTCACTGTGACAGGTGATTCACATTCTCCAAGCTCTCTTTGTATAGTACATGGTGACCAGCTATCCAACAAAGCCACGAAACCTTCAAAACTGCTTAGTTACATGGAGACCAAGCACCCTGCATTAAAAGACAAGCCTTTGGAGTTCTCAAAAGAAAAAAACAAGAACATGAAGAATAGAAGCAATTTACTGAAGGCCACCACTTTGTCAAATGTGTCTGCACTGAGAGCATCATTCTCAATGGCTAATCACATTGCTAAAACTAAGAAGCCCTTTACTACTGGTGAAGAGTTGATCCTGCCTGCTGCTAAGGACATCTGTCATGAACTTTTAGGAGAGGCTCCAGTTCAAAAGGTGGCACATGTTCCTCCTTAGGCTCATACCATAACTAGAAGAATTGATGAAATAGCAGGGGATGCTGAGGCACAATTGTTAGAGAGGGGTGAGTCACCGTGGTGTACAACCCAGGCTGACGAGTCTACCAATGTGGACAACACGGCAACAACGCTTGTTTTTGTGCAATATATTTCAGGAGGATGTGCATGAGGATACGTTATGTATACTTCTTTTGCCAACCAATACCACACTGCAGAACTATTCAAGTCTTTGAATGATTACGTATCAGGAAAACTGAATTGGTCATTTTGTGTTGGTATATGCATGGACGAAGCGGCTGCCATGACTGAACAGCTTTCTGGTTTCATTATTCAGGTCAAAGAGGTCACCTTAACCGGACGCAGTGGCTCATGCCTGTGATCCCAGCACTTTGGGAGGCTGAGGTGTGAGGATCGCTTGAGTCCAAGAGTTTGAGACCAGCCTGGGCAACACAGTGATACCCTTTCCTCTACAAATAATAAAAAATTAGCTGGGTGTGGTGGCATGTGCCTGTAGTCCCGGGCAGAACTGCTTGAGCTCAGAAAGTTGAGGCCACAGTGAGCCATAACTGTGCCACAGCACACAGCTTGTGCAATAAAATGAGACTCTGTCTTAAAAAAAAAAAAAAAGAAAAGAAAAAGAAGTCGCTTCCAAATGTGAATCTATGCACTATTTCATCCATTGAGTAATGCTGGCTAGCTAAAAAATGTCACCTGAACTTAACATTTTGCAGGATGTAATTAAAATTATAAACCACATTAAAGTATATGCCCTTACCTCACACCTGTTCACACCACTCTGTGAGGAGATGGGCACAGAGCACAGAGCACACATATTTTCTCTTATACACAGAAGTGAGATAGCTTTCTAAAGGTAGATCACTGGCTAAAGTTTTTTAGTTACAACAGCCGCTCCAGAGATTTCTTTTAGAAAAACAGTCACCACCACGGGCAGCACATTTCAGTGACATAGAATGGGTCACAAAACTTGCTTATTTTTGCGACATATTCAACCTGCTTAACAAACTTGATCTATCACTTCAAGGGAGAACAACAATTGTGTTCAAGTTGGCAGATAGAGTGACTGCATTCAAAGCCAAAGTGGAAGTATGAGGGTGACAAGTGAACACTGGGATTGTTGACATGTTTCAAACATTAGCAGAGATTTTGAAAGGCCCTGGCTCACAAGGTCCTCTTACTCCCAGCTGGTGCACAATCACCTATCTCAGCTTTCAAAAGAGTTTGAGCATTATTTCCCAACCACAAAAGAACCCTGAACTGGGAAGGAATGGATCCGTGACCCATTTTTGAATAAGTCAAGTGAATCGACTTTGTCCGTGCTGGAACAGGGTCAACTGCTTGAGACTGCAAATGAAGGTGGCCTTAAAAGTGCGTTTGAAGCCGGGTGTGGTGGCTCACATCTGTAATCCCAGCACTCTAGAAGGCCGAGGCAGGCGAACTGCTTGAGCCCAGTGGTTCAAGACCAGCCTGAGCAACATGGCGAAACCCCGTCTCTACTAAAATTATAAAATTTAGTGGGGTTTGGTGGTATGTGCCTGTAGTCCCAACTACTTGGGAGGCTGAGGCATGAGAATCGCTTGAATCCAGGAAGTGGAGGTTGCAGTGAGCTGAGATCGTGCCACTGCAATCCAGTGTGGACAACAGAGTGAGACCTGTCTCAAAAAAAAAAAAAGTATTCAGACAACTTCAAATCTCCTTATGTTCTGAATTAAAATCAAGGCAGAACATCCTGAGATTGCCACAAAAGTACTGAAAAGCCCGCTTCCATTTCCAACATCTTATCTTCGTGAGGTAGGGTTTTCTGCAATGACAGCAACCAAAAGGAGATTACAGAGTAGACTGGACATAAGCAAAACACTTCAGGTGTCACTGTATCCATCACCCCCAGATGGGACTGTCTAGTTGCAGGAAAACAAGCTCAGGGTTTCCACTGATTCCACACTGAGGTGTATAATAATTTCATTATAATTACAATGTAATAATAGAAAAAGTGCACAATGAATGTAATGCAGTTGAATCATCCCAAAACCATTACCCCTAAGCACCCCCTCCCTGGTCTGAAGAAAAATTGTCTTCCACTAAACTGGTCCCTGGTGCCAAAAAAGTTGGGGACTGCTGCTATATAGAACATAGGGCCTGCAATGATTCTTCCTTTTGAATATATTTACTGTTGCTTCTTTCTTTCTTTTGTAGAGACAGAGTCTTGCTATGTTGCCCAGTCTGGTTTTGAACTCCTCCATCCTCAAGCAATCTTCCTGCCTTGGCCTCTCGAAGTGCTGGGATTTTAAGTGTGAGCCACCGTGCCTGCCCTGCCCTATTGCTTCTACTCTTAGATATGGTTCCTTTAAAGAGAGAGAATCAGTAGACAGATAGATAGATGGGGTCTTGCTCCCTTGCCCAGGCTGGAGGGCAGTGTGCAATCAAAGCTAACTGCAGCCTTGATCTCCTGTGCTTAAGCCTCCCAAGTAGCTGAGACAATAAGTGTGTGCCACACACTTGGCTAATTGTTTAATTTTTTTAAGAGACAAAGTCTCGCTATGTTGCTTAGGCTGGCCTCAAACTCCTGGCCTCAAGCGATCCTCCTCCTTCAGCCACCCTTTTTCCTACAGCTCAGTTACTATAATTATCCATCATGCTACTGCTATTTCAGAGTTACTAATGACTTTATTGTACAATTAGTGATGTTTTGCTTTTCTTCACTCTCGTTGAACTCCATAACAGTGGATGTTATTAAACTCTTTTTCTACCTGAAATATTATTATTCCTTTCTCACTTATATACTATCCTGATTTACTTCCTTGTTCTTCTGACTTAACCTGGTTTATTTAGCTTCCACTTCCTTAGATAATAGGCATTTTCCAAGACTTGGCCCTTGGTCTGCCCTTCTTTCAGTGTGTTTCTTTAAGAGTTCATCTTTTTTCCTGGCTTCAACTACCAGCAGCAACAGTACCACCAGAGCCAGCTTTCTCCTCCAATCTTTGGGTCTCTGTCAGTGGCACCACCTTTTACAGGCATGAACCACCATGTATGGCGATAAGTTCATATACTTTCTAGTTCTCAGAATCACTTCAGTAGTTTCTGGAGAGGCAAGATGTATGGAAGAAGATATAGTCTACATGTCTTATTAACCAAAAGTAAAATTAAGAAATCACCAAGGCACATTATTTTAATCAATTTTTAAAGCTTGTTTAATAAACACGTAAAAGTTCAAGACCAGCTTCGGCAACAGGGCAAAACTCCATCTCTACAAAAAATATAAAAATTTGCTGGGCGTGGTGGCACACACCTGTAGTCCCAGCTACTTGGGAGGCTGAGGTGGAAGGATCACTTGAGCCTGGGAGACAGAGTTTGCAATGAGCCGAGATCACACCATTGCACTCCAGTCTGGGCAACAGAGCCAGACCCTATCTCAAATAAATAAATAAATACTTAAGTATTTAACACATTTAATATATATGATCTATCAACAGGTGCTCATAATGCAGACATAAATGGATTCTGGCCCCCACAGGGCATAGTATCTAATTGTATTCTGGACTATATCTAAGTTTATTCATAATCCTGTGTTCTTTAAATAACTGAAATCTTAGCGTACTGCCCGATACATCCTTTCCTAGCCATGCTGAATTGAAAAACAAGCTTAATTATATAATTTTAAAACATAAGGGTGGCCCCAGTGTGCTGGCAACATTCCCATCAGCACAATCAATCTGCAAGATGAGGTATCTCAACATTAAATATTCCTTGGAGATGCCATAATTAATCCCATCACACTCTTTATTCCCATTAACAGCAGCCCAATTCTTAAAAATTCCCTTATCACTGGGATTCTCATCCCTATACAGTAGTATAAAACTACTCATCTAATTTCCCACCCCTTCCCAAATCATTGTGACCACTGTGAAACTCAGAAGTCAGTTACCACCAAAATTCTCCATAACCCCAACCTCTTTATCAAATGCTCTCCTATCCTGTGCTAACAGTTCTTTGGCACACATGGGTCTCCCCTAAGGATGCTCCTCTCTTACAGACCTCTCAGGTAGTGGTTGTTTTCTCTATCTTCATACTGCTAGAACAAGGTATCCTCCTTGCTCATTGCTGGTTTCAGACTAATGTCTCTCTCCCCACACCCTAAGAACAAACTGCTTTGAAGCTCATGCTCCATCTCTCTCCCTCATTCTTTGAATAATTTAGCTCCAGGCTCACTGCTGCACTTTCCAACACTACAACTGCCTTAAATCTTGGTAACTTCAAAATTAATGAAAATCAATCTTCCAATCCAGCCTTGGAGCTCCTTGATTCCTCCCCAAGAATTTTGTCTTTACTGTACCTTAGCCACTTATTCTCATGTTGTGCCCTAGCCTTTATTTATCATTGTTTACAATTACACCCCCTTAATCTCTATTTCAAACATTGTACTATCTTACCATCACCATTTATCTTCCTACCTCACTCCCTATACCCCCAATTCTTTTGTTTGTTTTTGTTTTTTGAGACAGGGTCTGGCTGTGTCACCCAGGCTGGAGTGTGGTGGCACAGTCAGTCACAGCTCACTGCAACCTCAACCTCCTGGGCTGAGGTGATCCTCCTGCCTCAGCCTCCTGAGTAGCTGGGACCACAAGCATGCACCACCACTCCCGGCTAATATTTTATTTTTTGTAGAAATGGGGTCTCCCTATGTTGCCCAAGCTGGTCTCAAACTCCTGGGCTAAAGTGATCCTCCTGTCTCGGCCTCCCAAAGTGCTGGCATTACAAGCATGAACTACCACACCCGACCATATCCCAATTCTAACAATTCTTAAACCCCCACCAAGACTTAAAATGAATTTTTTCTTTCTTTTTTTTTTTTTGAGACGGAGTTTCGCTCTTGTTGTCCAGGCTGGAATGCAATGGCACAATCTCAGCTCACAGCAACCTCAGCCTCCGAGGTTCAAGCGATTCTCCTGCCTCAGCCTCCCAAGTAGCTGGGATTACAGGCATGTGCCACCACGCCTAGCTAATTTTTTTATCTTCAGTAGAGATGGGGTTTCACCATGTTGGCCAGGCTGGTCTCGAACTTCTGACCTCGTGATCCACCTGCCTCAGCCCCCCAAAGTGCTGGGATTACAGGCATGGGCCACGGTGCCTGGCCACAATGAATTGATTTGAACATAATTTCACTGTCCCTCTTCTACTTCATATCTTCATTTTCCTCCCTTTCCAGTGCAGAATTCCACAGCCCATCAATATTATCACTCCATCCTAAATATCCTCAATCCCTTGCCCTTATTTTTTTTTTACAGCAGACTGGTTAAAAAAAAAAAAACCCACTCTAGGCTGGGCGCGGTGGCTCACGCCTGTAATCCCAGCAATTTGGGAGGCCGAGATGGGTGGATCACTTGAGGTCAGGAGTTTGAGACCAACCTGGCCAACATGGCGAAACCCTGCCTCTACTAAAAATACAAAAATTAACCGGGCGTGGTGGTGGGTGCCTGTAATCCCAAATACTTGGAAGGCTGAGGCAGGAGAATCGCTTGAACTCCGGAGGCGGAGGTTGCAGTGAGCCGAGATCGTGCCATTGCACTCCAGCCTGGATGACAAGACCAAAATTCCGTCTCAAAAAAAAAAACAAAACCTACTCTAGTCGAATTTGACTATATGTCTATTCTTTGTGGCACACTTTCATCTGGACATGACTGACCTCACTTTATATTCATGAGAACTTGAAGTGGGCCCTTAGTGCTACCTGACAATTGTAACAGTTCTCAAGTCTACTCACTCCTCCCACTCACCTAGATGACTATTTCCTCAAACCTCCAATGCCTTCTTCTATAAGCACATTCTGCACAGATGACCTTGCTTCCTATCTCACTTAGGAAACAGAAGCATTCAGAAAGAAACTGCACAAAATGCTTCCTCTACACCGTCTAGCTTACTGCAGCAATTCCTGTATACTCTCCTTCATCTTGTTATGGTAGAAATTCTCCATGCTCCTATCTAAGGCTAATCCTTCCATTGATTAATAAAATACTTCCCCCTCTTACATTGTCAAGGATATTACTCAACAAATACTCCCCTTCTCTGATACTCCCAGAAATACTCCTATATAATCTCCCTCTTCTCTGATAGATCATTGGCATCAGCATATAAACATGCTTTTATTTCTCACAGGTTTAAAACATTCTCATTTCTATATTAATATCTAACAAAGTAGACTTAAATATAAAGCAAGAAGGGTTAAAGAGGGGACAGAGATAAAGATGAAACATTTTATAATGAGTAAGGTCATTTCATCAAGAAGACATAGGAAGTCTAAATCTGTATGTACCTAATATCAGAGCTGCAAATACATCAAGCAAAAATTAATGACTGAAGACACAGACAATCCACAATTCCAGCTGGAGATTTCAACAGTTCTCTCAATTGTCATAATTGCTAGAAAGACAGTAAAAATATAAAAGACTTTAATACTATTATGTCAATTTACACTTATAGAACACTACATAAAACTGCAGAATATAAATTATTTTTCAGTACACCTAGAACACTGACCAAACAGATCCTATATGATGAGCTATAAAACAAGGCTCAATGAATTTAAAAGGACTGAAATAAGACTATATTGTCTGACCTTGACAGAATTAATTCAGAAATCAGTGACACTAAGACAGCTAGAAAAGTCCCAAATATTTGGAAATTAAGCAACACTCTTCTATATAACTCATGGGTCAAAAAAGAAGTCACAAGGGAAATTAAAAATATTTTGAATTGATCTATAATAAAAATAGAACATAACAGAATTGGTGGGATGCAACTATATCAATATTTAGCAGTAAATTTTTTTTTCTTTTTTTTTGAGATGGAGTCTTGCTTTGTCACCCAGGCTGGAGTGCAGTGACGCAATCTTAGCTCACTGCAACTAGAGGTAAATTTATTAACATTAATGCTAGTATTAGAAAAGGAAAGTTTAAAGTTTATATAGACATCTACTTTAAAAAGAAAGATCTTAAAAAGAGCAAATTAGACTAGGTAGGGTGGCTCATGCCTACAATCCTAACACTTTGGGAGGCCAAGGCAGGAGGATCACTTGAGCCTAGGAGTTTGAGACCACCCTGAGCAACACAGTGAGACTCCATCTCTACAAAAAAAAAAAAAAAAATATATATATATATATATAGCTGAGTGTGGTGGTGTACACCTGTAGTCCCAGCTACTTGGAAGGCTGAGGTGAGAGGGTCACTTGAGCCAGGAGGTTGAGGCTACAGTGAGCCATGATCACACCACTGCACTCTAGCCTGGGCAACAGAGCAAAACCTTGTCTCAAAAGGAGGGAAAAAAAGTTAACCCAAAGTCAGAAGAATGAAAGATTAAGAAAACAGATAAATAACAGACAAAGGCAATTGCTGAAAAGATCACTAAGACTGATAAACTTGTAGGGAGACATTAAAAGAGATAAAGAATTACCGATATCCCCAAGAAGGGATTATAGATTCTAGAGTCACTTATTTTATTTTATTTTGTTTTTTGAGACAGCGTCTGGCTATGTCACCCAGACTGGAGTGCAGTGGGGTGATCCTAGCTCACTATAACCTCCACTCCACCTCTCTGGCTCAAGTGATCCTCTCACCTCAGCCTCCCAAGTAGCTGGGACTACAGGTGCACACAACCATGCTTGGCTAATTTTAAAATTTTATTTTATCGACAAGGTCTCATTATATTGCCCAGGCTGGCCTTGAACTTTTGGGCTCAAGCAATCCTTCTGCCTTGGCCTCCCAAAGATCTGGGATTACATGTCTGAGCCACTGCACCTGGCTCTACAGTCATTTAGATGGTAACAGGGCAATACTGTAAACGACTTTCTGCCAAGAAAGTTAGATAAAATAGAGAAATGCTTTCAAAGACAAAAATTACCAAAACTGACATAAGAAACAGAAAATCAGAATAGTATTAAATCTATTTATTGGATTTATAGTTAAAAATCTTCAAAAAAAAGGCACATAAAACTTCACTGGTGAATACTACTGAACGTTTAAAGGAATAATGCAGTCTTATACAAATTCTTCCAGAAGACAGAGAAGAAACAGTTCCTAACTCATTTTATGAGGCCAGGAAACCTTGATACCAAAATCGAACAAAGATGTATGAAAAAAGAAATCATCAACTGTCATGAACAAGGGAGTCTTAACAAAACATCGCCAAGTCAAATCCAGCAAGGCAGAAAAAGGATAATATACTGGCATGCAAGGCTAATTTAACACTTAAAATCTCATCAATGTAATTCACATTATCAGAATTAAAGGAGAAAAATCTTATGATTATCTTGATAAAGAAAAAGCATTAGAATGTAACACTTTCATAATAAAAACCCTCACCAAACTAGGAATAGAAGGAAACTTCCTCAACCTGATAAAGGGCACATATGAAAAACCTATAGCTAACATCATAGTGAATGGTGAAAGGCTCAAAATTTTCCTACTTAAATTGGGAATAAGGCAAGGATGTCTGTTCTATCACTTCCATTTGACATTACAATAGAGGTTCTGGCCAGTGCAATAAATATGGCAAGAAAATGAAACATAGGTGGCTCTCCATATATGCAGGTTCCACATCCACTGATTCAACCAATTATGGATTAACATGAGATTGGTTGAAACCTCAAATACAGAATCTGCAGATACAAAGAGCTGACTGTACTATATGGCTATATTTTTCCCCCCTGAGACAAAGTCTTGCTTTGTCACCCAGGTTGGAGTGCAGTGGCACAATCTCAGCTCATTGCAACCTCCACCTCCTGGGCTCCAGAGATTCTCCTGCCTCAGCTTCCCAAGTAGCTGGGATTACAGGTGTGTGCCATCATGCCCAGCTAATTTTTGTATTCACCATGTTGACCAGGCTTGTCTTCTCGAACTCCTGACCTCGTGATCCACCTGCCTCAGCCTCCCAAAGTGCTGGTATTGCAGGCATGAGCCACCGCGCCCAGCTATATGGCTATCTATCTATCAAGACAGGTTCTCACTCTGTCACTCACACTGGAGAGCAGTGGCACAATCACAGCTCACTGCAGCCTGGAACTCTCGGGCTCAGGCAGATCCTCCCACCTCAACCTTCTGAGTAGCTGGACTACAGACACACACCACCATGCCTGGCTAATACTTGTATTTTTTGTAGAGATGGGGTTCTGCCATGTTGCTCAGGCTGGTCTCAAACTCCTGGGCTCAAGCAATCTACCTGCCTCAACCTCCCAAAGTGCTAGATTACAGATGTGATCCACCATGCCCAGCCACACTATGGCATTTTGTATAATGGACCAGAGCGTCGGCAGATTTTGGTATCCACAGGGGATCCTGGAACCAAATCCCTGAAGATACCAATGGACAACTGTATAAGACAAAGAAAAACTGTAATTTTCTTCATTAACAGGTAATGTGTGTGTGCAGGAAATCTGAAATAATCTACACTTAAAAAAAATACTACAGCTGGGTGTGGTGGCTTATACCTGCAACCCTAGCACTTTGGGAAGCTGAGGCAAGAGGATTGCTTGAGCCCAGGAGTTCAAGACCAGCATGGGCAACATAGTGAGGCCCCATCTCTAGGAAAAAAATTAAAAAAAAAAAAATTGCCAGGCATGGTGGCATGCACCTGTAGTCCCAGCTACTCAGGAGGCTGAGGTGGATTGCTTCAGCCTGGGAAGTCAAGGCTATGGTGAGCCACAATCATGCCACTGTACTCCAGGCTTGGTAATGGAGTGAGACACTCTCTCAGAAAAAGCCCAGAATACAAAACACTATAATAAGTGAATTCAGCAAGGTTGCAGGATACAAAACAATTACACAAACTGTGCCATTATGTGTGCATGTATATGCACATGCACACACATAAAACAAGCAATTGGAAGAGAAAATTTTGAAAGTATATCATTTTTAGGTCAGGCACAGTGGCTCACATCTGTAATAGTACTTTGGGAGACCGAGGTGGGCAGATCATTCGAATCCAGAGTTCAAGACCAGTCTGGGTAACTTGGCAAAACCCTGTCTCTACAAATAAATACAAAAGTTAGCCAGGCATGGTGGTGTATGCCAAGTTTTAGCTACTCAGGAAGCTGTGGTAAGAGGATCACTTGGGCCCGGAGGCAGAGGTTGCAGTGAGTGGAGATCGTTCTACTGCGCTTCATTCTGGGTGGCAAAGTGAGAACATGTCACACACAAAAAATTAAAAAGTATACCATTTTTAAGAGCATCAACAATCAAAAGATGTAGATTTACTCAGATAAATGTAACAAAATACACGCAAGACTGAAAACCCGAAACATTTCTAGAACACAGAAATATGTCATGTTCATATACTGGAAGGCTCAATGTTATTAAGATAGCAATTCTCCCCACTAAAAAAATTCATTTTTAGATTCAATGTAACCTTAACTAAGTCAGAACTTTTTAAATAGAAATTAACCACCTGATTCCAAAATGTATACAGAAATAAGGTCAAGAATAATCAAAACAATCTTGAAAAAATAAAGATGTGGGACTCACACTACCAGGACTCACTAGAAAGTTACACTAATCCAGACAGTACGATATTGGCAGAAAAACAGACAATGGATGAGAAAAGTCCAGATGCAGATCCACACGTGGAAGTTCAATTTATTTTTGTTAAAGCACCAAGGCATTCACACAAATTATACTGAAACAAGTGGATATCCACATGGAAAAACAAACCTTAATCCCCGTCCTCATATTGAACATGAAAAATAACATGAGATGAATCATGGACATAATTTTAATAAGCTAAAACTAAAAACCTTCCAGAAGAAAACATTAAGAGAGCTTCATTATCTCCTTGGGGTAGACAAAGATATTAGGTATGAACCAGAAAACACTAAT
Source organism: Macaca mulatta (assembly GCF_049350105.2). Lineage (NCBI taxonomy): Eukaryota > Metazoa > Chordata > Mammalia > Primates > Cercopithecidae > Macaca > Macaca mulatta. The sequence goes on along the minus strand of NC_133417.1, from coordinate 76,848,289 downwards.
AGAAATTTTTAAAATTAATAAACTGGACATGATTAAAACTAAAAACTTCTGGTTATCAAAAAAAAGCTTAGAATATGAACAGGCAAGCCACAAACTGAGAGAAAAATGTGCACAAAACATGTAATCTGCATAAAGGACTCATCCAGAATATGTAGGTAAATACAACTAATAACAAAAAGACAAATAACCTAATTTTTTTTTTTTTTTTTTTGAGATGGAGTCTCACTCTGTCGCCCAGGCTGGAGTGCAGCGGAGTGATCTTGGCTCATGCAAGTTCTGCCTCCCGGGTTCATGCCATTCTCCTGCCTCAGCCTCCCAAGTAGCTGGGACTACAGGCACCCGCCACCACGCCCAGCTAATTTTTTGTATTTTTAGTAGAGACGGGGTTTCACTGTGTCAGCCAGGATAGTCTTGATCTGACCTCGTGATCCGCCTGCCTCGGCCTCACAATGTGCTGGGATTACAGGTGTGTAATCCTGCGCCCGGCCCCCAATTTTAAAATGGGCAAAAGATGTGAATACATGAGTCCAAAAGGAGATAGTCAATAACCACATTAAAAAAAAAAAATCCTTAATAGCATTAGTTATCAGGGAAAGGTAAATTAAAATCTATTTAAACTTTACAACCACTATGAAGTACTACTAACAAAGAAATACTACTACATACCCAGAAGAATGCCTAAAACTTAAAAAACTGACAACATCAAATGTTGGTGAGAATATGTAATAACCAAAATTCTAATACACAGTTGATGTGAGTATAAAAGTATTTGGAAGTCAGTATGGCAAGTATCCCCTAAAGTTAAACATACAAATACCCTACTGACCCAGCAAATCCACAGCTAGGAATTTATCCAAAATAAAATCATATGTCCACAAAAAAACTCATACAGTAACAGCCAAAAACTAGAAACAACCCAAATATCTATTAGCTGGTGAATAATGATGTATCCAACAACAGAACAGTATTCAGCAATAAAAAGGAGTGAACTGCCGGACACGGTGGCTCACGCCTGTAATCCCAGCACTTTGGGAGGTCGAGGCAGGCGATCATGAGGTCAGGAGTTTGAGACCAGCCTGGCCAACATAGTGAAACCCCGTCTCTACTAAAAATACAAAAGAATTAGCCAGGCATGGTGGCGGGCGCCTGTAATCCCAGCTACTCCAGAGGCTGAGGCAGGAGAATCGCTTGAACCCAGAAGGTAGAGATTATAGTGAGCCGCAATCATGCCACTGTACTCTCAGGCAACAGCGTAAGAGTCCATCTCAAAAAAAAAAAAAAAAAAAAAATATTGGGGAATGAACTACTGGTACAGACAACATATGATGTACCTCATAAAAATTATGCTTAATGAAACAAGCCAGTCACAAAGCCAGTATATATGGTATAATTCCATTTATATAAAGTGCTAGAACATGGAAAGCTAATTTTGGACAAAGAAATGAGACTGTAGTCACCTTGCAGGTGGCAGGGACAGAATGGTAAGGAACAAAGTTCTATCTCCTAAGCCTGCTCTCATTAATGTTAGAGCAATACTAACAGCAATGAGTTCATCTAGCACCTAGATCTTGGCTTCAGCACCCAGATCTTGGCTTTTAAATACCATTTCCTGTGGATGGGTGTGATGGCTCATGCCTGTAATCCCAGCACTTTGGGAGGCCAAGGTGGGCAGATCACCTGAGGTCAGGAGTTCGGGACCAGTCTGGCCAACATGCTTAAACCCTGTCTCTACTAAAAATACAAAAATCAGCTGGGTGTGGTGGCAGGCACCTGTAATCCCAGCTACTTGGGAGGCGGAGGCACGAGAACCAGTTAAACCCAGGAGGCAGAGGTTTCAGTGAGCCAAGACCGCATCACTGCACTCCAGCCTGGGTGACAAGAGTGAGACTCCATCTCAAAATAAAAAACCATTTCCGGGCTGGGCGCAGTGGCTCACGTCTGTAATCCCTGCACTTTGGGAGGCCGAGGCAGGTGGATCATGAAGTCAGAAGATCGAGACCATCCTGGCTAACACAGTGAAATTCCGTCTCTATTGAAAATACAAAAAATTAGTCGGGCGCGGTGGTGGGCACCTGTAGTCCCACCTACTTGGGAGGCTGAGGCAGGAGAATGGTGTGAACCCAGGAGGCGGAGCTTGCAGTGAGCCGAGATCGCGCCACTGCACTCCAGCCTGGGCTACAGAGCGAGACTCCATCTCAAAAAAAACAAAAACAAAAACAAAAACAAAACCAAAACCATTTCTTGACTGGGTGCAGTGGCTCACGCCTGTAATTCCAGCACTCTGGGAGACCGAGGCAGGTGGATCACTTGGTCAGTTTGAGACAACCAACATGGCGAAACCTCATCTCTACTAAAAACACAAAAAAATTACCTGGGCCTGGTAAGCACATGCCTATAATCCCAGCTACTAGAGAGGCTAAGGCACAAGAATTACTTGAATCCGGGAGGCAGAGGTTACAGTGAGCCAAGATCGCACCACTGCACTCCACCTCGGCGACTGAGTGAGACTCTCTCTCTAAAATAAAATAAAATGACATTTCCTACTAAAAGAAACTAGGGATCCTTGGAGAAATGGCTGATTCCAAGGCTGGGACAGAGATAACAGATGACAGGATGTTCCAAGGTAATCAAGGTATCAAAGAATGAAGTAATCGCAAAATGAGGGGATATGTAAAAAATACAGAGATCCCAGCAACCACGTCGTCACTCTGCTCAGCCCTTATCAAGTATTTTCTATATGTCAAGGAGTTTAAACACTTTACTGGCATTTAACTCCATATTTAATCTTTGTAACTACTGTGAAGTACTATTAACAATGAGGAAATTCAGGCATAGAAAGTAATGCAACCAGGAATCATGAGCATATATTATTTTTCACTTGTTCTAAGTGTAAAATTTTAGCAAATTTAGAGCTGTGCCACAATCTAACTTTCAAACATTTCCATCATTCCCAAAAGAAACGTCAGGCCCATTTGTAGTTACTCTGTGCTCCTACCTCTAGCCCCAGGCAACCACTACTTTCTGTCTCTATGGATTTGTCTTTTCTGAACATTTCATACAAACAGAATTACTTAATATATAGTGTTTTTGTTTAGTTTCTTTCACTTAGCACAATCTTTTTAAGGTTCATTGCAATAGGTATCAGAATTTCATTCCTTCTTGTTGTCAAATACTATTCCATAGTATAGCTATACTATATCCATTTACCAGCTGATATATATCTAGGTTTTTTACATTTTTTTGCTATTGTGAATAATGCGTCTATGAACATTCATGTACAAGTTTTTGCATGAACTACATTTTCATTTCTCTACCGTAGACAGATACCTGGCAGTACAACTCCTGGGTCATATAATTCATCTATGTTTAACTTCTTAAGAAACTGTCAAACCAGGAGGGGTGCTGTGGCTCACAGCTATAATCTCAACACTTTGGGAGGCCAAGCCAGGGGACTGCTTGAAGCCAAGAGTTCAAGATCAGCCTGGACACACAGAAACGTAAGGTCCATCTCTATGAAAAAATTTATAAGTGGTGGCTCATGCCTGTAATCCCAGCACTTTGGGAGGCCGAAGTGGACGGATCACCAGAGGTTGGGAGTTCGAGATCAGTGTGACCAACATGAAGAAACCCTGTCTCTACTAAAAATACAAAAAATTAGCCGGGCATGGTGGTGCATGCCAGTAATCCCAGCTACTTGGAAGGCTGAGGCAGGAAAATCACTAGAACCCAGGAGGTGGAGGTTGCGGTGAGCTGGGATTGCACCACTGCACTCCAGCCTGAGCAACAAGAGCGAAACTCCATCTCAAAAAAAAAAACAAAAAAAACCAAATTTATAAAAGTTAGCCAGGCTTGGGTGGTGCACACCTATGGTCTCCCAGCTACTTGGCAGACTGAGGGAGAAGGATTGCCTGATGCCAGGGGTTGGAGGTGGCAGTGAGCTATGACCATGCCATGGCACTACAGCCTGGGTGACAGAGTGAGACCCTGTCTCTTTAAAAAAGAAAGAGAGAAAGAAAAAAAGGGGGGGAGGGGAGGAAAGGAAAGAAGAGAAGGAAGGAAAGAAAATAAAAAAGACAAAGAAAAGAGCCAAACTGTTTTCCCAAGTAGTTGTATCACTTTACATTCCCACCAGCAATATACAAGTGTTTTTTCCTACATCCTCACCAATGTTTGCTATTGTTTATTATTCTTACAGGCAAAAACGTTAAAAATATTTTTAAGAAGCTGAAACTATACATACTTACTACTTTTTGCCCCACCGTCTTTCCTTTTTACATAAAATTCTGTCACCTTTCAAACGTCTACCCCTTCCATGACATAAATCAAGACTGAATAAAATCTGAGTATGTTCAATAAATGCAGAAAACTATACATTTGCATAAATAACTGCTCTTACATAAAATTTTACTTCAAATTTAAAATGAAAGATTATATATACACACACAGTATGTACATAATATTACTTAGAAATGGCATACATACCTAATTTTAGTTCAATTGCTGTGTTGGTGTTACATTTGTACTCTGCCAGTTTCTTCTCCACTGCACTCTTATATTCTACCAAAAATTTCTCCATAGCACCAAATCCTAAGAGAAAAGGTTTTTAAAACGTTTAATTGGAAGTGATTTAAATCGTCCAACTTACAATAGGGTTATTAGAAGTGGAATAGGGGTATGATTTAAAACATGCTGACAGATCATAAAAGCACAAGTCATTCTCCACATACTCTTAAATAAATGTATTAAGAATGCCAGCCGGGCACGGTGGCTCACACCTGTAATACCAGCACTTTGGGAGGTCGAGACGGGTGGATCATGAGGTCAGGAGTTCATGGTCAGCCTGGCCAAGATAGTGAAACCCGTCTCTACCAAAAATACAAAAATTAGCCAGGCACGGTGGCAGGTGCCTGTAATCCCAGCTACTTGGGAGGCTGAGGCAGGAGAATCTCTTGAACCCGGGAGGCAGAGGCTGCAGTGAGCTGAGATCACGCCACTGCCCTCTAGCCTGGGCGACAGAGCAAGATTCCGTCTCAAAAAAAAAAAAAAAAAAAGGTGCCTCATTACAAAACAGAAAAAGAAATCACTTTTGAGATACAAGTTTATAAACTAGGCATACTTAATATAAATGAATAAACCTGAAAATTAACATGATAGATTACTAACATTTCTGAACATTTACTAATACAAATAATCTGCTAAGATTTATACCTAAGTCGTCTTTTTCATTATAAGATGTAAAAAGCAAAATGAGAATGTCCTCTGATAATTATGACAGTACTTCATTTTAAGTATTGGAAAAAGTCTACCAGAGTGCTTCAGATAAGGAAATGATAATGCATGGAATGTCTCAAGAAGAATACACAAATATCTGGTAACCACAGTTACCCTAGGTAAGAAAGAAGGAAGAGGAACAGGGGCACAAAGAAAACATCTTTCCACTGTATTAAATATTTAAAAATCATGTGTGCCTAAAGTCATAAACTGTGAGCTACTGGCACAATAAAGTAGTTTTACTACAAAGTGGTTACTCAATAATATATATAATAAATAACACTAGAAGATATCACTATCAAAAGAAACTTTCAAGGTAACAAATCTCCTGACAAAATGAATATAAAGATTAGTAAAAATGGGCCCGGCGGCCGGGCGCGGTGGCTCAAGCCTGTAATCCCAGCACTTTGGGAGGCCGAGACGGGTGGATCACGAGGTCAGGAGATCGAGACCATCCTGGCGAACACCGTGAAACCCCGTCTCTACTAAAAAATACAAAAAAAAAAAACTAGCCGGGCGAGGTGGCGGGCGCCTGTAGTCCCAGCTACTCGGGAGGCTGAGGCAGGAGAATGGCGTAAACCTGGGAGGCGGAGCTTGCAGTGAGCTGAGATCTGGCCACTGCACTCCAGCCCGGGCTACAGAGCGAGAGTCTGTCTCAAAAAAAAAAAAAAAAAAAAAAAAAAAAAAAAAAAAATGGGCCCGGCGCGGTGGCTCACGCCTGTAATTTCAGCACTTTGGGAGGCCAAGGCAGGGGGATCACGAGGTCGAGATGGAGATCATCCTTGCCAACATGGTGAAACCCCATCTCCACTAAAAATACAAAAATTAGCTGGACGTGGTGGTGCGCGCCTGTAGTCTCAGCTACTCCAGAGGCTGAGGCAGAAGAATTGCTTGAATCTGGAAGGCAAAGGTTGAGGAGATCGCACCACTGTACTCCAGTCTGGTGACAGAGCAAGACTCAGAGTCTCCGAAAAAAAAAAAAATTAGTAAAATTTCAGGCAGAAAAAAGCCATAAGCAAAAAGTAAAAATGGGTACAATGATGTGCTAGATGTGCTATGAACTTCAATAAGGGGTTAAAACACACACACAGAAAATGGGAGACTTGAAGCAGTATAGATTAATAGTTTGGAGTCAGAATTTCTGGATTCTGACTATTTCACACACTTACTGAGCTAGTGAGCTCAGTGAACTAGAGTACATTACTTAATCCCGCTGACCCTAATCTACAGAACTAAGATTACAGAATTTACTTCGAGGAATGTAAGCAACAAAATTTAACCTGCGAAATCATATATTAGCTTAATCCGCACAATTCTGTAAGTAGGTATTATATCAACTCCACTTTATATTCAGAAGTTCAGGCTTAGAAAGAGGTTGAGTTGAAGGGCATCCAACTACTAAATGATGGGCCCCAAATTCGAATTTAGATGTAATTCTTAACGTATGTCCTCCCTCTTCTGTTGTACTTCAAGATCCTACAATTTCTATCTGGTAAAAAGTCCTTCTTTGAACATCTCTAGAGCTCACACAACAGCTCATCTATCCCACATATCCATAAAAATGGAGACTACGAGGAATGCCCTGTAAAGAGATGATAAAAGCAACAGAGGCCAGCGAAGTGGCCCAATCCTGTAATTCTAACACTGTGAGAAGCAGAGGCGAGAGGATGGCTTGAGGCCAAGAGTTCCAGACCAGCCTGACGCAATACAGCCAGACCCCGTCTCTAAAAGGTTTTTAAAAAGTGTTTTTTTTAGCCGAATGTTGTGGTGCATGCCTGTAGTCCTAGCTACTCGGGAGGCTGAGGCAAGAGGATAGCTTGAGCGTAGAAGGAGTTGGAGGCTGCCGGGAACTATGATTGTTGCACTCCAGACTGGGCGACAGAGAGACCCTGTCTCAGGAAAAAGAAACTGTCCATAACTTCAAAAGATAAGTAATCGAAAAAAATAATCACACCAAAACAGCCTTAATACACGTACAAAGTAATAGCAATTATACATTATTAAATGTTGTAAGTTGAAGGGACGCTAGAATGTACTCAAGAGAATTGTATTATAGTAGTCCAACCCTAAAAGAGAAGGGAGGAGTTCAGGAACAAAGTCTTTCTCAAAAGGCATCTAAATACGATCCTCGGAATACTAAAGTGTGAGAGATTAAGGAGACGATTATGAAGTCAGTCGAGATCCAAGTGGGAGCGCTAGAGCAGGGCAAGTCAGCAATGCGCTAGCTCAGAAGTTGACTGTATTGGAAGGTAGACGGAGACCTGGAAGAGGAGGAGATCTGAGCATTAAAATCAGCTGGCGGGAACAGGACCAGATGTACAAGATCTGAAGCAAGCAGCAGTGGACAAAAGGAATGGGAAGAGAAACAGGCCCCAAGGCATGTGGCATTTTACAAGCTCAAATCTTGACGCTTTCCCCCGGCCTCTTCGGCCCTCGGTAGGGGCCGGGGTGCTCGCAAAAGGCGCAGAACCCCAAGCAGCTGGGGGCGGGGGCGCGGACCGCGGCCAACAGGGAGCTGCTGGGCTGAGAGTTCCGCGCTTCCGGTCCCAAGCAGGCCTTCTGGAACCCAGGCTACAGCCCGAAAGTTCCAGGCGGGCATTGTCACCACCGTCTCAGCGTTCTATCCCAGATCTGGCCGCCTCCTCCCCTTGGTAAACTTTTCCCGGGAACTTACCCGCCATTTCCGAGCTACGAGCACCCGCGGCTGAGGAAGGACGAATCAACCCGCGCGCTCCCGGGCCGGAAGTGACCGCACAGTCTGACACATTGTCCCCGCCCACTCCCAGCGTGACGTTAGCCAATTAAAGGAGGCGTGTCCAGGAGCCCGGCGGCGGAAGCGCCTCAGGAGGCGGGGCTAACGCGGAGAAGTCTGCACGGGCCGTTAGCTGTGCGAATTGCCTAGCCAGTGCGAATGCTGTCGGCCGCTTTGCAGGCCTGAAGTGGAGAAGGAGGCCGCAAATGAACCTTCGCGGTTGAGATGCTCTCCGGACCTAGGAAAGTTTCTCTGGGGTTGATTTGATCAATACAGACAGTTTACGCCTGTTTTCCTTACCCGTCCCTGAGATGTTTTGGAGACTGGCTGAAAATCTTTCCTCTTGGCCTGGACAGTGCATCCAAACACTTGAGACCTGTGGGCAATTTTACCCTAGGTAAGATTTTACCTAGGGTAAAATGTAGAGGTTGAGTCTCAGTTTCGGAAGAAGTTTTCACTTATTTTCCTCCTTTGTTTCTCATTTTGCTGTAAACTTTAACATCTTTTTTCCTTTCTCCCCTGTTTTTAACGTATACACTATGATATTTAGGTACTCTGCTTTCACTCTTCAGGTTAGTAGGCAATCATTTAACGCGGAAAAATCGTTACCTAGGCCAGGCGCGGTGGCTCACGCTTGTAATCCCAACACTTTGGGAGGCCGAGGCAGGTAGATTGCCTGAGGTCAGGAGTTCGAGACCAGCGTAGCCAACATAGTGAAACCCCGTCTCTACTAAAAATACAAAAATTAGCCAAGCATGGTGGCGGGCGCCTGTAATCCCAGCTACACGGGAGGCTGAGGCAGGAGAATCGCTCGAACCCTGGAGGCAGAAGTTGCAGTGAGCCGAAATTGCGCCACTACACTCCAGCCCGGGAGACAGTGAGACTCCGTCTCAAAAATAAATAAATAAATAAATAAATAAATAAATAAATAAATTGTTAACTAATAAATACCTAAGTGGCCTGATGTAGTCTTGCATGCCACATGTTCTAGTGGTTTGAATTACATCACAAGGTGCTACCTGATTTTAGCCGTAGGCCTTGTTAGTATTTAGTAGCTGTTGGAACTGTTTTGCCCAGAGGATAAAGCACTGTTTAGGTATCCACAAATATTCCCACAATGTTGGCTATACACCAGAATTCCTTGTCTCAACAAATATTTGTTAACAGGTTTTACACTGATGCATGCTAAAGCTAAAATGGACCCTTGGGATGATGGTCTAGAAGTAACACGCCTTCTCATTTTAGAGATAAGGAAACCAAATCCCAGAAAAGATAAACTGCCCAAGTTCTCTCTCAGAATGCAACCTATGCAGAGTGCAGTTCATCAGATACTCAGCCCAGTATTTATTTGCTGAACGATACAGAGATGGCTTTCCCGAAGATAAAGATCAGAAAAGGTACTGAGAATGCCCAGATCCTTTTTCTTTCTTTCTTTTTTACTTTTTCTTTTTTCTTTGAGACGGAATTTCGCTCTTGTTGCCCAGGCTGGAGTGCAATGGCACAATCTCGGCTCCCCACAACTTCCGCCTCCCGTGTTCACGCGATTCTCCTGCCTCAGCCTCCTGAGTCGCTTGGATTACAGGCAGGCGCCACCACGCCTGGCAATTTTGTCTTTTTGTAGAGATGGGGTTTCTCCATGTTGGTTAGGCTGATCTCAAACTCCTGACCTCAGATGATCTGCCTGTCTCGGCCTCCAAAAGTGCTGGGATTACAGGTGTGAGCCACGGCGCCCGGCCAGATCCTTTTTCTTGAAACCTAATGATACACAAGAAATTACAGTCATAATGTTAAGACAGAAAACTGAAATCAATGGGACTAATGACATTATGGATCAAAAAAGGAAAACAATCTTTTTCTTTAATAATCATTTTTGGCCAGGCACGTTGGCTCACACCTGTAATCCTAGCACTTTGGGAGGCCAAGGCAGGCAGATCACCTGAGGTCAGGAGTTCAAGACCAGCCTGGCCAACATGGTAAAACCCTGTCTCTACTAAAAAGTACAATAAATTAACCAGACTTGGTGGCATGCGCCTGTAATCTCAGCTACTTGGGAGGCTGAGGCAGGAGAATCACTTGAACCCAGGAGGCAGAGGTTGGAGTGAGCTGAGATAGCGCCACTGTACTCCAGCCTGCACAAGACAGCGAGACTCCATCTCAAAAAAAAAAAAAATCTTTTCTTTTCAAAACGGCAAGACTCATCATTTCTTTCTGAAATCACCGTATCTATGGATCAATTGCTGATCAAAAGCAATTATGTTCTTTATAAGTAAGAAATCAAGAAGAATTACATTTTAACTGTGGTATATCACAGATTATTAGTCCTGTGATATTATGGTTGTAGGGAAAAAATATGATGAAACTTACTGATACATTGTGTGACTAGCATTTAATGTGATCTGCTTGCAAAATTGAGGTTTTATATTGTCCTCGTATTAGAGGTTCACTTTTTTTTTTTTCAGATAGGGTCTCACTCTCACCCAGGCTGGATTGCAATGATGCAATCATAGCTCACTACAGCCTCCAGCCTCCAACTGCTGGGCTCAAAAGATCCTCCTGCCTCTCAGCTTCCCAAATAGCCAGGACTACAAATGTGTGCCACTGTGCACAGCTAATTTTTTTGTTTTTTGATAGAAATGGAATCTCAGTATGTTGCTCAGGCTGGTCCCAAACTCCTGGCCTCAAGCAATCCTCTTAGCTTGGCCTCCCAGAATCCTGGGATAATAGGCATGAACCACCACGTCCATCCTCACATATATTTTTTTAATGTTACAGAATAGATGTTTTGGTACAGTTTACCTAGAAGATAAAAGAATGACTTATTTTGGAAAGGTAGTGGTAAAATTATCCAAAAGGAAAAAACATTCTCTTTTTTTGTAGGGATTTCTTTTCTTTTTTTTTTTTTTAACTTATATTTTACTTTGTTCTAAAGGGAATTTAAGAAAGTGACTATTACAATCATGGAATAAATAAAATTTCTACAAAAGGAATATGCTGTCCTCATATATATGGAAGAGACAACATATCTTGTGGGAAATTTAGTGCTCTACTAGTCCCAGTTCTACTACTTCATGCTTGTTCAACCTTGTTCCATCTATTAAGTGGAGATAATAGTACTGCCCAGTCACCACACTGGGTTGTTGTAAAAACCAAACGGAATATTTGTGAACGAGCTTTGTAAACTCTAAAACTCTATGTAGGTATGAAGTGGTATTACTATGATAACATTTATTGTAGTAAGGGAGATTTGGCAAAGGCATTTTCTTCAGAGAAAAGGGCCATATTACACTATTAGGTATGAAGCAGCAACCATGTGTTGGTACAGGCTCAAGTTCACGTGGACTGATAAATTTCACTATCTTGCTTTGAAACCTCCAGAATAGTTTAAAATTTGGCGTAAAAAATATGGTCATCAGGCCAGGTGCAGTCGCTCACGCCTGTAATCCCAGCACTTTGGGAGGCAGAGGCAGGCGGATCACAAAGTCAGGAGATTGAGACCATCCTGGCTAACACGGTGAAACCTCGTCTCTACTAAAAACACAAAAAATTAGCTGGGCGTGGTGGCAGGTGCCTGTAGTCCCAGCTACTCAGGAGGCTAAGGCAGGAGAATGGCATGAACCTGGGAGGCAGAGCTTGCAGTGAGCCAAGATTGCGCTACTGCACTCCAGCCTGGGAGACAGACTCCGTCTCAAAAAGAAAAAAAAAAAATGGTCATCAGAAAATTGATGCAGGAAATCTAAGACCTAAAAGAAAAATGCATGTATGTAATGTGTCTTCATTTCAAAATACATACCTTAACACAGACAAGTAGTTAGCTCATTTTTTTAGCTTATAGTGCTAATGAGGGTAAAGTTATGAGTTTCAGTTCCCAAAGCAATTATCCAGAAACCATTATCCTACATGACTACATGACTTCCAAATGGGATACAAGAAAGAAAATAGGCTGGGTGTGGTGGCTCACATCTGTGATCCTAGCACTTTGGGAGGCCAAGGCAGGCAAATCACATCAAGTCAGGAGTTCAAGACCAGCCTGGCCAACATGGTGAAACCCTGTCTCTACTGAAAATACAAAAATTAACCAGGTGTGGTGGCATACGCCTGTAATTCCAGCTACTCAGGAGGCTGAGGCAGGAGAATTGCTTGAGCCCGGGAGACGGAGGTTGCAGTGAGCCGAGATCACGCCATTGTACTCCAGCCCGGGCGACAGAGCAAGTCTGTCTCAAGAAAAAAAAAAAAAGAAAGAAAAGAAAAATGGACCAGCTCATGTTGAAAACTACTATAAGAGGAATATCCTAAATACACAAAAATTACCAACAGTTTTTATTTTCTAACTCTAATACGCTACCCATAGGTGTATAAATTAGTACCTTTTGAGGGGCAATTTAGAAATTTTAACAAATTTTTACAAATGTAACAAAATTTTCAATTTGTATATCCTTTGAGGCAACAACAGTTCCACATTTGTACTGCAAAACTATTTCACAGAAATGGAAAGATACACTAAAACAAAGATGTTCAATGCTGTATTATTTTCACTGGCAAATTGAAAATAGCCTAAACTAGCACAAGGGGCTAGCTAATATATTCTATCTCCGATACAATAAGTTAAAAAATAAATTACAAAATATATGTTATTTTGTTTGTATAAAAATGCATTTTATATAAACAGAAAACATCTGAAAGCATCCCTCACAAACTTAACTATAGTTGCCTTTAGGGGGAATTTAGATATGGGGATTAATGAGGTTTTTTGTTTTTGTTTTTGTTTTGGAGACAGAGTCTGCCCAGGCTGGAGTGCAGTGGCATGATCTCAGCTTACTGCAACCTCTGCCTCCTAGGTTCAAGCAATTCTCCTGCCTTAGACTCCCGAGCAGCTGGGACTACAGTGAACACCCACCACCAAGCCCAGCTAATTTTTGTATTTTTAGTAGAGGTGGGGTTTTACCATGTTGGCCAGGCTGGTCTCGAACTCCTGACCTCAAGTGATCTACCTCCTTGGCCTCCCAAAGTGCTAGGATTATAGGCGTGAGCCACTGCACCCAGACTAATGAGTTTTCTTTCTTCTTTAATACCATTTGTCTCTTTTAATGATGATGTAATGGTTTCTTTCACAGTTAGAAACTTATCCATCTGACTGGGCGTAGTGGCTCACACCTATAATCCCAGCACTTTGGGAGACCGAGGTGGGCAGATCACCTGAGGTCCGGAGTTTGAGACCAGCCTGACCAACATGGAGAAATCCCATCTCTAAGAAAAATACAGAATTAGCCAGGCATGGTGGTGCATGCCTGTAATCCCAGCTACTTGGGAGGCTGAGGCAGGAGAATCACTTGAACCCAGGAGGCGGAGGTTGCGGTGAGCCAAGATTGCACCATTGCACTCCAGCCTGGGCAACTAGAGCAAAATTCCGTCTTAAAAAAAAAAAAAGAAAGAAACTTATCCATCTTTTTGGAGGTTTTTAGACATGGTTGCTAATTCCCTACCCTCTTCTCTACATTCGACATATGGTACACAGACTCTAAGGGAAGCCATTTAATCAAAACTAGGAACAATTAGTTGAAAACTAATATTTTCCGTTTTGCATTTTGTCATTATTTACAAGCAAAGATTAGCCAAAATAATGAGCATTATAACTATTATACCTGTTTTCAAAATGACTGTGCAGTGATACCTGCTTTACTTTTGGAAACTAATTTATTAAAATGGCACTAATTATGTATTTGTCTACTTTGGGTAGGTAATACAATAATAACTGTGATATTATACATTCTATCATTAAAATGCTATTTTAAGTATTTTTTTTTTTTTTTTTTTGAGATGGCATTTCACTCTTGTTGTCCAGGCTGGAGTGCAGTGGTGCAGTGTTGGCTGACTGCAACCTCTGCCTCCTGAGTTCAAGCAATTCTTCTGCCTCAGCCTCCCAAGTAGTTGGGATTACAGGCATGCTCCACCACACCCAGCTAATTTTTGTATTTTTAGTAGAGATGGGGTTTCACCATGTTGGTCAGACTGGTCTTGAGCTCCTGACCTCAGGTGATCCACCTGTCTTGGCCTCTCAAAGTGCTGGGATTACAGGCATGAGCCACCATGCGCGGCCTTAAGTATTAATTCTTTTCCAGTTTTAGCCAACAAAAATGGCCATTACTTTTCATTGTTTTTGCTGCTGTTTCCTGATGTAGTAGAAGAGCTTCAGGGTGAGGGGAGGATGAAGAACACTTTATCAATATTACTTAGATACAAAAGAAATAATACTGAAAGGTGGTAAAAAGAATTATGACTATAGGCCGGGCGCGATGACTCAAGCCTGTAATCCCAGCACTTTGGGAGGCCGAGATGGGTGGATCACGAGGTCAGGAGATCGAAACCATCCTCGCTAACACGGTGAAACCCCGTCTCTACTAAAAAAATACAAAAGGGCCGGGCGCGGTGGCTCAAGCCTGTAATCCCAGCACTTTGGGAGGCCGAGACGGGCGGATCACGAGGTCAGGAGATCGAGACCATCCTGGCTAATATGGTGAAACCCCGTCTCTACTAAAAATACAAAAAACTAGCCGGGCGGGGTGGTGGGCGCCTGTAGTCCCAGCTACTCGGGAGGCTGAGGCAGGAGAATGGCGTAAACCCGGGAGGCGGAGCTTGCAGTGAGCTGAGATCCGGCCACTGCACTCCAGCCTGGGCGACAAAGCGAGACTCCGTCTCAAAAAAAAAAAAAAAAAAAAAAAAAAAAATACAAAAAACTAGCCGGGTGTGGTGGCGGGCACCTGTAGTCCCAGCTACTCGGGAGGCTGAGGCAGGAGAATGGCGTGAACCCGGGAAGCGGAGCTTCCAGTGAGCTGAAGTCCGGCCACTGCACTCCAGCCTGGGCGACAGAGCGAGACTCCATCTCAAAAAAAAAAATGACTATAAATATGCATTTTAAACTGACTTATTATTTTAGTCAATTTTTTTTTTTTTTTTTTTTTTTTTGAGACGGAGTCTGGCTCTGTCGCCCAGGCTGGAGTGCAGTGGCACGATCTTGGCTCACTGCAACCTCTGCCTCCCAGGCTCAAGCCATTCTCCTGCCTCAGCCTCCCAAGTAGCTGGGACTACAGGCGTGTGCCACCATGCCTGGCTAATTTTTGTACTGTGTGTGGTTTTTTTTTGTTTTTTTTTTTTTGGTTTTTTGGTAGAGACGGGGTTTCACCATGTTAGCCATGATGGTCTTGATCTCCTGACCTAGTGATCTGGCCGCCTCAGCCTCCCAAAGTGCTGGGATTACAGGCGTGAGCCATCACACCCGATCCCTCCCTGTGCCCCTCCTCCCTTTTTTTTTTTTTTTTTTTTTTTGAGATAGTCTCGCTCTGTTGCCTAGGCTGAAGTGCAGTGGTAATCTCCGCATACCGCAACCTCTGCCTCCCAGGTTCAAGCGATTCTCCTGCCTCTCAGCCTCCTGAGTAGCTGGGACTACAGGTGCCCACCACTGAGCTAATTTTTATATTTTCAGTAGAGACGGGGTTTCACCATGTTGGCCAGGCTGGTCTCCAACTCCTGACCTCTAGTGATCTGGCCGCCTTGGCACCTCAAAGTGCTAAGGTTATAGACATGAGCCACCATGCCCGGCCTAGTCAATATGTTTTTTTGTTTTTTGTTTTTTTAAAATGAGGTTTCTCTCTTGTTGCCTAGGCTGGAGTTCAATGGCACAATCTCAACTCACCGCAATCTTTGCCTCCTGGGTTCAAGCGATTCTTCTGTGTCAGCCTCCTGAACAGCTGGGATTACAGGCATGCGCCACCACACCCAGCTAATTTTGTATTTTTAGTAGATATGGGGTTTCTTCATGTTGGTTAGGCTGGTCTCGAACTCCTGACCTCAGGTGATCCACCCACCTTGGCCTCCTAAAGTGCTGGGATTACAGGTGTGAGCCACTGCACCAGGCCATTGACTTTATTTTAATGTAAAAAAACACATAACATAAAAATTACCATGTTAACTATTTTTAAGTTTATAGTTCAGTAATATTAAGAATATATTCACCTTGTTGTGAAATCTGTCATTTTAATGGGTTGTTTTTCAGTCAACTCCTTTGTAACCTATTTACCTATATCGCTATGTACAGCAGGAGTTTTAACTTCCCATGATGTGGACACACAAAGTAACAAGGTTTATACCAACTACATAATGGTGCTAGTTCAGTGTTTAGTTCATAAACCTTAAAAGAATAAAAATAAAGTGTAGTTTTATGGTAGTGTTTTCTCTAATTCTCTTTACAAATTAGAATTTTGAGGGACTATATGAAGTCAACAAGCTAAATCAACCACTGTGCAGGTTAGTGAAAATTAAAGAGATTGTTTTCAAAAATTATCTAGGGGAATCCAGACTTTAAGGTTAACTTCATTAATCGCATAAACACAGGGCCAGTCCCTTTGCCGATTTGTTGAATGAATTAAGAGGAAGAATGAGTCATACTGACTGGCACCATATGACACAAAGAGAACCTGCTTTATCAGGTAAGAAGGGTGAGTCGATAGGGATAGGATGCATTTAAAGAATAAAAGGTTTGCTTTTTTAAATCTTTTCAAAATTAAATTTTGTTTTATGTGAGGAAGTCAATGTTAGTAGAGACAGGATTTTATTTTTTTAATATAGTTTAAGAGAAACTGAGGCAGTTGAATAATACAGAATCAGGAATTTTAGAGCCAAGTGGCTTTAGAAATCAGATAATCTAGTCATTATGATACATTTTTATTTGGCACACATATGTATAACAACTTCTGGTCATAGCTCCTTAAAAATTTATGCTTTTTACTACTGTTAATTCACATATTAAATATTACCATTAATTATTTTTTAGACAAAAAAGATTGTAAATATTCACTTTTAATACTTTTTTTTTTTTTTTTTTTTTGAGATGGAGTCTCACTCTGTTGCCCAGACTGGAGTGTAGAGGCATGATTTCAGCGCACTACAACCTCTGCCTCCTAGGTCCAAGGGATTGGCCCACCTCAGCCTTCCGCCTCCTGAGTAGCTGGGATTATAGGCACGTACCACCATGCCCGGCTTTTTGTGTGTGTGTGTGTGTGTGTGAGACAGAGTCTTGATCTGTTGCCCAGGCTGGAGTGCACTGGCACGATCTTGGCTCACTGCAACCTCCACCTCCCGGGCTCAAGCAATTCTCCTGCCTCAGCCTCCCGAGTAGCTGGGACTATAGGCACGTGCCACCATGCCCAGCTAATTTTTTGTACTTTTAGTAGAGATTGGGTTTCACCATGTTGGCCAGTTGGTTGGACTCTTGACCTCAAGTGATCAGCCCAGCTCAGCCTTCCAAAGTGCTAGGATTACAAGCATGAGCCACCGTGCCCGGCCCCAGCTAACTTTTTTATTTTTAGTAGAGACAGGATTTCACCATGTTGGCCAGGCTGGTCTCAGACTTCTGATCACAAGTGATCCGCCTGCCTCGGCCTCCCAAAATGCTGAGATTACAGGCATGAGCCACTGTGCCTAGCTGCATTTTTAATACTTTATATCCCAGTAGATCACTTGTGCACCCGTGAAGGTCCCTGACTTAATTTCACACTCTTGCTTGAGGTTACTCAGTAAGAAACTGATAAGCTGATATTATGGCCCAAGTCTCTCAAATTGGTTCTGGTTTTCTACTTTTTTTCTTCTCCGTTCATGTTGTAGAAAGGGCCAATTTGCTGCCTTTACTTTGCAGAGAAAGTCACTGTGTGTCTGACATATGGTTGACACCTATTAAATGTTGGTTAAATGACTATGTAGTAATACCAAGAACATAATTTTCCTCCCAAATAACTAAGCTTTCACTTTTGTTCAAGTATTTCATGGCTCTTGGGATTGAAAACTGCTAAGTTTCTTTGCTTTAAAAAACATCCTTAAGCATGTGATTAGAATCAGGAACTAAAAACTGCCTCATCCACATTTAACCCGTTACTACCAACACGTGTGTAACACAGGCCTTTCTCTCTGAAATGTCACCAGGGACTAGCTGTGGCCGAGGGTGAGTAAGCAACACAATTTCCAAGAGGTGATCTTTTGCCACAGTAAATTGTATCCCTGGTACAATAGCTCTAAAGAGACAATTTCCTGGGACATGGGAGTATTCTTGGAGATAAGCCCACCAGTAGCTCTGGATTTCCCTAGACAATTTTAACTCAGATTAGATTCTAACTTTCTTACCAAGCTCTAAGAAAGTCTAGCTATTGGCCGGGCATGGTGGCTCACACCTGCAATACCAGCACTTTGGTCGGCCAAGACGGGGGGATCACAAGGTCAGGAGATAGAGACCATCCTGGCTAACACTGTGAAACCCCGTCTCTATTAAAATACAAAAAAAATTAGCAGGAGAATGGCGTGAACCCGGGAGGCAGAGCTTGCAGTGAGCCGAGATCGCGCCAGTGCACTCCAGCCTGGGTGGCAGAGCGAGACTCCGTCTCAAAAAGAAAAAAAAAAAAAACAACAAAGAAAGTCTAGCTATTCCCCATCAGGAGCTTACCCTCCTTCTCTCTACCCTTCAATCAATTAAGCACCCGAACACTCAAACACTAAACGTAAACTGTCATCTTTCCAGATCCAGAGTCCTGTTTGGAATACATTTATGGAGTCAAGGAGAGGTATGGGAAATTGATACAGTGAATATTATATCCTTCCTCCTCTTCTCCCTGGGTTTCCTACAACAAACAGGAACACGCTGCTGTACCATGCAGCAGTCCCACATTTCACCCTGAGTAAGACTTTTATATTCTCTCACTTCTCTCCAGCAGGCTTCACTGAGGCTTGCTGTTTTGAGGGCCTGCTACGTTCATTCACCAAGGTAGGCCTGCTTATCACAGAAGAACTGCCTCAACTTTCTGATCTGTCCTTCTGGGGATAATGATGAATCATCACCTTCTCTACTCTTAAGCTTATTTGCTCCTTATTGATAACTTCTCTGTTAGGCTCAGGGTCAGGTTCCAGCCCATGCTGAGGTCTGGAGAGCAGGTAGATTAAAACCACCTTTGCAAAATTATGACTGAGATGGTGAAAGAGATTTAACTTAATTTACTCCATTTTGCTTTTAACCTCCAAGCTGTCCTTGTTCATTCCTGGGCGTAGGCTGAACTAACTTTGGGAGAGATTTCTAGTTTATAGTTTAAGCAAAGACAGTAACAGCCCTTTCGCAAAGCAGACCTCCTCTTTGCTTGGGGACTAGATTGCCTTAGTAGGACTAACATTAGCCACAAGATTAGAAATTATGGTTTAGGAGTCGTGCAGCTGGAGGCTACAAGATTCTGACCCTCCGTAAACTGCTTTTAAGATCAGTGCTTGAGATATTTTGCAGACCCTGCACTTGATGGATCAGCTGGCCCCACCCAGATCAATAAACTGGCCCATCTGATTTTGTGGCCCCACCCAGGAACTGACTGACAGCTCTGACTCCCTATGATTTCATCTCTGATCAATCAGCACTTCTGGCTCACTGGCTTCCCCCAACCCACCAAGTTATCCTTAAAAACTCTGCTCCCCGAATGCTCAGGGAAACTGATTTGAGTAATAATAAAACTCCTGGCTGGCGTGGTGGCTCACACCTATAATCCCAGGACTTTGGGAGGCCGAGGCGGGCAGATCACGAGGTCAGGAGATCAAGACTATCCTGGCTAACACGGTGAAACCCCATCTCTACTAAAAACACAAAAAATTAGCTGGGCGTGGTGGCGGGCGCCTGTAGTCCCAGCTACTCGAGAGGCTGAGGCAGGAGAATGGCGTGAGCCCGAGAGGCAGAGCTTGCAGTGAGCTGAGATTGTGCCACTGCACTCCAGCCTAGGTGACACAGTGAGACTCCATCTCAAATAATAATAATAATAATAGTAATAATAAAACTCTGGTCTTCCACACAACCAGCTCTGCGTGAATTACTTTCTCAATTGCAATTTCCCTGTCTTGATGAATTGGCTCTGTCTAGGCAGCGGGCAAGGTGAACCCCTTGGTCAGTTACAGGATGAATGGCAAATAGGTGAAAGAACACTCGGGGGGCTGTAGGTAGGTGAAATACAGCTTTATTCAGCAGCTCTCTTATACTGTCTGCTCTGTCTGGGCTGCTTGAGCCTGTGGCTCCCACGCACAACTGCACAGGCCGGCTGTCTCTCCCTTGCCTTCAGGGTCAGCAGCTTAATTCTTTCTCTCTCTGAGCACAAGCAAGTCTAGCTATGTCCTGGCTCCCTCCTGTCCATCTGTAAGATGGATAGCTTTGACTTGCTCTATTTCTCTGGGTGCGAGCCTGCCTGTACAGTGTCAGTAGGGCATTTTTACCTTTTACAGACAATGTGGTATAGAGCCAAGTGATGGCCTTCCCACGTTATGGCTACATGGCTGTGATAACAGGTGGAGTTATACGCTCTAAACTCTCTGAGTCACTCTGGATGTTTACCTTGGCCCCTCCTTGACCAAAGCACAGCCATGTTCCTTATACCCTACAAGGCTGGATCTATGTTATCTTCATCCCTGAGTTCTCACTTGAAGTGAGAGCAAATTCTTTTAACTAACATTTACTAAAGATTTTTATTCAGATTAATTGTTCTATTGAAGACATTATTTAAGTTTGCCCATATCCTCTCTTCTTAGGCCCCCTCTCAGGTTTCTTTATCCCCTTCCTTCCCTGCCTGATCCTTAAGGACAATCCCTATATAAATGGAATTATTTGTTTACCCTGAGATGCTGGGTTATATTCTCATTAACTGAATCTTATCTAAAAATCTGAATGTAACATTTTAAAAAACATGTAATATTCTGAATACTTGGAGAAATGAAATTTTTCATTTAAAAAAATAACATTTCAAAAGGTTTCTAAAATCTTTTAAAATATTAACAGATAATTATAACTTTTTTTTTTTTTTTTGAGACTGAGTCTCACTCTATTGCCCCGGCTGGAGTGTGGTGGCACGATCTTGGCTCAGTGCAACCTCTGCCTCCCAGGTTCAAGTGATTCTCGTGCCTCAGCCTCTTGAGTAGCTGGGATTACAGGCACCTGCCACCATACCCGGCTAATTTTTGTATTTATAGTAGAGACGGGGTTTCGCCATGTTGGCCAGACTGGTCTCGAGCTCCTGACCTCAAGTGATCTGCCCGCCTCAGCCTCCCAAAGTGCTGGGATTACAGGCGTGAGCCACTGCGCCCAGCCTATAACATTTTGTTTTATGCCAGCTTTGTTGAGAAAGGATCATAAGAAAGACCAAAAATAAATTTTCTTTCTTTTTTTTTTTTTTTTTTTGAGACAGAGTCTTGCTCTGTCGCCCAGGCTGGAGTGCAGTGGTGCCATCTCAGCTCACTGCAACCTCCACCTCCTGGGTTCGAGCAATTCTGCTTCCTCAGCCTTCCGAGTAGTGAGGATTACAGGCACCTGCCACTACGCCCAGCTAATTTTTGTAATTTTAGTAGAGACGGAGTTTCACCATCTTGGCCAGGCTGGTCTTGAACTCCTGACCTCCACCTGCCTCGACCTCCCAAAGTGCTAGGATTACAGGTGTGAGCCACCGTGCCCAACCAAGAAATTTACTTTTTCAAAAAATTGTGGCTGCACACCTACATTGTCCTTGGATGTGTAGAAGTCCTGCTGAGCTAAATTGTATGTTTCTTTCATTTGGTAAAGATTTTTGCTATTTTTTGTTTTGCATGTGAACTTCAAAATTATTTTATTCTCATATTTTGAAGTTCATATTGTTCTTTTGAGTAAATACAGGACTGCAGCAGGGAGATGACAAATATCCAATTAATTCAAATAGTATCAGTATGGCTTAATTTCCTTAGGTTTTGCTTTGCTTTTTGTTAAATGAAATAGATTATATGTTTAAATACCAAATGACAATTTTATTTACTACTATAAGGTTTCATTATATATGAATACATGTCTAACCACAAATGAAAATTGTGTTGTATAGTTAGTATATTACACAACACATCCATTTATTCAAGGTAGAAAAATAATTATCTAAATCATGTGACAGATAAGAACAATAGCTGTGATTTGAAAGGGTCATTCTTTGGTAAACCTCATTATTTTTATGCTGTTTAGTTCATATGTATTTTTCATTGTGGTCATATAAGGTTGAGATTTTTTAAAAAAATGATAACCATGAACATTTAATCTTTTTTTGTGCCAGTCTTGAGGTTAAGGCACTCCTACATATGAGATCAGTGTACCACAAATAGTTCCAGGAGATTCTTACCTTGCTCCAGGGCCCTAAAATGTTTCAGTGTGGGAGGAAGACTTCATAAATTAGAGTCCTCATACAAATATTACCAATGATGTTATAGAAATTGGAGTGAGATAGAATAGGTTAGGATAGATGATTTCACATCAGGTGGGCCAAAGGAATCTTCACTGGAAGGCTCAAAGACATGTTCTCTGAAATATCTGCAATATTAACAATTATATGTATGGACTCCCTGCAAACTGGAATGATTGCAGATAATGGGAAAAGTCAAGCAAAATACTCAATTTTTAATGGAAAAGGGAGGAACTGAGGGATCATGCTCTGTTTAGTCTGCTTCTTTGAAAGACTATCGTGTTAATCTTTGAAAAACAATAACCAGCCCCCACAAAAAAAACCCTGCAATTTATAGGTCCACAGAGGGTAGCCAAGTATCCGTCATCTAACATAGGTTTGTGAAAAGCAATCATGCTAAATAAACCTATTTTACATCTTAAACAAATAAATAGCACAAAGAAGTATTATAGTACGTTTGATTAGATATGTGATCATTGCTGACCCTATGCAAAATTGTGATTTAGAGAAAATTCAAGTATCTGCTCCAGACTTTAATATATTCAGATTATTTATACAATTGTACCTATCACATACATACAATTTCAAGTTCTGATTCATTCACTTAACATTATATAATAAACTATTTTCAACTCATACTTTTATGTGACCAGATTACTGAGGAATCTGAACTTGGTGGAGATTCAAACATAAAATGTTTTTTCTCAAGTCACTGCTTCCTCAGTACTGTGTTGAATATCCTTTCCCCCCAGGCAGATTCCATAGTTTTCCGGTCTTTTTTTTTTTTTTTTTTTTTTGAGATGGAGGCTCATTCTGTCACCCAGGCTGAAATGCAGTGGCACAA
Source organism: Macaca mulatta (assembly GCF_049350105.2). NCBI lineage: Eukaryota > Metazoa > Chordata > Mammalia > Primates > Cercopithecidae > Macaca > Macaca mulatta. The sequence continues at coordinate 76,825,173 of NC_133417.1, read as the reverse complement.
TCTCAGCTCACTGCAACCTCCACCTCCCAGGTTCAAGTGATTCTCCTGCCTCTGCCTCCTGAATAGCTGGGACTACAGGCACATGCCACCACACCTGGCTGATTTTTGTATTTTTAATAGAGATGGGGTTTCACCATGTTGGCCAGGCTGGTCTCAAACTCCTGACCTCAGATGATCCACCCACCTCGGCCTCCCAAAATGCTGGGATTACAGGCATGAGCCACCATGCCCGGCCAGCTTCCTGGTCTTTTAAGTTATTCAAAGTCTAGCATGGACTAGTTTAAAACTTCAGAGTTTTAAACTTGGACTAGTTTTAAAACTTCCCCATTGCTGGGCCAGACATGTAGCCATACGGACCTGAAATGTGTAATAGATCATGGTTAATTTTTTATGCATTCTCCCTTTCTAAGCTCCTTAAGATTGGGGTTGGGGGCAGGTGGGGGATGGTGTCTGGTTCTAGGATATTTCTTTGTTTTTTGTTTTTTGTTTTTTTTTCAAGGCTAACTCCTCCAGGTTAGGGGTTAGAAGTAGGAATAGAGAAGAAATGAATCTTGCTACTTAACTATATTCACTTTTGGTCATCTCTGCTTCTCCTGCTGACATTGATCATCGGTGTTCTTACTGCCTCTTGCATAGCATGCATTCTTAATTACTTCAAAGAGCCTACAGGGGCCTCCACATTATACCAATTTCCTGACAAGGAAACTCTGGCTTCTTGCTGCTGTGGTCTCCTGTCAGTAGGCCTAGGTGGAATACCGTAAAGGCAATTCAAGCCCCAATGTCTTACAGGTGTCACTTGCCTGTAAGAAATTCACATATCATCCCTTGTGTGGCAATCAGTGTTGCTAACACAGTAAACACACATAGTCCCACACCTATCATATCATCAGAGGATGATGAAATTTGAAATGTTAGCCAATGCCAATGCTCTTCGTATAAGGTACAGGTGGAATAAGGATGAAGAATAATGTAAAATGAAGCTGCTGTTGAACCCCACTTCTGTGGGTGGTTATAAGGCCTAAGTTGATAATCATAACTTCCTTTTTCCACCCCTCATTCTGTGTCCCCTCATTTCCGTAAGCACCTTGACTATGTTTTATTCTTTAGTACAGTATCCCAAACCCTAATTTCCAAATGGTCTGAGTGCACCATGGACTGACTTCTGTTGAATTGGCTGTCTCTACGATTTGCCTCAGTTGGGATTCAGACATGGTCATCCTTGCCTCATTTATAGTAACAACCCAATTTCTCCTTGATATTGGGGATTAATCACCCCTTGGCTGTGGTGACCCTTTTCTGCTTCTAGTTTTGCAGCTGGAGAAGGCCAAAATCTCCAGGGGGCAGTTTCAGTTTCCAATTCCTCTGACCCATGATGGTGTTTCTCGGTGGAAGCATTTCTTCCTTGGACACTAGGGCCTCAAAATCTGTGAGCCCAAGGTTGTGGGGAAACAGGCAAAAATTTCTCTAGTGGAGGCCAGGCGTGGTGGCTCATGCCTGTAATCCCAGCACTTTGGGAGGCCGAGGCTGGTGGATCATGAAGTCAGGAGTTGAAGAACAGCCTGACCAATATGGTGAAATGCCGTTTCTACTAAAAATAGAAAAATTAGCTGGGCATGGTGGCGCGCACTGGTAGTCCCAGCTACTTGGGAGACTGAGGCAGGAAAATCACTTGAACCCGGGAGGCGGAGGTTGCAGTGAGCCAAGATCACGCCACTACATTCCAGCCTGGGAGACAGAGCAAGACTCCGTCTCAAAAAAAAATTTCTCCAGTGGATTATTTCGTGAGATAATGAGAGAGGCTGCTTTCACCTCCTCCTGTTTTTTTTTTTTTTCATCTCCAACGTTCTGATATTTCAAAATGTGCCTTGGTATGGAGGCTTTCTTATTCATTGTTTTGGGTACACAGAGAACACTTTGAATACTCATCTTTTGGATATGAAAAGTTCTCGTGTTGTTTATTTGATAATTTCTTTTCTATCATGCTAAATTTCTATTTTCCCCAGACCTCTTAGAATTCAATTATTGGCCACCTGAATTCGTTCTTTGTATTTAAATCCTTTCCCTCTCTTTCTTGGCGTGTTGCTCTACTTTCTGAGAGACTTTTCACTACGTTTGCATTATTATTCTTTTTATAACTTTATTACCATTTATTAGTTTTATAACCTTGGGAAAGCTGCTTAATCTCACAGTCTCAGTTTCCTCACCTTTGAAATGGAGATAATGATATGAAATTACCCTACTTCGGAGTTGTTTGTGGATAGATTCATAGAAAGTGATTAGAATAGTGCCTGAAACAAAGTAAGTACTCTATAAATATTAGCTATTGGTTATTTATAACCAATATTGGTTATAAATATTGGTTATTCATCAGTATCTTGTTAATTTCTTTAGCTTAAGTGATATTTGGGCCATTTACAAGATGATTTATGACATAGAGAACTGATGACCATATCTTGGACATTGGTGACTTTACCACATCAAGCCATTTTTGGAAGAAGACCTAACAGCTGGCTTTTAGAATCGTGCCTCTCTATCTCATCATCCCCTTTACAACAATTTTTATTCTTTCTCTGGTTTTGCCTGTCTCTGTATATGTTTTTACATGTCTATATTTTCATCTTCATATCTTGTAATACTTATTTATTTATTTTGAGGCAGAGTTTTGCTCTTGTTGCCCAGGTTGAAGTGCGATGGCACAATCTCAGCTCACTGCAACCTCCGCCTTCTGGGTTCAAGTGATTCTCCTGCCTCAGCCTCCTGAGTCACTGGGATTACAGGCATGCGCCACCACACCCAGCTAATTTTTTTGTTATTTTTAGTAGAGACGGGGTTTTGCCATGTTGGCCAGGCTGGTCTCGAACTTCTGACCTCAGGTGAATAACCCGCCTTGGCCTCCGAAAGTGCTGGAATTACAGGTGTGAGCCACCGCACTTGACCAAGAAATCTTCATTCTTAAAAAGGAAAGTGATGGGGGGGAATATGATTCATGGAGATGATCTATCCCAGAATTGTGTTTATTTTGTTCTCAAACATTTTTATTAACCACTGCTTTGTACCTTACCTTGCACTAATTGCTAGGGATACACAGATATTTATCTTTTTCTTCAATTCCTACATTGAGCATCTACCATGCTGTAGAATCTACGTGAGTTCACATTCTATTGCAATATTTTTAAACTGTAAATTTGGCTCACTAAAGGGTCACGCATATCAATTTAGTGTGTTGAAACCAAAATTAGGAATAAAGAAATATAGTGTGGAATAGTAAATATCAGAGTGTGTTGCATGTTTTAAGGTTCAGTACTGCTCTGTGAAATTTTTATTTTGGTATGTACTGGAGTTGTAAAAAAAAAAGATGTTTTTTTTTTTTTTAAATATATAGGTGTGGGTTAGTAAAGTAGTTTGAAAGCCACCAGTGGAAATGATAATAAGAAAAGAGGTAATTATAACAGTGTAATTAGGCCAGGTGCGGTGGCTCACGCCTGTAATCCCAGCACTTTGGGAGGCCGAGGTGGGTGGATCACCTGAGGTCAGGAGTTCAAGACCAGCCTGACCAACATGGAGAAACCCTGTCTCTACTAAAAATACAAAATTACCTGGGTGTGGTGGCACATGCCTATAATCTCAGCTAGTTGGGAGGCTGAGGCAGGAGAATCGCTTGAACCTGGGAGGCAGAGGTTGCAGTGAGCCAAGATGGTGCCATTGCACTCCAGCCTAGGCAACAAGAGCAAAACTCCATCTCAAAAAACAACAACAACAAAGTGTGATAAATACTATGCATAGGATACAGTTAGTGCCCAGAGGGAGGCTACCCTAAATGGGAAAAGGGGGCTAGGAATTGTTTTCTGGAGGAGGAGCTTCTTTTATTTATTTATTTTATTTTTTTCTTTTTGAGACGAGTCTTGCTGTGTCGCCCAGGCTCATTTTTGTATTTTTTTTTTTGAGATGGGGTTTCACCGTGTTAGCCAGGATGGTCTCGATCTCCTGACCTAGTGATCCTCCCACCTCGGCCTCCCAAAGTGCTGGGATTACAGGCATGAGCCACCACACCCGGCCTGGAGGAGGAGCGTCTTAAGCTGTATCTCAATTGGAGTAGATGTAGAGTAAAATATTCCTAGCAAAGGAAATAGCACAAAAGCTTCACATTCTTATGACTAAAGGAACAAGTACAGGAGTAGTAAGATATAAGTAAGAAGAAGGGGCCAGATTAGGAAACCCCCACTCTTCACCATACAGAAGGGTTTGGATTTTTTTTTTTTTTCTTGAGACTGAGTTTCACTCTTGTTGCCAGGCTGGAGTGCAATGGCGTGATCTCAGCTCACCACAAACTCCACCTCCTAGGTTCAAGCAATTCAAGCCCCCCAAGTAGCTGGGATTACAGGCATGCACCACCATGCCCGACTAATTTTGTATTTTTAGTATAGACAGGGTTTCTCCATATTGGTCAGGCTGGTCGTGAACTCTCGACCTCAGGTGATCCGCCCGCTTCGGCCTCCCAAAGTGCTAGGATTACAGGCGTGAGCCACCGTGCCCGGCCAAGTTTGGATTTTATATTGAAGTCAGTAGAGAGCCAGTGAAGGATGGGCAAGTGACAAAATTAAATTTCTATTTTAGATCAAACACTTGGTAGCACTGTGGAGAATGGATTTGAGGGTAGTGACAGGAGGCAGAAAATGGAGAACTGGAAACAGAGAGGAATTAGAAGGCACAATAAAGGCTATTATAATTAAAAGAAGAGTTTGTTTGTTTGTTTGTTTTTTTGAGACAGTCTTGCTGTGTCACCTAGGCTGGAATGCACTGGCAGGATCTCAGCTCACTAAAACATCCGCCTCCCGGGTTCAAGCAATTCTCCTGCCTCAGCCTCCCAAGTAGCTGGGATTACAGGTGCCTGCCACCACACCCAACTAATTTTTTGTATTTTTAGTAGAGAAGGGGTTTCACCATGTTGCCCAGGCTGGTTTTGAATCCTGAGCTCAGGCAATCCACCCGCCTTGGCCTCCCAAAGTGCTGGGATTACATGCATGAGCCACCATGCCTGGCCAAGAGAAGAGATTTTAAAAGTACTGAAGGGAATGGAAAATGCGGGACTGGGTGGCTATTTGAATGTGAGGAACAAGGGAGAGTCTGATACTCAGCTTTTTGACTCAAGCAACAAGGGCAATAGTAACGTCCTTCACTTAGGAAAGATAAGGGGACTAATTGGCTATTGGTAGAGAAACTGGCTAGGAATGATCAATAAACCATTTAATTAATACCTACATGATTAACAGCAGGCATTGAGATAAGTGTTAGGACTGAGGGTATGAATGAAGGAAGAAGGGTACAATAATAAGACCTGGAAGGAATGCAGAAAAATGCTGAATTAAAGAAGTGGTGAGTTATTGTTTCCATGAAACCTTTTGTTTACCATCCAGCTTAAATTGATTTTTTTCTTTGTCTAAACCTCTCTCGCATAAATTTACCACACAATTAAGAATCCTCATATGTGCATTGTTACTTAATCATTTTAGATGATTATGTTCCCTGCATATTTCCTGCTTACAGATATCAATAATAAGAAGGCACATATAGTGTCTTGGAGATAGAGTAGAACTTCATAGCCATATAGAATTCCATATGACGAAGCATCCCACTCTCCCTGCAATGTTCTTTTTTTTTTTTTTTTTTTGAGACGGAGTCTCACTCTATCGCCCAGGCTGGAGTGCAGTGGCCAGATCTCAGCTCACTGCAAGCTCCGCCTCCCGGGTTCACACCATTCTCCTGCCTCAGCCTCCCGAGTAGCTGGGACTACAGGCGCCTGCCGCCTCGCCTGGCTAGTTTTTTGTATTTTTTAGTAGAGATGAGGTTTCACCGGGTTAGCCAGGATGGTCTCGATCTCCTGACCTCGTGATCCGCCCGTCTCGGCCTCCCCCTGCAATGTTCTTTAGTATGTTTAAGGCAAAGAAGGATTTGTCTCATCTACTGAGCAGTTGCTTCTCTGTGGTCCATGCTCCTCATTACCATTCTGTTAGGTCTTGGCTTACACTCACTTAGGTGCTGTTATCCATGTAGAACGCTGAGCCTACTGTTTTTAATGAGATGATGTTGCTGCTACTGCCACATGGATCTCAGTGAAGGGGTTAGCACTTCACCGAGGAAGGTTATACTTCCTATTACTGTGATTTTTCTTCCATGCCATCAACACAACACTTGTTCACAGATAGTGTTTTATTGAAGGGTTGGGGATGATTAGAGGAATTATAACTGTTGACTCCCTATTTTATTTCCTATCCTCACCCCAAACCATCCAGGCAAGCCCATTCACTCAGGGTGACAGAAGAGCAAAGTAACAGGAGAGTGAGCAAATAGCAACTGTTTCTTCTTCTTTTCAAGCAGTGATAGCAAGGCATAGTACAGGCAAGACTACGTAGATCAGTTACTCCATGATGTATTGTCTATATTGGCTTGACTAGAGTCAAGAATTCCATAATTCTACCCACTTCTCTCCTCGACTTGTCTCTCTTCACAAGATCTGTTTCTCCTTAAGGTCTAGCTGTTTCATACTGTTTCTCCAAAACTTTCTAACTTAAACTTCCCAATTATCCTTCTGATTCATACGATTTGATACTGATCAATATTACATTACTTCTCTAACATAATTCTTCAGGAGAAGTTTCTTCCTGGGCATATTCCAATTCCTAGCTTACTTGCCTTGTGGTCTGTAGACTTCTCTTCCTTAATGAGTACAAACCTGTCCTCCCCTTTTTAGAAACCTCCTACTCAAAAGAGTTGGTGTCATCCTATGATTAGTTCTCCTTCCCCCAACAGGGCAATCCAAGGACACAATGACCAATTGCAGGATCTTCCTCACCTAAGTCTGAGTTTCTCAGTCTAGAATTACATCCTGGTTGCATTTCAGTAGAGGAGTGCCAAGTTAGGCTTTAGATTCCAAGTCTGGTTCTTTCCAAAGTACCTGTCAGTATGTTATGCAAATATACTTTCACATTCTTTTTCTAGTTTTCCTGTGGATAACTATTAGACTGAACACACATATACACCCAAACGTGCATGATTCCAAGGACATATAATTAGTTCTGATGTTAAGGAAAACATTTTATTTCTTGATGCTATATAGATATATATATAAAATTAATTTTTTTATTTTTTTATTTTTTTTGGAGACAGAGTCTCGCTCTGTCGCCCAGGCTGGAGTGCAGTAGCACAATCTCGGCTCACTGCAACCTCTGCCTTGTGGGTTCAAGCAATTCTCCTTTCTCGGCCTCCTGAGTAGCTGGGATTATAGGTGGGCACCACCACGCCTGGCTAATTTTTATATTTTTAATAGAGATGGGATTTCACCATGTTGGCCAGGCTGGTCTCGAACTCCTGGATTCAAGTGATCTGCCCGCCTTGGCCTCCCAAAGTGCTGGGATTATAGGCATGAGCCACTATGCCCAGCCTTCTCAATGCAATATAATTTTCACAGATTCCCCTCCCCATAGAAGAAGTATATTATTTGTCAAGCAATTTCAGTTCTTTCTCCTCCTCCCCAACAATGCAGAGGCCTATTAGTGGTTAAGAAATAAGTCCCAGTACAATTTCTGACCAAACAACAGAATCCATGCATACATGGATAGCCATCTTTAGAAACACAAAGACCAACACAAATTTTCCCTGACCTTTTATTATGAAAATTTTAGAACATTTAGAAAAGTTGCAAGAATTTTTTTCAGTGAACTCCTGTATACACTGCCACAGTTAGAAATCATATTCCTATTCATCTACTTCTCTATCCATCTGTAAATCTTTCTTATTTCTTTAATGCATTTCAAAGTAAATTTAAAATACTAGTATTCTCTCCCCTAAATATATCATGGGCTAGAGTTCAATATTTGCTCAACTTGTTTTTCCTTTTGAAGGAAATTTACACACATTTGTAATTAAATGTACAAACCTTATGTTTACATTCACTAAGTTCTGAAAAATGCATACACCTGTTATCTAAGCCCCTAGGCAAGGCATATACTACTATTATCACTTCACATAGTTCCCTTATTCCTCTTTCTAGTCAGTTACTCTCTGGCAATCATGGCTCAAATTTTTTTTCACCAGTGATTTATTTTGCTGGTTCTAGAACTTTGTATAAACGGAATCATATGGTATATGCTCTTTTGTACTACATGAGTCTATGCAAGGCTTCTTTCACTTAGCATGATACTTTTGAGACTTGTCCATGTTGTTGTGTGTATCATCAGTTTACTCCATTTTATTTCTCAATAGTATTCCATTCTCCAAATATACCATAGTTTATCTAGTCTTCTATTGATGGACACCTGGGTTATTTCCAGTTTTGGGCTTATTTCCAGTTTTGGGCTATTATGAATAAAGTGGCTGTGAACATTCTTGTACAGGTCTTTTAATAGACATATATTTTCATTTCTCTTTGGTAAATATTGGGAGATAGAATTGCTTGGTCATAGGTAGGTGTATGTTTAGTTTTACAAGAACCTGCTAGACTTTTTCTCAAAATAATTATACCAGTTTACACGCCTACTATAGTGAATAAGCACTCTGGTTGCTCCATATCCTTGCCAGCATCTGGTGTTTTCAGTCCTTAATTTTAGCTATTCTAGTAGATGTGTAGTAGTACCTTCTCACTGTGATTTAATTTGCATTTCCCTGCTGACTAGTGATGTTGTACACTTTTTCATGTGTCATTGACCATTTGTATATCTTATTTTGTAAAGTTCTTTTCCAGTCTTTTGCCAATTTTTAGAACTAGGTTGTTTTATCATTGATATCATTGAGATTTAGGATATATCCTGGATATTAGTCCTTTATTGTGTATATGTTTTGCTAATATTTTCTCCCAGTTAATACCTTGCCTATTCATTTTCTTAATGCTATATTTTGAGGAAAAGACATTTAGCCGGGCACGGTGGCTCAAGCCTGTAATCCCAGCACTTTGGGAGGCTGAGACGGGCGGATCACAAGGTCAGGAGATCGAGACCATCCTGGCTAACACGGTGAAACCCCGTCTCTACTAAAAAATACAAAAAACTAGCCGGGCGAGGTGGCGGGCGCCTGTGGTCCCAGCTACTCCGGAGGCTGAGGCAGGAGAATGGCGTAAACCCGGGAGGTGGAGCTTGCAGTGAGCTGAGATCCGGCCACTGCACTCCAGCCTGGGCGACAGAGCCAGACTCAGTCTCAAAAAAAAAAAAAAAAAAAAAAAAAAAAAAAAAAAAAAAAAGAAAAGACATTTTTACCTTTAGTGAAATCTAATTTATCAATTTCTTAATTTATCGTTATTGCTTTTTAGGTTTTGATTAAGAAAACTTTACCTACCTCCAAGTTACAAAGATAGATCTCTCTATTCTATAAATATGTATATATATATAATATATATGTTATATACGTTATATGTATGTATATTTTAGAGAGACAGGGTCTCACTGTGTTGCCCAGGCTGGAGTGCAGTGGCTGTTCACAGCCATGATTATCACTACAGCCTTGAACTCCTGGCCTCAAGTGATCCTCCTGCCTCAGCCTCCTGAGTAGCTAGGACTCCAAGCACATGTCATGGCACCTAGCCACAAAGATACTCTTTTATGTTTCCCACTAAAACCTTTGTTTTTAAAGCTGTTGGGGGCGGCTTTATGACTTCAGCTTTTGCATTTAGGTCTATGATTCATCTCAAATCAAATTTAGTATATGGTGTGAGGTAGGGATTTAGGTTCATTAATTTTCCCACACTGATATCTAGTTATTCTAGCATCATTTGTTGAAAAGATTCCTTGCCCCCACTGAATTGCTTTGGCAACTTTGTTAGAAATCAAATGACTTTGGCCAGGCAAGATGACTCACACCTGTAATCCCAGCACTTTGGGAGGCCAAGGCAGGAGGACTGCTTGAACCTAGGAGTTCAAGAACAGCCTGGGTAACATAGTGAGACGCTTTCTCTACAAAAATTAAAAATTTAGCTGGGTATGGTGGTGCATGCCTATAATCCTAGCTACTCAGGAGGCTTAAGTCTGAGGATTGCTTGAGCCTAGGAGGTTGGGGCTGCAGTGAGCCATGATCATGCCACTGTACTCCAGCCTGGGTGACAGAGTGAGACCCTGTCTTAAAGAAAAAAAACAAGGCCGGGCGCGGTGGCTCAAGCCTGTAATCCCAGCACTTTGGGAGGCCGAGATGGGCGGATCACGAGGTCAGGAGATCGAGACCATCCTGGCTAACACGGTGAAACCCCGTCTCTACTAAGAAATACAAAAAATAGCCGGGCGAGGTGGCAGCGCCTGTAGTCCCAGCTACTCGGGAGGCTGAGGCCGGAGAATGGCGTGAACCCGGGAGGCGGAGCTTGCAGTGAGCTGAGATCCGGCCACTGCACTCCAGCCTGGGCTACAGAGTGAGACTCCGTCAAAAAAAAAAAAAAAAAAAAAAAGAAAAAAAACAGAAAAGAAAGAAAAGAAAAATCAAAGAGAGAGAGAGAGAGAGAAAAAGCAAAGAAAGAGAAACAAAAAAGAAAGAAAGAAAAAAGAAAAAGAAAGAAAGAAAGGTCCAATGACTTTATAATTTTGGATCTATTTCTGGGCTCTCTATTCTGTTCCATTGATCTGTTTATCAATTTGTATGCCAGCCAGCAGCACTACACTGTAGCAATTTCTTAAGCTTTAGAGTAAGTCTTGAAGCCAGGTAGTCTAAGTCCTCCAACTTTGTTCCTTCTCAAATTTGTTTTGGCTATTTTGGGACCTTTGCTTTTCTCCCACACAAGTTTTAAAGTGACACTTTATTCTTTACTTTGGATCAGGTCCAAAGTATTCCTCTTCACTGACCTCTAAGTAGGAGGGAAACAAAAATCATCCAAATAAATCCACAGGGGTAGAGTAGGGGTGGGTAGCTGAGGGACCTGGCAGGATGTTTATTCTCCCAGTTATATATTTCTGATTGGAGTGAGAATATGTGGCAAGCCACACAGTCTTTACTTCCTCATTACCTAAAGCTGCCTTGGGCACTGGCACAGGACAACAGGTTTCAGTATCATTCATTTCACATTATTCATTAAAAAATGAATAGTAAGCCAGGTGCTGTGGCTCACGCCTGCAATCCCAGCACTTTGGGAGGCCGAGGTGGGCAGATCACCTGAGGTCGGGAGTTCGAGACCAGCCTGACCAACATGGAGAAACCCCATCTCTACTAAAAATACAAAATTAGCCAGGCATGGTGGCACATGCCCGTAATCCCAGCTACTCGGGAGGCTGAGGCAGGAGAATCGCTTGAACTCAGGAGGTGGAAGTTGCGGTGAGCCAAGATCATGCCATTGCACTCCAGCCTGGGCAACAAGAGTGAAACTACATCTCAAAAAAAAAAAAAAAAAAAAAAAAAAAAGAATGGTAGCACTTGCCTCGGTAAAATATTCTCTCTACTTTGGGAATGATGCTATTTCTCTTATGTTTCCTGTAGCTGCAACACAAGTTTTTTTGTTTTTTGTTTTTTGAGACAGAGTCTTGCTCTGTCGCTCAGGCTGTAGTGTAGTGGTGTGATCTCGGCTCACTGCAACCTCTGCCTCCTGGGTTCAAGTGATTCTTCTTCTTCTTCTTCTTTTTTTTTTTCAGAGAACGGAGTCTCGCTCTGTTGCCCAGGCTGGAGTGCAGTGGCACTATCTCAGCTCATTTCAACCTCCACCTCCCGGGTGCTAGCAATTCTCCTGCCTCAGCCTCCCAAGTGGCTGGGACTACAGGGGCACACCGCCACGCCTGGCTAACTTTTTTGTATTTTAGTAGAGACAGGGTTTCACTGTGTTGCCCAGGCTGGTCTTGAACTCCTGAGCTCAGGCAATCCACCTGCCTTGGCCTCCCAAAGTGCTAGGATTACAGGTGTGAGCCACCGTGCCTGGCCTCAAGAGAGTCTTCTGTCTCAGCCTCCTGAGTAGCTGGGACTACAGGTGCTCGCAACCACACCTGGCTAATTTTTGTATTTTTCTAGAGACAGGGTTTCAGCATATTGGACAGACTGGTTTCCAACTCCTGACCTTGTGATCCGCCTGCCTTGGCCTCCCAAAGTGCTGGGATTACAGGTGTGAGCCACTGTACCTGGCCGCAACACGTTTTATACAAACGCAAGGCACTCAATAAATGTCTATTAACTAAAATTTGGCTCCTTTTAAATCATGATATTAGAATGTTTGAAGAAGCATTAAAGCTCATCTAGTTCAATCCTCCATCTGATTATACAGTGTCCTACTAAATACCAGGTTATACATAATAAGTATAGTGATAGTGTATTCACAGCCGTATATGTTTAGAGCAGCTCATTCCATGAATTCCTTCCAAAATTCATTGAAAAGAAAACTGTTTGTTATTGCTTCACCAAGGGAATAAAGAAGGCTGTGGTCCAAAAATAAGATCACCATCATCTCCACCGCATAATTTATAGGATTTAGAGTCAGAGTATGAGGAAGACAGTTCAGGAAAAGACATAACAGCAGGAGTACAACTATTTCTTCTGATATTTGATACCCCTTTCTTCCATTTCCACCAAAACGAGAATTTATTTCAATGACAGCAAATGTTCATATAGGGAGAATAGTTGTACAGTATAGAGAAGCCCTAAAGTGTGTCATTTATAGTGTCTAATTATAAGTGGCTTGGGCGAAACCCCATAGCTACTAAAAATACAAAATTAGCCGGGCATGGTGGTGTGCACCTGTAATCCCAGCTACTTTGGAGGCTAAGGCAGGAAAATCGCTTGAAGCCAGGAGGTAGAGGTTGCAGTGAGCCAAGATAGCGCCACTGCACTCCAGTCTGGGCCACAAAGCAAGACTCCATCTCAAAAAATTAAAAATGAAAACACACATAGGGTCGGGCGCGGTGGCTCACGCCTGTAATCCCAGCACTTTGGGGAGCCGAGGTGAGCGGATCATCAGAGGTCAGGAGTTTGAGACCAACCTGGCCAACATAGTGAAACCCTGTCTCTACTAAAAATACAAAAAATTAACTGGGCATCGTGGCGGGTGCCTGTAATTGGGAAGCCAAGGCAGGAGAATCTCTTGAACCTGGGAGGTGGAGGTTGCAGTGAGTCAAGATGGCGCCACTACACTCCAGCCTGGGCGACAGAGCGAGACTCACACACAGACATACACACAGACACACATACACACGATACACATGTGATTGGGATTGTGGAGAAACATTGACCATCTGTAAGCCCCTAGAGGGTGGGGGCTATAAGTTATTTGCATTATTTACAGGCAGGACCATGTCAGGCATATAATGGATACCCACACAAGTTTGAATCAATATGTAGTCTAATACAGTCATATTGGCAAGACTCGGGTTTAGAAACATTGTTTTGGTTCCAGATAGAGTTACTACTTCTACTTCTTAGGTAGGGCTAGAAATCCAATGGAGAATTACTTTCTGTTCATGTATGGACAAGCGATTCATTGCCAGCCCTGTCAAAGACAAATGGAGTTTTTTCTCATTGTACACAGGATTTGGGTGATTAGGAAAGTGGAGTGAGTCTACTAATAAACCGTTATAATAGGACGCAAAGCAAAAATAAATTCAGCGTATTCATCCCATGCCAATTTAGGAGCATATGTCTCAAGTTATGTTTACTTAAGTTTTCCCTAGGATGAGTGGTTCCCAATCTTTTTTTGTCGGTATTTGCCATCAGCTGTCATTAATTCATTGTTATTAATGGGAAGTGCTCTTTGATCCGTGGAAATCTTGCCCAATATAGGCCCCAAATGTTCCTTAAAGCCTTGGGGAAAACGACTTTGGCTGGTCGGTGCCCAAAGCCACACCCACTAAGAGGCCTTAGGAAACCCGGGGCTTTCCTGGCGGCGACCTAGCTCTGGCAACCACGCGGCGCGTCAGGATCCCACGGGTCGCGCTTGTCCTCCCCGTGGGAGGCGCGTCCCCCTCCTCCGCCCGGCCGGCCGGCGGGCCCGGGGCCAGCTGCCTTTCTGACCTGGACGCCGGGCCTCTCTCCGCACGCGGCGCGTCCCGAGTTCATTTGCATAGGGACGCGCGCGGCGACGGCGAGAGGGAGGGCGGGCGCGGCCGGGGAGGCGGCGCGCGCGCGCCCTGACAGCTCGGCCCTGCTCGCTCACTCGCTCGTCCCCGGCTTCCGAGCACAGCATGGCGGTCAAGGTGACTCCAACTCTCTGCTGCTGCTTTTATTGCATAAGAGACATTCTGAGCGCCCTGCCTGCAGCCCCCAACTGCTTCCCATTTCATTCATTGCCTAGGTCTTAGATAGCTTGTCCTGGGGCTCCGGCTCGCTGCGGGGAGAGCTGTGCGGGGCTTGGACCGGAGGAGGGGATGCCCGGCTGGGGGAGGGGAAGGAGGAGGGATTGTGAGTTGAAGGGGCTCGTACGGTAACACTGGTCAGTGAAGGAAGAGTAATGTCCTGTCCTAGGTGCATGGGATTGTGAGCCCGGAGTTGGAGGGCATCAGAAAGGGCGTGGGAGGAAGTGGGAAATAAAGCTGAGGATAGCCAGGGTATCAGTGAATTGCGGTGGGGGAGGGAGTAAGTATTGAATAATTTGGGGCTTCAAGGCCGAGGGCAGTGGTTGGCTTTTGCGTTGCAGATTGCAGGCTATCGAAAGTATTTGTATTTGTAGCAGCTCTTATATTTTAGGTTGGATGGGGAGAGGGACGCGGAGATAATTACATGTTGGGTTTGCTTTTCATGGAGAAAGGCTGCTAGGCCAAGTGATTAATTTGGGTGATTTAACTTTCCTGTTGATCCACTCTTGTTAGCTTCTTGATTTGAAGGTGGGTGGTTACAACTGTGTTGCTAGTAGATGTGGAGTAAAGTAAAAGATCCTCATTGCCTTCCCTTTCCAGTCCGGAGGAAGCACTGTCCGGTAGATTTGCTGTATCTTAGGCTATTCACACCTGTTTTTCTGCCCTATAGTCATAGTTATCCAGTTTGACAGTTCTTATCAGCAATTAGGGCTTTTAGTTTGTTTTAAACTAAATGATAAAAGATAGGAGCATTGATTGTTAGCCATGTGAACTCTAATCTGAAGAGATTGTGTGGTCTCTGGTGAAGCATTAACTGGCTTTTTTTTTTTTTTTTTTTTTTTTTTTTTTTTTTTTTGCTTTTTTGCTTACAGGTGCAGACAACTAAGCGAGGGGATCCTCATGAGTTAAGAAACATATTTCTACAGGTAAATTGGCTTGCAGAGTGTGCCTTTCATTGCAAAAACAAAAAACATACATGTCCTTAGTCCTAGTCATGCCTTAACTTTGAGGAATGTTCAGTTTTCATGTATTCTTTCAAACATGACCGGACAGTATAGCTTATACTTCTCTTATTAAGTTTTGATTAAAGGCCTTCTTTTAATTAAGGGTTGGTAAAAGGTTTTCCTCAAGTTACTGCTTTTTTTTTTTTTTTTACATGACTTAAGATATGTATTAAAAAAATAATTTCCAGCTTAAGCACAGAGACCAAGATAAAATTTCAAAATGTATTGGCACTCTTGTATGGTTAATAGTTATGATAACTAAAATTCTCTTCCTTGAAAGTTGCATGTTTACGAAGTTCTCCTGCTTATGAGCTATCCTTCACGTAATTTGACAGATAAGAATATTATGGCTATTCTTAATTTGTGTGTCTTACTTATATTGTATCCTTAAGCCTTTGGGGATTTTGTTACAAAATGTTACCTCTTAAGATTCTTGCAATGGTCTACCTTAACTTCTAAGCTTTTAGGATCAGTGACTTGGCTGTAGACTTAAAAAGAAAAGAAAAAAAAAAAGGTTGGTTTAGTTTTTTGTTTTGCTTGCTTTTCTTAAATTTCAAAAGTTTCCTATGCTGGAAGTTGTACTTAAGAAGTAAATGTAAAGGGAGGCAAGCTAAGGTGTTTCACCAAATACTGCGTTTCTCTCTGAATCTTTTGAGAACTTTCTATTCTGGACGTGGGTTCTTACGAAGACACATTGACCTTGGGCAGGTCCCTGCTGGGTATTATTTTCCTCTGTGAAATGAGAGGTGATCTCCAAGGTTCCTTCCCATTCCAAAAGTCTGTGAGTCTATATTAGGAATAGATTCTAACATATGCTGATGAGCCTGGAATAGATGACGTTTTCGAGACATGTGGTTTTCTTAAGCTATTGTTGGGGAAGATGCTGCATAGTTGACCATACGTATGTGTAGTTTATGAAAAATAATTTGTGAAAATAGGAATCTTAAAGGTTATAAAATCTGATAAGGGAAGCATTTTTTTCCAGAACAGAAGTAATTATAATGACAGAAATGGTCCATTTATGATTTGAAGACTTTATTCCTCGCAGGCATTCTTGAAAATAGCCAAAAATATATCAGTATTCACCATACCATGTGATTATACTCAATTGTTTTGTGAAGAGTTCTTGTGATATAGTTAATTTTATGTTCTAGACTAAGTAGATGTGGAAGAAATCAGTTGAAATGCTGTATGATGTAGTGAAAAGAATACTGTCTAGGTATCTGAGTACTGCCTAGGAATACGGAGTTAATTCCCAGCCCTGCATTTATCTGGCTGTTGTACCCTTAGGCTAATCATCTGGCCTTCCAGAGTTTCAGCTTCTCATATGGGACTCAGTGGTACATAAGGGAATGGGAATTGAGGTCTTTCTAGCTTTAAAAATTCTATGGGAAAAAAACGTACTGTGATTCTGTATGGATTTGTTTTTTGTTTTTGAGTGGGGGTAGAGATGGGTTAGAGGTATGAGGAGAATGGCCAGGACTGTCCCTAGCTCTTTAACAACTTTAAAAAAATTTTTTGACGTGGAGTCTTGCTCTGTCACCCAGGTTGGAATGCAGTGGCGTGATCTCGGCTCACTGCAACTTCCACCTCCGGGGTTCAAACAATTCTCTTGCCTCAGCCTCCCTAGTAGCTGGGACTATAGGCATGTGCCACCACACGCGGCTAATTTTTTGTATTTTTAGTAGGGACGGGATTTCACCGTGTTAGGCAGGGTGGTCTTGATCTCCTGACCTCGTGATGCACCTGCCTTGGCCTCCCAAAGTCCTGGGATTATAGGTGTGAGCCACCGCGCCCAACCCTGTGTGTGTTTTCATTTTTAATTTTTTGAGATGGCGCCCAGGCTGGAGTGCAGTGGCACAATCTTGGCTCACTGCAACCTCTGCCGCTTCTTTGACAACTTTTAAATCTTAGCTTTTCATTTACTGTTTTACATATTATTATTATCTTTTTACACATTATTTTGATGATGCCTTTATTTTTATATTGAAAATTTGTGGAATTCGTAACTGCTTATTTAGCACTAAGTATGAAACATTGACCCAAGCATTATTGATAGATAAGAGAGCAATAGAATGTAAATACTCACCTTCAGAAAGGTCTAAAACAGCAAGAAAGATAACAATATAGGCTAAGTGCAGTGGCTCACACCTGTAATCTCAGCACTTTGGGAGGCCAAGGCCAGAGGATCACTTGAACCCAGGAGTTCAAGACCAACGTGAGCAATATAGTGAGACCTCATCTCTGCAAAAAATTTTAAAAATTGGCACCAATCCTGGTGGCATCCACCTGTGGTCCCAGCTACTCAGGTGGCTGAGGTAGGAGGATTGCTTGATTCTGGGAGGTGGAGTTTGCAGTAAGCCAAGATCATACCACTGCACTCCAGCCTGGGCAACAGAGCAAGACCTTGTTTCTCTCTCTCTTTCTCTCGTGCTCTCTCTCTCTCTCTCTCTCTCTCTCTCTCTCACACACACACACACACACACACACACACACACACACACACACGATACAGTATTGCTAGTTGGATCAATTTGAGGATAGTTACCAAGTAAAAGATGTTTATTCCTGGCTTGAATACTTCAAACTGGAGTTGTTTGAAGCTTTGCAGTACTGTTTAGAAACAGTTTTATAGATGCATATAGTTGATTAATATTTTAGCTATAATAGAAGACAAAAATACATGCCAACCATGTATTTCTTTAGCACTTAACATATTTACCCAACCAATATTTAAAAAGGGTTATTTGCTGTGTACCATGCACTTTTATTCAATACAATACTGTGGGGAAAAGAAAGATATCAGACTGTTACTGTGTCTATATAGAAAGAAGTAGACATAAGAGACTCCATTTTGTTCTGTATTTGAGATGCTATTAATCTGTGACCCTACCCCCAACCTTGTCCTTGCAAGAGACGTGTGCTGTGGTGACTCAAGGTTTAACAGATTTGGGGCTGTGCAGGATGTGCTTTGTTAAACAAGTGCCTGAAGGCAGTATGCTTGTGAAAAGTCATCACCATTCTCTTAATCTCAAGTACCCAGGGACACAAAGGTCGCAGGGACCTCTGCCTAGGAAAGCTAGGTATTGTCCAAGGTTTCCTCCCATGTGATAGTCTGAAATATGGCCTCGTGGGAAGGGAAAGACCTGAGCGTCCCCCAGCCTGACACCTGTGAAGGGTCTGTGCTGAGGAGGACTAGTATAAGAGGAAAGAAGGCCTCTTGGCAGTTGAGATAGAGAAAAGCATCTGTCTCCTGCCCATCCCTGGGCAATGGAACATCTTGGTGTAAAACCCGATTGTATGTTCTGTTTACTGAGAAAGGAGAAAACCACCTTAGGGCAAAAGGTGGGATTTGCTAGTGCAATGCTGCTCTTTATGCACTAAAAAGGTTTATGGAGATGTTTACATATGCATATCAAGGCACAGCACTTTTCCTTAAACTTATGTCACAGAGATCTTTATTCATCTGTCTTACTGCTAACCTTCTCCCTATAATGATCTTATTATCCTGTCACTTCCCTTTTTCTAAGATGGTAGAGATAATGATCAATAAATACTGAGGGAACTCAGAGACCGGTGCTGGCGTGGGTCCTCTGTATGCTGAGCGCCGGTCCCCTGGGCCCACTTTTTCTTTCTCTATACTTTGTCTCTGTGTCTCATTTCTTTTCTCAAGCCTCTCATTCCACCTAACAAGAAACGCCCACAGGTGTGGAGGGGCAGGCCACCCCTTCAAATACTGTTCAGTAGCAGACACCAAGTCAAATATCAAGAGAGAGAATAGAGCCAAGACCTAAATGCTGATGGACAAGTGATTGGACTAGCTGCTCTTTGAGGCCCATTCCATCTCCAATGGCCTGTGGTTGAGGGAATCAAGAATAGTGAAGGCAAAAGACTAACCTGTGGTAGAGCAGTCAGTTTGGCTTCCTACATCATAGTGGCTGTGTAATAATATTGACAATGGCTAACATTTATTGATCATTTAGAGTGTGCTTGAGATTGGCCTAGTGCTTTAAGGATACTTTAGTTTTCATAACAACTTTATGAAGCAGGTTTAATATCCTTGTAATATAGATGAGGTTAAATTAATGTCAATTAATTCAGACTATGTGGTAGAGCCCAGATTCAAATCAATTCCAAAGCCCAAACCCATACCCTTATACTACTGGTAGGATATTGAATGGGGTGACATTTGAAAGACAGAGGTATGTCAGGGGATAATGGCGGTGTATTTGTTAAGAAATTAAAAAAAATCTGGTTACTTAGGTGATGAAATTTTAAAAGTTTCTTTGCAGTGTAACTGTCTGGAATAGTTAGCCAAGGAATTTGGATTTGAAACAGTAGGGAGCCACTGTGGGTTTCCAAGTAGGCAAATTGAAGTGGTGAATTTTGGCAGCTTTTTGTATATGTTGGATAAAGTATGAAGAGATTGGAAGTAGGTTAGGTGATCAGCTGAGAGGCTATTGAAATAATACTTGTGAGAATTAATGACCTACAGTGGCTGATGACTGGGGAAATGAAAAGCAAGGAGAGTACCAGCGACTTATAAGGGAAGAATCTGTCAAATTTGGTATTAAATGTGGAAGTAAGGGAAGAAGTAGTGAACCTGTCAGTTTTAGGATAGATGTTAATTGATAAGTCATCTATTTGGATAATTTTTTTGGGGGGTGGGGTTAGTTTGGTTTCTAAACAAATGTATCTCACTAAGTTAAAGTTGGATTTGGACAGATACAAATTTGTGCAGGTGGTAGATGAATTCCTTGTAGTTAAAAGAATTAAAAATATAAAGCAAGGCAGAGGATCAGGGGCTGATTTAAAAGTGATATCTCCAATTGAAGTGGGAAGGAGGAGGAGGAGAAATAGGGAGAATGGTCCCATGAAAGTTTAAAGTAGGAGTTTCACAAAAAGGGTGTAATTAAAGGTTAAAATGTAGATTATTCTGTTATTAGTATGATTTAGTTTGGGGAGGATTTTGGGGTCACTTGAGTTTAGAATTATTTGAGCTACTTAAAGACTATAAAGAGATGTAATTTTAAATTTTAGAATACAGTTGAAAACTCTTTGTAAAATATAGATCTGTGGCATTAACTGTCTAAGTTCACAAATAGTAAAAATTCCTACTTTCAAATAAGAATATTTCATTAAACTTTTGAGTCATAGGTCAAAAGTCATTTGTAAAACAATAAAATGGCCAGGTGCGGTGCCTCACACCTGTAATTCCAGCACTTTGGAAGGCTGAGGCAGTTGAATCACTTGTTCGAGACCAGCCTGGGCAACATGGTGAAAACTTGTCTCTGTAAAAAATATAAAAAATTAGCCAGGTGTGGTGGCGCACGCCTGTAATCCCAGCTACTAGAGAAGCTGAGGCAGGAGAATTGCTTAAACCCAGGAAGGGAGGTTTCAGTGAGCCAAGATTGTGGCACTGCACTCCAGCCTGGGTGACAGAGCGAGACTCACTGTCTCAAAAAAAAAAAAAAAAAAAAAAAAATTAAAAAATGTGTATGTGTATATTCTTATTTGAAAGTACTGGTATATCAGGTGGGTGCGGCAGCTCATACCTGTAATCCCAGTGCTTTGGGAGGCTGAGGTGGGAGGATCACTTGAAGCCAGGAGTTCAAGACCAGCCTGGGCAGCAAAGCGAGATTCCATGGCTACAAAAAAAAAAAAAAAAAAGTGTGTGTGTGTATATATATATATATTTAGCTGGGTGTGGTGGTACATGCCTGTAGTCCTAGCTGCTCTGGAAGCTGAGATGAGAGGATCACTTGAGCCCAGAAGTTCGAGGTTGTAATGAGTTATCACCCACTCCAGCATGAGTGACAGAGCAAGACTTTGTCTCAACAAAAAAAAAAAAAAAAAAAAAGGAAAAAAGAAAAGAAACTGGCAACTGACTTATCTATATATCTATGTTTAGTGAAATTATATGAGAATTGGTGCGAGAGTTCATAAGCGGGGCTTTGTAAGAGTAAAGCATTATTATTTTGAATATAGGGAAATAGGTTCATTTTTCCTGTGGTGTTCATTGCTTCTCAAGTTTTGATGAGCTATGTTTCTATTAGTTAAAACACATCAACAACAACAATATGCACTAAGAGTCTGCCTTTTTCTGCCCACCTTCATTCTGCTAAGTTCATGAAATTGGAGTACAACAAATGAATTCTTATGTGTTAGGCTGTGCTGTAATTTTACAACCGGTTCAAGCTAAGATTTTACCATTACCACCCTTACAACTGTCATTTTTTGATTTATCCCTTTCTTCTTTTAACCTCTCTCACCCACACACTGTCATTGATCTAATTTAGCTACATCAGCAGTATACAGTAGCAAAAGGAGAAGATAGGAGCAGCGAAGAAGGAGGTGAGGTGGGACAGCAGGAACATCACAGGCCGTTTGTTATAAGTCTGACAAATTTCTAAATGAAGAGTTAATTTTGTCTGTCCCTTGTGGCAAAGCAGATTTATCAAAAACATTTAAATGAATTATTTTTAAATCTCTTTCTTGTTAATAGACTTCTTTTGTTTGCTGGTATATTGTATAATAAAGGCAATATATGTTAAGACTGCAACTATATTTGCCAGATCAAAAATTTACTGAAATGTAGACCTCAAATATTATTTTAATTTTGTTCTTTTTTCATTATCACCAGTGTAACAATGAAGATCATATCCCATACAAAATTATGAAAATGTGCTTTTTTCCTGTCTTATTTTAGGTTAGAGAATAAAGAGGAGAAGATACTGTTAATGTAAAGCAAAGAGCGATTCCTCCTTAAAGTTTTTAATAACGTATTACTTTTTAATGGAAAGATATGTTCTTTTATTCAAATAGTTTATGTATTTTACTTATTTTTGGCAGTAGGCTGGGGCTGAGAAGGCAGTAAAGCAGGGCTTTTAGCAGGAGACCCTTACTCTTTGTTGAAATATACATTAGGGCTGTGTTTCCAAAAGTGTGGAAGGTGTACCACAATATTAGAGTAACAATAAGATTATCAAGTATTAAAGGGTGATACAGTATTTGTGGAAACAAAGACTCTGAAAAACAATCTGACAGTGGTTTAAAATAAAAAGAAAACATCATTTGAACAAACAATGGTATTTTCTTTTGGATTATTTATCCCAGAGACATAAAAATATTTGTAAAAATATAAGGCTATAGGGCCAGATGCAGTGGCTCACGCCTGTAATCCCAGCACTTTGGGAGGCCAAGGCATGTGGATCACGAGGTCAGGAGATCGAGACCATCCTGGTTAACACGGTGAAACCCTGTCTCTACTAAAAATACAAAAAATTAGCCAGGCATGGTGGCGGCGTCTGTAGTCCCAGCTACTCGGGAGACTGAGGCAGGAGAATGGCGTGAACCTGGGAGGCTGAGGTTGCAGTGAGCCAAGATCGCGCCACTGCACTCCAGCCTGGGTGACAGAGTGAGACTCTGTCTCAAAAAAAAAAAAAAAAAAAATTATATATATATATATGTGTGTGTGTGTGTGTGTGTGTGTGTGTGTGTGTGTGTGTGTACAGGGTTAACTGCAGCACCGAATTTTTCCTCAAAAAAAAAAAAAAGCCTGGGCAACATGGCGAAACCCCATCTCTACAAAAAATACAAAAACCTAGCTGGGTGTGATGGCATGAGCCTATAGTCCCAGTTACTTGGGAGACTGAGGTGGGAGGGTCACCTAAGCCTGGGAGGTTGAGGCTGCAGTGAGCTATGATTGCACCACTGCACTTCAGCCTGGGTGACAGAGTGAGGCTGTCTCAAAACAAAACAAAACAAAAAAGCTATTATATTAAAGAGGAGTGATAGAAGACTTATGGAATAGCCATACCGTGTAAGTTATGTAGATACTAAAAAGGATGAGTTAGGCCTAGACCACCAATTTAGAGAAATTTTTCAATGTACTATTAAGTGAGAAAGATGGAAATAAGTATATATAGCATGATTCTGATTTGTAAAACAAAGTCATTTTATATATGTTGTGTGTAATGTTTACGTATAATATGTTTGTGTATGATTTAATGAGCACTGAGACTGAGAAAGGTATGAGAGGATAAATATTAGGTTGTTAACTTGGGGGAAGAATAAAGAGGAAAATAGAAATAGTCTCAATGTGTATGTATTAAGCTTTGAGCAAGTGAGTAATTTAAAAAGGAGGAATCTAGCAATTCAGAGCCTGAAGCTACAAGAGGATTTCCCAGCATAATTTGGATTGAATAAACCCAGTATGAGACACACAGAATAGGATCTACAGTTTTATTAACCATGCTATTATAATTGAGGGTCTTCACCAGTTCCTCAGAAATATGGAACTTGAATATGATAACCTATTGATTGATTGATTGATTGAGACAGAGTCTTACTGTGTTGCCAGGCTGGAGTGCAGTGGCGTAATCTTGGCTCACTGCAACCTCTGCCTCCCGGATTCAAGCAATTCTCGTGCCTCAGCTTCCTGAGTAGCTGGGATTACAGGCACATGCCTAGCTAATTTTTGTGTTTTTAGTAGAGACGGGGTTTCACCATCTTGGTCAGGCTAGTCTTGAACTCCTGACCTCAGGTGATCCACCTGCCTCAGCCTCCCAAAGTGCTGGGATTACAGGCGTGAGCCACCATGCCCAGCCTTTTCTAAATACTTTAGAAAGTATTTACCATAAACTATATAGCGTTCTCGTTAAAAAAACAAACAGTATTAGGCATTAAAGGCAGACTAGCAGGATGGTGAGACTTTGTCCTTGAATCAAGCAGAAGGATTCAAAAATAATTGAAAATTAGTGTTATTAAATGCCATGTGATGTTCTGCTACCAATCAATACACTTTTTTTTTTTTTTTTTTGAGATGGAATCTCGCTGTCACCCAGGCTGGAGTGCAGTGGCTCAGTCTCGGCTCATTGCCAGCTCTGCCTCCTGGGTTCATGCCATTCTCCTGCCTCAGCCTCCTGAGTAGCTGGGACTATAGGCGCCCGCCACCACAGCCAGCTAATTTTTTGTATTGTTAGTAGAGACTGGGTTTCACCGTGTTAGCCAGGATGCTCTCAATCTCCTGACCTCGTGATCCGCCTGCCTCAGCCTCCCAAAGTGCTGGGATTACAGGTGTGAGCCACTGCGCCTGGCCAATCAATACACTTTTAATTGCCTACTATGAACCAGGCTAAGCACTTTACTAGGTTCTACCTTTATAGAGATAATATAGAGCTGCTTAGTCAGGGTAGGGACAATACAAAGGACTTCAGTGAAGGTAGAACCTCACATTCTTTTTTTTCTTTTTGGTGGGGTACAGAGTTTTGCTCTTGTTGCCCAGGCTGGAGTGCAATGGTGCAATCTCAGCTCACTGCAACAACTGCATCCTAGGTTCAAGTGATTCTCCTGCCTCAGCCTCCTGAGTAGCTGGGATTACAGGTGTGTGCCACCACATCTGGCTAATT
Organism: Macaca mulatta; assembly: GCF_049350105.2. NCBI lineage: Eukaryota > Metazoa > Chordata > Mammalia > Primates > Cercopithecidae > Macaca > Macaca mulatta. Next base: position 76,800,528 of record NC_133417.1, on the reverse strand, counting down.
TTTTTCTGTATTTTTAGTAGAGATGGGGTATCATCATGTTGGCCAGGCTGGTCTCAAACTCCTGACCTCAGGTGATCCACTTGCTTCGACCTCCCAAAGTGCTGGGATTACAGATGAGAGCCACTATACCCAGTCTAGAACCTAACATTCTATGGGTAAGGTAGACAATAAAAAAAGCCCACAGAGCAGACCACGAGGTCAGGAGTTCGAGACCAGTCTGGCCAACAAGGTGAAACCCCGTCTCTACTAAAAATACAAAAATTAGCTGGGCATGGTGGTGGGCGCCTGTAATCCCAGCTACTCGGGAGGCTGAGGTAGGAGAATTGCTTGAACCTGGGAGGTGGAGGTTGCAGTGAGCTGAGATTGTGCCACTGCACTCCAGCCTGGGCGACAGAGGAAGACTCAATCTCAGGAAGAAAAAAAACAGGCCCACAGATTGGCTGGGCACACTGGCTCATCTCTGTAATCCCACCTCTTTGGGAGGCTGAGGCAGGAGGATCACTTGAGGCCAGCAGTTTGAGACCAGCCTGGCCAACAAAATGAGATTCTGTCTCTACAAAAAAAAAAAAAAAAGAAAGAAAAAAAATTAGCCAGGTGTGGTGGCACGTGCTTGTAGTTCTAGCTACTAGGAAGGCTGAGGAAGGAAGATCATGTGAGCCCAGGAGTCTGAGGTTACAGTGAGCTAGGGTCATGCTTCTGCACTCGAGCCTGGGTGATAGAGTAAGACCCTATCTCTTAAAAAAAAAAAAAAAAAAAAAAAAAAAAAAAAAAAAAGCTTACTACAGATTGTGACACGTGCAAGGAAATAAACAGAATGATGAGAAGGGCCATCGTTTTTAAAATCATTTTTCGAGAGAGTGGTCAGTGAAGGGCCCTTAGGAGGCAATATTAAGAGCTAAGAGGGAATGAGGGTGAAGTGGAGGGAATTCCAGAGGGCTCACACGTACAAAGCTTAGATATAGAGAAGGGTTTGATGTGTTCAACAAACAGAAAGGAATGACCAGTGAGAGCTGAGGTGGAAGGAGCCACATCCAGCAGGGCCTTGTGTAGACCATAAAGAAAAATTTTGATTTTTTTCTAACACCAGCATGAAAACCACTGAAAGTTGTTCACCTTGTGAGTGGAATGATTACATTTACAGTTTAAATAGATCATACTGCAATAGAAACTGTTTCTTATACATTTCTGTGCTTGTTTATGGATGACTGCTTTGAGTAGACAGTGATTCTTTCAATTTATTTTATTTTATTTATTTATTTGAGACAGAGTCTTGCTCTGTCGCCCAGGCTGGAGTGCAATGGTGCGATCTCGGTTCACTGCAACCTCCACCTCCCAGGTTCAAGTGATTCTCCTGCCTCAGCCTTCCACGTAGCTGGGATTACAGGTGCCCGCCACCTTGCCTGGCTAATTTTTGTATTTTTAGTAGAGATGAGGTTTCACCATGTTGGCCAGGCTGGTCTCGAACTCCTGACCTCAGGTGATACTCCCGCTTCGGCCTCCCAAAGTGCTGAGATTACAGGTTTGAGCCACTGCACCCGGCTGATTCTTTCAATGTAATGTCCTCCCGTCTATAGAGTTCCTAGAACATCTTGAGCTGGATGAAACTCCTTTTCGTCCAGGAGGCAGCAGAATGTACCTGGAGCCTACATGGGATTTGTAGTCTAACCTGGGTTTGAATCCTCATTTGAAACCTTTTGGCTTTAGGTGTTTACTTTTGGAGCCTGTTTTCTCATCTAAGAAGGGATTACTACACCTAGCACATAGAGATGTTCTAAAGATTAAATAAAATAATATGTAAACTATGCAGAACCAAGTAAAGGTTAGTTCCTTATCTATTTCCTTCTCTTCTAAGTTGAGATTAGGGTGTTTTGTTTGTTTGTTTCTTGAGTAAGATCTGAGTCTTTTGTCTTCTCCAGATGACTGTGCTGGACCTAGTCAAGAGACTAAGATGTTAATATGTATTTATGCTTATGTACATATAATCAGTTAATTACTTACATTCTTGAGACATCCATCTGAAGTTATTTATTTATTTTTTTTTTTTTTGAGACAGAGTCTCGCTCTATCGCCCAGGCTGGAGTGCAGTGGCCGCATCTCAGCTCACTGCAAGCTCCGCCTCCCGGGTCTACGCCATTCTCCTGCCTCAGCCTCCTGAGTAGCTGGGACTACAGGCGCCCGCCACCTCACCCGGCTAGTTTTTTGTATTTTTTTTTTAGTAGAGACGGGGTTTCACCGTATTAGCCAGGCTGGTCTCGATCTCCTGACCTTGTGATCCGCCCGTCTCGGCCTCCCAAAGTGCTGGGATTACAGGCTTGAGCCACCGCGCCCGGCCCATCTGAAGTTATTGACAAATACCTATTTCTCCCAAGTCTATGAGGTTCTAAGATGTTGTATAGTCACAGTCTAAGGCTGGGAGACCCGAGAGACCATGGAAGATGTTTGCCGTTTTCTTTTTTTTTCTTTTTTTTTTTTTTTTTGAGACGGAGTCTTGCTCTGTCGCCCAGGCTGGAGTGCAGTGGCCGGATCTCAGCTCACTGCAAGCTCGGCCTCCCGGGTTCACGCCATTCTCCTGCCTCAGCCTCTCGAGTAGCTGGGACTACAGGCGTCCGCCACATCGCCCGGCTAGTTTTTTGTTATTTTTTAGTGGAGACGGAGTTTCACCATGTTAGCCAGGATGGTCTCGATCTCCTGACCTCGTGATCCACCCGTCTCGGCCTCCCAAAGTGCTGGGATTACAGGCTTGAGCCACCGCGCCCGGCCTGCCGTTTTCTTCTGAAACTTCATTTGCTCAGTCTGGACGTGAAAAAGAGTAACAGTCCAACCATAGGCTCTGAAATCCCAAGACACAGACTTGAAATACATATTATTTTTTGTGCGTAGCTTTCTTTTCTTTTTTAAATTCACCACCTCCCTGTTCTGTGCAGATTTCCGTTAGTACTGTGGAAATTTCTGAAAGCATCTTCCACGGAAACCATTACTATGGCCAGCACTGGGTTTCTAGAACTGGAAGAAACACACATTTTGAAAAGATGTTAGTCAGTACTATTTCAGTCTTCAGTGACAGGCATTTTGGTTAAACATGCGTAGGGCTAGAATGTACTGGCTGTAGCGATGAGTGGGTCAGGAGCTTAACTGCTATCACCAGGGATCATGTACCTCTCATCTCTTAGTTTCGGTTTCTGTTGTGCTAGCTTCATTCTCAAACAGGCTTTGCCATATGGAGCATCCCCAGATTAAAACCCTACCCATTCACCTGGAAGCCTAGGGGTGACTCAGGGAGGCTGGGAGACAGAGATGGCAAGAGATTCTGTGCCTCCAAGTCACACTGCTGTATTTGGTAGCTTTCTAGACCATTCCAGTGCAGCTGTTATACTATCTGCAAAAATGCCTTAAGTGAAATGACAAAAAATAACCAAAATTAGGACCCCTGAAGAAGAAATGTATCCTCACCTCATTTTTTCTTCAGATACCTCTCAGTCTTCTTTCTAGTCTTTTTCTTATGGTGATCTTCCTCTCCCCATCTTCTTTTCTGTCCTCACCCTACCCCTCCCATCCCATGGCTGATTATTTTCAGCAGCTCTATTCAACACAGATTGCTATTGATTGTCCTACAAAGAGCCAGGTACTGTGCAAGGTGCTAGAGGTATGAAGATGAATAAGGCATCCCTGTTTTTAAAGGACTCATAGCCTAGAGTTACTTAAATTACACATCCCTACATTAATACATTTTGTTTTGTTTTGTTTTGAAATAGAACATTCTGTATAAAGCTGAAGGCTTGAAGTCCTTCCTGAGCTCTACCCCAAAAGCCAATAATTCCCTGCCACCTAAGAGGTAACCACTGTTCTTGGTCGTGTTACTTTCTGATCTTTCCCCATACATTTACATAGAAAATATGGAATTTTGGCCAGGCGCGACGGCTCACACCTGTAATCCTAGCACTTTGGGAGACCAAGGCGGATGGATCACCTGAGGTTAGGAGTTCAAGACCAGCCTGGCCAACATGGTGAAACCCCGTCTCTACTAAAATACAAAAATTAGCCAGGCGTGATGGCGGGTGCCTGTAATCCCAGCTACTCGGGAGGGTGAGACGGGAGAATCACTTGAAACTGGGAGACGGTGGTTGCAGTGAGCTGAGATCGTACCACTCCACTACAACCTGGGTGGCTGAGTGAGACAACACCACCAACAACAACAAAAAGAAAATATGGGGTTTTGTGGTTTTAAAAAACATAAACAATAATAGCTAATGCTTACTGTGTCACTGTTATGTATCAGGCACTATTTTAAGTGTTTTATGTAAATCATCATATTTAATCCTCAGAACAACTCTATAAGGTAGGTACTATTAATATTCCCATTTTACCGGTGAGGAAACTAAGCCCCAGAAAGGTTAAGTAACTTGTTCAAGGATATACAATAAACGGAAGAGCCTTGCTTTATATATTTTAATGCAATTTGCCTTTTTAACTTATTATTATTTGGAGATACAGGTATGTTAGTTTGTAAAGAATTGTTTAATTATTTTTCTGTAGCCTTTTAAAAAACTTTGTTATGAAAAATTTCAAACATATACAAATCTAGAGAAAATAGAATAATGACAGATAGATACCATGGATGATTAGAGGGAGAAAGGAAGGAGGGGAACAGGGTGGAAGAACTATTGGGAACTATGCAAACTATCTGGCTGATGGGATCATTTGTACCTCACACCTCAGTATCACAGTATTCCCTTGTAACAAACCTACACATGTACCCTCTGAATCTAAAATACGAATTGATATGAGCCCGGTGCGGTGGCTCATGCCTGTAATCCCAGCACTTTCAAAGGCCGAGGTGGGTGGCTCACTTGAGGTCAGGAGTTCGAGGCCAGCCTGGCCAACATGGTAAAACCCCGTCTCTGCTAAAAATACAAAAATTAGTGTGGTGGCGCATGCCTGTAATCCCAGCTACTAGGGAGATTGAGGCAGGAGAATCGCTTGAACCTGGGAGGTGGAGGTTGCAGTGAGCTGAGGTCGTGCCATTGCACTCCAGCGTGGGTGACAGAGGGAGACTCCATTTCAAAAAAATAAAATATGATTTGAAATTTTTTTAAAAAAGGTTTGTTGTAATTCTAACTGAATTAATAAATATTCTTTAAAATCATACAAAAAAAAAAAAGAGAAAACAGTATAATGAATCACCATCTATCTGTCATTCCAGTGTCACCAATTATCATGGCTAACCTTGCTTCATCTGTATTACAGCCACACTGGCTTATTTTGAAGCAGTTCTCAGACATCATCTTGCAGTATCCATAAATAGTTCACTATGTATCTCCAAAAGATAAGGACTCTGAAAAACCAACCAAATCATAATACCATTATCACACCTAAAAAATGTCTTGTCATCAATTTCTTTTGAGTGTTGAAGTTCTCTGATTGTTTCATAGATTTTTAAGTAGCTTTGTTAAAAACAGAATCCAAGCTAGGTTCATACATTGCATTTGGTTGATCTGTTTCTTAGATCCTTTAATACTTTCTGCACCCTACTATGTTAAAGGTCCTTATTTCTCTTTGGTAAAAATCTTGGTATTTAATCAAGGCTTATCAACATTAAGGCATTCCATCCCCCTAGGAGCAGCACCTTCATTGTCAAAATGATGTGATTTGCCCAAGCTTATACATATATATGCTCCTTGTATGTTCCCATGGTTACATAGACCAAGAGACGAAAGTATTTATTTAAGAAATGATGCAAATTAATTACTCAACTTAATCTGCCCTAGGAAGTATTCTAGTTCCAGTTATTGAGTTCTTTGGGTCATTATTTTATTTCCAAGGTTTTTGGTTATTTTGAGTGGAAAATTGTCTTGGTAGATCTTCTTTATTATGGTAGCTTCAGTTGATTTCAGTGATTAATAAGGGTCTTGACCTCCCTGCTGTGTTAGAAATTGCATAATTCAGTAGGGCTTACTGTAGTGGACAGTGAAAATATATTAAAACAACAACAAAAATAAGCACATAGTATTCATGGAAGCAGTCTGAGTTAGGAAGGCAGAGCACTGAAGAATTTTTTTTTAGCAAAATCAGTAAAATGTTTTGTTTCTAGTTTATCCAAAATATGCAACTGAAAGTGCTAATCAAAATTAGATATATACAACTGCTTTTCCCTAACGCTCAGGTAGTTGACTTTAGTAACATCAGAAAAATTTTACATTACTAAAATCCCTGTTTTAAAAAATTAATATGGCTTAATAAAGTTGTTAAAAAGTCCAAGTGGCCATATGTGCTTAAAATAATTTTTTTCTTATAAAATATTTATGATAGAATGCTCTTTTATTCTAATTGAACTAACATAATAAGATAAGGCAAATTACACATTGTACTGTTTAACAGGGTTTGTGTGTCAGATCTGCTGTGGTCTTTGCTCCTTATGCAGAGTGCTTGTGTAGTGAAAGGGCATGCATTCCCGACTAAATTTGGCTTCCGTTGGAAGTAAGAGCCGTAACAGTGAAGGACAGTAAGAGAACTAGCTTCATATGCTCAGTTCTTGCTTTGGTACATATTGTCCTCTTTTATTGTTCAAATAATTCATTTTTCTTTGTGGGAAATGCTCTATGAGATATCTGTAGTTACTAAACTTCATGACATTGTCATTTGAGTTACTGAAATTGAAAGGATGTTAAGATCTGAAAATGTCAGTTCATCTCAGTTGGAACAAAGTCATGGAGGAACAGTTTGTTTTGACTCATATTACAGCCACATGTTGGTTAGACAGAGATAAAGCTGCCTAGACCAGTCAGGACTGATCTCGTGGTAAGCCCAGAAATACTGGCAGCCAACCCAGGGAAACTTTGGCTTGGAGAGAGATGAAAGGTTAGAACAGTAGTTTCTTCATGTTTGGGCAAAAGCAGAAAAATTCACTAAGCAAGGAGGGAAATTGAGATCCTATGCTTTTCTGTTTCTAAGCATTTTACAGTAACTATTTCATATTATATTTTACAATTTTGAAGTACTTTGGTGTTCAAGGTGTCATTTTTGCCTCACAATAGGACAGCAGTTTTTCTGCAAACCCTTGTTAAAGAAGAGGCTCCAAGAATCTGCATGTTTTGCCCAAAAGTTCTCGAGTTAATGGCACAGGAGTTTAGAACCCAAGTTTTCTGACCCAGTTTTAGTGTCCATCATGCCATCATCTCTGAGCTGCTTGACAACAGGCACTGTGTCTTGTTGATCTCTGCATCCCCAGTACTGGGCAGCAGGCATAGTGGCTGGCACACAGTTTCAAAATCAATGCAAAATAACCTGAAAGATTTGATCTTAGCAGATTTTTGGCTTAAAAAGCAGTGTTTCTAGATATATTGCCTTAGTTTTGGTGTGCATACTTGAAAAATCCTTAATCTTGAAATACCATATAATTTTTTAAAAGTAACCAGTTTTCTAGTCCTAACACATCAGAATTTTTCTTTATAGTCTCTGGAATATCTTTTAGAGATATAAAACATCAAAGGATCTGTTTATGAACTCAAACTATTTAAACAAGTAATTGGTATCATTTAGAGTATTTGGGCTTTATACTCATTCAAATCATTGAATTTTAAGTTAACCTTTTTTTCTTAGTGGAAATTTAGGGTTGTGTGTCAGTCTTTGTAATGTGTAGTTAATATAATAATACAGGTTGCATACATCCTTCCCCCCCGCCCCCCGCCCCGGGACAGAGTGTTCTTCTGGTCCCCCAGGCTGGAGTGCAGTGGCAGGATCTCGGCTCACTGCAACCTCTGCCTTCTCGGTTCAAGTGATTCTCCTGCCTCAGCGTCTCGAGTAGCTGGGATTACAGGCGCCCACCACCAGACCTGGCTAATTTTTGTATTTTTAGTAGAGATGGGGTTTTGCCAGGTTGGCCAGGCTGGTCTCAAACTCCTGAGCTCGTGATCCACCCACCTCGGCCTCCCAAAGTGCTGGGATTACAGGTGTGAGCCACTGTGCCCAGCCAGTTGCATACATCCTAAAGGTCACATAAGGTTAAATTTGGTAAATTGCAAAGGAGGTACTGCTATCCAGTTTATTACAGTCAGTTGAAGCCTTGGTATGTTGATCTGTTGGCTTGGTAGGCAAAACATTTTTAAATGGCATGATCTTCTCATTTGGAGTAGAGGTAGTTCAGTGTAATTATGATACACATCTATATATGAAATCCTGCCATCTTTTATAGACAATAATTTTGATTAAATATATGAGGATTCTAATCTCTCATAAGATCTATTTTATTTCTCAAGCTTTAGAATGCTAAGGCTTTCCCAAGCACATGCTAACTATATTCAATGTAAATTTAAATATTTCTGGAAATGTCAAAGCTGTATGTTCTTTTATATTTCAGATACTTGAGTTGGGCTTGGAAAAAGTTTAGTAAAGAAAATGGACAAGCTATTTCAGATACTGTCAACTACTTTATGTCAATGTCTTCCATGTGTCCTTGACTTCTTGCCCAAGAGGGAATACAACTGCTTAAGAGATATCTTTGAAATGGCAAATGATGAACTCTAAAGTTACTTGGAGTATAGACATACTTGGGTAATTTCATCTAAAGTCATTTTAGTTCATCCTTTGAAAAGACAGGAACAAAATGAAAATTATATTATGAAACTATTAAATTGCTTGATATACTAAGTATGTATGTGTGTGTGGGAGGGCAACCTAGTGGGACCCCATCTTTACAAAAAAATAAAAATTGAAAAACTTAGCTGAGCATGGTGGCACATACCTGTGGTCCCCGCTACTCAGCAGGCTAAGGTGGGAGGATCACTTGAGTCTGGGAGGTCAAGGCCTTCTGTGAGCCGTGATCCTGCCACTACACTCTAGCCTGGGTGACAGAAAGAGACCCTGTTTCCCAAAAAAAACCAAAACCCAGACCCCTGATTTAAATATATCACCAATTTTTGAGGTACCAGCTTTATTAGCATAATACCTAAAATATTTTAGCATTTTTGACTGACTGTGGGTAGACAGATTCTAGTTTCAGATATAAACTCCCTCTTTGGTTCTGCTGTTCAGGCAACAGGCTTACAGACATTGCCAAGTAATTGTCTCTAATTTAATGAGTTAATTAGTTAACTGTCTCCTGTAGAAGTCAAGTACTGACTCCTTATGGATGGGAGAAGACTTTTTTCCTCTAAGCTGTACACTCTATCTTTCAGTGAAAATTAAGTTAAAATAGACTAGGAGAGCTGGAGAAAACACTGGCAAAATACCTCAGGGTAAGTGGTTCTTTGGTATAATTTATAACCCCAGATACTGGCACAGCCTATTTCAGTACATGTCAACTAAAGCATTTGTTTTCTTTGTTAGCCGCTGTGTCCTTTGTGGTTTATGCTAAGGCTGCTCTATTTCCTGATAGTTTTAAAGTCAAGAATATTGACATCTTGGCGATTCCATACATACAGTATACTTTAAAATTTTTTAAATTTTGGATTCAAGAGGTCCATGTTCAGGTTTCTTACAAAGGTATATTGTGTGATGCTGAGGTTTGGGCTTCTGTTGATCCTGTCATCCAGATAGTGAACATGGTACCAAACAGGAATCTTTCCGCCCCCTGCCCTTTCTCTCTCTCCCCACTCTAATAGTCCCCAGTATCTATTGTTCCTGTCTTTATGTCCATGTGTACCTGTTACAGGTAGAGGGTCTTGACTGCAAGTTGTCCAGGGTCTTGACTGCAGGTTGTCAGCATTTTGAACAAAGAATTGGACAAAACGCCCAGCAAAGCAAGGAAAGAATGAAGCAACGAAAGAATGAAAGCAGGAATTTATTGAAAATGAAAGTACACTCCACAGTGTGGGAGCCAATGAGCAGCGGATTAAGGGCCTGGATACAGAATCTTCTCAGGTCCAAATACTTCCTAGAGGTTTCCCATTGGCTCCTTGGTGCTTACCTCATGCAAATGAAGTGGTGGCCCACAATCGGTCTGATTGGTTGCTTTCTGCAACCAATCAGAGGCTGAAGTGAAGTTGTAAAGGACACACTCCTGTGCAAACATCTGATTGGCTGTAGAAAGCAACCAATCAGAGGCTAAAGGAAAGTTATGAAGTTACGAAGTTGTACTTATATGCAAACTGCCTGCAGTCAGTCTGATTGGTTGTGAACAGCCAATTTCCAATTTGCCGTGCAGAAAAGGTGGGGGTTTGCAAAGGGAGTAGCCTCTGGTCCTTTTGTTACTTAGGTGTGGAAAGTTAGGGTTTTCCTTTCAATTTAGTTCTAGGAAGTTGGTGTGAAACGGCCTCCAGACCCCATTCTCCTGCCTCATACCCAATATTTAGTTCCCACTTTTAAATAAGAACAGGTGATATTTGGTTTTCTGTTTCTGCATTAATTCTGCTTAGGATAGTGGCCTCCAACTGCATCCACGTTGCTTCAAAGGACATGATTTCAGCCTTTTTTATGGCTGCATAGTATTCTATGAAGTAGATGCCATACATACAGAGCACTTTTATTGTGTGTTTATGTTTTCTATTTAGTGGTTGTAGTCCTGGAGGTCAAATTCAGATATTAGAGAATAGACACCTCTGTGGCAAAAAGAACAATTGTTGCCAAATTTTGTTAATACAAAATTTCTGAAATGTTTTCGTGTGCTCCCCCCTCTTTTGTCATCTGTTAATGAAACAAAGAAGCAACACAAGCAGTTGTGAAGAGAGAGAACAAAGATCACCATAATCCCATCTCTAGTATTTTCTGTTTTTGAATTTGAGATGGAGTTCTGCTCTTGTTGCCCAGGCTGGAGTGCTTTGGTGCAATCTCGGCTCACTGCAACTTCTGCCTCCCGGGTTCAAGAGATTCTCTTGTCTCAGCCTGCTGAGTAGCTGGGATTACAGGCACCTGCCACCATGCCCGCTAATTAGTATTATTATTATTTTGAGACAGAGTTTCACTCTCGTTGCCCAGGCTGGAGTGCATTGGTGCAATCTCGACTCACTGCAACCTCCACCTCCCGGGTTCAAGCGATTCTCCTGCCTCAGCCTTCCAAGTAGCTGGGATTACAGGCATGCACCACTATACCGGCTAATTTTGTACTTTTTTTTTTTTTTTTTGAGACGGAGTCTCGCTCTGCCGCCCAGGCTGGAGTGCAGTGGCCGGATCTCAGCTCACTGCAAGCTCCGCCTCCCGGGTTCACGCCATTCTCCTGCCTCAGCCTCCTGAGTAGCTGGGACTACAGGCGCCCGCCACCGCGCCCGGCTAGTTTTTTGTATTTTTTTAGTAGAGACGGGGTTTCACCGTGTTAGCCAGGATGGTCTCGATCTCCTGACCTCGTGATCCGCCCATCTCGGCCTCCCAAAGTGCTGGGATTACAGGCGTGAGCCCCTGCATCCGGCCCTCACCTGTATCTCTGTAATAGCCACTTACTACTCTCCCTGTTCCAAGTTAGTTCCTCTCTCTTCCACTCACCTTTCATGTTGCCATCAAGGATAGCACAGATCAGATATGTCTCTCCTTTCTTCTTAAACTTAGTAGTGTCCCACGGCTCACAGAATAAAGTTCAGACTCTTCTGTTTAGCATTCAAAGTCTTCCACCATTTGGTCTCAAACTGCCTTTTCTACTACATGTATTTCTATACGCTCTCTTTATTACCGTATTTCTCTCCAACTAACCCTTCTCCCAGAAAAAAGGGTATTTTTTGTTTCAACATCTGTTCACATTAGTTTTTTGTGTTTTTGTTTTTAGTTTGAAGTACTCATTCTCTCCACTTGCAATTGAAATTGGATTTAACTTTTAAGGTCCATTCCAAGTGTTGCCTTTCTCCCTCCATTCTCTGGCCCCATCCCACCAGTCCTGGGAATGAATCACTCCTTTTTGGTTCCCATAGTATATTTCTCATGCCATTGTTTGCAACTCATATTCTAGTTACTGGTGGACGGAACTAGTAACAGTAACTAGTAATTGACTAGTAACTAACTTGTCAGTCTCCTTACATTCTGTTTTAAGACTTCCTTGTATCCATCCTTCTTTCCAATTGCAGCAGTCTTCCTCATATTGTGCCTTTCCTCGCTCCTGCGTGTTCTTTTTTTTTTTTTTTTTTTTTTTTTTTTTTTTTTTGACAGAGTCTCACGCTGTTGCCCAGGCTGGAGTGCAGTGGCGCGATCTCGGCTCACTGCAAGCTCCGCCTCCCGGGTTCCCGCCATTCTCCTGCCTCAGCCTCCTGAGTAGCTGGGACTACAGGCGCCCGCCACCGCGCCCGGCTAATTTTTTTTTTTTTGTATTTTTAGTAGAGACGGGGTTTCACTGTGGTCTCGATCTCCTGACCTTGTGATCCGCCCGCCTCGGCCTCCCAAAGTGCTGGGATTACAGGCTTGAGCCACCGCGCCCGGCCAAACTCTGGTGGTTTTGTGATCTTGGTGGAACATGTCCAGTTGTCTCGTACATGTTAAGAAGAGGAAGAAAAGAAGCAATTGACAGGAATTGATGGAATCTACTTACTGTTAGTATAAATATCTTTCAGTTTGCTTTTTCTTTATCCTATGTTTATATACTTATTGTTTTGAAACTTATTATTATTATTATTATTTTTTTGAGACAGAGTCTCATTCTGTCGCCCAGGCTGGAGTGCAGTGGCACGATCTCGGCTCACTGCAACCTCCGCCTCCCGGGCTCACGCCATTCTCCTGCCTCAGCCTCCCGAGCAGCTGGGACTACAGGCGCCCGCCACCATGCCCAGCTAATTTTTTTGTATTTTTAGTAGAGACGGGGTTTCACCATGTTTGCTAGGATGGTCTCGATCTCCTGACCTTGTGATCCGCCTGCCTCGGCCTCTCAAAGTGCTGGGATTACAGGCGTGAGCCACCGTGCCCAGCCTATTGTTTTCTTTATCCTATGTTTATATATTTATGGTTTTGAAATTTTAAAGATTATTTTGTCTTCATTGTGTAAGTGTGTGAAATATCTAGAGGCCTGGGAGGTCAATAAACTTGTCTAGGGACTCACACAGGGTTAGTGGTAGAGCCAAGGTTTAAACTCAAAACCCCTTCAAGAATGGCTTTTATAGTCATGTATAGAGAACATGACTTTATTTTGGGGTGATATTTCTTGAATGCTTTTGGTAGCACCAATTAGTAAAAAAAAAAAAAAAAAAAAAAAAAAAAAAAGTCCACGTTGGGCTACTTCTTTTTATTTTTGTTCTGTAGCACAAGTCATCAAGCAACCGCTGGGCTACTTTTTTTTTTTTTGAGACAGGGTCTTGCTCTGTCTCCCAAGCCGGAGTGCAGTGGTGCAATCTTGGCTCTTGGCTCACTGCAACCTCCGCCTCCCAGGTTCGAGTGATTCTCCCACCTCTCAAATGCTTTGAATGCTAACCAGAAGAGTCTGAACTTTATTCTGCAAGCCATGGAACAATACTAAAAGTTTTAGAAGAAAGGAGAGACATAATCTGATCTGTGCTATCCCTGATGGCAACATGAAAGGTGAGTGGAGGAGAGAGGAACTAACTTGGGACAGGGAGACTAAGAAGTGGCTGTTACAAAGATGCAGGTGAGGGCCCGGCACGGTGGCTGACACCTGTAATCCCGGCACTTTGGGAGGCCGAGGCAGGTGGATGACGAGGTCAGGAGATCGAGACCGTCCTGGCCTAACATGGTGAAACCAGTCTCTACTGAAAATACAAATTAAGTGATTCTCCCATTCCTCTCAGTCTCCTGAGTAGGAGAGCACAGGCCACCATGCCTGGCTAATTTTTGTATTTTTAGTAGAGATGGCATTTCACCATGTTGTTCAGGCTGGTCTCGAACTCTTGACTTCAAGTGATCTGGCCACCTTGGCCTCCCAAAGTGTTGGGATTACAGGCATGAACCACTGCACCTGGCCACTGGGCTACTTCTTATGCAGGCTGATATAGCACTTGGGGTGGTAGTCTCTGTGGCGTTTTTTGTTTGTTTTTTATTCTTTGGGACAGGGTCTTGCTCTGTCACTCAGACTGGAGTGTGGTGGCACAATCATGGCTCACTGTAGTTTTGACCTCCCAAGTTCCAGTGATCCTCCCTCCTCAGAATCCTGCATAGGTGGGACTACAGGTGTGCACCACCATGCCCAGCTACTTTTTAAATTTTTTGTAGAGATCTGGTCTCTCCATGTTGCCCAGGCTGGAACTCTTGAACTCAAGGGATCCTCCTGCCTTGGCCTCCTAAAGTACTGGAATTACAGGTGCGAGCCACTGTTCCTGGGCTAACTCTTTTCTTATTGAAAGAATAGGTGGCTTTGTTTAGTCAGATCCACAAATGGAGACACTTGCAATACTTGACCAGAAAGCAAACCAACAATCATTTGCCCTGATTCTTCTTCCCCATCTTGTTTCCCAGAAGCAACCATTTGTAACTCTCTTAGCTATTTCTTTTGGTATTTCCCTTCACATTTCTATATTGATATGTCTAGACATTTTTGACTTTCTTATAGTAGCTGAGGTCCTAGCTTCCTTATACTACTTCCTCTCACATTCCTCTCAGTATATTTATAATTTTTTTTTCCAAGACAGGGTCTTGCTCTGTTGCCCAGGCTGGAGTACAATGGCATGATCACTGCTCACTGCAACCTCCACCTCCCAGGCTCAACCAATCCTCCCACCTCAGCCTCCTGAGTAGTTAGGACTACAGGCACATGACATCATGCCCAGCTAATTTGTGTATTTTTGTAGAGATGGAGTTTTGCCATGTTGTCCAGGCTGGTCTTGAACTTCTGGGCTCAAGTAGTCATCCGCCTTGGCCTCCCCAAGTGCTGGGATTACAGGTGTGAGCCACTGCACCTGTCCTATTTATAATTTTTATTAAATTAACATTTGATATCTATATTATTATGACTATAAATACTGTTTATTTTGAGCCAAGTCATAGATTATGATATTTTCTATTTTTGTACAATAAAAATAATTTCTCATAGTTAAAAATTACCAAACTTTTGATTTGCCTAGCTATTTGTGTACCTATTACCAATTCATTCATTTGCCAAATATTTACTGAGTGCCTACTATAAGCCAGGCATCATTCTTGGTGTTTGGGATATATCAGTAAACAAATTAGACAAAGATTCTTTGCCTTGTGACACATTCTAATTGGGAGATAGACAATAACCATAAGTAAAATATAAAGTATGTTAGAAAGAGGTGCTGAGGGAAAAAAAGCAGGGCTGTTGAGGAGCATGATGCCCTTGATTCATGATTCTTTATATGTGACCTGGTTTTTCTCTCTGAAAACTTGTAGAATTTTCACTTCATTTGGATGTTCTGCAATTTAACAGTGATGGGCCAGGCCCTGGTGTAGATGTTAGTTTTAATTTTTCGTGCTTGACATTTTGTGAGCCCTTGTATTCTTCAGTTCTGATCTTACTGCTTTGTTGGGTGACTGAAGTAATGATCAATCTGATGCAACTCAAGGAGAAGAGCTTTGGTTGTTCATGTTTGGTTATCTCATAGTATATAAAGCACTTCAATGAGTTTCTTTGATGCAAGTATTATTATTACTTTATTTTAAAAAATTATTGATGTAAAAATTACTGATGTCAAAGAATATTTTAATTTATTTCCTATTTCCAGCTGCTGGAACGTGGTATGATGAAAGGTCTTGTTTGTTATTCCTTTTTCATTCATTTCACTTCGAAGGTTTGGCAGGTTACATGTCTCCCTGGTGCTCTTGTAGACAGGGAGCCTCTGGGAGTCACTTTCAGGTCCTGGCTGCTCTTTCACCTTTCTTAGTCTTTTCATATCTTTTATCTTACCAGTATGTGTATTTTTAATTGAGATAAAATTCACATAACGTAAAATTCACCATTTTAACCATTTTAAAGTATACAATTCAGTGTTTTTTTTAAAGTATATTTACAATGTTTATGATGTTACCACTATCTAATTCCAGAACATTTTCATCATCCCCAAAGAGAAATTTGATACCTAATAAGCAGTTAACTCCCATTCTCCCTCTCCTTTCAGCTCCTGGCAACCAATATTCTGCTTTCTGATTCTATGGTCTTGCCTATTGTGGACATGCCACGTAAATAGTATCACATAATACATGGCCTTTAGTGTCTGGCTTCTTTCACTTATCATAAAGTTTTCAAGGTTCATACATGTTGTGCATATATTAATACTATAAAATGTTTTAAAATCAGACTCTGAATATTTGATTTTTCAGTATCCAGATAAAAATTCTGCATTTATTATCTTTATTTTGATTTTAATACTGGCCTATAATTTACCTTTTCACAAAACATCTATTGGATATAAAATGATATTGGATAATTTTTCAGTATACATTATTTATTTGTTTTTTTAGTATGCCAGTACTGAGGTTGATGGAGAGCATTACATGACTCCAGAAGACTTTGTTCAGCGCTATCTTGGACTGTATAATGATCCAAATAGTAACCCAAAGATCGTGCAGCTCTTGGCAGGAGTAGCTGATCAAACCAAGGATGGGTAAGTATCTTCATGCATTTTCTGAAAACTAATGTTCTGGAATATATTGTTAAAAATTTAAAAAACTGGCTGGGCGTGGTGGCTCACGCCTGTAATCCCAGCACTTTAGGAGGCTGAGGCAGGCGGATCACCTGAGGTTGGGAGTTGGAGACCAGCCTGACCAACATGGAGAAACCCTATCTCTACTAAAATACAAAATTAGCCAGGCATGGTGGCCCATGCCTGTGATCCCAACTACTCAGGAGGCTGAGGGAGGAGAATTGCTTGAACCTGGGAGTTGGAGATTGTGGTGAGCTGAGATTGAGCTATTGCATTTCAGCCTGGGCGACAAGAGCAAAACTCC
Source organism: Macaca mulatta (assembly GCF_049350105.2). NCBI lineage: Eukaryota > Metazoa > Chordata > Mammalia > Primates > Cercopithecidae > Macaca > Macaca mulatta. Next base: position 76,783,770 of record NC_133417.1, on the reverse strand, counting down.
ATCTCAAAAATAAAAAAAAATAAAAATTAAAAAAACCCACAGGCTTACCTATGAGTATCTAGAATTTTAATATTATTAAACATGTAATTAGTAATTATCAATTTGCTCTTTAGTAATTAGAAAATATGTATTTAAAATAAATATATTATTATTATACTTTTGGGATACAGAAATCATTACAAAAAATGTATTCAAAAAAATTTATTTGGAAAAATAATGGGAAGCTTTATGTTGAAAACAATTAAGATACCAGGCAAGTAAGTATTCTACTTTATAGGTCAAATTCTGAGCCAATAATTTTTAAACTACACTAACTGGAGATCTATGTTTTGTTTTGTTTTGGTCTACATTAAAGAAATATATATATATATATATATTTTTTTTTTTTTTTTTTTTGAGATGGAGCCTTGTTCTGTTGCCCAGGCTGGAGTACAGTGGCGTGATCTCAGCACACTGCAACCTCCACCTCCTGGGTTCAAGTGATTCTCCTGCCTCAGACCTCAAGTAGCTGGGATTACAGGCATGCACCACCACACCTGGCTGATTTTTGTATTTTTAGGAGAGACAGAGTTTCACCATGTTGGCCAGGCTGATCTCAAACTCCTGACCTCAAGTGATCTGCCTGCCTTGGCCTCCCAAACTGCTGAGATTAGAGGTGTGAGCTACCATGCCCAGCCTTTAAAAAATGATATATACTAGTTGTATAATTAAACTATATATTTTATTCAAAGTTTATAAAAATGGTGTTATTTACTGTGATTATCAAGGATACAGGCATTTCTTTTTTTCAAAAAAATATTTCATGGGAAAAGCCACATTTTATGTTGAATAATCTGAGCAGAATGAGTTCCAAATAACCAAGTATATTTCTTTCATTCATTCAATAGGTATTGAGTGCCTACTATGCCTCAGGTACTGTTCTTCGTGCTGGGATTATTAATATATCAGTGAAAAAGCCACAAAATGATAATAAGTGAATTATGGTTTGTTAGAAGGCTATAAGTACTATGATGAAAAATAAATTAGGGGAGAGTTTAGGGAGTGATATTTAGTCATTTATCTCTCTGTTTATTTGGTAAACATTAATTGAATAGCCATTGTTTGTCAGGCACTGTTGGGCCTTACAAATACAAACATAAATTTTATGAGGCTTCTGGCCTTCAAAAGAAGCTACTAGCTTAGTGAGAAAGAAAATGACTAAACAAATGAGGTGCTGTCATAGCTATATAAGAGGTACAGAGGTAACCCAAGAAAGCATGGTTACCTGTTTTGTGTGGTCAGGACAGCATCACAGAAGAGGTGATACTTGAGTGAAATCTGGCAGGATGAGTACAAGCTTGTTAGTAGTTGGATAAGTAGGGACAAGAATTCCAGGAAAGGGAACAGGAATGGCATGAAATATTAAGGGGCATATGTGTGTGCGCACGCGTGTGTGCGCATTAGTGAATGGCAATGGAGGAGGGTTGTGTTGCAAGTACTTTGATGTGGCTGTGGCGTGGCATTGCTTTGTTGCTGGGGGAAATGTAGTTGGAGTGGCTGAAGGCTTTTGACTCTGTCCTGCAGGTATTTTTGGCCTGCTAGTGTATGGGTGTGCGAAAACACAGAAATAACAAGGAGCATCTTGCTAGAATGTCAGTTTACTCAACTAAGGGGAGAAAAGCGATCATTATTTGTATTAAAATCATATATGGCTGTTTTATGGAGTGAATGTAATATTTGCATGAATTAGATAAAGAAAATTTTGGCTTGTTATGGCAGTTTGAATCTACATCTCCAGGCCTCCAGGGCCTAGGCTCTTTCTCCTTCCTGTTGAGGTGCTTATGTGACAACCTTTGAGAAACTAGGCAGTAAGTAGTCTAAAAATTATTTCCATTGCCACAGATGTAAACAGATTTTAGAAATGGTAGGTTGGAATGGGACAAGACTCATATGCAGTAGAATCAATTTAGGTGGCTATTGTAATAGTTAAAGTAGAAAGATTGGTGTCTTAAGTTCTTTGAGTCCAGGATTAGTAATGTATTCAGTTTTATTGTCCCATAGAACCTTGCACAGTGTGTGAAATTGTGTTTAACAAATGTTTGTTTTGGAAAGATTTTATATCATTTATAAATGGCAGGTATTGGGGAACTTGTATACAGTTTAGTTCTAATCAAAATATATCAGCTGATAAATCACTGTGGATTATTCAATCATAGGATCTTTCAACAGTGATTAGACAATAAAGCATATGAAAATTAATTATACCTATCAGAATTCCTTCTTCAAAATTATTAAAGGTAACATATATATTTAGCTCTTTTAGAAATTATCAGAGTATTTATTGTTAGTAATTTGGTCTAAGACCTGATTTCAGAATATCCATATATTTTCAAATGTTTCCTTTTGTGACTGTCTGCTCTATTCTGTCTCAGTAGTGTATCTTCTTTGAGGCTTCATATGGTTCTCCTAGGCTGAGTTGCATTGTTAAAGTAGGACATTTTCTTTTCTTTTCTCTCTTTTTTGTCGGAGACAGAGTCTCACTCTGACACCCGGGCTGGAGTGCAGTGGTGTGATCTCAGCTCACTGCAACCTCTGCCTTCTGGGTTCAAGTGATTCTCCTGCCTCAGCCTCCCAAATAGCTGGGATTATAGGTTCATGCCACCGTGCCGGGCTAACTTTTGTATTTTTAGTAGAGACGAGGTTTTACCATTTGGCCAGGCTTGTCGTCTTGAACTACTGACCTTGTGATCCGTCTGCCTCGACCTTCCAAAGAGCTGGGATTACAGGCATGAGCCACTGCACCCAGCCCATTTTTCTTCTTATAATCATCTTTTTAAAAAGATATTCTCTGCTGAGCACAGTTGCTCACACCTGTAATCTCAGCACTTTGGGAGGCTGAGGTGGGAGGATCGCTTGACACCAGGAGTTTGAGACCAGCTTGGACAACATGGTGAAACCCCATCTCTACAAAATTAAAGAAAAAAATTAGCCAAGTATGGTGGTGTGTGCCTGTAGCCTTAGCTACTTGGGAGAATGAGGCAGGAGGATTGATTGAGCCCAAGTGTTTGTGGCTGCTGTGAGCTATAACTGAGCCACTGCACTCCAGCCTGAGGGACAAAATGTGAGACTCTGTCTTAACAAAAAAGAAAAAAGATATTCTCTTTTCTCCCTCTTTCTGTTTTGTACCCCTTAACCCAGGGCGGTGATGAAATATTAGAATAGCTTACTTGGTACATTGTTTCCTGCCCCAAAATGTGTTCCTTGGTTCTATGGTAGTTTTTTGATGATGAGTCCTATAGATATGTTATATGAAATGGCAACATATAATATTGCTTATAACCACTCAAGACCAAGTCTGAATGAGTGGAACTAGTATAGACAAGTTCAAGTGATTTGGTTGAGTGTGTGAGAAAAGCTGGTCTAGGAGTGGTTGAAACATGCTCTTTTGTGCTCTGCAATCCTTCCCCCATGTTTTCTAGGATGTTAACTGTTCCTTCTCTCTTGTTCCACATCTCCTTTCCCCCACTAGATAGTAAAATAAGTAGGAATGTTTGGATATGGGTGCTTGCTGTAGAAAGCCGTGTAACATACAATACAGCATTATATATTATAAATAGCACAATCAGTGTCTAAAAGTAAAAGCCGTTAGCCAAGTATTATTTGTGGGATTGTGGCTTAAATTTTGAAGTTCTGGTATATAATGAAAAGCAAAATGATTTTATGCATTTAATGCAGATCTCAGAGAGTGTAATTGTGTGATCTAATCTAAAATATTTAGACAGTTGCTTGCTTGAAATTGTAAATTATAGAACCATAGTTTCTATATTTAGTCCTAGTCAGAATTTTATCTGGAAGTTCTGTTCTCCTATGATGTAGAAAACTAGTTTTCTTTTTTTTTTTTTTTTTTTTGAGACGGAGTCTCGCTCTGTCGCCCAGGCTGGAGTGCAGTGGCCGCATCTCAGCTCACTGCAAGCTCCGCCTCCTGGGTCTACGCCATTCTCCTGCCTCAGCCTCCCGAGTAGCTGGGACTACAGGCGCCCGCCACCTCACCCGGCTAGTTTTTTGTATTTTTTAGTAGAGACGGGGTTTCACTGTATTAGCCAGGCTGGTCTCGATCTCCTGACCTTGTGATCCGCCCGTCTCGGCCTCCCAAAGTGCTGGGATTACAGGCTTGAGCCACCGCGCCCGGCCGACTAGTTTTCTTTTCTACTACTTTTTCCCCCAAGTGTTTTCCTTTATGTTACACAGGCATATAGAGGAACTTTTTATGCAGAAATCTTGATTGTTTTAAAAATTGTAAAATTAACATATTAATATTTTGTCATTTTATTAGTTCCTATTTACTAAATTGAAAAGGGGCTTCGTAGAAAATTTTTGAAAAAAACACCAAATTCAGAAAATATATTTTTCAAAGTTATAAAATGAATACATGTTCTTTCTAAAATGTCAGACAATGGGGTAATATGGTAAAAAGTGAAAGTACCTCCTTATCCCCATTACAAGAAAAACGAATAGAGTGTGAACTAATCAGTAGTTTCTTCACTCAACAGTTAGTAGCTTGTGGTTTGCATATGTTCTATTAAAGTCTTGATTGGGCCCTTCTAGCAATAAAGGGATCCATGGCAGGATAAAGGGAAAAGGAGCCTTAAAAATATTCTGGAGCCAGGCATGGTGGTTTACGCCTATGATCCCAGCACTTTGGGAGGCCAAGGCAGGAGGATCTCCTGGGACTAGGAGTTCAAAACCAACCTGGGTAACATAGCAAAACCCCATCTATACAAAAACATTTAAAGATTAACCGAGCATCATGGTGCTTGTCTATAGTCCCAGCTACTCAGAAGGCTGAAACAGGAGGATCACTTGAACCCAGGAGTTCCAGGTTCCAGTGAGCTCTGATTGCGCCATTGCTCTCGAGCTGGGAGACAGATTGAGACCTTGTTTCCCAAAATAAATAAATAAATAAATAAATAAATAAATTTCTGAAACATGCTTGCTTTAAGCATTGCAGACTATTTCTTGTTTTCAGAAAAATATTGTTGCATTATAATGCAATAAGTATATAATGACTGTGGTCTTAAAATAGAGGAGAGTATCAGAGAGACTGTCAAGTGACCTGTTTTTCTCTCATTCCTCCCAACATTTTATTATGAAAATTTTCAAACATTAAAGAAAGTTGAAAGAATTTTATAGTGAACACCCATATATCTACCACCTACACTACCACATAGATTATATTTATTATTATTTTATTATTTATTATTATTATTTTTGAGACAGGGTCCCACTCTGTTACTCAGGCTGGAATGCAGTGGCGTGATCATGGCTTACTGAGCCTCAAATCATGGCTTACTGAACCTCCTGAGCTCAAATGATCCTCCTACCTCAGCCTCCCAAATAGTTGGGACCACAGGCGCCTGCCTCATGCACAGCTAATTTTTCTTTATTTTGGTATTTTTTGTAGAGATAGGGTCTTTCTATGTTGCTTAGGCTGGTCTTGAACTTTTGGACTTAAGCAGTGCTCCTCCCTTGACCTTCCCAAGTGCTAGGATTACAGGCATGAGCCACCGCAGCTGGCCAGATTCTACTATTAACATCTAACTATTCCTGCTTTTTCATATATCCATCCATCCCTCTATCCTTCCATCAGTCCATCTTATTTTTTTATACATTTCAGAGTAAAGTCAGACATTGATACAGTTCTAAATTAGCATGCACATTATTTACTAGTGTTTAATATATGTTTTGAGGGTTTTTTGTTGTTGTTGTTTGTTTTGAGACAGTATGTGTCTCTGTCACCCAGCCTGGAGTGTAGTGGTACGATCTCAGCTCCCTGCAACTTCCGCCTCCCGGGTTCAAGCAATTCTCGTACCTCAGCCACCCAAATAGCTGGGATTACAGGCATGCACCACTATGCCAGGCTAATTTTTCTTTGTATTTTTAGTAGAGGTGGGGTTTCACCATGTTGGCCAGGCTGGTCTCAAACTCCTGACCTCAAGTGATCCACCCGCCTCAGCCTCCCAAAGTGCTGGGATTACAGGTGTGAGTCACCATGCCCAGCCTTTGAGTGTTTTTCTTTAAATGTAAGACTCACACACAGTAAGAAAATGTGAATCTCAAAGGTGTATTTGCTGAGCTTTGACAAATGTATGCACCTAGGTAACCTCAAGTGACTTTTTAAAATCGTGTTAAAATATACATAAATAACATTTACCATTTTAATCATTTTTAAGTGGACAGGACAGTTCAGTGGCTTTAAGTACATTCACATTGTTATGCAACTATTTTCGTATCCAAGGCCAGGCGCAGTAGCTCATGGCTGTAATCCCAGCACTTTGGGAGGCTGGGGTGGGCGGATCACCTGAGGTTAGGAGTTCGAAATCAGCCATGGTTAACATGGTGAAACCCCGTTTCTACTAAAAATACAAAAATTAGCTGGGTGTGGTGGCACGCACCTGTAATCCCAGCTACTGGGGAGGCTGAGGCAGGAGAATCGCCTGAATCCAGGAGGCGGAGGCGGAGGTTGCAGTGAGCCGAGATCATGCCATTGCACTCCAGCTTGGGCAACAAGAGCAAAACTCCGTCTCAAAAAAAAAAAAAATTATCATATCCATTTGCAGAATGTTTTTATCATTCCATACTGAAACCCCATACCCATTACATAATGACTCCCCATTCTCTTTCCTTCCACTCCAAACAGCCTCTGATAACCAGTACTCTACTTCTTATTGCTACTATTTTAGCTACCTCACATATGTGGAATAATGCATTATTTGTCCTTTTGTGTCTGCCTTATTTCGCTTAGCATAATGTTTTCAAGGCACATCTATGTTGTAGCATATGTCAGAATTTCATTCCTTTTTAAGGCTGAATAATGTACTCAGTTGATTTATTTTTTATTTATTTATTTTTTAGAGATAGAGTCTCACTCTGTCACCCAGGCTGAAGTGCAGTGGCACAATCACAGCTCATTGCAGCCTTGAACTTGTCGGCTCAAGTGATCCTCTTGCCTTAGCCTCCTGAGTAACTAGGACTACAGGCATGTGTCACTGTAACAGGCTGATTTTTGACTAATTTTTAAGTTGTTGGTGCTTTTGTGTATTTTCATGATACATCTGAATATGTGTCTCATGTGATACAGATCTGAATATATCTGAAGGTAACTGAGTATTGAGGGATGGCTGAGTATTACCGCAATAGCTTCTTATAATAATGGTCTGCTTACTAATGCCAGATACCCTTTCTGGTTTTCAATTATAACTTAAAAATTGGGAGAGGGTTAGGAGATACACAATAATGGAAGAACACCAAATTGAAGGCAGGAGTTAGGAGTCTTCAGGTAGCCTCACTGATTTGCTGAATGTCTTTGAGGAAGATCACTTAACGTTTGCCTTTCTAAGGGTCCTTCTGGCTCAAAAGTTGCATGAATATATGATTTGCCTTTTGAATATGCTGGCAGACAAAATGTAGATAATTTAGTAAATTCCATAGACTTTCTATTTTAAACAAAGAGCTACTTAATTGGAAACCTATGTGACAAGAGTCTCAAATCCACAAGGACAGTGTGGTCTGTAGATATATGACTGATGAGCCCTGTTTGGTTGCTTTTGTGAAGGAAAAAGACTGCTTGTCTTCAAGGGGCTGGTGCTACTTGGGACCAGAAACCTAGTGTTGTTTACACTTGCAGTTTATCAAAATAAACCAGAAAAAACTGAGTATTTATGGGAAATCTTGTGATTTCTTAATGTCAACTAATGCAACTAAAAAAATAGTACTTTTCATGCCAAAGAAAACACATCTTTGGACCAAATTCAGTCTGCCAGCTGACAGTTTGTGACCTTTGCTAGTTAAGGAAGAAGTTTTTGCCTCTTCTCATAAATATAGAAGGTTTTATATTTATGAGAAGGTTTTATATTTATGAGAAGGTTTTATATTTTTATATTGGTTTTACTACTGAGCATGAAATTTGTTTTAAAGCTACATATTCTGTATTTCAGGGTAGGTGTATTTTTTATGTCTTGATGCTGTTTTGTAAAAACCAGTATGTTATGCCTTTTTAAAGAAAACCCATAATCAGCCTATTTTTTATATTTAAAATTATTGGTCAGTCTGTTTTTTTCTTCCTCAAACAGAAATCGCATGAAAGATATACTATAGAAAATCCTTGTATCAATTAACACATTTTGAAATATATAGAATAATTAACACTGGACAATCAAGGAAAGATGAGTTTCATAGGAAAATACTTCATTGAAGACCAGTATGCAGATCTGTGTGCATATGAGACACATTTTTATAATGCTGTTACTTGGACACTCACTACTAATGAGCAGCAAGATGGTATGGAATCTTTGTAGCAAGCTTGCTATGAAGTCTAGCATATGCTGGCCTTGTACGGTCACTGAAGGCAATTTCTGTGTAGTTTTGATCACTGGTTAATTTTATAACCTTGAGTATGATAGGACATGTTAAGTTCTAGAAACCCAACATATGAGTTTCTCCCACTTTTTGTTAAGTTTTGTTTTGTTTTGCAATGGGTCTCACTCTGTTACCCAGGCTGGAGTGCAATGGCTATTCACAGGCACCAGCATTGCATGCTATAGCCTTGAACTCCTGGGCTCAAGTGATCCTCTTGCCTCATCCTTCTGAGTAGCTGGAACTACAGGTGCAGGACATTGCACCTGGCTCCCACCATTTTTGTTTTGATTTTTCCTTTTAACATTTTTATTTTAAAAAAATTAAAAAAAAATTTTTTTTGAAACAGGGTCTGGCTCTGTTACCCAGGCTGGAGTACAGTGGCATGATCTCGGCTCACTGCAACCTCTGCCTCCTGGGCTTAAACTGCCCTCCCACTTCAGCCTCCCAAGTAGTTGGTACTACAGGTGCACACCACCACGGCTGGCTAATTTTTGTATTTTTTGTGGAGATGGGGTTTCACCATATTGCCTAGGCTGCTCTTGAACTCCTGAGCTCAAGTGATCTGCCTGCCTCAGCCTCCCAAAGTGCTGGGATTACAGGCGTGAGTCACTGTGCCCTGCCTCTAAACATTTTATTTTAGTTTAATTAATTTATTTGTTGAGCCAGAGTCTGGTCTGTCACCCAGGCTGGAGTACAGTGGCATGATCTTGGCTTATTACAGCCTCTACTTCCTGGGCTCAAGCAATCCTTCCACCTCAGCCTCCTGAGTTGTTGTGATTACAGGTGTGTGCCACCATGCCTAGCTAATTTTTTATTTTTACTTTTTGTAGAGATGGAGTCTCCCTATGTTGCCCAGGTTGGTCTTAAACTCCTGTACTCAAGCAGTCCTCCTGCCTCATCCTCCCAAAGTGCTGGGATTATAGATGTGAGCCTCTGTGCCTGGCCAAAATTTTTATTAGTGATATTTCAAACACGTATAACACAGAGAATAATGTAAGTTCACCTACTTTTAATCATTACCCAAATAATTATTTGTTTTTTTATATCTCCATCTCTTCTCCATCCTCTCGATTATTTTGAAGTAAATTCTAGATGACGTATTTCATTTGCAAATGTCTCACTGTGTATCTCTAAAACATAAGAATGCTTAACAACAACCAAAAAAACCTCCTAAAAACATTGATTTCTTAATATCATCAAGCATTTGCATTATGTTGGTATTTCCATTTCCCAAATTGTCTTATAAATTAAAAAACCTTTTTTTTTTTTTTTTTTTTTACTTTGTTTAAATTAGAATCCAAATAAGGATGTATATTGTGATTCATTGTTATATCTGTTAGGTCTTTTAAGATTGAGATTCCCTGTGCTTGCCTCAGCAGCACATATAATAAAATTGGAATGATACAGAGATTAGCATGGCCCCTTAAAAAAAGAAGAATCCTCTTCATAGCTTCATTAAAAATTATTTTTCAGTAACTATGGAATGTTTCTTCTGTCATTTCCTACAGTCTGCATTTATGTGGTGGTAGCGAACATGTTCCTTTGTTCGTTGTATTTTCTGTAAATCAATGATTAGTTGTAGAGCAGTGGCTCTCAACAGGGGTGATTTTGCTCTCCAGGGGATATTTGGCAATGTCTGGAGACATTTTTGCTAGTCACACTGATCACAACTTGGGGATGCTATTGGCCTCTAGTGAGTAGAGGCCAGAGTTGCTGCTAAACATGCTACAAAGCACAGAAAACCTGCACAGCAAAGAATTATCTAACTTAAAATGTCAACAGTACTGAGGTTGAGAAACTGATCTAGAGACTTGATCAGATTCAGGTTTAATTATATTTTGCCTGGTTCTCTCTCTTTTCTTTTCTTTTTTTTTTTTTTTTTTTGAGACGGAGTCTCGCTGTGTCGCCCAGGCTGGAGTGCAGTGGCCGGATCTCAGCTCACTGCAAGCTCTGCCTCCCGGGTTTTTATGCCATTCTCCTGCCTCAGCCTCCCGAGTAGCCGGGACTACAGGCGCCCACCACCTCGCCCGGCTAGTTTTTTGTATTTTTTAGTAGAGACGGGGTTTCACCGTGTTAGCCAGGATGGTCTCGAACTCCTGACCTCGTGATCCGCCCGTCTCGGCCTCCCAAAGTGCTGGGATTATAGGCTTGAGCCACCGCGCCCGGCCCTCTCTCTTTTCATGATGTTAGGAGCTATTGATTATTGCCCAGTTTCATTAATTTGCTAGGGACTTACAAAAGGGTAATATTCTAATTCTCCCTTCCTTCCTTATCTGAAGTACCTCTATAAAAAGAAACTACCCTTTATCAATTAATTGGTTACCCTGAGCTACAGTTCATATAGTAAAGGCAGATTAAATGCCTGATGCTTTCCCTTTCTTCACCAGCCAATGACATTTTATATTTTATTCCAGGTTGATCTCCTATCAAGAGTTCTTGGCATTTGAATCTGTTTTATGTGCTCCAGATTCCATGTTCATAGTGGCTTTCCAGTTGTTTGACAAGAGTGGAAATGGAGAGGTGACATTTGGTAAGGGAAAAAGAAGATTATAAGTGATAAGTTAATGATGCTGGTCCAGTCTTCAATTGCTAAATCTAGTAACTAAACATAGATTACTGCTTATTTAGGACCTGATCCACAATTGAGTTTCCTAAAAGGATTTATGCAGATAAAAGATGGCTTTATTTTTTCAAAGCATTAAACTGTTGCCAAAGATGAGGAAGTGTAGGAATGCTGTTGCTTTAGCTCATTGAGTCACTGACACTTTCACATTCCTAAAATAAATGGTGTAAGATTTTCTTGTTCTGGGCCAGCCTGGGCAAAATTCCTTACGAGGTAGATTTTGAACAACTTGAAACAATTTTCTCACTCTTTAAGTGATTTTTAGATAGGGAGTTCAGAGCTTCTCTTGTAGCATCCTTGGAAAATTGCTGCTATGTCATTGTAACACCAATAATGGAACTGAAGGAGTATATCAAGGCAAAATTAATGTTCTCTGAACCTGAATTTTAGATTTCAGTTTTAGGAAAGAGGCTGGAATATTAAAATTGCCATCTGACTTGGATGTAGAAATTTATTTAAATCCTCTAGTAGACGCATAATCTAACACATTGTTGATGTTTCACAGGTGTATACACTAGGATTTTTATTTGTAACCATATAGTAAGGACACTTTTTTACAGAAATTAGTATATGTTTAGTAAAAGTATTGGCTAATTTTTCTTGGAACAATTTTTTAAATAAAAACCATGTAGTAGTTCAAGGACCTTGAGTACTGTCCCCACCTTTTAAAAACATTTGAATTGTTTTTATTGTGGCAAAAAACACATAAGATAAAATTTACTGTCTTAACCATTTTAAATGTACAGTTTAGTAGTATTAAGTATATTCACATTGTTGTGAAAGAGATCTCCAGAAATTTTTCATCTTGCAAAATTAAACTTAAGCCCCCTTTTATAGTGTGAATTGGCATGGATATTTGTAGAAACACCTTTGAAAAATCGGACTTTCCCCGAGCTATGGCACTAAACACTTATTCAATCAGAAGGACCGGTAGTGCCTTGACTGTAATTTTGGTGGACACATTTTCTAGCTTGGCATTGATTGTTTCCTTCTTCCTTCTGCCCATTGACTCAACTATCTTCTGTATGAGAAGACTTTCCAAAAAAATGCTATGCAGAGTTTTTGTTTTGTTTTGTTTTTGTTTGTTTGTTTGTTTGTTTTGAGACAGAGTCTTGCTCTGTCGCCCAGGCTGGATTGCAGTGGCTTGAACTTGGCTCACTGCAACCTCTGCCTCCCGGGTTCAAGTGATTCTCCTACCTCAGCCTCCCGAGTGGCTGGGATTACAGGCATGCACCACCATGCCCAGCTAATTTTTGTATTCTTAGTAGAGATGGGGTTTTACCATGTGGGCCAGGCTAGTCTCAAACTCTTGACCTCATGATCCGCCTGTCTCGGCCTACCAAAGTGCTGGGATTACAGTCCTGAGCCACCGCGCCTGGCCCACTATGCAGAGTTATTTTGATTTTTGCATATAAATCTTGGCATCCTCCTCCTCTGGAGCAAGCTTTGGCCATCTTGCCTCCTGAAGAATGTTGACTTTCCTCAGAAACACCTAGGTTCTGTAGTTTAAGGCACAAAACCTCCATCATCTCATTCAGCATTAACCATGTACTACTAGTAATGCTGCATTTTCTATTTTCAGTAGGTATCACACATGCTCACATATCTCACAAATGTGATGCAGAAATGCCTGGAAAATAACTTGATTCAGATGTCTGAGTTAGTGACAGTGCCCTGTGCTTATATCCTGTGTGCATTAAGAATTAGATCTCACAATCAAATTCTAATTTTTGTCCCTCTACCTTAATATCATGGTTCTTTGTGTCTCCTCCATTTAATTACTTTTCCTAGTTTCTATTATTATAAAATTAGTAACTCAAGTCACTTCATCCAACAGACTGTCAAGACCAACTTAATAATAAAGACACATGCCATTGTTGATAAATAGATTAAAATGAGTGTAGGAAGTAGCTAAGTTTATATATGCCTTATTTAATGTAAATGAAAGCTTGTAGTTATTAGATCTCAACTTTAGTTTTTTTTTTTTTTTGGAGGTGGAGCCTCGCTCTGTCACCCAGGCTGGAGTGCAGTGGCGTGATCTTGGCTCACTGTAACCTCTGCCTCCTGGGTTCAAGCGATTCTCCTGCTTCAGCTTCCCAAGTACCTGGGATTACAGGTGCCCGTCACCACGCCTGGCTAGTTTTTGTATTTTTAGTAGAGATGGGGCTTCGCCCATGTTGGTCAGGCTGGCCAGTCTCAAACTCCTGACCTCAGGTGATCTACCCACCTCGGTCTCCCAAAGTGCTGAAATTACAGATGTGAGCCACTGTGCCCAGCCAACTTTAGCTTTTTATAGGTCTTCTGTTTTTCTTTCAGACTATTATTTATGAGTTAGAATTTTTAGAAATATAGTTAGGATTAAACACAAATCAGTTTTAGTTTTTATAGTACCAGGTATAAACTGAAGAACATATGAGCCCTCAAGAATCTTGCTTTCATTCTTTTCCTCCATAATCTAGAGACAGGAATATTATTATGGAATAAGAAAAAGATGAAGCCAGGTACAGTGGTGCATACCTGTAGTCTCAGCTCCCAAAGGAGTGATTTCAGCTCCTTGGGAGACTGAAATGGGAGGATCTCTTGAGCCCGGAGTTTGAGGCCAGTTTGCACAACATAGTGATACCCAGTCTCTAAAAATTAAAAAAAATTTTTTAAAAGTTGTACCCTGTTTCTGTTCTGGGTTGCCTGGCTAGCTGGTTGGCTCTCTTGATGGTGCTCACCTATTTCCTAAGGACTTTGACCATTTCACCTTCTGTCCCTGCCTTCCTAGTTTTAAGGATCCACTTTGAGACAAATTTTCTTAAGTAGAATGAGAGAAATAATAAAAGAAAGTTTCCTTTCGTATTTTTAAGAAGAAAAATATTGAAATCTTGTTAAATGCCATTTAACAAGATTTCTAGGGACTGCTTATTTCAAGCCATGTTCAAGACTACAGAATTTCTGCATAAGGAAATAATTAACTTGGAGTTTATTTTTATAGGATTTTGGATCTGGGGTGAAGGTCAGTTTTCATGTTTGTACCCACTTAATAAAATGAATTGTGCTTATGTATTTATAGGCACATGTTTAGGTAAAAGGAAATTTTAGATCAATTCTAAATAGAGTTAAATCCTTTTCCACCAAATGGCCTTCTGTTTTCTAGTTTGGAGCTATTTATAGTTTTCTCTTGTGCGCATGAGAGAAAGTTGGAAGATGATATTAGATGCAAGGTGTAAGGAAGGGGAGAAAACCTGTTACGTCATCAGCATCTCTTATAGACTATGATGATAATGTTATCTCTGTACTTCCTATATATTCTCATTTATGCTTTTTTTAGATATGATTTTATACACATCAAATTATATACTTAAACTGTGTGCATCTTTGCAAGTATTTATATAAGTAGTAATATTGAACATTTACTTGAGTGCTTATATGAGGTTTTTTGTTGTTAAAGATACCTCTGCTCTGGGGAGAAGCCTTAGATTGAGGCCTTGAAAATCCGTTTCAGAATCTGAAAGCTCAGGAAAGGGTTCTGGAGTTTTTTTAAGAGTGAATAAAATATTAGTTAATTGTTTCCTCTTTGATGTTTCTTTAATAAAACTTCTAATGCATGCTGTGGATAATTACTTAATGGCTTGTATATCTGTTACTGCCAGGTGGCATGAGCCTTGTAGAGGCCATTGCATGACTGGTGTGTGCTAGCTACAGTGTAAGTTTGCCTTGGTCTCACCATTATCCACAAGTGTACTGGAGATCCTGTTCAGTACTATTAGATTCAGGTAACCTAGATAAGCAGTTATACTACATTGTGTTGTCAGTAGCTGCTGTGCATTTAAAATCCAAGTTAAAAAAAAGGCCGGGCGTGGTGGCTCATGTCTGTAATCCTAGCAGTTTGGGAGGCCAAGGTGGGCAGACTGCTTGAGCCCAAGAGTTCCAGACCAGCACGGGTGACATGGTGAAACCCCGTCTCTACTAAAAACACAAAAATTAGCCGGGCGTGGTGGTGCATGCCTGTAGTCCCAGCTATGCGGGAGGCTGAGGCAGGAGGATAGCTTGAGCCTCGGAGGTAGAGGTTGCAATGAGTTGAGATTGTGCCATTACACTCTAGCCTGGGTTTTAAAAAAAGGCCTATTGCCTTACTAAAGATTTAATCTTTTTTTTTTTTTTTTTTTAAAGGGGCCAGGTGCGGTGGCTCACGCCTGTAATCCCAGCACTTTGGGAGGCCAAGGTGGGCGGATCACAAGGTCAGGAGTTTGAGACCAGCCTGGCCAACATGGTGAAACCCCGTCTCTACCAAAAATACAAAAATTAGCCAGGCGTGGTGGTGGGCACCTGTAATCCCAGCTACTTGGGAGGCTGAGGCAGGAAAGTAGCTTGAAACCGGAAGCCGGAGGTTGCAGTGAGCTGAGATTGCGCCACTGCACTCCAGCCTGGGTGAAAGAGTACAACTCTGTTTCCAAAACAAAAACAAAAACAAACAAACAAAAAACCCACAACAAACTCTTGTCTATTTACTAGTAAAATGAATAATACTAGTAAAACATGTTATATGTTCTGAGTTCTCT
Source organism: Macaca mulatta (assembly GCF_049350105.2). NCBI lineage: Eukaryota > Metazoa > Chordata > Mammalia > Primates > Cercopithecidae > Macaca > Macaca mulatta. The sequence continues at coordinate 76,768,206 of NC_133417.1, read as the reverse complement.
ATTAAAATCAACATTGTGTTCCAAATTTAGTGTTTGCCTAGGGATGGACACTCTTCAAAGTAAACTTTTCCACGGACACATCCTCACCCTCTGACTGAAGAAACCTCAGAAAGCAGAGATTTCTTTAAATGTAGTACTATGTTTGACTGTTAATACATATAGCAAATAAAAATGTGTTCCATTTCTGCCTCTGAAATAGGCTGTTTTTCCCTGAAGGAGAGAATAAATTGGGGTGGGTTAGGCACAACCTCTGTTATTATTTTAAAGAGCCAGGAGATGGAAGTGTAGTTATGAAAAATGTACCCTTTCTCACTGGAAACAAAGCTATAGACATGGAATAATATGAAATTCTGTGGTGGGCAGGTGCAGTGGCTGACGCCTGTAATCCCAGCACTTTGGGAGGCCGAGGTGGGAGGATCACCTGAGGTCAGGAGTTCAAGACCAACCTGGCCGGGCTGGGTGCAGTGGCTCATGCCTGTAATCCCAGCACTTTGGGAGGCTGAGGCAAGCGGATCACAAGATCAAGAGTTTGAGACCAGCCTGGCCAATATGGTGAAACCCTGTCTCTACTAAAAATACAAAAAAATTAGCCAGGCATGGTGGTGTATGCCTGTAATCCTAGCTACTTGGGAAGCTGAGGCAGGAGAATTGTTTGAACCCAGGAGGCGGAGGTTGCAGTGAGCCGAGATCAGGCAACTGCACTGCAGCCTGGGCGACATAGCGAGACTCCGTCTCAAAAAAAAAAACCAAAAAACAAAAAACTCAGCATGGCCATGGTGAAACCCTGTCTCTAGCCAAAATACAAAAATTAGCTGAGCGTGGTGGCATGCGCCTGTAATCTCAGCTACTTGGGAGGCTGAGGCAGGAGAATTGCTTGAATCTGGGAGGCAGAGGCTGTAGTGAGCCAAGATCATGCCACTGCATTCCAGCCTGGGTGACACAGTGAGACTCTGTCTAAAAAAAATAAAGGAATTCCATGGTGGCCAGGCATGGTGGCTCATGCCTATAATCCCAGTACTTTGTGAGGCCGAGGCAGGAGGATCACTTGAGGCCAGGAGTTTAAGACCAGCCTGGGCAACATGGTGAAACCCTGTCTTTACTAAAAATACAAAAAAATTAGCCAGTTATGGTGGTGTGCCCCTATGACCCCAGCTACTTGGGAAGCTGAGGTGGGATAATCTCTTGAACCCAGAGGCAGAGGTTGCAGTGAGCCAAGATCACACCACTGGGCCGGGCGCGGTGGCTCACGCCTGTAATCCCAGCACTTTGGGAGGCCGAGGTGGGCAGATCATGAGGTCAGGAGATCAAGACCATCCTGGCTAATAGGGTGAAACCCCATCTCTACTAAAAATACAAAAAAATTAGCCAGGCGAGGTGGCGGACGCCTGTAGTCCCAGCTACTCGGGAGGCTGAGGCAGGAGAATGGCATGAACCTGGAAGGCTGAGGTTACAGTGAGCTGAGATCGTGCCACTGCACTCCAGCCTGGGCGACAGAGCAAAACTCTGTCTCAAAAAAAAAAAAAAAAAAAAAAAAAGATGACACCACTGACTTCAGCCTGCATGACAGAGAAAGACTTTCATAAAAAGAAATGAAAATTCTATGATAATAAATATGTACTTTAATTTGGTAAGAAGTAGAGCTTCACCTGAGTATTCAGATTAAATCAGGAAGAATTTTTGATATTTTTTTTCTTTGTGGTGTTTTTGGATATTGCAGAGAAGTTTTTTGATTTTTGCTTTTTTTTTTAGTACTAAAGGCTATTAGAGTAGCTTAAGAGTTCAAGGTTAAAAAAAGATGGATTGTTATTAGTTTTTATGCTATTTGATGATAGACTGTTGAAGCATCTAGCTTCAATAATAATAGTATGTATGTATGTATGTATTTATTTTGAGACAGTGTCTTGCCGTGTCACCCAGGGTGGAGTGCAGTGGTGTGATCTTGGCTCACTGCAACCTTCACCTCCGGGGTTCTAGTGATCCTCCTGCCTCAGCTTCCCGCGTAGCTGGACTACAGGCATGTGCCACCACACCCGACTAATTTTTTGTATTTTTAGTAGAGACAGAGTTTCACCACGTTGGCCAAGCTGATCTCAAACTTCTTTTTTTTTTTTTTTTGATCTCAAACTTCTAACCTCAGGTAATCCCCCTGCCTTGGCCTCCCAAAGTGCTGGGATTACAGGCATGAGCCACCACGCCCAACCGATAGATAGTCTTTAAATATGAACTCATCTTTCCTGAGAAATGGACCTTTACATATATTTGACAGCAGGACTACTCTATTGACTATGCAGTAGTCCCTTGTAGAGGTAGGTAAAGGGCTAATAGAAATACTTTCTCTCAGAGAAACAGGAGGTCATTCAGAAAACTAATGACCATCTGAGAGTAGAACCCAGAAGTCTGGGACTGAGTCTGCATGCCATGTTGGTTGGGACTTCCTCTACAAGTTCCTGTTGTTGGTCTTTTTGTTGTTGTTGTTTGTTTTCCTTCGTTTTCTTTTTTGGCTCCCAGTTGTGCCTCCTCTTTCCTCCCAATTTTTCCTTCACTGAAAAACTCACTTCTACAAGCCTCACCATTGTTTTTGTTCAATTATATACAAGGATATTCACCATTCATGGTGGGAGTCCTAAAAACCTCTCTGACTTCACTTTAAGAACTGTGCAGGTGAAACTCAGCTACTGAGGAACTATTCCCCCTGACAATAAGAATGTTTGGTCTCAAGCCTGTAAGTTGGTTGTAGTGGCTCCTGCTGGGCTGGAATCCTTGGAATAAGGATGTCATTGGGCTGATGGTAGGTGGGCTGTGTCACAGGGCTGATGGCTTGTATACCTACAGGAGGAGTTCTCTGGCCACACCGTTGGTACAGCAGCTCCTTCCAGGCTCATTCATGGAACAGGCATGGTGGCAGTCTTGGAGAAGAGTGCCAGCCCCGGTCAGAGGTAATTTTGTACTGCAGAAAGGTGAACAAGACCAGTAGGAAGTGCCCATAAGAACCAGGGGAGGGATGAGGGGGGATGAGATGGGGAGACACAGTATGGGCTGCTGGGGAAATTAAAACCTCTGTTAAGACATATTTACATAATATATATATGATTTAATGTGTATTTCATCTAGTCCAATCATCATAAGTGACTGATACAGCTAAACTGACTGTTACACATCTGTGAACATTTTTACTTAATCACAGTTGTCACCGTTACCTGCTCTCCTGACAAATCATTGTGCTCCTCTCCTTTGAGCAAAGAGAACATAATGACAGGCTACTTTTGTATCTGGCCCCAGTTCCCTTTTCAATGGAAGTATAAACCATTCCTTTCATAAGCCCATGCTCTGCAGGAAGTGAAAAAGTTGTCTATTGTTCTCTATATGTCAGAAAACTAATGGATTCCTGGTTCTCTTAGCTATGCCAACCTAGTATAAAATACTATATCGTGATTTTGCTGCCAATAAGTTGTGACTGTCATTTCCCTTTCTTCCAGGCCAGAACTATGCTACAGAAATAGCATTCTTAAACATGGCAAAAAAGATCCTTGTTTGCCACTGGAAAGATGGGATTCTCTCTGGGGGTGGGTGGAACTTGCTATGCAGTTTCAGTTAGATGTATTTGATGTATTTGAGACTATTGGTGTTCCCTTTCATGTCATGCAGGACCTGATAAAGCTGGGTAACATAAAAACACCAGTTGTTTGAGTTATTACCTCATACAAGTATAAGCTCTCCAGTTCTGGAGCTTTTATATAATTTTATTTATCACATTCTGATAAAAGTAAAGTGGCAATTTATTAATTGGACTTGAAAACAATAGTTTTAGTAATTATGTCTGTGTATCTGAATCAACCTCAGGCACTTGGAAGTAGAAACAATAATAACAGAAGAGAAGTAGAACACATCTCCAGAAGTGCCAAAGTAGGTTTGTAATCTTATTAGTTCTAGTAATTATAGTAGTCCATGATGTGGCTTAAAAAAACCCTAAAAGTATCAGGGTAAATAAACCACAGCATGTAATAGTGATCATAACAAAACCATATACAAAGCTGTCAAGTGACCACTTTGGGAGAAGTAGAAAATGTCCAAATACTCATGGAAAATGACACTTCTGTATTTGGGGAGATCACTATGACTAATTTAGGCCATCATTTTGATTGTTTCAGAGACATTCTAAGATCTTATTTAGAGATGGCTAAGAAGTTTATGAAATAGGATATCTAAAGTTTTTATTACAGAGATATTTTCCAGATGTAAATTACACATTATAAATTTAGTTCATAAATATCCTTTTTGTGATAATAGAAACAATTTTTTTTGTTTGTTTTTGTTATGTGACAGAGCCTTGCTCTGTCACCCAGGCTGGAGTGCAGTGGCATAATCTCGGCTGACTGCAATCTCCATCTCCTGGGTTCAAGCAATTCTTCTGCCTCAGCCTCCTGAGTAGATGGGACTACAGGTGTGCACCACCATGCCTGGCTAATTTTTGTATTTTTAGTAGAGGCAGAGTTTCACCATGGGGGCCAGGTTGGTCTCCAACTCCTGACCTCGTGATCTGCCTGCCTTGGCCTCCCAAAGTGCTGGCATTACAGGTGTGAGCCACTGTGCCCAGCCAAAAAATTTTTTATAGTTAAATTTTCTTAGCTTGGATGCTTTTGCATTTTGGACTTTATTTTATATAGTTTCGCATTTGAAGTTCTGATATTTTCTTATTATATAAAAGGGATTCAATTTCATTCTACCATTATATAAAAATTATCTAGGTAGTAATACATTTATTGTCAAATAATTATATTTTAACTTTTGAAATCACCTTTAAAAGGTTACCATGAAATAACTATTCTCTTTTATAATTATAATGTTACTTAATTAAATAAATGTAGTAATTTGTTCTAATTTGCTTTCCATTTTTAATTTTTTTTAACTTGAAGATGAAACACTTCTTTTTGTTAGACCTTAAAAGTAATAAATTAATTAATTTGGGACTAGAAACAGCTAATTAAGTTAGATCCTAAAAATCTTTAATTATCTGCTACAATATTTGTAGCCCTGAATATTTTCTGCTATCTTTATTTTTTATTTATTTATTTATTTTTTTGAGACGGAGTCTCGCTCTGTTGCCCAGGCTGGAGTGCAGTGGCCGGATCTCAGCTCATTGCAAGCTCCGCCTCCCGGGTTTACGCCATTCTCCTGCCTCAGCCTCCCGAGTAGCTGGGACTACAGGTGTCCGCCACCTCTCCCAGCTAGTTTTTTGTATTTTTTTTTTTTTTTAGTAGAGACGGGGTTTCACCATGTTAGCCAGGATGGTCTCGATCTCCTGACCTCGTGATCCGCCCGTCTCAGCCTCCCAAAGTGCTGGGATTACAGGCTTGAGCAACCGCGCCCGGCCTTTTCTGCTATCTTTATTATTTTAATTGTTTTATAAACTTTAACATCTTTTACAACTTGGAAGTTTCACATAGATTTAAGGATCATCTTTTGTGTTGGTTTGAAACCGGGATCCCACAAATTGCTATTGGGTTAATTCTTCGCTTTTTAAATTTGTATTTATGTAAGGTGAAAATGCTTGACCTATTTGAAAACTCTGAAGTATTTGTCCCTACTTAGAGAGGAAATGAATCCTGCATTCCATTTGAAAGAAAAGATGAGAATCCCATCTCCCCAGTGACATCCAATGCCTTCTTCCAACTTTGCTGATTGCTGCAATCTATTCAGAGCTATTATATTGACTCTAGACTGGTAGAACGTTCAGTTCAGAATTCTTACATTCCCCTATCCCAATAATAATGCTTTTATTAAGAAAAAGTGTATATATATAAAACTAAAGGGAATCCATTAAACCATTTATAATATGAGATCAGTATCTTCTTTAAAGAATTTGCAGAAATTAGAGAAAATAGCATAGTTGGAGATTATAAAATCTTAAACGTGTATTTACTGATTCTGTAGTATAACTGATAGCTATTGATGGCAAAACCCTTTCACTAATAAAATTGGCTGAAATTTGAAAATAATTTTGTTCTTAAGACATCAGTAAAACAGGCTTCCTGCTTTCTTAACTTCGTTCATGATTTTTTTTTTTGTTTTTTGGCATGAGCTTCTAAATTAGTTTATCCAGTCTATGCTTGTTAAAGTACCAGTCATTTGTGAATTGACTTTTATTGTAAGTATAGATCGCTGTAAGAATGAAAATGACGTTGTTAGTGCATGAAGACAAGCTGTCAGAGGGTTTTGGGTGTATGTTACACAGTGCGACTAGTTCCTATCTAAAAATTAGTGTACTGTATTTAACTCTTTATTTAAAAGTGAATCACTAATTTAACTTATCTTAAAATATTTTAATAGTTCAGACTAATAATCATGGATTTTATGGGGATTTTGAAGCTTTGTGTCAAGACCATATTTTTAACAATATCAGAAGCTTTTAATAAGGTGCTTGCTGCTGAGCTAATGATACGCTTTTGGTAGTTTTCCTTATACCTATCTTCAATAGACATTCAGGCTAGTGTGAATGTAATAATCAAGCCTCAATCAAACCATACTTAGTATGACAAATATTGCATTATACTGTAATTTAGGTATTCATGCTTCTGATAAAGGGTTTAATTCGACTCCTTGAGGAACTGGGAAAACACTATTGATTTTGTACAGGATGTAAAGTAGCAGCCATTTATAATGTGAGATAGAAATCACTTTCTAATTAAAATTAAATAAAGAGAAATTAAGAATCTCATGGCCTTATATGCAATGGTACATAATCGTAAGTGTAAAATTATATTTTTTTGTATCAATTGTGTTCCTGTGCATGGTTTCTGGGCACAAAAAATATTGCAGTTATTTTAATAGAAGCAGATAATACTGACTTTTAAAACTTCTCTTAATTTTTTTCTGTAGGAACATTGCAGTGGGTTAAACTACTTATTCCAGATGTAATTGATTTATTTTTGTTTTCCCTTTTAAGAAAATGTCAAAGAAATTTTTGGACAGACTATAATTCATCATCATATCCCTTTTAACTGGGACTGTGAATTTATCCGACTGCATTTTGGGCATAACCGGAAGAAGCATCTTAACTACACAGAATTCACACAGTTTCTCCAGGTAAGCTTAGTTTTCATAACAGGTATCAATATATACTATTCTTCTGTGTCCTTCCCTTTTGTATTTATTAAGTTTATTACAAAAATAGAAGTTATCCATGGTATTTCACCCCTAGTTTTAAAATTTTCCCCTTGCCAGAGGCAACTTCTTTAAACTCTTAGTAACTATTTCTTTCAGTGTTTACTTCCATTTATTTAAATAGTAGAGCACTTCTACTTTTTAATTTTCTACTTTTAAGTATTTTTAAATTGTATCCTAACTATAGAAGATTAGAAGCTAGTTCTTTCATGACCGGGTGCAGTGGCTCACGCCTGTAATCTCAGCACTTTGGGAGGCCGAGGTGGGTGAATCAGAAGGTCAGGAGATCGAGACCATCCTGGCTAACACGGTGAAACTCCGTCTCTACTAAAAATACAGAAAATTAGCCGGATGTGCTGGCGGGCACCTGTAGTCCCAGCTACTCAGGAGGCTGAGGCAGGAGAATGGCATGAACCTGGGAGGTGGAGCTTGCAGTGAGCTGAGATTGCACCACTGCATTCCAGCCTTGGTAACAGAGCGAGACTCTGTCTCAAAAAAAAAAAAAAAACAAAAAAAGAAGCTAGTTCTTTCACCTCTGTCCTCTCCCTGTCTATCACAGACTTGGACTTCTGTCCCCTTTCCCCCTAATATAATTCTGTCATGATTCTGCTTAGATCAGTAATCCTATGAGTTATTAGAATTTTGTAAATACTATTGGTGGCTGAAGTTATTACTATTATGTATTTTTTTGAGACAGTCTGACTCTGTCGCCCAGGCTGGAGTGCAGTGGTGTGATCCGGGCTCACTGTAACCTCCAACTCTTGATTCAAGCAATTCTCATGTCTCAGCCACTCGAGTAGCTGGGATTACAGGAGTGTGCCACCACACCTGGCTAATTTTTATATTTTTGGTAGAGATGGGGTTTTGCCATGTTGGCCAGGCTGGCCTTGAACTCCTGGCCTCAAGTGATCTGCTCACCTTGACCTCCCAAAGTGCTGGGATTACAAGTGTGAACCACCGCAACTGGCTTATGTTATTGTTCTTGGAGTTTCTAGTTTTCATTTGTTTAGTTTTCTATGTACTAATACTAAGTCATTCTCAAACCTTGGCCCTATTATTAAGATCTCTTTTTAATGCGTTTTAAACACATTAGGTATTCTATTAATTTCATCTTCTTGGAGCTCTCCAGGAGCTTTCTTTCTTTTTTTAAAAAAATGAGGTAAAATTTGCATAAAATTAATCAATTAAAAGTGTACAATTTAGGCCAGGTGTGGTAGCTCACGCCTGTAATCCCAGCACTTGGGAGGCTGAGGCGGGCAGATCACTTGAGATCAGGACTTTAAGACCAGCCTGGCCAACATGGTGAAACCTTGTCTCCACTAAAAATACAAAAATCAGCCAGGCGAGGTGGCGAGTGCCGTAATCCCAGCTACTGGAGAGGCTGAGGCAGGAGAATTGCTTGAACCCAGGAGGTGGAGGTTGCAGTGAGCTGAGATTGCACCACTGTACTCCAGCCTGGGTGACAGAGGGAGACTCCATCTACAAAATATTAAATATAAAATAAAAGTGCACAATTTAATGCATTTAGTACATTTGCAGTATCGTGTATCTAATTCTAAAACATTTTTATCATCCCAAAAAGAATCCTCGTCCATTAAGCAGTCACTTTCTATTTCTGCTTTCACCCAAGCTCTGGCAACTTCCAGCCTACTTTCTGTTTCTATGGATTTACCTATTGTGGATATTTAATATAAATGGAATTGTACAATATGAACTTTTTTTTTTTTTTTTTTTGAGACAGAGTCTTGCTCTGTCGCCCAGGCTGGGGTGCAGTGGCCGGATCTCAGCTTACTGCAAGCTCCGCCTCCCGGGTTTAGACCATTCTCCTGCCTCAGCCTCCCGAGTAGCTGGGACTACAGGCGCCCGCCACCTCGCCCGGCTAGTTTTTTGTATTTTTTAGTAGAGACGGGGTTTCACCGTGTTAGCCAGGATGGTCTCGATCTCCTGACCTCGTGATCCGCCCGTCTCGGCCTCCCAAAGTGCTGGGATTACAGGCTTGAGCCACCGCGCCCGGCCTTTTTTTTTTTTTTGGTGAGACAGAGTTTCGCTCTTCTTGTCCAGGCTGCTGTGCAGTGGCGTGATCTCAGCTTACTGCAACCTCTGCCTCCCGTGTTCAAACAATTCTCCTGCCTCAGCCTCCTGAGTAGCTGGGATTACAGGCGTGCGCCACTATGCCTGGCTAATTTTTTATATTTTTAGTAGAGACAGGGTTTCACCATGTTGGCCAGGCTAGTCTCGAACTCCTGACCTCAGGTGATCCACCCACCTCAGCATCCCAAAGTGCTGGCATTACAGGTGTGAGCCACCATGCCCGGCCAAACAATATGAACTTTTGCATCGTTTTTTTTTTTCCACTTAGCATAATGTTTTTAAGAATTATCTATGTCATAGCGTATATCAGTGCTTTATTCTTTTTTTGGGGCTGAATACTATTTCATTGTATAATATAGTACAAATGTACTGTATTTTGTCTATCCGTTCATCAGCTGATGGACCTTTGGGTTGTTCCCACCTTATGGTTATCGTGAATAGTGCTGCTGTGAACATATGTATACTAATATTTGTTTGAATACTTGTTTTCAGTTCTTTCGGCCATATACGTAGGAGTGGAATTTTTGGGTCATATGGTAATTCTGTTTAACTTTTTGAGGAACCACCTGACTGTTTTCCACAGCACTTGCACCATTTTCGTATTGCTTCCTGACCTACTTCAGGGCCAGAAGCCAGACTGTGTAAGCTTGCTGCATGGGAGTAATTCTGTGATCGCCCTTCACTTTTATCTTGGAGAATCCATTTGCCGTTCTGTTACGTTGAACCTCCTGTTTGCTGCATGTTGTCTCTCCTTTTATGGTGGTTTACTTATTTATAGTAGAATACTTCCTGCAGTGGCTTCCTGAGGAAAGTAGAATAAAATATTTTTGAGACTTTTCATATGTAAAAACCTCTTATTCTGGCTGAGGGCAGTGACTCTCACCTGTAATCCTAGCACTTTGGGAGGCCAAGGTGGGCAGATCGCGTGAGCCCAGGAGTTCAAGACCAGCCTGGGCAACATGGCAAAATGCCATCTTTACAAAAAATACAAAAATAAGCCAGGTGTGGTGGCACATGACTGTAGTTCTAGCTACTCAGGAGGTGAGGTGGGAGGATCGCTTGAGCCCAGGGAGGTAGAGGCTGCAGTGAGCCATGATCCCACCACTGCACTCCAGCCTGGGCGACAGAGTGAGCCCTGTCTCAAAAAACAAACAGTCCGGGTGTTTTGGCTCATGCCTATAATCCCAGCACTTTGGGAGGCCGAGGCGGGCTGATCACTTGAGGTCAGGAGTTCAAGATCAGCCAGGCCAACTTGGTGAAACCCTGTCGCTACTAAAAGTGCAAAAATTAGCCAGGTGCAGTGGTAGGTGCCTGTAATCCCAGCTACTCGGGAGGCTGAGGCAGGAGAATCTCTTGAGCCTGGGAGGCAGAAGTTGCAGTAAGCCAAGGACAGGCCACTGCACTCCAGCCTGGGCGATAGAGCGAGACTCCATCTCAAAACAAACAAACAAACATATCCCTCTCGTTCCACCATTACACTAAGATAGTTTGGCTGGTTATTGAATTCTAGTAAGAGTTTATTTTCCTTGTAATTTTGAAAGCATTGCTCTTTTGTTTTCTAGTTTCCAGTGTTGCCACAGTGCCATTCTCATTCTTGATTTAGTCTTGAAACTTTTTCCACCCCCACTCTGGAGTGTTTTAATATTTTTTTCTTTTCGTTGGTGTTTATGAAATTTCATGGTGGTATTCCTTGGTGTGATTTTATTTTTATTAATTAGTCTGGGCTTTTCATTCATTGGGCTTTTCTAATCTGGAAACTTATGTCCTTCAATTCTTGAAAATTTTATTACTTTTCTTATTGTATTTTCTTAGTTTCTAAGACTATTAAATGTTACATTTATGACCTTTTAGTTTTCTTTTCTCTCCTATTTTCCTTCTGAGCCTTCTATTTTGTATTTCTGCTGTATTTCTAATTTTCAGGAGCTCTTTTGGTTTTTCTGAATATTCCTTTTAAAAAATAGCATACTGTTCTTGTTTCATGGATGTACTCTTTTCTTTCACTTCTTCAAAGATATTAAAGACAGGTTTCTTTGTTGTTGTTTTTTTAAAGCTTTCTTCTTGCATAGTGTCTGCTTTCTCCACATTTTTTTTTTTTTTTTTTTGAGTCAGGGTCTTGCCCTGTCCCCCAGGCTAGAGTGCAGTGACAGGATCAGAGCTCACTGTAGCCTTGACTTCCCCAGGTTCCAGCGATCCTCTCACCTCAGCCTCTTGAATAGCTGGGACTCCAGGCGTGTGCCACCATGCCCACCTAATTTTTTGTATTTTTTGTAGAGATGGGGTTTTGCCAGGTTGCCTAGGCTAGGTCTTTTATTTTGGATTAGGGAATCAGGGAAAAATTATCTGGTCTCCAATCTGGAATATTAGATCTGGCTTTTGATGTTTTGGTTGCTGAGTAATAAGTAGTTGGAGGTCTCAATGTTCAATTTTGCAGAAGGACTTTCAGTTTATTACCTTTTTTCACTGTAGTATTCTCCCTCTCAACTGTGTGTAGTCTATGCTGGTTCAGAGATCCTCTGTTAAACTCCTCAGACAGTAGACCTCTAGTCTTCTGCCAAGGTTGGGAAAGGGTGGAGGCCTTATTTGGAGTAAGGCAGGTAACTAACTGCTTCTTAGCCTTCCATCTAAGCCCCTTGTTTTCAGCTCCACCTTCACCGTCACTTCCAGAGGTACCAGTGCAGCTAATAACTGAATCTTTTGGGGGTCCTATCATGTACATTGGTTTCCTTTTTGGCTTTTTCTGCTTAGTTTTTTTGAGTCTATTAAGTCGGTTGTCATTTGCTTTTCTGCTTTCTGATCTTAAAAATATAGTTGCTATTTTCTTTTCTGTTGTCTTTGTCCTTGCGTTTCTGTTTTATTTTGTTTTGTTCTTTTATTGTTATTTAAGTGAAGAGTGGCGTTTTGGAAGACAGTGGAGTTAAATGTACAAGTTCAGTCTCATCCAAAGTCACATTGTTTCTGAAGTTCTGCTAATTTTCATCTCATAATTAGATGAAATGCATTTTCAAGGGCATGGGATCTTTCCCTTCAGCATAACTGCCTTTCTTTATCTTCCCTTTAATTCTCCTATCCACCCACCCTCCTACCTACCTACCTGCCTTTTTAACCCAGGATTTATTTATTTTACCTTTTATAAGCCCACAGTATTGTTTTTCTTCATTAGGACGATCACAGATTTGAAACTGTGGGCTTTAGGTGTGGGTATTTGGAGATGCCAGTGCTTATTCTAACACTTTCCCTGTTAGTGCTTATCTAACTCACCTTATAAAATTCTCAAACTTGAAAAGTTGAAAATATATGCATTTGAGAGCTGACTTTTTTAAAAAAGGAAATGTCTGCCTGACTAGTGTTTAAGATTCTTCTGAAGATTACTTTCTCTCTCTTTCTCTCACTGTTTTCCTTGCATTTACAGAGGCTATTTTACAATATCTATTATACCCTGATGTTTTAATTATACTGTGTAAACTGAGAGCCGCATGTATGTAACTCCTTTTTTTCTGTGTTTAACGTCTCATTTTTAAGTCATTTTATTTTTTGAAACCTTTTTATTTTGGAAGACTTCAAGTATACTCAAAAGCAGAGAGAATAGTGTAATGAACGTCCTGCACCTATAACCAGCTTCAATAATTACCACTTCTTGGCCAATCTTTTTTATGTATACCCTTTACCCTGCCTCCTGCAGGATCATTTGGAAGCCAGATGCACATACTCTATGATTTTTTCATGTGTGATCCTTCAAATATGTATCTTTAAAAGATAAATAAGAGTCCTTTAACTATTGACCTTTTAGAAAACAGACAATCTATTCTACTAACACTACTCCTTCAGTGAGCGTTCTGCTTCATCTTGAAGGTAAAGGTCCACATCTTCTTTAGTACTGAGTGTTATTCATAAGGCTAAATTGTACCTATGGCTACCATTTGATATTTCTGGGAGATTAAGACATATAGGGAAGAAAAAGACATAAGAAAGAGATGGAAAGAAGGTAGAAGGAAAGAAAAAGGTATATAAGACAGGGAGTGAACCTGTGTCTGCTTTTGATGCTCTTTAGGAATGTCTTTGCCATGGGGACCATTTTCAATCCATCTAATGATGTAGATGTATACACTTTATTTGAAGTGTGAAGTGGTTGGAGCTGAGGTCATGGGAAAATGGAGTGAGTTATCACAAGTCCATAGGAAATATAATTAAATAAAAATGGTGAGACTTCTATAAAAAACATTTTTAAAGTCAGGAAAAGGTAAAGCAACATTAATTTGTAGTCTTTGATCAGTAAATGTGAATGAAAATTATGTAATCTTATCTTTAAATAATATGTATATACTTAGATATGACTATTATTTCCAGAGTTGCAAAGAGTATGACGGTGGCATCCAATAGCAACACCATTATTATGTTTGCTAACAAGTTTTTTGGATTTCGTCATGGATCCCCACAACAGAAATGCTCTGATTTTGACTTTTGTATAGTATACAGGAGATTACTGGCACATTTTGTTGTTTTTGTGGATATCACTTATTACAAAGTTTGGTTGCCCAATAGTTTAAAAGTTCAGAGATATTCTGGACTGTCTTACAGTTTATGAGTAACGGTGCCCAGAGCCAGTGATAGCTCAGCACTACTTTTGCAGTTTCTTATTCCTGACTTTCATTTTAGAATGACTGAGTATTGCACTTACCAGTTGGTAGAGTTTCTCACTGAGTTTATTTGAAAAATTTGTTTGAAAAAATGGTCTCTAATTCATTTATAGAATGAGAGAGAGAGAGAGAGAGACTTTGATTGCAACATTTAAAATTGAAAAACTGAAAATGAACCTAAACTCTTAATTCATGAAGTACTCTTTGATGACAGGTAAGCCTTCAAGCAGGAGAGATAAATTACTGTATATATATATATATTTTTTTTTTTTGAGACGGAGTCTGGCTCTGTCGCCCAGGCTGGAGTGCAGTGGCTGGATCTCAGCTCACTGCAAGCTCCGCCCCCCGGGTTTGCACCATTCTCCTGCCTCAGCCTCCCGAGTAGCTGGGACTACAGGCGCCCGCCACCTCGCCCGGCTAGTTTTTTGTATTTTTTTAGTAGAGACGGGGTTTCTCCGTGTTAGCCAGGATGGTCTCGATCTCCTGACCTCGTGATCCGCCCGTCTCGGCCTCCCAAAGTGCTGGGATTACAGGCTTGAGCCACCGCGCCCGGCCAAATTACTGTATATTTTAAAGGCTGAAATGAAGCACCGAAAACATTATTGTCTGTTTTCAGTAATGAAAACTTGTCAAGTAAAATCTAAGGGTTATTTTTTCCTACCTTTCCTTTATTGATATGCTCTCATTCATTCTTTTTCCTGAGGAGTAGTATATAGTACATTTTTAAGAAAGCACATGCTTTTACAAAGAAATTAAAAGCTTTGTTGTAAATTCAGATCTGTGCATTGTTTTGTAGTAAGTACATGTGTGGGAAGGATATCTGTCCTTCCTTCCTTTCCAGACCATGTACTTGGAATGTTTTAACCAGCTTAATGCCCTGTTTCTAATTTCCTCACAGGAGCTACAGTTGGAACACGCAAGACAAGCCTTTGCACTGAAAGACAAAAGCAAAAGTGGCATGATTTCTGGTCTGGATTTCAGTGACATCATGGTTACCATTAGATCTCACATGCTTACTCCTTTTGTGGAGGAGAACTTAGTTTCAGTAAGTAAAAAGCAAGTTCTTTAACTTTCTATTTCCTCAAAGCTTTTGATCCATTGAGTCCTGGATTGCCTCCAGGGACTCATATGACTCTCAACTATTCAGATTTCATGCTTGGTTGTTAGAAAGTAAACAAGTGTGTGTGTGCGTGTGTATGTGTGTATGTGTGTATGTGTGTGTGTGTGTGTAAGGGAGGTAGAGGTGACGGTGAGTTATCTTTTCCCAGATCATAGCTTTTTTCAGAGCCACCATCTTGCTCTCATGTATTTCCAAATTGTTTATTTCCATTTACAGAGTCCAGTTCAAGGGAAACAAGAGTTTATAGACAAGGGTGAGCAATTACTTTTTCCAGTGGGCAGTAACTCTCCCAGACACTACTGCCTTCATCTTGGCCTCTTTCCACACCACCAGGCTCCCAAGGTCTTGCTACAAAGATGGCTCCTTCCTTTGTTGCCTTCAGGGTGGTGCTATCTGCCAGAGGGATCGTCACTGGCTTCTGCACTGTCCTAATAACCATACCCATGGCAGAAGGTATGGAGGAAGTATGTGGCCATCAGCCTCTGTGGCTCACTACTCCTCTCTCTGCCCCTTCACCTGTGCATTCAGTCTGTATGCACCAGACATAGTTTTTTGTTCTGTCAAACTGCTAATCTCTATAAAGTAATCATCTGGACCAATAGCAAACTCATGTCATCCACTTCCTCACATAGAGTGTTGAAACTTTCCTCGCTTACCCGTTTTCTTGTCCATGCATTGTACTTACGTGTAAGTTTTTGATTACTGCTTGTTTTGAATGGAGGGAAGCCAATGAGTGCCTTTGTTGTTTCAGCTGAAGATCATTATCCCTGATTTAGACTGGGTAGAAAGATCAACTTCTGTTCTTTTTCTTCAGTGAATCTGAACATGGAGCATGTCACTTTCTCCTACACGTTTCACCTCCTTGACACCGTCCCCCACTCCCCTGCCCTCACCTCATACCCCAACCAAAAAAATGAAAGAAGGAAGGAAAGAAAGGGATAAAGGGAGAGAGAAAGAGAGAAAGGAGGGAAGGAGGGAAGGGGGGGAGGGAAGGAGGGAGAAGGAAGAGAACCCTAGAGGGAGGGACTCAGTACCTTAGTGGGAAGGGACTCATTTAGTCTCTTCCAACTAGGTTAGATAGACCTACTATAATAGCCTCAGTTTACCAAAAGCCAATTCTAATCCTCAGAGGAATGTATGAAATAATTTGAGTCCAACTTTTGGGTTGCTGATATCCAAATTCAGGCTAACACAAATATAAACTGTATTTAGATTAAGGCATGTGTGTGGGGGTGGTGGGGTGGGATATATTTGCTCATCATTACCTACACTATTTGTATTAGACCTTTATGATTAAAGTTGTCACATTGGTATTTACATAAGCATTTCTTTGCATTTTTAAAGGAGAATGTTTTCAATCATATGGGTTCCTCTGACTTGTGACTTGGGAATGAAGCTTTTGCAAACTATGCTAGATATTCTCTTCTGAGTTTATGTCCAAGTGGTAGGCAGAGAACAAATTACCTCTTCATCCTGCAGAGGTAATGAAGACTACGTTGCCCCCCCATCTCATGCATGAGAGAGCCTCTTTTGCAGTATTCCATTGAAGACATAACTCAACAGTGAATAAATTCTCTCCAGATTTTCTACATTTTTTGGAGTTTTTGATAATTGTACCCTTCATGATCCAAATTTAGAGCTTAGCACAGACTGTTAAGTATTTTAATTATAACAATGGCCTTAACAATTAGGAAAAGTTGATATAATAAAATTGTCTTAAAATTTAAAGTCATCAGTTGGGTTTTGTGTATGTGTATGAAGGAAGAAAACAAGGTTAAAAAGTGTTCCATAGATTGTGCAGTGATGTTTTGTTTATCCAGGACTAGCAAGAGTTTCACAGTTGAGGGTCTTGAAGATCCTGTTTAAATAACTATTGTTTTGATCTGTGATAATTATATTTGTTGTTTTTGACCTTATAGGTAGATGAACCATGAAGTCCAACTTCCAGATGTTGCTTTCTTCCTTCAGACCTAAATTACATAGGCTTCCCTGAGGGCATGCAATGCACTGTTTCAGTGTGATACTTTCCTTGTATTTATGGACTGGTTGTTAGCATCATTTTAATAATGAAGACTCCTTTGAATCCTCTTTGAGAAAAGTACAGTGTCCATAAACGTTTGTCTTTTTGTTTTTGTTTGTTTTTTAAACTTTTTGTGTTGTCATTTTCTAGGCAGCTGGAGGAAGTATCTCACACCAGGTTAGCTTCTCCTACTTCAATGCATTTAACTCCTTACTGAATAACATGGAGCTTGTTCGTAAGATATATAGCACTCTAGCTGGCACAAGGAAAGATGTTGAAGTCACAAAGGGTAAGATTTTAAAATATATATAAATAAGAATCTCAGCATTTTCACTTTTCTTCATTGAGGCATGATGTTGATCTAAGCTTACCACTTTAAAGCCAGATCTAAAAAGTATGTTACCATGTATATGTATGCTTTACTTGGGCTCCAAAAATCCAGGTGGATTTAATGTGATACTGAGGTCAGGAATGGAAAAGTGGCTTTGACAGTTTTGAAAAGAAGCTTGGCCCAGTCTGTCAAACAGGTCAGTGGCACTGTGGCAGCAGATTGTTTGTACTAGGAAGGAGTTGCCACAGAAGGATGGGCAAGCCTATTCCTTTTGGTCAGTGGTATTAGGATGTTTTGAATGACTGGAGAACACTTACATTTTTTGCATTATAACTCTGGAGACCAAAGTGAATAAGCAAGATAAGAGGAGATTCTAAAGAGATTGTTTTATTCTTGAAGTTAATTTATCTTTTACTAGCCTTCAGAAATGCGTATTCTTGTATAGTTGAACTTAAATATTTAAATTCAATTTTAGATTTTAAAAATGATACTAAAATGCCTGTAGCTTTCAGGTTGTATTATAGTTGGTGAAGGTAGAACTTTGTTTTATATTAAGAATCATTCAAGACTTTAACATTTTTCTTCCTCTGTTCCAGAGGAATTTGCCCAGAGTGCCATACGCTATGGACAAGTCACACCACTAGAAATTGATATTCTATATCAGCTTGCAGACTTATATAACGCTTCAGGGTAAGTATTTCAATAATTCTTCACGATACTTATTATAGAGTAGTTGTAAAATGTGAAGCTGTGGTGTCCTTTTAGTTCATTCTAACATGAGTTTATTCCATGTATTTGAATAGTTTATATTCAGAATATAAATTCCAAGAAAGACAAGCAGATGTAACAAAGGAGAAGAAAGAAACACAGGAAGACAGATAGAGGTAGAAGAAGATGGAGGGAGGGAAAAGGAGAGAGAGAACAAGGGAGAGAGGAAAGGAAGGGAAGGAAAGGGGAGGGAAAAGGAGGCAGGAGTGAGGTGAGATAAGGGAGTAAGGGGTTGAGGTGCATGAGAGAGGGAAATGGGAGAAGAAAGAAATCTGACAGAGAAGAGAAGGGAAGTGAGAAGAAGAAAGGGAGGGAAAAAGATTAATTTAATCTGGGCTCTCTGAAGGTGTTACTAATTTCAAGAGATTTGTGGAAATTTGCCCAAATTTTTAACTTTATAAAATAGACTAAGATACATGGAAGAATCTTGTAATCTTTTTGGTTCACCGTAAATGATCCTTCACTAAACAGTATGTGCCATTTTGCATTAGAGAGTATCATTTTCTTTCTTTTTCTCTCTTTTTTTTTTTTTTTTTTTGAGATGGAGTCTCTCTCTGTCACCTAGGCTGAAGTGCAGTGGCACAATCTCGGCTCACTGCAGCCTCTGCTTCCCGGGTTCAAGCGATTCTCCTGCCTCAGCCTCCTGGGTAGCTGGGATTACAGGTGCATGCCACCACACCCAGCTAATTTTTGTATTTTTAGTAGAGATAGCGTTTCACCATGTTGGTCAGGCTGGTCTCGAACTCCTGACCTCCTGATTCTCCCACCTCAGCCTCCCAGAGTGCTGAGATTACAGGCATGAGCCACTGCGCCTGGCCGAGAGTATCGTTTTCTTGAGATATGCCTGTGACATTGTCATCAGAGTTACCATCATAGACAAGCTCAGATGTTTTATGCCTTTACTTTATAAACATAAAAGAACAAAGCACATGCAAATCCAAAAGAAAAACCCTTGTCTATGGGCATCCAGAAGGATCTGTGGGAAATGGGACTTATGGCTGTTTTTGTTTTGTTTTGTTTTTGAGACGGAGTCTCGCTCTATTGCCGAGGCCGGAGTGCAGTGGTGTGATCTTGGCTCACCACAACCTCTGCCTCCCGGAATCAAGCTATTCTCCTGCCTCAGCCTGCCGAGTAGCTGGAACTACAGGCGTGTGCCACCATGCCCAGCTAATGTTTGTATTTTTAGTAGAGATAGGGTTTTACCATCCTGGCCAGGCTGGTTTTGAACTCCTGACCTCATGATCCCGCCTCTTTGGCCTCCCAAACTGCTGGGATTATAGGCGTGAGCCACGGAGCCCAGCCAGCAACTTACAGTCTATTAAGAGACACGATTTTTAAAAGTCACCTCTAGTAGTTCTTTCAGTATGATAATATCTAAAAAATGAGCGTTAACCCTACAACTGAGTACTAATAGAAGCTGGGTCTTCATAGGTGATTTGTTGCTTTCAGGCTTTCTAATGAGTTGTGGGACTGGAGATGATACTAAGTATCAGCCAGTCTTTGGTGATTGACATGTAATACCAGGCCACATCTCATTCATATATATATGAATATATATATATATATATATATATATTTTTTTTTTTTTTTTTTTGAGATGGAGTTTCACTCTTGTTGCCCAGGCTGGAGTGCAATGGCATAGTCTCAGCTCACTGCAACCTCCGCCTTCTGGGTTCAAGCAATTCTTCTGCCTCAGCCTCCTGAGTAGCTGGGATTACAGGCACCCGCTACCACACCCAGCTAACTTTTGTATTTTTAGTAGAGAGGGGGTTTCACAATGTTGGCCAGACTGGTCTCAAACTCCTGACCTCAGATGATCTACCCGCCTCAGTCTTCCAAAGTGTTGGGATTACAGGCGTGAGCCACTACGCCCAGCCTGTAATTCATATTTTTAAACAAAGGTTTTGATCTTCCTTCATGATGACACATTTCAAAAAGTAGCTCTCAAAACTGGATGTAAAGTGACCTTATAGCTAGTTCATGGAATTTAAGGTTTTGGGAAACAGTAGTGCATTCACATTGTTACCAGTAGGGAGTCTTGACTATGAGTTGTTCATGTTCTTGGCATGTTGAACAAGGTAATGGACAAAACCCACAAAGCAACAGAAGACAAAAGCATAGATTTATTGAAATGAAAGTACACTCCACAGAGTGGGAGTGAGCTGGAGCAAGCAGCTCAAGAGCCCTGGTTGCAAATCTTCTGGGGTTTAAGTACCCTTTAGAGGTTTCCTGTTGGTTACACCCTATGTAAATGAAGACTTGGCCCGTGACCAATCAGAGGCTGAAGTAAAGTTACCTGTGGAAATGAAGACTTGGCCCATGACCAATTGGAGGCTGAACTGAAGTCTCAGCCTGCAACCAATCAGAGGCTGAAGTGAAGTTACAACCTATACAAATAGAGGCTTGGCTTGTCTGACTGAAGTGAAGGCTCCTTGTGTCCAGACCCTTCCTGTGTTTCTTTCTTCTCCTCTGTTGTATCTGCTTGTCTTTTTTTCTTGGAATTTATATCCTAAACTATTCAAATAAACTGTTCTTCTGCCTCATCTCCCCCTGAGAGACGTGATCCTCATAAATCTTTATGGGAGGCAGAAGGACCAATTGTCTTTCTTCTGTAACTACTTCATGCTGATTGGGGCACAGTTCCTACCTATTGGGGACCATGGAACTCTAGCACTGCTCTGTCTAGTGGAGATAGGGTTACTTCTTGATGGCCGGGGTGGGCGTCATCATCTGGAACTGGCTGGAAGCCCTGCTGCATGATCATTTGAAGCTTAATCATCTCTAGGTGAGAAGAAATAATCTGGTAAAAAGATTTAACAAACATGGTCCAAAAAGTCAATGCAAGTATAATTATTAACAATGGGCTGGCTAAGGGAAGGAGCCATGAAGCCCAGCTTAGTGCCCTTGACCAGGAGCCCTATGATGTGGACAGCTGTTGTTATATTTTAGAAGTCCTGTCAGCTAATTTTCGAGTGGCATCCCTAATTAATCCTGATTGGTTGATATAAAAACAACATTCTTGTAGGAAAAGACATAAGCCACCTTTTTGAGCAGTTGGAGATCCAGTCCCCTTCTATTTTGTAAAGTGACTGCTGCCAAGGAATCTATTTGATTTTGTAAGGTGACGATACTTTGGGCAATGTCTTCCAAGCTGTCTGAAAGATCCTTGGATGAGCATTGGTAATAGGATAGGGAAGTTGGAAACCCGCTAACTCCCATTGCTATTCCTGCAGTTATTCCTAGCCCTACCAAAAGGGGTATGAATTGGATGGCTCATTTGTGCTTGGCAGTTGCAGTTAAAGGTATAATGAGAGACTGGTTATTGGGAGCTATGTTGATTTTGAGGGGGTAAATATACAAGGGTACAGGTTCCAGTCCAGTTGGCTGATAAACATAAGTACAACTAGTTCCACACAGGAAAAAGGATCTTTGTTTTTGAGACAAAAATTGTTGTCTATGGTGAACATATGGGTTAGCTTGTTGTTTTCACTTTCTCAAGTGATTAAGGTCCCTGCTAAGGTAGCCCCGGTTAAAGGCTGGAAAGGACCTTGGGAAGTATCCTGAATTGCCCCAGCAGAAATTTTCCAGTGGAGGTAGTTACACTTAGTGTCCACCAGCAATGACTTAGAGGTATTTTCGTACTGGGGAATGAAAAGACAACTAGATGTCTCAGGATTAGTATAGTTTTTCCCAAGGGAAAGTGTGAACACAGCTACTGGGCCTATCTTGGCAGTACTTAGACTGTGTATCCTTTAAAGTGCCCTGAACTAGGAATGGTTTCCGTGAAACCATACAGGTTTACCAAATGATGCAGTCTGGGTAACTGCATAGCTTACATGATCATGTGAAGGGTTAATCTCTACGGTGTAGATTTGAAGCCAATTAGAGCTCCTTTATATGAACATCACACACACAGGAGAAGATCTAGCTGTTGTAAGTTTTTCTTTCCCTTTAGTTTTTTTTCTTTTCTTTTTTTCTTTTTTTCTTTTTTTAAAGACAGAGTCTTGCTCTGTCGCCCAGGCTAGAGTACAGTGGCACGATCTCAGCCCACTGCAACCTCCGCCTCCCGGGTTCAAGTGATTCTTGTGCCTCAGCCTCCCAAGTAGCTGGGACTACAGGTGTGTACCACTATGCCTGCCTAATTTTTGTATTTTTAGTAGAGACGGGGTTTCACCATGTTGGCCAGGGTGGTCTCAAACTTTTGACCTCAGATGATCTGCCCACCTTGGCCTCCCAAAGTGCTGGGATTACAGGTGTGAGCTACTGGGCCCAGCCTCTTTCCCACTTTATGAATCCTATCACAACTTCCACAGACCGTCTATGACATACTTAGACTTTCTGACTTGTCCTGTCTTTCCCTCTTTCCTAAATAATTAGGCATTCTACTTTAGGACAAGAATTTGCCATACAAGATTCTTTCTCATATAAAATTTCTTTTCTTCATAACCTTCCTTACCATAAATACATCTTCATAGCTATAACTTTCTTTATATCTCTCTTTCCTACTAATGCTGAAGCCCCCAAAAGTCAAAAAGGTCAGGTAATGTGATGAAAAACTGAGCAGAGCTTTAGATTTTGAGAGGGACCTGTCTGCCCACGTTTCTTGGGATTCCATGAGGAAAACAGGGGTTTCTCCTAAAATGAGGTCTATGGCACCTTCTGTTTTTCCCAAGGAGTCCCAGGCTGTCAGAAATTACCTTAGGTCCTTTTATGGGCATCAAGAGTGGCAAGAAGATAGACTGGGGAAATAGTCCAGTCAACTGAGAAGAGAAGCAAAACTTCATTGTAAAGATGGATAAACTGAGGCACGGTGCAGTTTAAAAATTCACATTCACATAGAGCTAGGCTCCGCAGCTTACTGCTCAGTCACTGATACACTTGTACGGTAGCTCATGGTGTACTTCACCAACAGTTTTCCTGCCCCCTCAGAGCTTACAACCTGGGTTTCATTTCCTGCTCTACAGCTATATAATTTAACAATTTTCCTCTCAATGTGTTGGATTCTAATCCTGTATATCTCAAATTTTATTAATATTACTGAATTTTTTTTTCATTCAAGAGAATTGAATTGTTTATTGATTACACATGATAATGGATGATACACAAGCTTCATTCCCATCTATAATTTTATCTGGTACCATTATTCAATTTAGATATATTGCATAGGATGTGCCAACAATCACTTTTATAACCAATAATTCCATGATTTTGCTTGGGTAATCCCTTTTAATGGTGAACTTCAGGTTACAACAGTAACTATCAGTTCAATTACACCAAGGTTTCCGAAGACAATGGTTTCTCCACCCAAGCAGGTTGTATATACATTCCAAATAGAACCTGGCATCACCCTGAAGGAATTCTAACTTCACACTGTTGGGGAAATTTACCAAGATGGCTTCAGAGTAGACTAACTTTACACAGCACATTAAAAAAAAGACATTTATTCAGCATCACGATCAGACTATTGCATTTAGCAATCAACAGCATGAGTGCAAAAAAAAAAAAAAATCTACATTAAAACCCTTTGTTGGAATGCTTTACACTTTCCTCAGAACAGAAACTAAAATAACCTGTTATACAATTAGTCACAAATACAGTCCTCAAGTTTTTTGCCCATACACATGAGTATTTGTCTAAAACATGTCTTCTTTGTAGCAGCTAGGCCCTGCCACCACTGTGCTTGGCTGAGTTCACAAATCTGTTGTAACCTGTAGCTTCCCTGTCACTTCTCTGGCTCTCCTCTCCTGCTAAGCTTTGTTTCCTAATTAAAATCTTCTGCCACTGCCATAGCTACTGCTGCTGCTGGAACTGCCATAGCCACCTTGGTTTCGTGGTTTTGCAAAGTATTGGCCTCCACTGCCATAGGGGCCAGAGCTTCTGCCTCCAAACTTTCCTTCCTTCATAGGTCCAAAATTTGAAGACTGATTGTCGTAATTGCCAAAATCATTTTAGCTTCCACCACCTCCAAAACTGCTTCCATCATTACCAAATCCACTATAGTCATCCCCACTGCCACCATATCCACCACCACCACGGCTGCCACCAAAGCCACCACGACCACTGAAGTTTCCTGCACGACTGAAGTTATTCCCACTGAAACCACCTCCATGACCACCACCAAAGTTTCCAGAACCACTTTGACCTCTTTGGCTGGATGAAGCACTAGCCATCTCTTGCTTTGACAGGGCTTTCCTAACTTCACAGTTGTGGCCATTCACAGTATGGTATTTCTGAATGACAGTCTTATCCACGGAGTCATGGTCGTCAAAAGTTACAAAGGCAAAGCCCCTTTTCTTGCTACTGCCTCAGTCAGTCATGATTTCAATCACTTCAATTTTCCCATACTGTTCAAAATAACTTAGATGGTGTTCTTCAGTGTCTTCTTTAATGCCACCAACAAATATCTTTTTCAGTTAAGTGGGCACCTGGTCTTTGGAATCTTCTCTTGAGACAACTCTCTTTGGTTCCAAAACTCCTCCATCCACCTTATGTGGTCTTGCATTCGTGGCTGCATCTACCTCCTCCACAGTGGCATATGTGACAAACCCAAAGCCCCTGGAACGCTTGGTGTTTGGATCTCTCATTACCACACAGTCCGTGAGCGTTCCCCATTCTCAAAATGGCTCCTCAGGCTCTCATCGGTTGTTTCAAAGCTCAACCCTCCAATGAAGAGCTTCCTCAGCTGTTTGGGCTCTTTAGGAGACTCTGACTTAGACATGACAGCAGGGAGAAAAGAGACTTTAACGATGCTTCTTCGGCAGCGTCCACGGGCAGAAAGGAGCAAGCTGACGAACGTATCAATATTACTGAATCTTAAAGGGAGCCATGATGTCTTTAATCCTCAGAAACATTAACCTGGCCAGATGTGGCCGCTCACACCTGTAATCCCAGCACTTTAGGAGGCCAAGGTGGGCGGATCACAAGGTCAGGAGTTCGAGACCGGTGTGGCCAACATAGTGAAACCCCGTCTCTACTGAAAATACAAAAAATTAGCCTGGTGTGGTGTGCGCATGTAATCCCAGTTACTCTGGAGGCTGAGGCAGGAGAATCACTTGAACCCGGGAGGTGGAGGTTGCAGTGAGCTGAGATTGCGCCATTGCACTCCAACCCGAGCAACAGTGTGAGACTCCATCTCAAGATAAATCAATCAATGAGTCAACCAACCTGTAAACAAAGGAATACATGAGGTTAAACAGTATTCAAATTTCCATATGCTTTAAAACATTGAGAGAGTATATTGAGAAACACACCTAAGAAACTGCAGTCAATCTACTGTTAAAAAAATTTAGAGAATATCTGTTCAAAATAAGCTATCTAGTGGTATTTATACATATTCTTACATATATCACCTGTGTTTTACATGCTTGTAACATTAAACATAATTGAAAACTGTCAAGATTATAGAGCTTATACATTTCTGTGGGCTTGAAAATGATGCAATATAGATTATTTGTTTCTATAAAGTAGTCAGTAAAAAGTACAAACTTCTTTTTTTTTTTTTGAGACGGAGTCTCGCTCTGTGCCTCAGGCTGGAGTGCAGTGGCGCGATCTCGGCTCACTGCAAGCTCCGCCTCCTGGGTTCACGCCATTCTCCTGCCTCAGCCTCCTGAGTAGCTGGGACTATAGGTGCCCGCCACCGCACCCGGCTAATTTTTTGTGTTTAGTAGAGACGGGATTTCACCGTGGTCTCGATCTCCTGACCTTGTGATCCGCCCGCCTCGGCCTCCCAAAGTGCTGGGATTACAGGCGTGAGCCACCGCGCCCGGCCAAAAGTACAAACTTCTAAATGGAGTAATCACTAACAAGAGAGTTCACACTGAAGGTAGTAATACTAGGAACAAAAGAGGGCTCAACACTGCCTTCAGGAAAGGAAGGGTCCAGATTGGTATATTTTCTAAAGGCTTCCTCCAGCCTGCCATAAAACACGGCTAGATTTTCCTCCTTGCCTTGTGCAACCTCCCTTACTTTATCATAATTTACTGCCTTAGTTACTCCCTTTTTCTTTCCTCCAAGGAGAGCCTTAAGAAATTTGGCCCAGTTGTTCATTCCCATGGGGGTGTTATGGTCCCAGTTAGGATCAGTAGCGGGGACTGTGTCTGGGTTTGGGCGATAACCCTGAGGGTTTTGGGCAAGTAAATTGTCTGCTTCTTGGCAAGTGACCTCAAAGATTCATTCCTTTTCCAAGAGGGTGCAACAAGTTGCTAGAATGAATTGAACGTCTCTCTATGAGAGATGAAAGGCTAAGGTCAAAGCTTGGAACCTATCTGCAAGTTTTCTGGGGTTCTCTGAATAGCTTCCTAGCTTTTTCTTTACATTGTTGTATGTCATTTATGGAGAAGGGGACCGAAACTCAGACCAGCCCCTCGGCTCCTGCTACTTCCCTAAGGGATAGCAGGGCTATAGAGGTAGTTGAATAGGGTGTTCCCCTCTGAATGTGAGGGGGACTTAGCAGGGCCCTTGGCTTTAGCTCTTGGGTTTGGGCCTCAGAAACACTTGGCAAGGGGTTATATGGGGGTGGTTGCCATTGCCCCAAGAGACAGGTGGCCCTTGCATAAAGGAGGTCATCCACAATATCCAGTTCTGCCTTAGAACCTTCCTTTTGGGGGCAGGTTCTGGGAGTTTTGCTGATGGTTGGGTTTTGACCTAGGGCCATAAAGGCCTACACATGTAGGATTTCTGACCATTTACACTGCCTTTTGCAAAATAGGTCTAATTGCAGGATGGTGTTGTAATTAAGACTTCCCATTATTCCCGGCTGTCCAGCTAATTTTGGGGCCATACAGTATTACAGTAAAAAAAAAAAAAATCAGGTTTTTTCTCCTTAGATTGTCAGGGTCAAATTGACATTTGAGAATTGACATTTGAGAATTCCCAGTGGTTGAGAATGCAGCCAAGTGGGGAATCAGATGGAATGGATGGAGAGTTGCCCATAGTGGTCTGGAAGAAAGAAGAGAACCTAGCTTATTTGGTGACTCAGATTTTACCGGGGCATCCCCCTGCAAAATCTCTGGGCCTTGATTGGGGTCCTCAGGGGCGTCCCCCTTTAGGGCCCCATCTTAGTCTGACCTTAGATGGGTGCTGGTACCACTTTGGGAAGGTTCTCTCCACCACTGATGACCCACTGTGAGCCTTCCTTTTGTCCCCGGATGAAGGCCTTGACTTCTAGCATCCTTATAATTTGATAAGGCCATTGTTTCCTGTTCCACTGGAGTGATAGCCATGAACTTTAATAGTAGGAACTAGAAGTTGGATGGATTTCTTTTGTCATGTGGATTTTACAGGTAGTCTCAGGGGGGAAAGGTAGATTTGGAGCATGAAAAATGAAATAATAGGGTTGGCTCTTCCACTCAGGCCCTCAATAAGAGAGGGAATGTTTAAAAATCCACCATCATGACAGTGGACCCCATGTAAGGGCAGGTCATTCTATAAGAATAATATGGTGATGACAAAAGAAACAAGATGTAGAATGTATTCTAAAGATTGTGGGCCCCAAAAGTCCTCAGCAAGTTGAAGGGGAATCAGAATGCCTAAGAGATATCTTTTGCCATTACAAGCTAACTCTTTTTTTTTTTTTTTTTTTTTTTTTTTGAGACGGAGTCTCGCTTTGTCACCCAGGCTGGAGTGCAGTGGCCGGATCTCAGCTCACTGCAAGCTCCGCCTCCCGGGTTCACGCCATTCTCCTGCCTCAGCCTCCCGAGTAGCTGGGACTACAGGCGCCTGCCACCTCGCCCGGCTAAGTTTTTGTATTTTTAGTAGAGACGGGGTTTCACTGTGTTAGCCAGGATGGTCTCGATCTCCTGACCTCATGATCCGCCCGTCTCGGCCTCCCAAAGTGCTGGGATTACAGGCTTGAGCCACCGCGCCCGGCCTACAAGCTAACTCTTTAGGAGCATTTGGCGTAAGGAAAGAGGGCTTAAGTTGACTGAAACGTGTGAATTTGTTCTAGAAGAGCTGCCACTGTCAATTTCATCATACGTAGGGGTTAGGGACTGTAACTAAGAAAGACAGAAAAGAGTACTTACCCATTCTGGGCAGGGCAGCTATCTCCATTCACTTCTTGGCCTTCAGGTAACACCAGAGAGTGGCCCTGGCTAGTTGCCCTCAATTACCAAGGATCTACTAGGAAACAGCCTCTGAAAGACTGAAAAAAAGAAAAGGACTCAGGTCCCTCACCCAAACCAGGCAGTGGTGGTCAGGTGCTTCCACATGGATACCTTTCAGTCTCCTGGGAGAGTGGCCCTGGCCTGACACCTGCTGTTGCCTTCATGCTTAGATGCTGTCTGTGAAGAATCCCGTGTTGGAAAAGGGAAAGAGAGTGGAAGGGGTTCCCCTCTGTGGAGTGGAGGGAGCCCTGCATGGAGATAACTCCAGCCTGTGTCCGAAAAGAAAAAGGGAAAAGGCAAAGAGAAATAAATCCCCACATTTGGGCTTACCTCCTGGCTGACTTGCCAAGATATGTTACCAGTGGAGGGTCTTGACTATAAGTTGTCCAGTTTCTTGGCATGTTGAACAAAGAATTGGACAAAACACACAAAGCAATAGAAGACAAAAGCATAGATTTATTGAAGCAAAAGTATACTCCACATATCAGGAGCAGGCTTGAGCAAGCAGCTCAAGAGCCTTAGTTGCAAATCATCTGGGGTTTAGTACCCGTTAGAAGTTTCCTATTTGTTACACCCTATATAAATGAAGACTTGACCCACAACCAGTTGGAGGCTGAAGTGAAGGCTCAGCCCGTGATCAATTGGAGGCCGAAGTGAAGGCTCAGCCTGCAACCAATCAGAGGCTGAAGTTATCCTACGCAAATGAAGAGTTGGCCCATGAGGCTGAAGTGAAGTCTCCCTGTCTCCAGACCCTATTCTCCTGCCTAAAAATGGGTCAAAACTCAAAGGGTTGGAAAGAACATATCGTTGAAAAAAAAAAAAGAAGAAGTCTCCCTCCTACCCTTGTTCCTTTCCTTGGAGGCAACCAGTATTTATCAGATTTATATGTATCCTTCCCAGATACTTTGTACATGTGCTTTAAATAGATATCCTTAGGGGACACATTTAGTGGGTACGGATAGTCAACCTCTATATTTTGCTTCTGGCAATAATTATTTGATTTTAATATCTATCACTGGAGTCTTACTAAATTTATTCACTCCACATTATTTCTCTGGAGTCTTTTGTTTTTTGTTGATGAAAACAGTTAAAAGGTTTTTTGGTCACTAAAATGATTTGTGTAAATAGGGAAGTAAAGATTTTAAACTATAGTTCGGAGTTTGTTTTTTTTTTTTTTTTTTTGGAGAAAAGATGATTTTGGCATGAGGAGTTTGTCAGTGTCTAACAATTCTTTCTTATATTTTTCCTGAAGGCGCTTGACTTTGGCAGATATTGAGAGAATAGCCCCATTGGCTGAGGGGGCCTTACCTTACAACCTGGCAGAACTTCAGAGACAGGTATGAGTAGTCTCATAAATATGATCACCTTAAAAAATGCTGAACTAGTAGCCTGAGTAGGAGCTGACAGCTTCTGAATGCTGTAAAAATTAAAAATTACTTTCTAGAGAAAGACTTTACTTAGCTTAAAGATTACCTTTATAGAACTACTGTTACCCCCACTTTTATAGAATATATATATACACACACATATATATATATATATATATATATATATTTTTTTTTTTAGATGGAGTCTGGCTCTGTTGCCCAGGCTGGAGTGCAATGGTATGATCTCGGCTCACTGCAACCTCTGCCTTCTGGGTTTAAGAGATTCTCCTGCCTCAGCCTCCCGAGTAACTGGGATTATAGGCATGCGCCACCACAACTGGCTAATTTTTGTATTTTTAGTAGAGTCAAGGTTTTGCCATGTTGGGCAGGCTGGTCTCAAATTTGTGACCTCAGGTATCCACTCACCTCGGCCTCCCAAAGTGCTGGGATTACAGGCATTAGTCACCACGCCCAGCCTATAGAACATTTTTATGAGATAACTAGATTTATGTTTGTGTTTTGTTTTTTGTTTTGTTCAGATAAGGAAAATAAGAGTTCAAACATACATCGGTTTGACCCCCTTCCCCTTAGAATTAGCATTCTTTTCATTTGCCTCGTCACATTTGAAGATAATTGTTAGGTTTACTTTGTATCATTAAACTGGCATTTATAGGGTTTCTAAAATAAAAAAACTTCCCTCAAATGAAATAATTGATTCACTGGGATTGTGCCTTACAGATTACAACCTGGGGAAAAAAAAAGTAGTGAAACCGGAAAGAAAACCTTGACTGTTATTACATTTTTGATAAATATAAATGTTAAGAATGATTAAAACAGTAGCTTCTGAGTCCTATAAAATTAATACAGTCCCATTTCTGATTACAAGTACTATCTTGGTAAGAAAAAGAAATTCCATGAAATTACCTTGAAGAGTGGAATGGAACAGTTTTTAACAAATCTTGTTTTGAGTTGAAACCTCTACTTCTATAGCACTTTCGAAGTTTCAGTGGTAGCAGATGATCACATTGCTTTTGTGTGTGGGTAAGGGTTAGGAAGGCCAGTCATTGTCCTCCTGGTACTTTCCTGCTCCAATAGACATGGAGCCTGCGTTCCTCATAATTCTCTAGGAGAGTGTGATGCCATACTAGGCTAGGCAACATGGGGAGGGCATGGATAAAGAAGACAGGATACAGAGAGAGAGACAGAGAGAGAGAGAGAGAGCGCACGCTACTAAATGTGCATGCTGTAGAAAGAGGCTATGTCTGCTCTTTCTTCATTGCTGCCACATTGGTGAGTAGCCAGGGTTGGTTTGCTGTTATTGGTCACCTTCACCAAATGTGTTAATGAAACATCAAGATATGTTTAAGTGTAGTTCACTTTGGGAAGACTTGGTCGGAAACCTTTCTTCTACTTGAGCTCCATGGAATGATGATTCTGCCTGTGAAACTAATTAGAATTTCCAGTTCTACTTTACATAAGGAACAACAACATTTTGTAGTCAGGTTGAAGCAAATTGAAAATGGAAAAGAAACATTATATCTACGTTTTGTGTTAATAGTTTGTTTACTGTTGTGTAATAAACTTCCTACAAATTAAAATGTATTGTAACTCATTGCAATTTAGCTTCTTTTGTATCAGAAAAACTCTTTTACCTGCTGCCATCAAAGTTTATTTCCAGGCCGGGCCCAGTGGCTTATGCCTGTAATGCCAGCAATTTGGGAGGCTGAGGCAGGCAGATTGCTTGAGCCCAGAAGTTCCAGACCAGCCTGGGCAACATGGCACAACCCCATCTCTACCAAAAAAAAAAAAAAAAAAAGCAAAAAATTAGCCAGGTATGATGGCATGTGCCTGTAGTCCTAGCTACTTCGGAGACTGATGGGGAGGAAGAGACTGATGAGCCCAGGAAGTTGAGGTTGCAGTGAGCCGTGATTGTGCTACTGCACTCCAGCCTGGGCAACAGAGTGAGACCCTGTCTTAAAAAAAAAAAAAAAGAAAAAAGTTTATTTCCATTATGAGGTCTCAAATCCTTTAAAAATAGATAGATTTATTTCAGTTCAGTGATTTTTAAAAAATAAAATTTTATAAAATTACAACATTTAATAAAAGGAAAGAAGGTGAAAATTTTTAAATAAAATTAAAAAAGACATTGAAATATTTAAAGAGCTCTTACTGAATTTAATTTTATTTTTTGTAGTATATACATTTGTGAAAATTTGCTCTTGAATTTTGAAAAATTGCATTTCAAAAGAAGATATTTTGCAGTATTACATGTGTCTATTGATATAACTCTCCCTGAAGGTGTCCTTAATATTTGTAATTGGGAAATATTTCATTTAGCGTATTAAAAACATTGTAAACTGAATTTAAAAGTCTCAACTCATTTCCTCCTCCTCAGTTTTTCTGCCGCTTAGTTTTCTATTCACCCACCTCTCTTGCCCCTAGCAATTTTCCTAGAGGCCATATCTAAAGCTTGTTTTGCAATCTTTGGCACCCTGAGTCTGCGTCCTTCACGTTTCTTCATCCTTAGGAAAGTGATGTAATTTTGCTACTGCTGTGAATTCTTTTTAAGACAGATTCAAGATGATTTGCCTGTCTTCAGTGGCGGTGCTGATGCTTTTATGCTGGGTTGGGTGGCCTCAAGGGTCTTGTCAGATATTTAGGAAATGGGCAGTGATAAAAACCACCATTTTCTTCTTCCCTGGGTCTCTGATTGGTATCCAGAGTGATGGGGAGTGCTTTCTCTGCCTTTCCTTAACCAGTGAGATGGTACAGGGATCTAGAATTTCTAGAGAGCTGGTAGAGGTCTTAGGTATTCTTACATTGTCCCCAAAGGAAGAACCTCAGAGTCTCAGGACACTTTTTCTTTTTTTTTTTTGGTGGAGACAGAGTCTCACTCTGTCACCCAGGCTGGAGTGCATTGGCACAATCACTGTTCACTGCAGCCCTGACCTCCCTGGCTCAGGTGATCCTCCCACCTCAGCCTCCTGAATAGCTGGGACTATAGGCATACACCACCATGCTCAGCTAATTTTTTTTCAGTAGAGACAGGGTTTAGCCATGTTTCCCAGACTGGTCTCAAACTCCTAAGCTTACATTAATCCACTGGCCTTGGCCTGCCAAAGTGCTGGAATTACAGAGTGCATGAGCCACTGCGTTCAGCTAAAATGTTTAATGTTTCCTCTCACATAGAAAATAGTCTTTCTACTGAGGCTTAGGTACAGAGAAATAAAAATTAAGATCTTAAGTATGTGTTTTCCTCTACATTATTATAGGAATAAAATCTGAGAAAATAGAACTCAACCGAAATAATAAATAATTATTAGAGTTTTATAGGAACAGATTTGTGAAGGTTAAGGGTTCAAATTAATGTCCACTAATGGCCATTGTGAAATCTGACCTTTACTGTCCTTGAGATCTAATACAAGTTTATTTGGGCCTCAGTTTTCCCTTTAGTAAAGTGAGTATCTTCATGTATTTCTGAGAAGCCTTCAAGCTCCTGCATTCTGTAAAATGGTATGTATCAATGGATTTTATTTTCAGAATTCTAAATTTATCCTCCTTTTTCCTTTGTAACATTTAAAATTTTGTAAGGAATTCAGGCTGGACTCAAGTAGAATAATATGAAAATATGCTTAAGTTCTTATAGCAACCAAAGTAATAGAATAAACTTTCTTCAATTTTCAGCCTTGAAAAAACATTCTCAGTTAACGTATTTCAGGTTTATGAGGCATTCTAAGGCGGCCATATAGACTACAATCCTAGTGACTCAGTTTTTAACATTCTTTAGTTCACAGAATTACAGTAATGCTAACCATAGCTATTCCCATGTTACTTCCAGAAGATATCTTGATTTGATTCTCTTGTGATTTTTCCTATATTGCCAAATTTGTAGTACATAATTACTTACATTTATTATGCAGAGTATTCTCTTATATGAATATATTAGAAACCTAAATGTAAAATAGGAAGAAGGATGTATGTTTTGTTATCTCACCTTATGAAAGGTATTATGAAAACACTTGTTTATGATGGAGAATCTGTGAGTCCAGAAATAGAAGTTATGAAGGAGACAGTAGTTAAGAGGTTGGCCACTGATTATGTAACATCCTCTCATTCTGTTTCCTCGTTTATTAAATAGGGACAGTATGCCAGGCACAGTGGCTTGTGCCTGTAATCCCAGCACTTTGGGAGGCCAAAGCGGGCAGATTGTTTTGAGCCCAGTAGTTTGAGACCAGCTGGGCAATATGATGAATCTCTGTCTCTACAAAAACATACAAAAAATTAGCCAGGCATGGTAGAATTAGCCAGGTACATGGTAGCACCTGTAGTCTCAGCTATTTGGGAGGCAGAGGTGGGAGGATTGCTTGAGCGCAGGAGTTTGAGACTGCAGTTAGCTGTGATCATACTACTGCACTCCAGCCTGAATGACAGAGCAAGACCCTGTCTCAAATAAATAAATAAATAAATAAATAAAGATAGCAGTATTCATCTTTACAGGATTATTATGAGAATTACATGAGTAATAATACACTTACATTAAGCCTAACACCTGTTAAGCATGCAACAAATGTTAACTGCTATTATTGTGCTTATTATCAAATATGAGAAGCCTGTATAAGCAAACTCCAAGATGGGCTGAAACATATATGTGACACAGTTGCTTAATCTACTCTCATCTACTTCCATTAGGTAAAAGGGGATGAGAAGTGAGGAAAAAGTATTAATATTTCTTTGTATTTTTTTAAGTGCCTGAAATGTTTTATATTTTAATTTTTAAATGCTGGTTGAAATTCTACCAGGCCTATTTTTAAAAATTTTTAGTTAATGATGGATATTCAACAAGGAAAAAAAATCACTACCCCATACCATACACAAAAGTCTTTTTCTGTTCCTAAATGTGAAAGATTAAAGAGGATAACATGAGAGATTCTATTTCTGATCTGGAGATAAGCAGAGATTTTGTAAATAGTACAGAACACCAGTCATAAAGAAAAAGATTAATAAGTTAAACTTCATTAAAGAACTTTTATCAAAATATACCACTAAGAGTGTGAAAAGACAAGTTATACAATAGGCAGAGATATTTGCAATACATTTAAATAATAGAGGATCTGTATCCAGAATATATAGTATAATAAACTTCTGCAAATTTATAAGCAAAAGGCAGGCAATGCAATAGAAAAATTGGCAAAATACCTGAAGAGAAACCTCACAAAAGAGGATATCCAAATGGTAAAGAAAAATAATAGAAAAGTTTAATACCATTAGTACAAGAAAACACACACTAAAACTACAATGGGATGCTATTTTATACTATCCAGATTAATCAAAATTATACTCTGACAATGGCAAGTGTTGTTCAAGAGGTGAAGGAATGGAAATTGCTAGCATCACAACTTTGGAAACTATTTGTCAGTACCACTGCAGTTGAAGAAACACATACCCCGTGACCTGTCGGTTCCTCTCCTGGGAGTAGTCCCTAACAAAAATGTTTACACAAGTGTGTTAAGAGATATGTACAAGAAAGTTTAGGCTGGACGTGGTGGCTCACACCTGTAATCCCAGCACTTTGGGAAGCTGAGGTGGGTGGATCACTTGAGGTCAGGAGTTTGAGACCAGCCTGGCTAACATGATGAATCCCCATGTCTACAAAAAAATACAAAAAATTTAGCCAGGCATGGTGGTGCGCACCTACAGTCCCAGCTTCTCGGGAGGCTGAGGCATGAGAATTGCTTGAACCCAGGAGGTAGAGGTTGCAGTGAACCAGGAATGTGCCACTGCACTTTAGCATGAGCAACAGAGGGAGACTGTGTAAAAAAAAAAAAAAAAAAAAAAAAAAAAGAATGTTTATAGCAACATTATTTGCAATTGCAAAAATATTGGAACAATCTAAATACTCACCATCAGTAGAACGGATAAATATGTTGTGCTATTAAGATGACCTACAGTGAGAGAAATGGAAATTTTGATTTGAGGGAAATGAGATAAAAGAGGAGGTGGATTGCAGAAAGAAGAGGATGTATATTTTTGAAGCATGTTAACAGTTTGGATATTAAAACCAGGTTATAGACCAATTCTGGCCCTATGTGAAAGTGGGAAAACAAACCTTCTCTTTTTCTTTACTGTATATTACATAATTACTTTTTCAACTGTATGGGATAAATGATCTGTGATGGACCTGCTTGGGTATATATGTACTTTCTTTAAAAAAGTTTTGTTTCTATGGGAAATTATATTAAAGCTATAGGCCACTCACTAAAAGAACTATGGAATATAAGCTGGATTGTGTTCTGTCAAAACATTATTGAATTACTAAGAATTATTATTTTAACTTTTAAGTTTGGGGGTACATGTGAAGGTTTGTTACATAGGTAAACATGTGTCATGGGATTTTTTGTACATATTATTTCATCACCCAAGTATTAAGCCCAGTACCCAATAGTTATCTTTTCTGCTCCTCTCCTTTCTCCCCTACTCCTCCCTCAAGTAGACTCCAGTGTCTGTTGTTTCCTTCTTTGTGTTCATAATAAGCTCTTATCACTTAGCTCCCACTTATAAGTGAGAACATAACGGTATTTGGTTTTCTGTTCCTGTGTTAGTTTGCTAAGGATAATGGCCTCCAGCTCCATCCATGTCACTGCAAAAGACAGGATCTCATTCTTTTTTATGGCTGCATATTATAATTTTTTTAATCTTTATTTTGTGTATAGCATTCCTTAGACATAGGACTTTGTTTTCTTTGTGTAATTTGCATTTCTGTGGCCCTTCTTTGAATTTTGGATTCATGAGCACATACAGGAAGACATTACAGTCCATTTAGGAATTCCTTTTTTTGGAACATTTTACCTCTTTCACCTGTGATACTTTACCACAAAAGGAAGTCTGTTCTCAAAAAGAAAATTAGGTTTATGTATTAGCTATTATTTATTAGTCATTTAACTCATTTAAATTATTAGATTTGAAGACTTACTGTAGTCCTTAACACAACTTAACTCCCTTTTTACTGAGAGAAAAGTATGTATTGTTTAGCATTCAGGGGAAAATATATATATATACACACACACACACATATATATATATATATATATTTTTTTTTTTTTTCTCTTCATCTCCTTCTCCTATACTGTCATGGCTTTAGGTTTTAATCTTACTTTGTAAGGCCAAGAATATTGCATTCAAATCCCAGACTATTGAAGTCATAGATGTAATTTGCAGACAGAAAAATTTTGTTTTGTTTCCCCTAGCCTTATTTTGCCATTCCAGTCATACATTTTTGTTTTTATAGAATCTAGCCTTTTTCCCCCCTTCCAATGCTCGAGATAAAAACTTTAGCTATTTTTCCCTTTTATTCTACCCATTAATAGTGTGTCATTTGAAAGAGGTAATTCTCCCTATTGAGTTGGCAGTGTGGTTTGACTTGTTAACTGACATAATCTTGCCTTATCTAATGCATCATCACTGCTCACTGCAGCCTCAACCTCCCAGACTCAAGTGATCCTTCCACTTCAGCCTCTCGAGCAGCTGGGACCCCAGGCATGTACTACCATGCCTGGCTAATTTTTGTATTTTTTGTAGAGATGGAGTTTTACCATGTTGCCCAGGCTGGTCTTGAACTCTTGGGCTCAAGTGATCTGCCTGCCTCAGCCTCCCAAATTGCTGGGATTACTGGTGTGAGCCACCTCACTAGACCTAATTCTCACTTACAAAATAAGATACCTATAACAAAAAAATGAAGAGAACATCTCTTTAAATGAGGAATCAACTTATTTCCTATCACACACATATGCTTAGGGAGTAGGTTAAAAATCATTTAAGATTCTCAACTCTTGTTTTGAAAAACACTTAATTAACCTTGTTAAATATCAAACTTTATGATCATAATCATAACCTTAAGGGAAAGAGCGTCTTTTCCTTTGGCACATTTGCTCACGGCAGGCAATCTTCTTAGTGCTGAGTGTTTTCCTTCAGCCTAAATGCTAAAAATTCAGTACACAGTCATTAATAGGGATGACAGCGATAGCATTTCATTTATGAATATTCATGAAGTGAAATCCATAGCATTAATTACATTTACATACCTGAATACAAGCGAGCCATAAGTGATAACTAAGCCTTAAAAAAAATGTTGCTGACCATATATTGTATGTTTTCTTTTAAATGTTATTTAATAAGGGCGAAGGTGACATTTCTGTCAAAAGGCATTTGGGTATTTATAGTTAGAAATGTTTTTAGCAAAGAATTAAAGCACAGTATAATCCTTCAGTTTTCATAGGATTTTGTAGGGCTTATAAATGTTCTTTAAAGGAAGAAAGTATAAAGAAAAATACAGGTGGTTGAATACAGGAGAAACCTTTTATATGAATAAGGGAATTAATGGTTACTTGATGCTTATTTAGGATCATAGGCTTTTTATTCTATGAGTTTTAATTCAACATATTTTGAAAGGATACATGATTGAAAATAATTCATAATTTATGAGAATGAGATTTATTTCCTTTTTTTTTTTTTTTTTTTTTTTTGAGACGGAGTCTCGCTCTGTTGGCCAGGCTGGAGTGCAGTGGCGCGATCTTGGCTCACTGCAAGCTCCACCTCCCGGGTCCACGCCATTCTCCTGCCTCAGCCTCCCGAGTAGCTGGGACTACAGGCGCCCGCCACCTCGCCCGGCTAATTTTTTGTATTTTTAGTAGAGACGGGGTTTCACTGTGGTCTCGATCTCCTGACCTTGTGATCCGCCCGCCTCGGCCTCCCAAAGTGCTGGGATTACAGGCGTGAGCCACCGCACCCGGCCGAGATTTATTTTCATCCAGTTTTGTGATTGAGAAACTCTTAAGTGGGGGAAATAACGTTCTATATACATTTTTTTTTTTTGAAGCAGAGTCTTGCTCTGTCACCCAGGCTGGAGTGCAGTGATTTGTGATCTCAGCTCACAGCAACCTCCACCTCCAGGTCCAAGTGATGCTCCCACTTCAGCCTCCCAAGTAGCTGGGATTATAGGCACCTACCACTACACCTGACTAATTTTTGCATTTTTAGTAGAGATAGAGTTTCACCATGTTGGCCAGGCTGGTCTTGAACTCCTGACCTCAAGTGATCCGCCCACCTCAGCCTCCCAAAATGCTAAGATTACAGGTATGAGCCACTGCGCCGGCCCAGTACATTTTTAAAGAAGTTAAAAACATATGCCAGTGTGTTTAGTAGGTAGCATAATAGCTATATTGATTTTAAAATGTAAGCTAAAATGCCTTTGTTTGGACTCCTGTTACAAATTACCATAGGTGGTTTAGATAACAAACATTTATTTCTCATAGTTCTAGAGGCTAGAAACTACAAGATCAAGGTGCTGGCTGATTCATTTACTGGTAAGGGCCCTGTTCCTAGTCTGTAGACGCAGGCTTCTTGTTATATCCTTGTTATATGAGGGAGAGATAGAGGGAGGTCATCTTTCTTGTGTCTTTTCTTATAATGGCACTAATCCTATCATGAGGGCTCCATTTTCATGACCTAATTACTACCCAAAGTTGCCACCTTCACATACTATCACACTGGGCAGTAGGGTCTCAACACATGAATTTTGGGGAGTCACAAGCATTGAATCCATAGCAATGCCATAACTTGAATTCCTTCAAAGTATATAAGATTAAATATCATCACTGCCTTGAAAGGACAGATTGTGTTTATGTTTTCAACTGTTGTCTTTGAAACAAAGTATCAGAATTAACTGGTTAATCAACATTTTAGAAACTCATTGAAGCATATTCAGTTAATTATACTGAAGCATATTCAATATAGTGGGCCCTCCATCTGCTTGAGTGCCATGTCCTTGGATTCAACCAACTGTGGTTGGAAAATATTTGGGAAAAAACAAACAATAAAAAATAACACTACAACAATAAAAAATACAAAATTTAAAAATTCAGCATAACAATTATTTACATCTTATTTACCTTATATTAGGTATTAGTAATGTATAGATGATTTAAAATATACCAGAGGATGTGCATAGGTTATATGAAAATACTACACCATTTTAGATCAGGGACATGAGCATCCATGGATTTTGGTATTCGAAAGCAGTATCAGGAATACTTTTGTGCCAGGTGAGGTGGCTCGTGCCTGTAATCCCAGCACTTCGGGAGGTTGAGGTGGGAGGATTGCTTGAGCTCAAGAGTTTGAGACCAGCCTGGACAACATAGACAGACCCCATCTCTACAAAAAAATTTAAAAATTAGCTGGGCATGGTGACATGCATCTGTAGTTCTAGCTACTTCGGAGGCTGAGGCAGTGGGATGGCCTGAACCTGGGAATTTGAGGCTGCAGTGAGCCGTGTTTGTGCCACTACATTCCAGCCTGGGCATCAGAGTGAAACTCTGTCTCCAAAAAAAGAAAAAAAAAAAAGAATATTTTTGCATTAATTAATAAGTGAAATATAAAATTACTTAGAAACATTTATCCCATTCTTTTATAATTTCTATTTTTGTATATACTTTAAAATCCATCTTATATATAATTGTATAATGTATATTAGATTTTTGTATATATAATTAAGACATTGGCAAGTATGTTAACTTTTTATTTAGTTTATTCTGTCATTTCATACTGTTTACATAGTATAGAAGGTCTTTTCATAATGAATATTAAAGAACAAGACTGACACACTAGTATAGACAAGTTATCTTAGATCCTTTCTTTATGCTATGGGATACCTGTGAAATAACATCTGGTGGAATTTTTCTCTTTATTATTATTATAGATTTTATGTTAGAACTATGACAGTAGTCATTAGAGATGGTAGATTATGATCAATATTCTCCGATTTAAGAATCAAGTTAATTTTTTATACTTTAGAAAGCTTTTTAAATTTTAAGTTAAAGAAGGAAAAAAAATTTATAACTGAAATGCTTGTTTACCTGAAAGATTCACTTCTGTAAACTGATAGTGTATTCCCCCAACAGTAGCAGATAAATGAGGTATTAATAGGCTTGTAAAAATTGGGGTAAGGGGGAAGCTACTGTGTATTTGGCTTAATATGGTTTTTAAATGCTGATGATAGAGTTATCTATTTTTAAATACATTGCTTTCATTTTTGGCTACATGAATATCCTATTTTCTTCTTTTGGAAAATATACTACTGCATTACCAATATCACTTTTAGGTTTTGTTTTTTCTTGTCTTAAAATAGTCAAATTGTAGTTTTCTTCACTTGCTGTGTGCTCTTTCAAGATTTTTTTTTTACTTGCTTTCTTCTTCTTTGCAGCAGTCTCCTGGATTAGGTAGGCCTATCTGGCTCCAGATTGCCGAGTCTGCTTACAGATTCACTCTGGGCTCAGTTGCTGGAGGTGAGTGACATGTCTGTGTGCTGTTTGAGGCTTGTGTTAATGTAATCTTATCTCACTAGACTAAGGCAGATCAGCAAAGGTGTAGTTCATTGTTCCCATGGGTCACGACTTCAGGGCTTTCTGAAGTGTTCTTTATTTTTACCTATGATCAGGGGACTTGTCATAGCAATGACTGTGGACCATCTGGCTCCAGTCTGTCTTCAGGACAAAACCTCTGTAATGATGTGAAAGTCTGGGATGCAGTGCTGCACTCTCCTTAATCATACTGGCTAAGGCCAGTATAAAAAAGTGGAAAATGAAACTGTTTATGGGGCAGGTTAAGAAATTGAGATTTGCTATTATCCTTATCATACTAACGCAGGAACAGAAAACCAAATACCGCATGCTCTCACTTATAAGTAGGAACTAAATAGGAACTTATGAACCCAAAGAAGGAAACAGACGCTGGGGTCTACTTGCGGGGGAAGGTGGCAGGAAGGAGGGGAGCAGAAAAAATAACTATTGGATACTGGGATTAATACCTGAGTGATGAAATATGTACAACAAACGCCCATGACATGTGTTTACCTATGTAACAAACCTTCATATATACCCTACACCTAAAATAAAACTGAAAAAAAAAAAAAAAAAAAAAGAAATTGAGATTTGAGATATGAATCCAGAACCTCATGAAATAAAACAGCGTCTCAAAGTGATTCACAGTCAAAATTTGAGAGACTGTTTTTGCTTAGATACTCTAAATAGAAAATGTGTACAATCGGCCGGGCACGGTGGCTCAAGCCTGTAATCCCAGCACTTTGGGAGGCCGAGGCAGGTGGATCACGAGGTCAGGAGATAGAGACTATCCTGGCTAACATGGTGAAACCCCGTCTCTACTAAAAATACAAAAAACTAGCCGGGCGTGGTGGCGGGCGCCTGTAGTCTCAGCTACTTGGGAGGCTGAGGCGGGAGAATGGCGTGAACCCGGGAGGCGGAGCTTGCAGTGAGCCGAGATCACGCCACTGCACTCCAGCCTGGGAGACACAGCGAGACTCCGTCTCAAAAAAAAAAAAAAAAAAAAAGAAAATGTGTACAATCTGAAGTTGCTTTGTTGAGAAGAAACTAGCAGGTGTGATTAAAATGCTTACGATTTTTTAAGATAAGCCTGAACTCAAAATACTTTTTTTTTTTCTTTTCACTGTCAGTTTTAGAAGTTGCAAACCAGGTTTCGGCTTTCAGCAGTCAAAGTGTGTAATACTTTCGTTCATGTAAATAAATTTTTCAGTCCCTGAGAAATTTTAAAGCAGAGCCATATTTTCTTTTTTCTTTTTTTTTTTTTTTGAGACAGAGTCTCGCTCTGTCGCCCAGGCTGGAGTGCAGTGGCCAGATCTCAGCTCACTGCAAGCTCCGCCTCCCGGGTTCCCGCCATTCTCCTGCCTCAGCCTCCCGAGTAGCCGGGACTACAGGCGCCCGCCACCTCGCCCGGCTAGTTTTTTGTATTTTTTAGTAGAGACGGGGTTTCACCGTGTTAGCCAGGATGGTCTCGATCTCCTGACCTCGTGATCCTCCCGTCTCGGCCTCCCAGAGTGCTGGGATTACAGGCTTGAGCCACCGTGCCCGGCCTCATTTTCTTTCAAACCAAATTCTATACATAGGGATAGGATAATGTTGAAATGTGTCTCCAATATTGTGGTTGTAACTATGATTAATTTACCGAGATGCTTTATTAAACTAAATTTTAAAATTGTAGCCACCTAGTGTACGGATATAGTCATTTTAAGAAGTAACTGGCATAATATTTAGGCATTTAATGGAAAATATAAGTAAATGTTTTATATAATAGTTTAATGTTGTTATTATAGAAAACTGAGTGTTAACTATCTAATTTGGGAAGTGACTCGATAATCCACTCTGTAATTTATGAACCTAAGATATCAAAGAGCATTCTTGACAGTTGTTCTCTGAAGCAGCTGTATTTATGGATTTCAGTGGTTGCTATAGCCTGCTACCTCTAAGGTGTGTGTGAGGGAAAGAAAAATACTAACATAAAGTCTCTTTTGTGAGAATACATATTGTGTTTTATTTTTTCATCCTTTAAGATAAGATTTGTCATCCTTATGGACTCTCCATTTAATTGTGTTCTTTTTTAAGCCTAAAAATTCTTCTGTTTGTAGCTGTGGGAGCCACTGCAGTGTATCCTATAGATCTGGTGAAGACCCGAATGCAAAACCAGCGTGGCTCTGGCTCTGTTGTTGGGGAGCTGATGTACAAAAACAGCTTTGACTGTTTTAAGAAAGTCTTGCGTTATGAGGGCTTCTTTGGACTCTACCGGGGTGAGTAAGCAAATCCCAGCTGCTGAAGTTAGTGATTTGATCTCACAAGCAGCAGATTTTAACTCACTAATTATGGAAGCCAATATGTAGTATGCCTAACCAGACTAGGTCTGTTTCTCTCTTTTTATTTTCTCTTTGCTCATTTCCCTTTTTACATTCTTTCTGGTGATTAGCAATATTAATCTGCAAACAAGGTCTTCATTTCTTCTTCTTGCTATTTATATTTCTTGGTATCCAAATTATGTGTTTGTCCCAACATGGGTCTATGTCACCATGCTTCTGCAAACCAAGGCATATATCTGCAGGTGGAATACAAG
Organism: Macaca mulatta; assembly: GCF_049350105.2. Lineage (NCBI taxonomy): Eukaryota > Metazoa > Chordata > Mammalia > Primates > Cercopithecidae > Macaca > Macaca mulatta. Next base: position 76,724,646 of record NC_133417.1, on the reverse strand, counting down.
GATGATAGCTAAGAAATAGAGAGCTGCTTTTCTCAAAGAATTAAAGAGGAGAAATACATCTCTTTTCTGCGAAAAAGAAGCCAGGCTACCACTCAAAGATGAGTTTACCCTCCATATATTTGTTTCAACTGAAAGAAATATCAAATGTTTTTGTCTCTTTCAGGGAACATTTATAAATTTTTTCCAATGAGTCATGTGAAGGTTTAAAAAAAAAAAAAAAAGAAAAAAAGGAAAAACCCTTTGGTTCCAAGTCTAATTCTTGCTCCTTTCCCCCACTTAGCTCAGAGGTGTACAGTCAAAACAGAGAGATTTTCTTTTGCAGGGAATGTTAGCAGCCATTCTAGACTGAGCACAGTGCAGTTGGCAACAGAGGCAGCAGCCCCATGCAGAATTCTCCCCACCCCTCGTTGTCTTTGTAGGAACTTGTCTCTTTGGAGAGAGAATGACTTTCATGTATGTGTTTCCACATTAGAATATAGGGTTTCCTTTGGGAGGGAGATTAATTTTTTAATCTCTTTGGGCGCCACTTGGGATTCTTTGAAAATGCTCTCTACATGCTCAAGTCCAGGCCATTTATGTAATTTACTGTACTTGTTTGTTTGCACACACAAGCTCATTAATCCCTAGCCTATTCTGAGCTCTGTTGAACTATTTGGCTTAGAAATCTTCCTAAGAAAGACTGGGCCCGAACAAAGCTTTGGGCTCATGGACAGGAGAAAAAAAACACCTCTGGTTAACATTATATACAGGTATTCAATCAAAAAATATAACTCCGATAAACTCATAATTGAAGTAGAGGGTCACAAGGATGTTCATTTTTAGCATTATGTATAGAATAAGAGGAGAGAGTCATTCTGAAATCAAACTAGGCTCAAGTACCTTGCTCTTGAGAATGAATGTGATGAGTTTTCCTCAAATATTCAGAACTGTAGCCTCTTTGAATTCCACCTGTACAGCATGTACCCTGTGGAAAGGGGAACAGTATCCAGAACGCAGATCTTTCTGTGTGAATGCTTGTTTTAACTGATTAAACCCTGCATATCCACATTTTATGTAATAGGGAATCAAGGTTAAGTGGCATTAAGGTTGTTTTTTTCCTTGATACCTTCAGTGTTTCTTTGTTGAATAATGACCTTTCTCCTCTTTGGTATACTTTTAAATTGCAAAGAAAATGTCCCCTATTAAAAGGAACCTAGATATTTACTGCACAGTTTAGCCTTCTCAATGAATAGGTGCTTACAGAAGATTTCATTTGAGAGGGATGTCATGTTAATTAAATGGATGCAATATAGCAAGTAGGGGAGGGGATTGTTGGTTTTATTCAGGATGTAAGCTCATAAAAGCAGTTCTTTAAATGAGAGACTTTTGTATTAGGGAGAAGATTGTAGGAGTCCTGTATGTGAGCACTATGATTATTGAGATTGTCATATATTGCTTGGAACTGGTCCATTATTCTGTCAGATGATTGACAAAATTGTTGACAGATTAGCTAAATTTCTTTGCAGGCAACAATGATAAAATGACACAAATCAGTACTTTATTAAATTCCATGAGCCTTATTGAGGCGAGTTGTAAAACAAATATGCATGCTGACATGGTTGTATGGGAGTTAGATTAAAAGTAATTGAGCCTGATAATCACGAGGGTTAGAAAGTTAAGACTGCCATCTGCTGATTTGTTCTTTTAAATCAGTCTGCTACCCATGAAAAGTGTGTGTGGATTTTGTGTGTATCATTGATAATTCAGTCTGACTGACAGTAGCCAATATGTATGATTACTTGCTGGTTCTCAGCTTATGGAAAATCACTCAGCAGTATCCTCAAAGCAGGCTGCAGATCAGCAGTCAGCAAGCAGGCAAACACATATATAACTCCCGTTTGGCTGGATGATTTAAAGAATATAAAATGTTTATTGTTAGCATCTTTAAAAAATGTATAGGAAAAAGTATGCTAACAATTCGGATAAGCTGTGTGCTTTAGAAAGCTGAGCCCAACAGATGTTGTTTATTTTTTTCTTTTCCAGTTTACAACCAGCCTGGGAAATGTAACTTTCTAAGGATTATGATTTCCTTTGTTTTGAGGGGATTCTTTTAAAATGTCTTAAGCTTGACATATATTAGTAAATAAGAATACAACAGGCATATGTTTTTGCTTATAGGAGATACTCATTATACAATACTTAAAACTGCATTTTTCTTTGCAGTTTTGGCTTCCTTTTAAATAAATGAATATTGAATGCTGTGTCTCTCTGAAGAGATTATGGGAGTTAGTGTTCTATAATAACCAAGCCACTGTATGCCATTATGTAGGTAGTACAGTTTGTGGCAAAATCTGGGTATGCTTAACAGCATGCTTTTCAGAGCTTTTCCAAGTGTACAGTGTCTGTGTATGTTTATATGTTTTTGGTTATAACAAGGGAGGGAATTTGGTTACATTTTCATTGGCAGTGTTCCCAGAATAGAGAAGACCCATGGCTCTGTTTCTTCCTCATGGACTTTTTGGGAAGTGTTGGATAACCGGGCTTTAAAGTAAGCATGCTTAAGAAGAGGATTTATAGCCTCAAGAAACATGACATTATACTGTATTTGTAAATAATGATTACATATGTATACAGAGTTTTCAGGATAATCTTTTTCCCATTTTAATGAAAACTCTAAAATGTTTGATGGGTAAATAATATGGGGGAAACTCCTTGTTGTTGGGCTTGTGTTTTCGTGTCTGGTACATCTATATTGCTGATGATTCTGTCCCTTTACCTAGGTCTGATACCACAGCTTATAGGGGTTGCTCCAGAAAAGGCCATTAAACTGACTGTAAGTTTCTCTCTAACTGAATTTGTGTCATTTGTTTAGATTACCATTAAGCCAAAAAACTGAAGTCAAGGCTCGGCATGGTAGCTTATGACTATAATCCCAGCATTTTGGGTGGTGGGAGGATCACTTGAGACCAGGAGTTCCAAACCAGCATAAGCATAGTAAGAATTCAGCTCTGCCAAAACAACAACAGCAACAAAAATGGAAAATTAGCCAAGTGTGGTGACACATGCCAAGAGGCTGATATGGGAGGATTGCTTGAGTCCAGGAATTTGAGGCTGTAGTGAGCTATGATCATGCCACTGCACTCCAGCCTGAGCAACAGAGCGAGACCCTGTCTCAAAAACAAAACTAAAATTGATACTGCCGACACTGGCACACTATCACAGAATTTGTAAAACTTTAATTTTACATATAAGCATTTGATAATTTTTAATTTTATCATAAGACAAATATTTTGCTGGCTTGGAAAAGCAACAGTGTGCCAGAAGAGAAACAGTTGGGAATTTTGGTTAACTGATGTTGTCTTTCTAATTAGGTTAATGATTTTGTTCGGGACAAATTTACCAGAAGAGATGGCTCTGTTCCACTTCCAGCAGAAGTCCTTGCTGGAGGCTGTGTAAGTATTACTCTTAGGCGCTTCTTGTGACAAATATATTCTGTTAACCTTTTTGCACAGATATGATAGATATCTGAGTGACATTTCCCTTGAACTCAAGGGATTCTAAGCAGGTTTTCTCGATAATCATATGGAATAACTTTTAAATGTTATTGTAAAAGCTAACTGGTTTTGAGTATAGAAAAGAGGTGGCATTTTCCGCCAGTTACAATGGTGATCATTAAAAAGTCAGGAAACAACAGATGCTGGAGAGGATGTGGAGAAATAGGAACACTTTTACACTGTTGGTGGGAGTGTAAATTAGTTCAACCATTGTGGAAGACAGTGTGGCGATTCCTCAAGGAGCTAGAACTAGAAATACCATTTGATCCAGCAATCCCATTACTGGGTATATAACCAAAGGATTATAAATCATGCTACTATAAAGACACATGCACAAATATGTTTATTGTGGCACTATTCACAATAGCAAAGACTTGGAACCAACCCAAATGCCCATCAATGACAGACTGGATTAAGAAAATGTGGCACATATACGCCATGGAATACTATGCAGCCATCAAAAAGGATGAGTTCATGTCCTTTGCAGGGACATGGATGAAGCTGGAAACCGTCATTCTCAGCAAACTATCGCAAGAACGGAAAACCAAACACATGTTCTCACTTATAGGTGGGAATTGAACAATGAGATCACTTGGACACAGGACAGGAAACATCACACACTGGGGCCTGTCAGGGGTTGGGGGTTTGGGGGAGAGATAGCATTAGGAGAAATACCTAATGTAAATGATGAGTTGATGGGTGTAGCAAACCAACATGGCACATGTATACATATGTATCAAACCTGCACGTTGTGCACATGTACCCTAGAACTTAAAGTATAATGATAAAAAAAAAAAGAGGTAACGTTTTCATCAGCTCTATCTCTTTGATGCTCCTAAAGCATTATCTTCCAGACTTTTTTAAAAGTTCTAATTCCTATTCCTTTTAAGAAATGGAGTACAGAAAATATAGTAGTGGGTAGAGTTACCATTCGTATATGTTAACTGGAACTTTAAAACAAGTGTGAGATGGCTGATTAATTGGGCCCTTATATCTTAGATATAGGACTGAGTAAGCCATTGTTTAATTATAATTTTTCTTCTTTAGAGGCCAGAGGGTATGGCAAACAATAATAATGGTAACTACATTTCAACTGTTGACAGAAATTCTGAACCCAGAGACTGATATTTACTTAGGGCACAAAGGTTTCTGTCTTTAAAGTGTAAGCATGACATTGGCTTTGGACCAATTCTTAAATCTGTTTGCAACTCAACTAATTTCATTTGTGGTATTTGTTTCATATTTGATAATGTATGGTTCGTTTAAGACTTGTTTAGTCCATTTTATTCTTGGAAACATTAATAACTTCCAGTTGAATTGGCTGACAGTCTTGGCTAAAACTTCCTCAGTTGCTTGTGAAACCTGAAGTGATGAGGTCAGTGACCCTGGCAACATTTAATTCAGAGACACTGCCTCGGGGGTCAGAGAGAGAGAGAGGTTGCTTCAGGTTCTCTTTGATATGTGTCAGTGTGGCACATACCTGAGTCCTCACCTTTCTGCAGAGTTGCTTTGGTAGAGGTGGACTGCTGTGTGGGTGTGTGTGTGCCTGTATGCATGCCCCAGCACATTCTCAGGAAGGAAATCTCTTTGGCTACATTTCTTTTTTAATGAAGAGTAAACAGTGGACATAGAATAAAACTTTTGCTTAGGTGGATCACCAGAAATGAAGTTTCTCTTTTTCCTTTATTCCAATTAGATTCTGTAATTGGTTCTTGTCTAGAGAGAGAATCTTTGCCAATCATAAATATTCTTTTTCTTGGTCGTTTTAAGTTTCTTTTTTTTTTTTTTTTTTTTTGAGACGGAGTCTCGCTCTGTCGCCCAGCCTGGAGTGCAGTGGCCGGATCTCAGCTCACTGCAAGCTCCGCCTCCCGGGTTTACGCCATTCTCCTGCCTCAGCCTCCCGAGTAGCTGGGACTACAGGCACCCGCCACCTCGCCCGGCTAGTTTTTTGTATTTTTTAGTAGAGACGGGGTTTCACCGGGTTATCCGGGATGGCCTCGATCTCCTGACCTCGTGATCCGCCCGTCTCGGCCTCCCAGAGTGCTGGGATTACAGGCTTGAGCCACCGCGCCCGGCTTAAGTTTCTGTTTGGTTAAGCTTTCTAAGTCATTTTTATGACAGCACATGCATACCTTTGCCAGAAATCTTCTAAGTCATGCTCTTTCTGTTCCATGTAACTAATTATTTGTTTCTATTTGCAATATCCAGGTTTTTGGCCATTAAGCTGACCTGTTTCCATGTCTGACATGTGACCTAAGTGGTTAAACCAAAATAAGATATTTAGTTCCTTTGTTCTTCCTAGCTACAGACCCTCTTTATAGGTTTGAACTTTAGGAATTTTTATTGAAGTCTGGGGTGCCTTGAGGGTTGTGCTGACACTCTAAATCTCTTCCTTAATCATGACTCATTTCTGGAGGCTTTGATGGATTATCTAGCGGGAAATTGACAGCATGAAAAATATCAGATTGGACTCTAGGCAGAATGATAAGGTTGTCTGCAGTTCTTCACCACAAACGTTTTCTGCTTCCTCCTTTGCTCTAAATCTCTTCTTTCAGGAAGAAGAAAAAAGTGCAATTATTGAGTTTCTACTGACAAATTCACTTATACCATGGTATAAATGATTTTTAAAGCATAATTCATTGTTTCTCCCCAAAGTCTATAAATTTCAACAGAGAATAAAGTCTTCAAAAGGATGAGTCTCTCTTTATAGAATATCAGGCTTTGTGGAACATAGGATATGCCATTTCCTAAATGATACCTGGCAAACAGCCAACAGATTAACACTGTGAAGAGTGGCTGCCTGTGAGCCTGACCCTGAGTCCTCACCATCCTGGGTAGTGGTGGTGATACGATGTATGATGTCCTTGTGGCTTTTGGCTGAGTGCTGTCAGTGCCACTAGTGTGAAGAATACTGCTGTTCTTCCAAAAATTACCCAATTTTAAAGATGCACCTAATGCGTTAACCTAATGTAGGTTAATTAGGAAGAAATGGCTCAAACTGAGTTCTAGGCATTTTTTCCCAGAGGAAGGATTAGCTAGGACCTAGGCCTTGAGTTCCCTGTAGATGAGAGGGAAATTTTATTGCCATGGAAATGACAATATTCTCTTTTAGGAAAAATGGTGTGTGTTAACTAGATCATGAAGTGACCTGGAAGTGAAAATCTCTAGTCCTTGGGCATTATATATTTTGTTGTTGTTGTATGTTTTGTTTTATGATCTGGTTATTTTATTTATTTATTTATTTTTGTTTTTTTGAGACAGAGTTTCTCTCTTGTTGTCCAGGCTGGAGTGCAATGTCACGATCTTGGCCCACCGCACCCTCCACCTCCCAGTTTCAAGTGATTCTCTTGCCTCAGCCTCCCTAGTAGCTGGGATTACAGGCATGTGCCACTGCGCCCAGCTAATTTTGTATTTTTAGTGGAGCCAGGGTTTCTCCATGTTGGTCAGGCTGATCTCGAACTCCCGACCTCAGGTGATCCACCCGCCTCGGCCTCCCAAAGTGCTGGGATTATAGGCGTGAGCCACTGTGCCTGGTCTTTATGATCTATTTTTAAAGGCATGTGATTTTTGTTTTTTGTTTGTTTGTTTTTCTTCTTTTTCGAGACAGTATCTCAGTCTTGCCTGGGCTGAAGTCGAGTGGTGCAATCTCAGCTCACTGCAGCCTTGACCTCCTGGACTCTGGGGCTCCTCCCATCGCTAAGCCTCCCCAGTAGCTGGGACTATAGGCGCATGCCACCATCCTCTGCTAATTTTTGTATTTTTTGTAGAGATGGGGTTTTGTCATGTTGCCCAGGCTGGTCTTGAACTCCTGGGCTCAAGCAACCCACCTGCCTTGGCCTCCTAGTTTTGGGATTACGGGTGTGAGTCACCAGGCTGGCCAAGGCCTGTGATTTTTGATACATGCAAAATAATACAAACAGTATAATTATAGAATAATAATAAAATGAGCATCCCCATGGTTCTAGCACCCAACTTAACTAAAACTTTACTATTGTTAATGCTGATTATTGCTTTTGATGTAGCTTGAATCAGCTAATGACCAAACATACTTTTCTTACTGGGCTGAACATTTTATAGGGATTATCTCATTATTATTCCCAACTAGAGTTGAAAAAACTAAAACCTTAGTGAAATCCAAATTTGGACTTAGTAAATGTCAAAATTGTGATTCAAACCACTTCTATCTCCAAATCCATATTCTTTTACACTTGATGTAGGTTTTCATTTATTTGTTCTTTCATATATTCACTTATTCATTGAATACCTGATATGTTTCATGCAAATTTTAAAACCCAGCTTTAGGCTGGGTGCAATGGCTCACGCATGTAATCCCAGTACTTTGGGAGGCCGAAGCAAGTGGATCACCTGAGGTCAGGAGTTCGAGACCAGCCTGGCCAATATAGTGAAACCCCGTCTCTACTTAAAATACAAAAAAATTAGCTGGGTGAAGTGGCGCGTGCCTGTAGTCCCAGCTACTTGGGAGGCTGAGGTAGGAGAATCGCTTGAACCCAGGAGGCGGAGGTTGCAGTGAGCTGAGATCGTGCCACTGTACTCCAGCTTGGGCAACAGGGTGAGACTCTGTCTCAAAAAAAAAAAAAGGAAAAATAACAGCTTTGTTGAGATATACTTACCATACAGTTCCCCCATTTAATGCGTATAAAATTCAGTGTTTTGTTGTGAAACCATCACCACAATCAATTTTAGAACATTTTTATCAACACAGAAAGAAACCCAGTACCTTTTAGCTATTACTTCTCAGTCTTCCCACGCCATCCCTAAGACCTAGGCAACTGTGTTGCCCAGGCAGGAGTGCAGTGGTACGATCAAGGCTCACAGCAACCTTGAACTGCCAGCTCAAGCAGTCCTCCCACCTCAGCTTCCCTAGTAGCTAGGACTACGGGTGTTTGCCACCACCCTCAGCTAATTTTTAAATTTTTCATAGAGACAGGGTCTCACTTGCCCTGGCTGGCCTTGAGCTCCTGGCCTCAAGCAATCCTTCTGCCTCCTCCTCCCAAAGTACTAGAGTTACAGGTATGAGCCACTGCACTTGGCCTCTAGGCAACTATTAATATACTTTCTGTTTTTATAAATTCACCAATTCTGAATATTTTATATAAATGGAGGCTGGGCATGGTGGCTCATGCCTGTAATCCCAGCACTTTGGGAGGCTGAGGTGGGTGGATCACTTGAGGTCAGGAGTTTGAGACCAGCCTGACCAACATGGTAAAACCCCATCTTTACAAAAAATGCAAAAATTAGCCAGGCGTGGTGGCAAGTGCTTTTAATCCCGCCTACTTGGGAGGCTGAGGCAGGAGAATCACTTGAGCCCGGGAGGCGGAGATTGCAATGAGCAGAGATTATGCCCACTGCACTCCAGCCTGGGCAACAGAGAGATTCTATCTCTAAATAAATAAATAAATAAATAAGGAATCATGATATGTGGCCTTTTGTAAGCATGACATCGTGCCTTTTTTCACTTAGTGCGTTTTCAAGGTTCATCTGTGTTGTAGTATGTATCAGTACTTAATTCATTTTTATTGCTGAATATATGGATGTACTACAGTTTTATTCATTAGTTGATAAATGTTTGAGTTGTTTCTACCTTTTGACTATTATGAATAATGCTGCTATGAATATTGGTGCATAAGGTTTTACGTGGACATGTTTTCATTTCTCTTGGGTATATACATATGAGTGGAATTGGTGGGTCATATGACAACTCTAATTAGCATTTGCAGGACTGCCAGACTGTTTTTCAAAGTGGCTACATCCTTTTCCATCCCTACTAGTAGTGTGAAGGTTCTGATTTCTCTACATCTTTGCGTGTGTGTGTGTGTGTGTGTGTGTGTGTGTGTTTTTATTTTTAAATAATGGCAGCGTCTCACAATGTTGCCCAAGCTGAGAGTGTAGCGGCTATTCACAGGTGTGAACATAGCATGAGCCACCACACCCAGCCCATTTTCAGATTTTTAAATCTCATTGTGAACATTAGCCAAACTTTTGTTTTATATCTGTATCAAACTCCTCAAACTCCTGGCCTCAAGTGATCTTCCTGCCCCATCCTCCTGAGTAACTGGGACTACAGGCATATGCCATCACGCACAGCTACTTTCCACATCTTTGATAACACTTCTTATTGTCTATCTTTTTACTATAACCATCTTACTGGGTGAAAAGTGATACCTTATTGTGGTCTAATGACTGACAATGTTGAGCATCTTTTTGTGTGCATATTGGCCACTTGTATATCTTCTTTGAAAAAATGTCTATTCAGAATTTTTGCCTATTTTTAAATTGGATTGTTTTTTAGGTTACAGAGTTCTTTATATATTCTAGATGTGAGTCCCTTTTCAGATATTTTTTTACTTTCTTGATGATGTCTTTTGAAGAATTGGGCTTTAATGAAGTTCATTTAATGTATTTTTTCTTTTGGTGTTTGTACTTTTGGTGTTATATCTAAGAAATCATTAATCCAAGATCATGAAGATGTATGCCTTTTTTTTTTTTTTTCCTGGTATATAGAAATTGACTTTATATGTATGCCTCTTTTTTTTCTTTTCAGAGTTTTATAGTTTTAGCTTTTACATCTAGGTCTTTTCCGATTTTTAAGCCTTAGTTTTTTAGGTTTTTTTCTTTTTTTTTTTTGCCTGAACAGAGAGAGATATTACTAAATGTCAGTTTTGTTTTATTTTTGATTGCTAATGTTTTGGTGTATTTCCTTCTAATGTTTTCGTATACATGTGTACGTGCTCTTATGCATAGACATATGTGTGCACATGCATATACACACACATACATACACACTTTTTAAAACCAGATGGAAGTTTTGTTGACTCTGACTTCCTGATTGGAAATGCAAGCAACTCTCACTTACCACAGAAAAGAGGGAGTCACAGTGGAATATCTTATTTTAGAAGTAGTATATAACCTTTGGGAATAGTAGTACAAACAGATTGTGCATTTTCAGATTTTTATTTTTTTGAGATGGAGTCTCGCTCTGTTGCCCAGGCAGGAGTGCAGTAGCATGATCTCGACTCACTGCAAGCTCCGCCTCCCGGGTTCAAGCGATTCTCCGGCCTCAGTCTCCTGAGTAGCTGGGACTACAGGCACGTGCCACCAAACCTGGCTAATTGTTTGTATTTTTAGTAGAGACGGGGTTTCACCGTGTTAGCCAGGATGGTCTCCATCTCCTGACCTCGTGATCCACCCGCCTCGGCCTCCCAAAGTGCCGGGATTACAGGCATGAGCTACTGCACCCGGCCCATTTTTAGATTTTTAAATCTCATTGTGAACATTAACCAAACTTTTGTTTTATATCTATATCAAAATCCTCTCAAAAAACTTACTAGTTCAGAATTTATGA